>NC_134356.1:529189093-529789093 GCF_048569485.1 Anomaloglossus baeobatrachus
GGAGGGGGTTTCATTATAGACGGTAACTGCAGGGGGCTGATGAGAGCACAGGGAGGACACACACACCGGAGGCCGCCAGAACGGGGCTGGGGACAGCGGAGGGACCAGACGGTAACGGCAGGGGGCTGATGAGAGCACAGGGAGGACACACACACCGGAGGCCGCCAGAACGGGGCTGGGGACAGCGGAGGGACGTGATTTAATAACAGACGGTAACGGGCGGGGGCTGGTGAGAACAGAGGGAGGGAGGGTTGTGTGATCAGTAACAGGGGGAGGGGAGGCGTCCCGGACTTACATCCCGGCGGTTGACAGGTGTAAAGTGGCGCAAAGAGCGTGGATTGAATCTCCACAAAAATGGCGCTGAAATATTCCCATTGCTGTGATATGGACAGCCCAGGGGGCGCGTCCAGATCACAGCACACACCCACTGTAACGCTACACATAGGGTCGGATGGCGACCACTATTCTCTATGCACAGGGGCTACCAGAAAGGAGTGTGTAACTGTCGTTACACACACAGCAAATCCAACATGGCCCCCAGTGCATACAGTAAAATTAGAATTATATAAAAACTAAATAAGCTACGAATTTCATTTTGAATTACAAATACTTCATTTCAGAATTACTTATTTTAATAAAAAAATAAAAAAACGCGATACAGTCCCTTTAATTCAGGTCTGTGAGGTGATTATTTCAGGAGAACATCTGCTGCCTCATCAGGAGCATGCCCAGGCGTTGTATGGAGGTCAGACAGGCACATAGAGGCCACACACAATAATGAGTCTCATTTTGACTTGTTTCCACTTTCATTTTGTCTTGTTTTGATTTTCATTTTGACTTGTTTCCACTTTCATTTTGTGTGTGTCTTCAAATCCAGGACTCCATTGGTTAAAACATTTGATTTCCATTGATGATTTTTGTGGGATTTTGTTGTCAGCACATTCAACTTTGTACAGAACAAAGTATTCAGTGAGAATATTTCATTCATTCAGATCTAGGATGTGTTATTTGAGTGTTCCCTTTAATTTTTTGAGCAGTGTTTACACACACACAGACACACACACACACATAGTTGTATAAAAATAAATAATTTAAAAAAATGACGTAGCGCTCCGCGGTATTTTTGATTCTCAGCGCAGATAAAGCGGATGGCTACGGGCTGCCAACCCCCCATTTGCCTTGCTTTACTTTGGCTGAGAATCAAAATACAATTATGTAAAAAAAAACAAAAAAAGATGCATGGGCTCCCGCCATATTTTGATCGCCAGTCAGGTAAAGCCAAGCAGCTGGGGGCTGGGATTCTCGGCAGCCCGTAACCCGTCCCTGGAAATGGTGCATTGTTTCGTAGCACCATTTTCAGGCGATTTACCCGGGTCGTCCAGCTGCCCTGATGGCGGTGGCACACTGGGTAATACAGGTGTAAATACCAGCTTTGTATTCTCAGATGGTTCTAAGCCCAAAATTCATGGTGTCATGCCAAATTAGACATGGCCACCATGAATTTCTAGGAAACTGTAAAAAAAACACAACACAGAGAATTTTTTTTTTATTAGAAATAAAACAAAAAAAAACATTTAGAGATTCTATCTTTATTATAAAACAATCCTACAATCCTTAGTCCGACGTAATCCACAGGGACAGCAATGTCAGCTTCATCACTCTGTACAGATACAGTCTATACATAGTGAAAAGCAGAGAGCCATGTCAGCTCTGCTACATTGCTTTGTACAGAGTGATGAAGCAGGCTGACAGTGAGGGGATGATTACACTTACGTGTCACATTGCATCACCCCGCACCTGATGCTCTCAGGACAGGAGCGCCTCAGCTGCATGGAAATAGATGCAGCAGACCCGCTCCTGTGGGGAGATTGTGTGCCGTGATGCGATGTGACATTCGCACAGTGACAATCAAAGGTCAGTTACCGTCCAGGACCTTTGATGACAGTCTGTAGCCACTGAGCCACAACATTCACACATGACTGGTCACATGGGTATGACATCATGGAAGGTCCATTACCAGGGGGCACAGCAATGATCGGACACACAAAGAAGCAGAAGCGGCCACAGAAGCAGCCAGGAGACAGAGTCAGCAGGACGCGTTGCGGGACCTGTAAGTATGATCAGAATATCAGAATGTTTTTTAATAATGTGCTTTTTTTCTTTTTTTACAGTCCCTGGACCTGATCTGTAACACGAACGTCCCAGGGAAGCTTGTGATCTGGCTCGTGTACACGATCACTATGTGATCGGTACGATCCCCGATATTTACAGTCCGGGATCGCCCATCCCTAATCACTAAACACTACGGGAGCCGAGAGCACTACTTTAAACAGGAAGTACGACTGTCAACGTTGCGGGCGAGCATGCTCCCTAATGAAGCAGAGCAATCAGCAGGAAGATTATCCTTTTTATGAGGCAAGTGCATACCTTCATGTTGTTTATATGTGTTGAGGATATACGGCACTCCTTTAAAAAGTAGGGCTCTTGAAAAGGGTTTCATGCCATTACGATGAGTATATAAAGGTACTTGGCACTCTAGTAGAAGAATATAAGTGCAAATTTCATTTTGCCGCAATCCAAAAAGGTGGCGATTGCCTTACTTCTTCTCTGAACTCTAAAGAAATATGTGCATGATAAATGTCCATATTTTGGGACCAAAGCGTAATTACTGTAATGTTTTGGGGATTTGCTCATAATAACATTTGAACATATATTCTTTAACTTGAGTGCCAAGTACCTTTATATACTTGCTGCTGTTGATATACAGGTGGTGGAAATAGAAGAAGCCATGGAATTTTCACACGATTGGGTGTAAAAAAAATTATCCCTGTTTGGGGAGTATTAAGAGTTTAGCACTTTGCTAAACAAAAAAGTGATCACATTTTCACAAGCCAAAAATTATCCTCTTAATTAGAAAGACAAACGAAGTATACCATTTTGAATGAAAAGAAGTAAAGGTTTTTCAACTAGGAATGAAAAAAAAATGTACATGACATGATGGACAAGGGAGTACAATATCTAACAAAGGAGTATATGTATTGGGTAGAGTACTTCAGGAGCTAACATATAACCTCAAACCTTTGTTAAAATGTACGTTTTATTGATAATCATTAAAATCCCAAATTTACCAGAAAACACAAAAACACAAAATATAAATAGATATATAAATACTGGATCAGGTAAACCTTGTAACCACTCAAGTTAGAGCAACAAGAGCAAACGAATGGGGGGGAGCCCTATTGACCCTAGGTGGTGGGTATGTCGCTACCTACCAACGGAGGGTGTGACACCCTAAGTTACCGGGCGCCCCCGTTCCATTAGAGATGACAGGGAAGGGAAGGGACAGTCTTAATTTTGCAAAACATTGTTTGGATCACACCACTCTGATTTTTGTGGTTGTATCTATCTGGATCAGGGGTGGAGAAGTATATTTTGGGGATATAACTGCTTGACCGCACTATATGTGCAGTTCTATCGATCAATTAGGACTGTCCCTTCCCTGTCATCTCTTATATCGGGGTCAGGGGATAGTCGACGGGGAACGGGGGCGCCCGGTAACTTAGTAACGTAGGGTGTCACACCCTCCGTTGGTAGGTAGGGACATACCCTCCACCTAGGGTCATCAGGGCTTCCCCCCCACATTCGCTTGCCCTTGTTGCTCTAACTTGAGTGATTACAAGGTTTACCTGATCCAGTATTTATATATCTATTTATATTTTGTGGTAAATTTGGGTTTTTAATGATTATCAATAAAACATACATTTTAATAAGGGTTTTAGGATATACAAGAAAGTACAAGCCTGGCAGAGTGCGGTCCGCTGGCACTCATGGCTCGTGTGTTTGTTGATGTGTGCCAAGTTGTTGCAGTGGCAGATAAAATATCTGCTCTATCATGTCACATATACTGGAGGTGTTGCTACTTTTGTCTCAGATACTTATTGTAGCACTAACGACACAGGCGGGGAAACATTGTGTCTGAGTAGATTGCAGAGGGGTCCGCTAGTTAGTTGTGTAGGTGGCTACATTTGCCTGACAAAAGCTTTGAAGATTAAGTTACAGAGCTTATCCTGGTAATAACCAAATTTGGACTCCCTTTCAGGAGGTGGGAAAAAATTCCCCCACTTTGCGTTTTTATCGAGTGTCTAGAAGCGTGGCAAAACAATACTCATCATTTTGCTTCATGTGAACAATATGCCTGTCCTTCCTTAAGCATTGCAGTATACAGCTTACAATACTGGCTAGTATGACAAAGGATTCCATTGTTTCATTGTCATCACCCTTTTGAAACAGTTGCTTTTCATGGCCAGTGTCACTATCATCATTTTTTCTATGCCTCGTCCCCTGAAGGCTCCAAGTCTATGTCCCCTTCGACGCCCATGATGATGATCAATGTCATCCTATAAATTCTGTAGCATGTGACATGAACCTTCAGGGTATCCAACAAACACAGAGCGACGATCATCATGTAGAAATTTGTGTTCTTACTTACATGCTGGTGAGTGTTTTTTCCAGGATCACATCATCAACGCCAAATGTGTCCGTACTGACAAATTTTATCAACTCTTCAAAGGACAGGTGTAAGTGACACACATCCCTAACTTCAGTATCCCAGACTTCAGTTTGACTTTCGCATGATGTATTTCAGGCCTCCAACACACATCCGTGCCGCCGATACGTGTTTGGTACGTTTTTGCACATACCGGCGGCACGGAGACACGTACACCAATGATACCCTATGGTAACAGGCACACACACGTAAAACCACACGGAACATGTGTCCGTGTCGTTTGTATGTGTGTGCGTTTTTCCACACGTTCAACATGTCCATTTTTCTCCGGTATCACGCAAGCACGGACCCGCTAAAGTCAATGGGTCCATGTCTGCACGTATGTGACACGTAGCATGTCCGTGTTCTACCCGTACCGTCCGTGTGCGTTTTTTTGTGAATTCTGGATGCGATGTCGGTCAATCTCCCTCTGTCGGTCGGTATCTTTCTCTGTCAGATGGTCGCTCTGTCTGTCTCTCTCTCTGTCTGTCCCTCTCTCTGTCCGTTGGTCGGTCTCTCCCCCTCTCGCGTACTCACCGATCCCCGATCAGTGGTGCGGCGCTGCACAGCTGTCGAAAACCTCCGGCGGCTTTTACTTTTTTGAAAATGCCGGCCGCTCATTATTCAATCTCGTATTCACTGCTTCCTCCTCCCACCGGCGCCTATGATTGGTTGTAGTCAGACACGCCCCCACGCTGAGTGACAGTTGTCTCACTGCAACCAATCACAGCCGCCAGCGGGCGAGTCTATATCATGCAGTAAAATAAATAAATAAATAAAAACGACGTGCGCCCCCCCCCAAATTTGATACCAGCCAGGGTAAAGCCACACGGCTGAAGGCTGGTATTCTCAGGATGAGTGGCGCCACGTTATGGGGAGCTACCCAGCCTAACAATATCAGCCAGCAGCCGCCCAGAATTGCCGCATCCATTAGATGCGACAGTCCCAGGACTCTACCCAGTTCATCCCGAATTGCCCTATTGCAGTGGCAATCGAGGTAATAAGGGGTTAATCATGACAGGCGTCTCCCCGAGATACCTTCCATGATTAACCTGTAAGTTAAAGAAAATAAACACACACAACGAAAAATCCTTTATTTGGAATAATACACAAAAACAAACACCCTCTTTCACCACTTTATTAAGCCACAAATACCCATCCAACTCCCCTGAGTTATGCGTTTTATTTAATTTTATATATATGTATATATATATATATACATATTTATATATATATATATATATATATATATATATATATATATATATATATATATACTAGAAGGTGGCCCGATTCTACGCATCGGGTATTCTAGAATTTACGTATTGTGTAGTTCATGTATGATTTTTGTTATAGATATAGATATAGATATATATATATATATGTTGTTGTGTGTAGTTACCAAGTGTTTGTGTAGGGCGCTGTACATGTTGTGGGTGTGGCGGGGGGTGAGAGCGGTGTTGTATGTGTGTTGCGTTGTTTGTGGAGCGCTGTGTGTCTGTCGCGTTGTGTGTGTGTGTGTTGCGCGGTTTGTGTGGGTGTGGTGTGTTTTGGGGGGAGGTATGTTTTGTGCAATGTGTGTGTTGTGCGGTATGTGCGTATATTTATGTATGCCGCGGTGTTTGTGTGTTTGGTGTTGTGTGTGTGCAGCGTTGTCTGTGTGTGTGGGTGTCTGTGTATGGCGGTGTTTGTGGTTCCGTGTGTGTGTGTGTGTGTGTCTGTGTGTGTGTGTGTGTGTTGGGGGGAGGTGCGCACCTCCCCATCGTGCTACATCCCCCATGCTGTGCACTCCCCATCGTGCTACATCCCCCATGCTGCGCACTCCCCATCGTGCTACATCCCCCATGCTGCGCACTCCCCATCGTGCTACATCCCCCATGCTGTGCACTCCCCATCATGCTACATCCCCCATACTGCGCACCCCCCATCGTGCTACATCCCCCATCGTGCTACATCCGCCATGCTGCGCACTCCCCATCGTGCTACATCCCCCATGCTGCGCACTCCCCATCGTGCTACATCCCCCATGCTGCGCACTCCCCATCGTGCTACATCCCCCATGCTGCGCACTCCCCATCGTACTACATCCCCTATGCTGCGCACTCCCCATCGTGCTACATCCCCCATGCTGCGCACTCCCCATCGTGCTACATCCCCCATGCTGCGCACTCCCCATCGTGCTACATCCCCCATGCTGCGCACCCCCCATCGTGCTACATCCCCCATGCTATAATAGTTCTCCTATTATACTCAGAGAGGAGTATAATAGGAGGACTGTAATAGGAGGAGTAGTCCTGGGGGGAGAGGAGTATAATGCTGGCTCCCTGCACATGTGTACCGGGAGCCGGTGTACGCTGGTAACTATGATACACATCGGGTAACTAAGGGACCTTAGTTACCCGATGTGTATAATGGTTACCAGCGTTCACGGGCTCCGTCAAGATCCCAGCATCGCAAGGTTATGTCTGGCGCTGCTGGGATCGTGACGGAGCCGGTGTAGAAGCAAGCGATATCCCAGGATGTTGTGAGTGTGTGGATGTGATGTGTGAGGTGTGTGTGAGAGTGAGTGTGATCTGATGTGTGTGTGTACTCACCTGGGAGTCGGAGCTCCGTGTCAGTTGGGCCAGAGCGAGCGTGCATTGCGTGAGGGGGCGGGGCCTGCAGAGAGCCGGGGCGAGAGGCCAATCCGTGTGGGGGGCGGGGCCATGTCGAGCCCAGCGGCCAATCAGCTTTGTGTCACCGTAACACAATTTTGGAGCATGACAGACAGACAGACAGACAGAATAAGGCAATTATATATATAGATATATATAGATATATATATAGATATATATATATATATATAGATATATATATATATATATATATATATATATATATATATATATATATATATATATATATGGAGTAAATGCAGAATCGGGCACTGCAGAGCAGACTTTGCCGGACAGTGGAGCCGTACTCACAGTTATGTAGGATCAGATGTTCCTGGATCACATTTGCACCTGAATGTAAAGTGCCTGGTGGGGTGGTGCTCAGCGACAGAACGAAACAAAGTCCATATATCCAATGAAAGAAAAGCGGCAGCTCACTCCATCATATGCACGAAATCTCTTTTATGCTGCGGCAGCAGACAACTTCAGGAGCGAAGGGGAGAGAGAGGGGAGTGCGGGGAACGGCAGGCCGTTCCCCGCACTCCCCTCTCTCTCCCCTTCGCTCCTGAAGTTGTCTGCTGCCGCAGAATAAAAGACATTTTGTGCATATGATGGAGTGAGCTGCCGCTTTTCTTTCATTATATATATATATATATATATAAATATATATATATCCACACACATACAAGCATACAGTGTGTGTCCACCCATTTCCTGTCCACCGCCATTAACTTGAGAACGGCGGCAGCTATAGGCATAGAAGTGGTGTCTAGGTATAGTAAACTATCCATGCGCTACGCATTGAAACCACCTATAGCGCCGCCTGGTGGAAAACAACGGAGTTAGCATTTTTATCTTGAAAACGGAATGAAATAGAGGAAAAAAGTGAATCACAAAGTTGTAGGGCATCATCAATTCAATACGAATCGACACCTTACATACAGAAATGCTATGATATGAAACCCATGACCCCCCCAAAACATTGAATGCTGGTCACACATTTGGCGCTCATATAACTGTGATGCTTAAAGTGGCCACCGTCAGCTGCAATGCACATCTGGACTCTGGACAGCATACTGTATCTTGCTGCACGTTGTGCAATATGGTAGGTGACACGTTTGCACAAGCATCTGTGATACGTTGTCGTAGGTTCTGCAATATTGGTGGAGGGGTCACATACAGCTGCTGTTTGATGTGACCTCACAGGAAGAAGTCCAATGGAATCAGGTCAGTTGAGCGTGGAGGCCAATCCACGCAGCCACCATACCTAATGACTTGTAGGAAGGTCTCCATGAGGTATCACTTCACGTCCGCAGCCTTGTGAGTTTTACAAGTTCTAATCATAGTATTTCTGTATGCAAGGTGTCAATTCGTATTGAATTGATGATGCCCTACAACTTTGTAATTCACTTCTTTTCTCTATCTCGTTCCATGTTCAAGATAAAAATGCTAACTCCGTTGTTTTCCACCAGGTGGCGCGATAGGTGGTTTTATTGTGTAGCGCACGGCTACTTTACTATACCTAGACACCACTTCTATGCCTATAGATGCCGCCGTTCTCAAGTTAATGGCAGTGGACAGGATATGGGTGGACACACTGTATATACACACACCTCAGTACAGTCACTGCCAATTCCACAACAACAACAAAAGGAACTACTAGCTGCCGTCACCAATTGCTTTACAGGCTGATTATACAGCCTTTACAGATAGAGTATGGCTTCGGAGATGCAGTTTATACAACAAGAGGAACAATGCTATTACATTCTATATATTTAATCCAAAAGTAGGCAGTGTTTATAAAAATGTACAAAAGATATTACAAATGGGACAAACAATAAAGCATAATAACAATTTGTATTTAAACAGTATAATTAGGTTGATTCCCAAACGAAAGATCACTGGTGCAAATCGAGGAGCAGCCCTGATGAAGATTTCCAAAGAAAAGAGAAACAGCATCATCCAGCTCATTGATAGCGGTCTCTCAGCCAAGAAAATTGCCAAACTCCATCATGTGAGTGCCATGACAGTTGGTAGAATACAAAATCAAGTCCATCCTTCCATTCAAAAGCCAAGAGGTGGACGTGCAGGCAAAATATTGCAGTCAACAACTCAGCTCATCAAAAGGTTTATCAGTTCTGGCGTGACAAGCACGAACGTGAAGGTGGCTCATATACTTCATATTGGTGAGATCACAGACGTCCATACAAGCCCTGTGCGACACACATTACATAAGTCTGGAATGGTGACCCGAAAAAAGGTGAAGAAGCCTCAACTTCAATATCGCTATAAGAAATATCGGTTCGATTTTGAAAAAAAGTAGGAAGAGTGGACAGTCAAAGATTGGATATGGGTGATTTGGAGTGATGAGATCAAAGTCAATAGACTAGGCTGTGATGAGTGCAAAAGGGTATGGAAGAAACAAGGGAAAATGAGGCTAATAAATCGAGAAATTGCAGATCTGTCAAGTTCATTAGAGGAAGCCTGATGATATGGTTTGTTTCATTGCCAAAGGCATTGGATATTTGAACAGGGCCAATGGTGGTCTAAATGCTGAGCAATATATGAGTATCTTACATGACTAGTTATAGTAACAAGCAAAAGGGTAACAATGTTTTAAACTTTTGACTTTCAAGCTCCATATCTCATCATCCACTACAGCTTTGAGCACGAGACAATCATTTTCTCTATTTCATACATAAATGTGACTTGCAACTATTTAACATATGATTAGTTATGCAAATTACTGCTATGTCATTTCATTGTTACTATTTTGCTCCTAAAAAACTAAATTTGAATTTTTTTGTAGTTTGTTACTATTTTGTAAATCCACCTTTGCCTTTTAAAACTGTCTGAATTCTTCCGGGCATGCTCTCAATCATATTCAAGCATGCCTGAACCGAAATCTGATCCTGGGTCTCTTCTACGCGTTCCCAGTGTTGGTGCATACTGGTCGACTCACTTGGGTATGTACACAGCTTTTTCTTCAACTCTACCCACAAGTGTTTGATTGAATTGAGGTCTAGGGACTTTGGTGGCCAATCCAGCACCTCTACTTCATTATCTCTGAACTATTTCTTCACCAATCTTGACTTATGTTTTGGTTCATTGTCCTGCTTGAACATTTTGTTGTCCTTTTCATACCCATAGTACTCCAGTGTACGAAGTATCTTGTCTTGCAGGGTACTCACATCTAGCTCAACATTGAGACCACCATTTATCCTCTTTAAGTATCCAATATGTTTGGCTGTGAAACACTCCCATATCATCAGGTTTACTCCTCCAAACTTGACAGTTTCTTTAGTTTTTCAATCCGTTTAGCCTTATTTTCCCTTCTTTCTTCCAGACCCATTTTCATCCATCAGAGCCTAGTCGATTGGCTTTCATCTCATTGCTCCAATACACTTGTTTCCAACCTTCTACTGTCCCATTTTCATACTTTTTTGCAAAATTGAGCCAACGCTTCTTGTGACGATATTGAAGTCGAGGCTTCTTCACCTTTTTTGGACCACCATGCCAGACTTGTGTAATGTGAATCACATGGTGCTTGCATAGACATATGGGACCTCACTATTATGAAGCCTACAAGCCACCTCCACTGCCGTGTTTGTCACACCAGAACTGTTAGACCTTGGGATGAGCCGATTGTTGACACTGATATTTTGCCTTGATGTCCACCTCTTGGCTTTTGAATGGATGGATAGACTTCATTTCCTAGTCTGCCAACTACAGTATCATGGCACTCACATGATTCAGTTTGGCAATTTTCTCGGTTGAGAGATCACTATCGATTAGCTGGACAATGCTGTTTCTCTTTTCTTGGGAAATCTTCTTCATGACTGCACCTCCATTCAAACCAGTGACCTTTCGCTTGAAAATCAACCTAATAAAACACTAAACTATTAGGGAATGTGAGAACAGGTTGTAATTTCTAATACACAGGAAGAAAAGGATTTTTCAAACAGTAACAATACAACATGACAAGAATCTGCATAACTAATTATATGCTAAATAGATACAAGTCAAATTTATATATGAGATGGCCAAGATGATTGTCTATAAAATGGAGGTAGTCTCACGCTCAAAGATCATCTATCTAGCTATATAATTTATTTTTTTTTACGTGTTTGTGTGTATTGGGACATGGGCAGTTATAGTGTTTCTTATAAGATGGTGAATAAGGAAGGCACGGTCGCCAGGTCATATGGGCGCCCCGCTCCTTCACCAAGGACATTCTGTGTATGTGGACTTCAGGTGGGGTGCATGACACTTGCTGGTGTCCATCACTCTGCTGCCGGTCCTCATTGTAGACTAAATTGTAACGCACGCAACACCAGAGTTCACCTGGCAACCAACCTTGTTCAGTTTATTCTTTCCACCTTTATGACAGACATGGCCTCACTCCTCACAGTTCTGCTTCTACTGATTATGGGGTACTCTTTCTCAACCTGTTTCCTGCTATCTTGGAACTTGTCCTCAAGGTGCCCGGTCTGTGTCTCCGTTCCCCCCTCTTCCTCTTTAGTTGCATGACTCTCTAAGCCCGCTGGGGTGACACCGTGACTATATCTTTAACGCGAACTCTATCCAGAACTGCACCCCACAAGGCCCGCAATACCAGCCAACCCACTTTCCACCTGTCACTTCTCTACCTCAATTTAACCCTGTCCTATCTGATATCTAGTCTACCAGTGCTCCATCTTGCCCGCTAGGTGGTACCCACTGGTAAATGGCTTCAGCTTTGCTACATCGAGAGCTTACACTCCACTAGCAGAATTTACATGTTACCACACATTTATGACAATCAGCGCACTATCATATGTTTAGTATAAAACACCTTTCACAGTACATGTGGACAACATATAGCATAATTCAGTGTAGGGACTTGACCACCTCTACATAGATTATAAATATTCATGATTTTATATCATTATAATCTAAAATAATAAATCATATTACTTTAACAGTTGAACTTTTGCTTTTGGCAACTTCCTATTTGCTCTGCTGCCTATGTCTTCAACCAACTTTATTGAGACAAAAACGCATGGGTCAAAAACACATGTAACAACACACAGAAAAACGCAAATTAAAAAACGCACGTAAACCAAGGTGTGGAATTGGTGCAGAAATTCTGTAGAGTCAAAAACTCAACAAACACTGATTGTGGGAATGTATCCTTAGGGCTCGTGTAGATGAGCGTCTATATGTGATGAGTAATGTCCGATTTGTTATCAGATTGCACACTGACTCATGTTATGTAATAAAGCTGTTCAGATGACCCATCTCTTGGTCTCACTGTTAGGCCCCTTTCACACGTCAGTGATTCTGGGACGTTTGTGCTTTTTTAAAAACGTACCAGAATCACTGACATACGCAGACCCATTATAATGAATGGGTCTGCTTACACGTCAGTGATTTTTCACGGCACGTGTCTCGTGCGGCGTACCCGCGTGTGCGTGATTGCCGCACGGAGACATGTCCATTTTTTTCTGGCATCACTGATGTTCCACGGACCACGCAGTGGTGTGGTCCATGAAACACGTGCCAGAAAAAAACGTGCTTTTAAAATAAAAATCATTTTTACTCACCGGGGTCCAGCGATGTCCTCTCCAGCCCGTGCAGCCTGCTGCTTCTAAGCCGGCTCATTACTTATATTAATGATGCACGACACAGCCGACCCGGAAGCAGCTGCTGCGGAGGTCAGCGCTGGCCGGATGCTGCACCGCGGGAACGTTCAGCACCATGGAGAGTGGGAGCGGGCACAGGTGAGTTAATCTCTAAGTGCAATCACGGGCCACGGAGAACGGAGCCCGGATTGCACTTAGACAACCCACGGAGGGACATGTGCGTGTTTTACACGCCAGTGAAAAACGTCAGTGTTTTTCACTGACGTGTGAAACGGGCCTAAGGGTCACACGAGCACGTATTCTCTCTGCGACACAATCACATTAATTATGTTAATGACACTTTAATCAATCTCTAATAAGAGTTTGATTAGAAAGTCAGCTTAGTGTGATCCGATTCTCTCGCACGAAAAAATCGTAGCACAGGTGAGGAGAAGATGGAGAACAAAATTTCTCCATTTTCACCATTCTGTGAGACACAGAAATCCGATGTTATCCAAAGGCAGTCCGATTTATCGCACCCATAGACTTGATTGAGTGCCCACCATACAATTTGCGCTGCACATCGCAGCATGCTGCACCTTTATTCTCATGCTGAATTGGCATGGGGAAAAAAAAATGTTGGTCAGCACTGCTCCATAGTATAACATTGGACAGAGTGATATCCAAGAACACATCAGATAGCACTCATCTGAATTATACTCCCTTGAGAGTAAGTTCTAAACCTCTCATAGGCATACGATTTTTACAGGTACATTTCCATTAGTAACCTAGGAAACTATTTGATCATACACATTTTTTAATGTAGATGTATGAAAACAGATTGCACAATGACTTCATTCAGAAACGTATAAATAAGATGAAAGAAAGCCATGGACCCCATAGGGGGGAGGGGCGACATGACCAGAGGGAAGGGAGGGAGTGAGGGGTTAATAAAGTTATAATGAGGGGCATTATGGGAAGATATAAGGGATTGGTGGAGAAAGGATCCCTGTAGGGGAGGGGGGGGGGAGTATAAAAGTGATGAAGGAGGGTCTTACCTCCCCTTTTGGATTCCGGACAGCGACAGATTCCCAGGACGAGGACCAGGACGTCGGCAGTGTGGACATGGCGGACCTTCAGGAGTTGGACCAGATGATACGAGCGGTGATGGCGGTGCACGGGGCCCAGGCAGTGCAGTCCCACGTCAGGGCTGCCTGGGTTTCCCCGTCGGCACCTGCCCCTCGCTCCCCCTCCAGCCGCGGGCGGCGTTCCAGGCCCCCGCTCAGGTACTCTCCGGGTGCAGGGGGGGCGAGGAGGCCCAGCGAGAGCCCCCCTCGGGACCCTCCGCGGCGGGGCGGGCGGCAGCAGCTCCCAGCGTCTGCCCCGGCCGCCGGGAGGAATCTCCGGCGAGGCCGCGGCGGCCGAGAAAGGGGCGTGGCCAGCCCAGGGCCTTCTTCCGATGTCAGGCCTCGGGCTGGAGTGCAGAGCCCAGCGGCGTCTCCCGGCCGGGAGCGAGCCCGGCGATGGAATGAGGCCAGCGGTGGCCTGGATGGAGGCGGGCCCGGCCTGGGGCCTACTTCCGGTCCCAGGCCTCGGGCTAGATTTGACAGGCCGGCGGCAGCCCGGGAACCGGGCCGTGCCCAGCGTGAACCGGAGGCACGGAGAGGGGGCGTGTCCAGCCTGGGGCCTGCTCTGGACGCCGGGCCCCCGGCAGTGGGGCACATCCCGGCGGCTGCTTCTGGACAGGAGCGTGCCCGGCTTGTGATTGAGGCCAGCAGTATCCCCCGAGGACGATGGGGGGGCCGGGCGCGGGCAGCCAGCAGGGGGACCGGTGTGGGCAGGCGCCACCCGGATACCTGTACGGCTGCGGAGGGCGGGAGGGACGGCGGGAGCCCCGCAGGGACCGCCAGGTCCCTCAGGTCATCAGCACTGCGCCCGGCGGCCGCGGTCTCCCTCGGGCGGGGGAGGACCCAGCGGGAGGTCTCGGTCGGAGGCCCTGGAGGGCAGGAACCGGCGGTGGGGAGCCCCCTGAGCTTGGGGAGAGGCTACTCCAGGAAGAGGACTCGGTCGGGGGCGGCCCAGGGGACAGGACGGTCTTGTGGGCTGTTGCCGCACAGAAAGCAGAGGACGCCCACCGCCAGTGCCCACGCGGCTGCCCAGGAGGGTGGCTGTGGTGGAGGGGACGCATCGGCTGCGTCCTCTGGAGCTGGGACGGTGGAGGACGGCTACAGCGAGGAGGAAGAAGGAGCCCTCAGGTCGGGGGATGAATTAGAGGAGCCGATGGCGGACGACATCGCAGTATCGAATTCCATCTCCGCGTCACGGTCGGGTGAGCTAGCCGTGGATTCGGCATTGCTTGCGATGCGGGGTGCTGGTGTTGGGGAGGTGGCTGCGGGCACGGCAGCGCCAGAGGGGTCAGCTTTGCTTAGCCAGTTGCTGGGGCTGTTGCAGGGTTTAGCGCCGGCGGCGGCGGCCTGGACGGGGTCGGCGGTGGATGGCGCAGCGGCGGCTAGCGGCGAGAAGGCGCCGGTGGGGGCGGGTGTAGGTAGCGGAGTAGTGAAGATTGCAGTCGATAAGGCGGGAGAAAAGGAGAAGGAAAAGGAGGATGAGGTGGTGCGGCTGGATGATAGGGCTAAGAGCGAGGTGTATGTGTGCTTTGAGGGACCGCTAGGGGCGCACCTCAAAAAAGAGGTGAGGGAAAAAATTTGGAAAGGGGAGTATGTGGAGATATTTTCCTTACTACCCCTGGAAAAATTTAACCTAGACAAGGTGAAGCCGAGCGATTCCAAGAAGGAAAAAGAGGAGGAAGAAAAACGCCGTTATAGGCTCATTCCTCGTTCTTTTTCCAATTGGTTGCAGGCGTTCGCAATTTTGGCTAGCGTGGTAGGGGAAAAGGAGCCGGAGCACTGCTATGCTCTATTCGGCTATATGGATGCGATCGGGGAGGCGTATCGCACGTACGGGGGCTTGGCATGGTTGCGGTATGATGAGCAGTTTAGGCAGCGGAAGGCGTTGCGGCCAGGCATGCGGTGGGATCATAAGGACATTTCCTTATGGATGCGCTTAATGGCGGCCCCGAGCCAGCCCTTTCGTGGCGGTGCTGGGGGAACGGGAGCCGGGCCCTCGGGGATCCAGAAAAAGGGATTGTGCTGGCAATTTAACGAAGGCCAGTGCAAATTTGGTGCAGCGTGTAGATTCAAGCATGAGTGCTCCGGCTGCGGGGGGGACATAGTTTGTCCAAATGTTTTAAGAAAGGGAGAGGCAAGGCCGGGGACAGGTCTGGTAAAAGGGAGGACGCCGGTGAAAATAGAGGCGATGGCGCCGTTTTTAAGTAGGTATCCGGACAGAGCAGCGGCGTCGCTTTTGCGGTTTGGTTTTTTGTACGGTTTTCGGATTCCGTCGGTGGTTGAGGCATTGCCTCCGGTTTGTCGTAACTTACGGTCGGCAAGGGACCACCCTATGGTTGTGGGTGAGAAGTTGGGTAAAGAGGTTGAGCTGGGCAGGATGGGGGGCCCATTTGAGAGCCCTCCGTGCAGTAATTTGGTGGTGTCCCCGCTGGGGGTGGTGCCAAAGAAGGAGCCGAATAAATTTCGGCTCATTCATCATCTTTCATTTCCGGAGGGGTCGTCTGTGAATTGCGCCGGCATTGCGCCGGAATTGTCGGCGGTGTACTACGTCTCGTTCGACAAAGCGCTGGACTTGGTACGGGCGGCAGGACGCGGTGCGTTGATGGCAAAGGCGGATGTAGAATCGGCGTTTCGTTTGTTGCCGGTGCATCCGGAGAGTCAGCACCTTCTGGGTTGCTGGTGGAACGGGAAGTTTTATGTGGATCGTTGTTTGCCCATGGGCTGTTCGATTTCTTGTTCATATTTTGAGGCTTTTAGCTCCTTTGTTGAGTGGGTGGTGCGGGACGTGTCTGGCTTGTCATCCATTATTCATTATTTGGATGATTTTCTGTGTGTTGGTCCGGCGGGTTCCATGGTTTGCGCTGGTTTGTTGTTCGCCTTGCAGAGAGTGGCGGATTGTTTCGGGATCCCTTTGGCGCAGGAAAGAACGGAGGGGCCGGCGCCAGTTATGCGGTTCCTGGGGTTTGAAATCGACTCGCTGGCCATGGAATGTAGGTTGCCAGAGGACAAGATTGTGGATTTGCGGAGTGCGGTTGCAGCCATGATGGCAGCAAAAAAAGTGCGGCTTAAGGTGGTACAGTCTTTGCTTGGAAAGCTGAATTTTGCATGCAGGATTATGCCGATGGGGCGTGTTTTCGCCAGGAGGTTGGCGACAGCTACGGCAGGCGTACGGTCCTCGGCGCATTTTGTGCGAGTCACGCGGGAGATCAAGGCAGATTTGTTGGTTTGGGACGTCTTCTTGCGGCATTTTAACGGCCGCACTTTGTGGTTGAAGAAGGTGGTGCCCAATGATGCTCTAGAACTGTATACGGATGCGGCCGGGTCGGCGGGTTTCGGCGCCATTTTTCAGGGTCATTGGTGTGTGGGAAGGTGGCCCGAGGATTGGCGACAGGGTGGCCTGGTAAAGAATCTGGCCCTGCTAGAGTTGTTTCCAATTGTGGTGGCGGTGGAGTTGTGGGGGTCGCAATTTTCGGGACGTAAAGTGTGCTTTCATTGCGATAATCAGGCAGTGGTACATGCAATAAACAGCTTGTCAGCGAAATCTGGACCGGTAGTGGCATATTTGCGGCATTTGGTGCTCAAGTGTTTGCTGTGGAATATTCATGTGGTTGCAAAGCATGTGCCGGGGGTTGATAACGGGGTGGCTGACGCTTTATCTCGTTTTCAGTTCCACAGGTTTCGGGAGTTACTGCCGGGGGCAGACGAGATCGGAGCGGTGTGCCCAGAGGAATTGTGGAGCCTGGTGAGGCAGTGATTGCGGGTTTGATTAGGAATTCGGTGACCGAGGTGACTTGGTGCCGTTATGCTAAAGTGTGGGTTGAGTGGCAGGCAGTGCTGGGTGAGATGTTTGGTAACGGGCGAGTGGATTATTTATTGGCACTCTTGGCACTGGTGAGTGAGGATTTTAGGGCTGGGAGGTCAGCGTCGGCTGTGGCGCTTAGGGTGGCGGCCGTGGCCTTTTGGTTAAAGGTTAGGGGTGAGCAGGACGTTTCATGGGACTTCCGGGTAAGGCAGGCATTGAAAGGTTTTCGGAAAGGGGTGAAGGTACGGGACACTAGGCGGCCCATTTCGTTGGACTTGTTACGGCGTTTGGTGGATGGTTTGCAGGGAATTTGTGTCTCAGCGTATGAGACGGTGTTGTTTGAAACGGCTTTTGTGTTAGCTTTTTTCGGGGCTTTTCGGATAGGAGAATTGGTGAGCCCGTCAAGGGTTAGTGGGGGTGGTTTGCTATTCGAGGATGTGTCGGTAGTGGGACAGAGAGTGGAGTGTCGGCTTCGGCGGTCCAAGACGGACCAGATGGGTCGAGGCAGGTTAGTAGTGCTGTATGCGGTGCAAGGGGATGGCTTGTGCCCGGTGCAGTTGGTGAGTAAGTTTTGTGGTCTGCGGGGCGGTCTTCCGGGCCCGCTGCTACGTCACGAGGACGGGGCCTGGTTGTCTCGTTACCAGTTTGTGGCAGTGCTGAGGAGTTGCCTGCACTGGGCGGGTGAGCGCCCAAAGGATTACGGGTCCCATTCGTTCTGGATTGGGGCGGCTACTGAGGCTTCTCGTTGGGGCCTTGGAGATGACATGGTGAGACGGATTGGTCGGTGGGAGTCCTCTCGCTTTCGTGGTTATGTGCGCCCACAGTTATTATCTCATTGAGGGCTCTGGTTGGAGTTTTGTTGTTTTGCCGTTGGGTTATGTTGTTCTTTGTTGCAATCTGGAATGCTGGTGTTGTTTGTTAAAATTGTTTCCTTTATTGTAGGAGTGTGTCTGATCTGGATCCTGGGGCACTCGTTCGTTTTCTGGGGGGCCCGTCGGGCTGACGCTCGCCCGAATGGTCGGGAGTTGGGTGTGGACAGATCGCTGGCATCGATCAAATGGATTGGAGTGCGTGGCATGGAATGGAGCAGGGTCGTGCCGGAATTTGAATATTATTGCAGGATGGACAGACCTCAGAACGTGTTGGTTTTACACGTGGGGGGGAATGACCTGGGTTCGCGGGCATCCCGCGATCTCATTAGGGACATTAAGATCGACCTACTGCGTCTATGGGCAAGGTATCCGGGCTTGATAGTGGTGTGGTCGGATATTGTGGCTAGATTATGGTGGAGGGGGGCTCGGTCGGTTGAGAAGATTAATCGCGCCCGGGCACAAGTGAACAGGGTGGTTGCGCGTTTCGTGCGGAGAAACGGCGGTTTGGTGGTGAGGCATGTGGACCTGGAATCGCCGAAGTGGCAGTTTCGGAGGGGTGATGGGGTTCATCTTAACGACATTGGTTCTGATTTATGGGCCCTGGGTTTGCGGGATGGTGTGGAGCAAGCCTTGGGTGTGTGGTGGGTCCAGGCCACGTAAGGTGTCACGTGTCCTGTCCTGTGGCGGGGGTAGGTCTGGTCCAGAAGCGGTTGTAAGGGTTTGGTAGCTGGACCGAGAGGCACTGTCTTGGTATGGTGTCTCTGGGTTCCGGGAAATTGCAGGCACGGGGTTCTGCAAAGTTTGGGGGGTATTAATCCGTGGGGTGATTAATACCTCATCTCTGGGTCGGAGTGTTGCGGCCAGGGATATTGGTGTAGGAAAGGGTTTCTGGACCGGGCCTACATAGGGTTTCATGTACCGTTTATTATTATTATGTGTTACCTATTATTGTGGGTTTGGGGTCGCCCGTTGGACGGCGCCCCCTTTGTGTTAGTATGTTAATAATAGGTAATAAAGGCTGCTGTGGCCAATTTGTTTAACCAAGTCGCATGCATTCGGTGTGTTATTTTTAGGTTAAGTTTGGGTATAGTAACCGTCACGACCGGAGAATCCTTCCTCAGTGGTCAAGTCTTCTCACAACTTGATGTAAGACTGGGGAAAGACAAGCATATGAAAAATCATCAGAGTTTCATCGTGAAAACTTGGGCGCTTTTTATATGCTCATCTGACCCCAGCCTTGCCATGAGGCTTTAGTAAGTAAAGGGGACATACAAGATAGCTGCATTTACAGGCACTTTTGCCTCTTTTGGCATTTCTCTGTAAAACAGTATTAATCAGAAAGACTGGAAATAAACATTATAGCCTTCTTTCTATCTGAAACATACCAGTCTCAGCCTGTGTTAGGCCCCTTTCACACGTCAGTGATTCTGGTACGTTTGTGCTTTTTTTTAAACGTACCAGAATCACTGACATACGCAGACCCATTATAATGAATGGGTCTGCTCACACGTCAGTGATTTTTCACTGCACGTGTCTCCGTGCGGCGTACCCGCGTGTGAGTGATTGCCGCACGAGACATGTCCATTTTTTTCTGGCATCACTGATGTCCCACGGACCACGCAGTGGTGTGGTCCGTGAAACACATGCTAGAAAAAAATGTGCATTTAAAATAATAAACATTTTAACTCACCCGGCGTCCAGCGATGTCCTTTGCAGCCCGTCCTCCCTGCTGCTTCTAAGCCAGCTGATTACTGTAGCGCATCTTAATGATGCACGACACAGCCGACCCGGAAGCAGCTGCTGCAGGGGTCACCGCCGGCCGAATGCTGCACCGCGGGAGGATTCAGCACCACGGAGAGCGGGAGCGGGCACAGGTGAGTTGATTGCTAAGTGCAATCACGGGCCACGGAGAACGGAGCCCGGATTGCACTTAGACAACCCACGTGTGCCGTGATTCACGGCACACGCAGGGACATGTGCGTGTTTTACACGACAGTGAAAAACGTCTGTGTTTTTCACTGACGTGTGAAACGGGCCTAAGTGATAAGAATTCCTGTACAATAATTCATACCCCAAATAAACTTTTTTGTTGAAACTTGCATTCAAGCTATAGCTGTGTCTGGTGGAAACATCTTGCTTGTCTCCAGCAGTAATATAGTATATACCGGCAACATTTACAGGATATTGCCATTGCATCACCAATTTGAGTATTTGCAAAACGTAACTTTATTAAGTATAGAATTTTGCAGTCAAAGGTCTACCTTGAGAATCTGGCCTCAATATTAAATCTGGACCAGAGTCCTCTAAACCTGTATAATATGTGTCAGATAGGTCCTGTGGACATATTGGCACCACGCACTGTTTGCCACTGAATCCCCATTAGCTTCATCACTAACGTAAACCAATAACAAACTAGTTTGTGCATTTCACACTTTTCAGCAGATGGAGTGTAAAGGGTGCTTTAGATTGTGCGATAGATCGTCAGGGTCACGGTTTATGTGACGCACATCCGGCATTGTTTGCGACGTCGGGCTGTGTGACACCTCCGAGCAACGCAGTATCACTCACAAATCGTGAGTCGTGTACTCGTCGCTCAGTTTCATAATCTCGTTTAATTAAAATGGTGCCGGTTGCTCATCGTTCCCGGGGTATCACATGCCGCTCCGTGTGACACCCCGGGAATGATGAACTGCAGCTTACCTCCATCCCGCGGCACCCGCCGGCAATGTGGAAGTAAGGAGGTGGGCGGGATGTTTACGTCCCGCTCATCTCCGCCCCTCCGCATCTATTGGCCGGCGGCTGTGTGACGTCACTGTGACGCCGAACGTCCCTCCCCATTCAGGAAGTGGACGTTCGCCGCCCACAGCGAGGTCGCTTAGCAGGTAAGTACGTGTGACGGGGGTTAACGACTTTGTGCGCCAAGGGCAACTAATTGCACAATCGGTCGACCCGTGTAAAGCAGGCTTAAGAGTGGTGGACTATTGCTACCCCTGAAGACAGCAATCACATAGTTTAGCATAATGTGAATAATGTCTTGCTTCTTTTGTAATTATTGTGATCTGTATACTGTGATGATAATGTGAAGATTGTAATGTACTGTGATGTGTTACTATGTATTGTATAGTGTAATCTGTGATATTATACTTGTGTTGATAATGTGTAATGTGAAGTGTGGTATAGCACTTGTGTAGGAAGCTATCAGACCATAGGGTAAGCAACTTGTAAAAATTAGGACTAGCCCACAATGAGAGGAGTTATTATAATAATAAAAATCTTTATTTCTATAGCACCAACATATTCCGCAGCGCTTTACAATTCAGGAGGATCATATACAAACAAGTAACAGTTACAGATTATTTGACAGGATATGAGACAGTTAAGGTGGCTTTACACACTGCAACATCGCAAACGACATCGCTGTAACGTCACCGGTTTTGTGACATAATAGCGACCTCCCCAGCGACATTGCAGTGTGTGAAACACATCAGCGACCTGGCCCCTGCTGTGAAGTTGCTGATCGCTACAAATCGTTCAGGACCATTCTTCGGTTCTTTGTTTCCCGCTGTGAAGCATGATCGCTAGAAAGTTTCAGTGTGTAAAGGGGATTTAAAACACTTGAAACGAGTGATGTGTCACAATATCTGTCAATCACTATTCTCTGTCAGTCGGTCTCTCCCTCTCGGTCTCTATTCTCGCGCTGTCGGTCCGTCACTATCTCTGTCCCTCTCTCACAGTCTGTCGGTCATTTTCCCCTCCTCTCTCATACTCCCCGATCCCCGGCGCGGCGCTGCACGGCATTCACACTGCTGCGGCGGCTTTTACTATTTTGAAAAAGCCGGCCGCTCATTAAACAATTTCGTATTCCCTACTTTCCCCGCCCACAGGCGCCTATGATTGGTTGCAGTGAGACACGCCCCCACGCTGAGTGACAGGTGTCTCACTGCACCCAATCACAGCAGCCGGTGGGCGGGTCTATACTGTGCAGTGAAATAAATAATTAAATAATTTAAAAAAACGGCGTGCGGTCCCCCCCCATTTTAATACCAGCCAGA
The DNA here is from genome assembly GCF_048569485.1 of Anomaloglossus baeobatrachus. Lineage (NCBI taxonomy): Eukaryota > Metazoa > Chordata > Amphibia > Anura > Aromobatidae > Anomaloglossus > Anomaloglossus baeobatrachus. The sequence goes on from NC_134356.1 coordinate 529,211,750, forward strand.
TAAAGCCATACGGCTGAAGGCTGGTATTCTCAGGATGGGGAGCCCCACGTTATGGGGAGCCCCCCAGCGTAACAATATCAGTCAGCAGCCGCCCAGAATTGCCGCATACATTATATGCGACAGTTCTGGGACTGTACCCGGCTCTTCCCGATTTGCCCTGGTGCGTTGACAAATCGGGGTAATAAGGAGTTATTGGCAGCCCATAGCTGACAATAAGTCCTAGATTAATCATGTCAGGCGTCTCCCTGAGATACCTTCCATGATTAATCTGTAAATTACAGTAAATAAACACACACACCCGAAAAAATCATTTATTAGAAATAAAAAACACAAACAAATTCCCTCATCACCAATTTAATCAGCCCCAAAAAGCCCTCCTTGTCCGGCGTAATACACGGACCTCCAGCGTCGCTTCCAGCTCAGCTGCATGCAGGTGACAGGAGCAGCAGAAGACACCGCCGCTCCTGTCACCTCCACGCAGCTAATGAAGACAGCCACGCGATCAGCTGAGCTGTCACTGAGGTTACCCGCTGTCACTGGTTCCAGCGGTGGATGCAGCGGTGGTCGCGGGTAACCTCAGTGACAGCTCAGCTGATCGCGCTACTCACCTCAGTTGCTGCGTGGAGGTGACAGGAGCGGCGGTGTCTTCTGCTGCTCCTATCACCTGCATGCAGCTGAGCTGGAAGCGACGCTGGAGGTCCGTGGATTACGCCGGACATGGAGGGCTTTTTGGGGCTGATTAAATTGGTCATGAGGGAATTTGTTTCTGTTTTTTATTTCTAATAAATGATTTTTTCGGGTGTGTGTTTATTTACTGTAATTTACAGATTAATCATGGAAGGTTTCTCGGGAAGACGCCTGACATGATTAATCTAGGACTTATTGTCAGCTATGGGCTGCCAATAACTCCTTATTACCCCGATTTGCCAACGCACCAGGGCAAATCGGGAAGAGCCGGGTACAGTCCCAGAACTGTCGCATATAATGTATGCGGCAATTCTGGGCGTCTGCTGACTGATATTGTTAGGCTGGGGGGCTCCCCATAATGTGGGGCTCCCCATCCTGAGAATACCAGCCTTCAGCCATATGGCTTTATCTGGCTGGTATTAAAATGGGGGGGGACCGCACGCCGGTTTTTTAAATTATTTAATTATTTATTTCACTGCACAGTATAGACACGCCCACCGGCTGCTGTGATTGGGTGCAGTGAGACACCTGTCACTCAGCGTGGGGGCGTGTCTCACTGCAACCTATCATAGGCGCCTGTGGGCAGGGAAAGTAGGGAATACGAAATTGTTTAATGAGCGGCCGGCTTTTTCAAAATAGTAAAAGCCGCCGCAGCAGTGTGAACGCCGTGCAGCGCCGCGCCAGGGATCGATGAGTATGAGAGAGGAGGGGAAAATGACCGACAGACTGTGAGAGAGGGACAGAGATAGTGACGGACCGACAGAGAGAGAATAGAGACCGAGAGGGAGAGACCGACTGACAGAGAATAGTGATTGACAGATATTGTGACACATCACTCGTTTCCAGTGTTTGACTAGCTAGGTCATTCTGCAGGTCCGGATCGCTGTTGCGTCGTTGGCCAGGTTTGCCTGTTTGACAGCTCACCAGAGACTCACCAGAGACTTTGTAGCGATCCCGGCCAGGTTGGGATAGCTGGTGGGATCGCTGAAAGTCTCAGTGTGTAAAGGGGCCTTTAATTCTAGAAGAATCCGTGAAGATCTAGTGAGTGATGGTTAGGAATGGATAGTCTGTAGTGGTGGCTTCTGGCAGCAACGGAAAGAAAGGAGACTGGTTACTAGATAGTGCGATTCTTGAGAGTTGAATGAGACATGGAGTACGAACAGCATTGAAACTGGAGACTGATCGTCGAACGGAATGGCCCCAGACAATAGGAGCCAGAGGATTGGACTGTAGTGTTCAGGCCCATTAGCCATCAAGTTAACGGGTTTATTCTAACTGCCGTGTGACTGAAGTCAGATTATGAGGGCAGATTTCCCTCGAGTGTCTGAGTGCACAAGGCTCTACTATGCCCATGCTGACAGAACCTCTGGCCCTCACCCCTGTATGGAGACTAGATGTGGAGGTGTTGCAAGGGAAAGTGACCATCACAAGTTCTATTGTAACGCTGAGCTGGGTTGCACTGGAACTCAGAGGACAAGTAAGATCTGAAGCAACTCAATATGAACCAAGATTGTGTCTGAATAAGAATTGTAGAACTGTAAAGTGCTGGAAGATGTGTGCCCACTATCTGAAATGTAAAGTTGTTGCAGAGAATGAACCATTGAGTAAAGAGTTGTTGTTTGAAACAAACTTTGGATCTTCTTGTAAGTACATGGGTTCACAGCCAACACAACACAAGTCCACACACCCAGCCAGGACCCTGTATTCCATGTAATTTGTTGGGGCGTCCGGAGTCAATCCCTCGCCCACAACTACTGCCCCACGCCACCCTACAGGAGTACAACCTTTTACCTTGTATAACAACAGGGAAGGCCTTTAAAGGGAGTGTGCTAGTAGTTTTAACCCTGCAAAACTGTTGACAGGGCTAGATAGTTGTACTGATTTAGCAAAGGCATGAATGCAAAAATTGAGTTTTGATCTAGTAGCTGCAACTCTAAAGGTGGTCCCTAAAGACTTGCATATAAACTAGATAGCTGTTCGTCTAAGAACTATTTTGAACTCACAAATATACAAGAACACTTCACTTGGTCAGGCGTTCCACTATTCTCTTTGAGAGCATTGCTAGACTCCACCCCAAACAAAAGGATGGACCACTGGAAATTCAACAGTCCATATCCTTCTTTCCCCAGAGAATATTTGTCAGGGAAGAATCAGGAGCCTTGCATATGCATTAGACTATCAACCAATCCTGCCAATATCACTGGGTTTGTCTGACATTACTCTAATGTATATGTGAGCTGGGTCAGAAACAGAAAAAAGCCCCTGTGCAAGAATGGTATTTTTGCCCCATGCAGTTCAAAAATGATTCATAATGCACCCGTTTATGTGCTCCTTTGTAGGTACAAGTGGGCACCACTACCTCTTGAACAACTGTGGGGCTCAACAGGTTGCACCAAAGGAATATTCTCTCCTGTATGTGAGCTTTAAAGCTGAGGTCCTCTTTGCACTTGCATTATAGATTCCACATTTTCTCCTCTCTAAAGGGATGGCTCTATCAGCCACGCAAGAGCCCAGTAGAGCTGTCAATATCAGCAGCAGCTGCTTAGTGCTGGTCAACATGGTCAACAAAGTTGTAGGGCTGGCTTTCCTAGTGTGCTGGTGCTCCATGGCATCCTAGCGCCATATCCCTACTCCCTCCTCTTTCCTGCAAAGCCATCCTCGTGCTGCGCGGTCCTCTTCTTACCTGCATGACTGTCTATGTATCGAGTGGTCCACTGTGTCCCTTCATTGCAGTCCATGTGTAGTGCGGTCCCCGGCTCATCCCCCCTAAAGGATTCCCATGTGTGTATCAGTTCTCAGCTTCCGCCTAGACCCCAAGCCATGCACATGCTGTGCAGGGTTTTCTGGTCTCCAGCCTAGGGTGCGCGTCCATGCTTACAGTCCCGTTAAGAGGAAATACACCGTGTGCAGAATTATTAGGCAAGTTGTATTTTAGAGGATTTTTTTATTATTGATCAACAACTATGTTCTCAATTAACCCAAAAGACTCATATATATCAAAACTTAATAGTTTTGGAAGTTGTAGTGTTTGTTTTTTTTAGATTTGGCTATCTTAGGATGATATCTGTTTGTGCAGATAACTATTACTGTGCAGAATTATTAGGCAACTTAATAAAAACCAAATATATTCCCATCTCACTTGTTTATTTTCACCAGGTAAACCAATATAACTGCACAAAATTTAGAAATAAACATTTCTGACATGCAAAAACAAAACCCCAAAAAATTTGTGACCAATATAGCCACCTTTCTTTCTGATGACACTCAACAGCCTACCATCCATAGATTCTGTCAGTTGCTTGACCTGTTTATGATCAACATTGCGTGCAGCAGCCACCACAGCATCCAGACACTGTTCCGAGAGGTGTACTGTTTTCCCTCCCTGCAGATCTCACATTTTATGAGGGACCACAAGTTCTCTATGGGGTTCGGATCAGGTGAACAAGGGGGCCATGTCATTATTTTTTCATCTTTTAGACCTTTACTGGCCAGCCATGCTGTGGAGTAGTTGGATGCATGTGATAGAGCATTGTCCTGCATGAAAGTCATGTTTTTCTTGAACAATACCGACTTCTTCCTGTACCACTGCTTGAAGAAGTTGTCTTCCAGAAACTGGCAGTAGGTCTGGGAGTTGAGCTTCACTCCATCCTCAACCCGAAAAGGTCCCACAAGTTCATCTTTGATGATACCAGCCCATACCAGTACCCCACCTCCACCTTGCTGGCGTCTGAGTCGGAGTGGAGCTCTCTGCCCTTTACTGATCCAGCCTCTGGCCCATTCATCTGGCCCATCAAGAGTCACTCTCATTTCATCAGTCCAAAAAAAACTTTTGAAAAATCAGTCTTCAGATACTTCTTGGCCCAATCTTGACGTTTTATCTTATATTTCTTGTTCAAAGGTGGTCGTTTTTCAGCCTTCCTTACCTTGGCCATGTCCCTGAGTATGGCACACATTGTGCTTTTTGATACTCCAGTAACATTGCAGCTCTGAAATATGGCCAAATTGGTGGCAAATGGTATCTTGGCAGCTTCACTCTTGATTTTCCTCAATTCATGGGCAGTTATTTTGCGCCTTTTTTGCTCAACACGTTCTTGCGACCCTGTTGGCTATTTGCCATGAAACGCTTGATTGTTCGGTGATCACGCTTCAAAAGTTTGGCAATTTCAAGACTGCTGCATCCCTCTGCAAGACATCTGACAATTATGGACTTTTCAGAGCCCGTCAAATCTCTCTTCTGACCCATTTTGCTAAAGGAAAGGAAGTTGCCTAATAATTAAGCACACCTTATATAGGGTGTTGATGTCATTACACCACACCCCTCCTCATTACAGAGATGCACATCACCTGATTTACTTAATTGGTAGCTGGCTCTCAAGCCTATACAGCTTGGAGTAGGACATGTATAAAAAGTATCATGTGCTCAAAATACTCATTTGCCTAATAATTCTGCACACAGTGTATGTTCACCTTGCTAAGGTGTTCTCAGCCTATCACTGGGAGGCACCAGGTACTTAAGGCTTCCTCCCCCCTGATGTGAAGGGCCAGAGCAATGCATTAGGATTCAGTTCCTAGCACTGTGTTGGTTCTTTCTGTCTGCTCTAGTCTCCAAGCCTCCATCACCAGTCTTGCATGCAATCAGTTCTGCTCTGCTGTGTTTTTTCTGTCTGTTTCCCTGGACCTGTCTTGTCTGTTCTCTGGTACCACCATTTGTCCTGCACCTGTGTTCCTACCTGCCTGCACCTGTAGTCCTGTTTGCCTCAGCCGTCCCGGCTGCTTCTGTGTCAGATGTCCTGTGCCTGATGGCCTGGACCCTGACAACTGGAGTTCTGTGCCAAATGACCTTGATTCTGATGACTAGAGCTCTGTGCGTTATGATCTGGACCCTGATGACTGAAGTTCCTCTAGAGGTCCTCTCCCGGCTACACCTTTATTCAATGTCCTGTGCCTGATGTTCCAGGCCTGGTGAGCCATGCCTGATGTCCAATGCCGTACGTTCCTTACCTGCCTCTGCCTGTTCAGCTGTTCCCCATTTAGACTGTGTCTCATGTTCTACCCTGTTTGTCCATCATGTCTATGACTGTTTTCACCTGTCCTACTATCTCCCTGCTCCGTTCCGCTGCCACAGTCCCGGTTACTGCCCAGTGAGTGACACCTAGCGTTTTGCCTCATGCAGGAACTTAGTCAAGCCCCTCCCATGCAAGGGTAAGCCTGGGTTCCCCCTGTGGTCCAGTGTGTTCACTCCCGCTCACTACTTTCACCAGCAGTGAGCATTACAAAGTAAAATTCAACAGAGAGGAAAAACAACACTTGTGATGAATAAAAACAATCCAGAGTCCAGGCTGGTTTCACATCAGCATTTTTTTTAACTGCGGCATGAGTTAATTTTTTTGCCGCAAAGCCTGATCCTTTAAAAATGCGTTGTCATTTCAATGCATAAGCAATTGAATCGTGGCAATATGCGGTCACATGCGGTTACGTGAGGCACACACTGGATCCATTGCTTTGCGGTATTTTACCTTTTTCAAAAATGCTACTTGCAGCGTTCTTGTCCTCGGGAAAAATACTGCATGTCAATGGATCTGTTAGATTGCGGCAGTTGCTGCAATGTATTTCAATGGGCGCCAGGTCCTGTACTACCGGCATTCGCTGTATATTGATAGACAGGATCCTATTGCCTGTACTGAGCATGCCCAGAAAGCAGCCTGGCATGGTCAGTACAGAAATCTCTCTCTCTCTCTCTCAGACAGAAGACCAGGATCGTGGAGGGGTGAGAGGTAGTAATAAAGATGGAGTCCCTAAGTGTGTCTGTGTATTTATTTCTAATAAAGTATTTTTTCTCTGTGTGATGTCTTTTCTTTAACCCTTTATTGGAGATTCTTAATGGCCGGGTCAAATTTAGCCTGACATTAAGAATCTTGGGCTTTATACCAGCTGGAAAAACAAAGCTGGTATTAACCCCTTATTACCCAGCGTGGCACCCGGCACCAGGGCCGCTGAAAGAGTTGGATACAGTGCCAAAAGCTTCTATGAAAGCGCCATTTTCTGTGGCATCTGCGGACTGCAATTCGCAGCGGGGGAGCGCAGAAAGCTTGGGCCACCCTGCGCTGCGGATTCCAAACCCCAGCCGCCTAGTTGTAACTAGCTGGACACAAATATTGAGCGAAGCCCACGTCGTTTTTATTATTATTATTTCATGAAATTCATGAAATAGTTAAAAAATGGGCTTCCCTTTATTTTTGGTTCCCAGCCGGGTACAAATAGGCAGCTGGGGGTTGGGGCAGCCCGTACCTGCCTGCTGTACCTGGCTAGCATACAAAAATATGGCGAAGCCCATGTCATTTTTTTTTTCGTTTTTGGGCAAAAAAAATTCAAAAAAGGGCTTGCCTGGATTTTTTATTGCCAGTGAAGGTACCAACCCACAGTGGGGGTTAACAGCCATTAGCTGCTTGGGTTACCCTTAGCAATAGAAAATGGAGTGGAAGCATTTTTTTTTTTCCCCTAAGGGGTTACGGTTATGTGTTTGGGGTTATTGTTTTTTTTTTTTTTATTTTTTAATGAATTTAAAAAAAAACAAAAACCGACATGGGCTTTGCCCATCGAGCACCCGAGCATTTTACTGCTCACTCATCCCTACTCCTGACCACAGAGCCAGCATAACAAGTAATCAGATCAGCTGACTCTAGTGTCCACCTGTATCCATCGCAGCGTGTGCGGGCTGTGAGGTCAGCTGAGTTCGGCCGACACTCGAGTCCGCTGATCTGAACTCAGCTGAACTCTTACCACACAGCCCGCACATGCTGCGGTGGATGCAGTGGGACACAGAACAAGTAATCGGCCAACCCCGGAGTCAGCTGATCTGATTACTTGTTCTGCTGGCTATGAGGTCAAGACTTCAGCTGAGTTCAGATCATCTGACTCCAGTGGCAGCCCATTACTTGTTCTATGTCCCCCTGCATCCATCGCAGCGTGTGCAGGCTGTAAGGTCAGCTGAGTTCGGCCGGCACTGGAGTCAGCTGATCTGAACTCAGTTGAACTCCAGCCTGCACACTCTGCGATGGATGCAGCGGGACACAGAACAAGTAATCGTCCGGCATTGGAGTCAGCTGATCTGATTACTTGTTCTGCTGGCTATGAGGTCAGGACTTCAGCTGAGTTCAGATCAGCTGACTCCAGTGTCGACCAAACTCAGATGACTTCCACAACCCACACACGCTGCGATGGATGCAGGGGAACAAAGAACAAGTAATCGTCCATCACTGGAGTCAGCTGATCTAACCTCAGCTGAACTCCTGACCACACAGCCCGCACACGGTCACATGTGATCGGCAGCAGGCAGTGACTGCTGTTAACCTACATCCACCGCAGCATGTGCGGGCTGTGAGATCAGGAGTTCAGCTGACTCCCGATCAGCTGACTCCAGTGCCAGACGATAAAATTCTGTGTCCCGCTGCATCCATCGCAGCGTGTGCGGGCTGTGACAGCTGACTCCCGATCAGCTGACTTCAGTGCCAGCCGATAAATTCTGTGTCCCACTGCATCCAACGCAGCAGCCATAAAAAGTGGAAGTAGAAGGATCCGGTAAAATAACAATTGCAGTTGCATGCCTTGCACTTTGAATGCACAGGATCCGGTCAAATGCAGTTTGCAGTATTTTACCTACAGACAAAAATCGCTGATGTGAAACCAGCCTTACATGCTGTCCCTTTCCTTGTGATCCTCCTTGAGATGGTTCTACTCCTTCAGTGGAGTCCAGCTGTGTTTAATTAAACTGATAGAACTTGATTTGCAAATGCACACACCTGTCTATATAAGAGCTCACAGCTCACAGTGCATGTCAGACCAAATGAGAATCATGAGGTCAAATGAACTGCCCAAGGAGATCAGAGACAAAATTATGGCAAGGCACAGATCTGGCCAAGGTTACAAAAGAATTTCTGCAGTGCTCAACGTTCCTAAAAGCACTGTGGCCTCCATAATCCTTAAATGGATGAAGTTTGGGATCACCAGAACTATTCCTAGACCTGGCCATCCAGCCAAACTGAGCAATCATGGGAGAAGAGCCTTGGTGAGAGAAGTAAAGAAGAACTTCAAAATCACTGCAGATGAGCTCCAGAGAAACAGTAGGGAGATGGGAGAAAGTGCTACAAAGTCAACTATCACTGCAGCCCTCCACCAGTTGGGCCTTTATGGCAGAGTGGCCCAACTGAAGGTTCTCCTCAGTGCAAGACATATGAAAGCCCGCATAGAGTTTGCAAAAGAGACAAAAATAGAACTTTTTGGTGATAATCCTAAATGGTATGTGTGGATAAAACCAGGCACTGTTTATCACTTGTCAATACAATCCCAGCAGTGAAAAGTGGTGGCAGCATCATGCTATGGGGGTGTTTTTAAGCTGCAGGGACAGGATGACTGGTTGCAATTGAAAGAAATATGAATGTGGCCAAGTACAGAAATATCTTGGAAGAAAACCTCTTCCAGGGTGCTTTGGACCTCAAATTTGGCCGAAGGTTCACCTTCCAACAAGACAATGACCCTAAGCACACAGCTAAAATAACAAAGGAGTAGCTTCAGAACAACTCTGAGACCATTCTTGACTGGCCCACCCAGAGCTCCGACCTAAACTCAATTGAGCATCTCTGGATAAACCTGAAAATGGCTGTCCACCAACGTTCACCATCTAACCTGACGCAACAGGAGAGGATCTGCAAGGAAGAATGGCAGAGGATCCCCAAATCCAGGTGTGAAAAACGTGTTACATCATTCCCAAGAAGACTCATGGCTGCACTAACTCAAAAGGCTGCTTCTACTCAATACTGAGCAAAGAGTCTGAATACTTTTGACCATGTGATATTTCAGTTTTTCTTGTTTAATAAATCTGCAAAAATGTCTACATTTCTGTTTTTTTCTGTCAAGATGGGGTGCAGAGTGTACATTAATGAGAAAAAAATTAACTTTTTTGAATTTACCAAATGGCTGCAATGAAACAGAGTGAGAAAGTTAAAGGGGTCTGAATACTTTCCGTACCCACTGTATACACAGCCAGCATCATCTATATTATATATACACAGCCAGCATCCTCTATATTTTAATATATATAGCTAGTAGCCTGTATCTTCTGTATTCTAAATATATTATGTATATATGTATATGGCTGAGTATTCTGTTTGGGGCTCGTTATTTTGATAACCTGAAAAACGGTGCATACAGCTTTTTTCGGGCTGTCAAAATGAAGACTAGTGGTTAATGTTTGATTGGTGAGGACTGTTTGCAGAATTGGAGATTTTCCATGAGTGGTGGTGGGACTCTGGAAGGTTCGAGGCAGAACTGGGGCGGACGCGCAGTCTCAAGGGGGCCTGAAAATTTTAGCAGTATGGGGCCCTGAAATTCCTGGTGGCAGCCCTGCCAATGTCATATAGAGCAGATGTTATAGCGTTTACCTACTGCCAGCTGCTGGATGGATCTGCTGGCTTCTTTGCTTACCGTCCTCCTGACATCTTTCATCCTGGTCAGGTGTCTTCAGAGGAGTAATGGGGGTCTTCATCCATGTAGTGATCCATGATGATATTGGATATGTAATCTCCTGGTTTTATAAAGTGTCAGGTACATGTTTTTCTTACTTGGATGACATTTCTGAGCTGGTATCTGAAAAAAAAAAATCCGGCCTCCTCCACCCCTTAATAGCCGGCCATCACACACCTCTTTCCTCATCACCCATGACAGATCTGTCATAAGAATAAGGAAATTCAATTACCAGTGAATGTAAAATTATTATAGGCATGTGCTTAGATGTTATGATAAAAAAAAAAAAAACGGCCTCCTCATCTCCCCTTAATAGCCGGCCAACACTCTCCTTTGTATTTTCCCATTGCCCAAGACAGCACAAAATGCTGTGCTATCAGGAGCATGGGGAAATCCATTTACTGGTAAGTAAAAAATGTGTCACACATGCCTAGGACTTTTGGCGCACATGTTATAGCGCTTACTTACCACCAGCTGCTGGGTGGATCTGCTGGCTTCTTCTCTTGTTTTTCTCCTGGCACCTTTCATCCCAGTCAGGTGTCATCAGTGCATGTTTTTCTTACTTGGATGACATTTCTGAGCTGGTATCTGAAAAAAAAAATCCGGCCTCCTCCACCCCTTAATAACCGGCCATCACACACCTCTTTCCTCATCACCCATGACAGATCTGTCATAAGAATAAGGAAACTCAATTATCAGTAAATGTAAAACTATCATAGGCATGTGCGTAGATGTTATGATTTAAAAAAAAAATAAAAATCCGGCCTCCTCATGTCCCCTTAATAGCCGGCCAACACTCACCTTTGTATTTCCCCATTGCCCAAGACAGAACAAATGCTGTGCTATCAGGAGCATGGGGAAATCCATTTACTGGTAAGTACAAAATGTGTCAGACATGCCTATGACTTATGGCGCAGGTGTTATGGTGCTTACTTACCACCAGCTGCTGGGTGGATCTGCTGGCTTTTTCTCCTGTCCTCCTCCTGGCGTCTTTCATCACATTCAGATGTTGTCAGTGAATTGGAGGTCTCCATCCATGTAGTGATCCATGGTGATATTAGATATCCTATCCCCTGGTCTTCTCCTTATGGTCCTGTGGAGACTCAGGTACCTATTGTTCTTACTTAGATGACATTACTCAGCTAGTATCTGAAAGAAAAAAAAAATCCGACCTCCTCCACCCCTTAATAGCCAGCCATCACACATCTCTTTCCTCATCACCCATGACATATCTATCATAAGAATAAGGAAATTCAATTACCAGTAAATGGAAAAACTATCATAAGCATGTGCTTAGATGTTATGATTAAATAAAAAAAAAAAATCCGGCCTCCTCATCTCCCCTTAATAGCCGGCCAACACTCACCTTTGTATTTCCCCATTGCCCAAGACAGAACAAATGCTGTGCTATCAGGAGCATGGGGAAATCCATTTACTGGTAAGTACAAAATGTGTCAGACATGCCTATGACTTATGGCGCAGGTGTTATGGTGCTTTCTTACCACCAGCTGCTGGGTGGATCTGCTGGCTTCTTCTCCTGTCCTCCTCCTTGCGTCTTTCATCACATTCAGGTGTCGTCAGAGTGATGGAGGTCTCCATCCATGTAGTGATCTGATCCATGATGATGTTGGATATCCAATCCCCTGGTCTTCTCTTTATGGTCCTGTGGAGACTCAGGTACCTATATTTCTTACTTACATGACATTACTGAGTTGGTATAAAAAAAAAAAAAAAAAAAATCCGGCCTCCTCATCTCCCCTTAATAATCGGCCACCACACACCTCTTTCCTCATCACCCATGACAGATCTGTCATAAGAATCATAAGAATAAGGAAACTCAATTACCAGTAAATGTAAAACTATCATAGGCATGTGTGTAGATGTTATGATTACAAAAAAAAAAAAAAAAAATCCGGCCTCCTCATCTCCCCTTGATAGCCGGCCATCACTCACCTTTGTATTTCCCCATTGCCCAAGACAGAACAAATGCTGTGCTATCAGGAGCATGGGGAAATCTATTTACTGTTAAGTAAAACATGTGTCACACATGCCTATGACTTGTGGCGCAGGTGTTATAGCACTTACCACCAGCTGCTGGGTGGATCTCCTGGCTTCTTCTCTTGTTCTCCTCCTGGCGTCTTTCATCCCAGTCAGGTGTCGTCAGTGTATTAGAGGTCTCCATCCATGTAGTGATCCATGGTGATGTTGGATATCCAATCTTCTCGTCTTCTCCTTATGGTCCTCTGGAGACTCAGGTACATATTTTTTTACTTGGGTGACATTACTCAGCTGGTATCTGAAAAAAAAAATCCAGCTACCTCCACCCCTTAATAGTTGGCCATCACACACCTCTTTCCTCATCACCTATGACAGATCTGTCATAAGAATAAGGAAACTCAATTACCAGTAACTGTAAAACTATCATAGGCATGTGCGTAGATGTTATAATTAAAAAAAAAAAAAATCCGGCCTCCTCATCTTCCCTTAATAGCCGGCCAACACTCACCTTTGTATTTCCCCATTGCCCAAAACAGAACAAATGCTGTGCTATCAGGAGCATGGGGAAATCTATTTACTGGTAGGTAAAAAATATGTCACACATGGCTATTACTTGTGGCGCAGGTGTTATGGTGCTTACTTACCACCAGCTGCTGGGTGGATCTGCTGACTTCTTCTCCTGTCCTCCTCTTTGCGTCTTTCATCACATTCAGGTGTCGTCAGAGTAATGGAGGTCTCCATCCATGTAGTGATCCATGATGATGTTGGATATCCAATCCCCTGGTCTTCTCCTTATGGTCCTGTGGAGACTCAGGTACCTATATTTCTTACTTACATGACATTACTGAGTTGGTATAAAAAAAAAAAAAAAAAAATCCGGCCTCCTCATCTCCCCTTAATAATCGGCCACCACACACCTCTTTCCTCTTCACCCATGACAGATCTGTCATAAGAATAAGGAAACTCAATTACCAGTAAATGTAAAACTGTCATTGGCATGTGTGTAGATTTTATGATTACAAAAAAAAAAAAAAATCCGGCCTCCTCATCTCCCCTTGATAGCCGGCCATCACTCACCTTTGTATTTCCCCATTGCCCAAGACAGAAGAAATGCTGTGCTATCAGGAGCATGGGGAAATCTATTTACTGTTAAGTAAAAAATGTGTCACACATGCCTATGACTTGTGGCGCAGGTGTTATAGCACTTACTTACCACCAACTGCTGGGTGGATCTCCTGGCTTCTTCTCTTGTTCTCCTCCTGGCGTCTTTCATCCCAGTCAGGTGTCGTCAGTGTATTAGAGGTCTCCATCCATGTAGTGATCCATGGTGATGTTGGATATCCAATCTTCTCGTCTTCTCCTTATGGTCCTCTGGAGACTCAGGTACATATTTTTTTACTTGGGTGACATTACTCAGCTGGTATCTGAAAAAAAAAATCCAGCTACCTCCACCCCTTAATAGTTGGCCATCACACACCTCTTTCCTCATCACCTATGACAGATCTGTCATAAGAATAAGGAAACTCAATTACCAGTAACTGTAAAACTATCATAGGCATGTGCGTAGATGTTATAATTAAAAAAAAAAAAAATCCGGCCTCCTCATCTTCCCTTAATAGCCGGCCAACACTCACCTTTGTATTTCCCCATTGCCCAAAACAGAACAAATGCTGTGCTATCAGGAGCATGGGGAAATCTATTTACTGGTAGGTAAAAAATATGTCACACATGGCTATTACTTGTGGCGCAGGTGTTATGGTGCTTACTTACCACCAGCTGCTGGGTGGATCTGCTGACTTCTTCTCCTGTCCTCCTCTTTGCGTCTTTCATCACATTCAGGTGTCGTCAGAGTAATGGAGGTCTCCATCCATGTAGTGATCCATGATGATGTTGGATATCCAATCCCCTGGTCTTCTCCTTATGGTCCTGTGGAGACTCAGGTACCTATATTTCTTACTTACATGACATTACTGAGTTGGTATAAAAAAAAAAAAAAAAAAATCCGGCCTCCTCATCTCCCCTTAATAATCGGCCACCACACACCTCTTTCCTCTTCACCCATGACAGATCTGTCATAAGAATAAGGAAACTCAATTACCAGTAAATGTAAAACTGTCATTGGCATGTGTGTAGATTTTATGATTACAAAAAAAAAAAAAAATCCGGCCTCCTCATCTCCCCTTGATAGCCGGCCATCACTCACCTTTGTATTTCCCCATTGCCCAAGACAGAAGAAATGCTGTGCTATCAGGAGCATGGGGAAATCTATTTACTGTTAAGTAAAAAATGTGTCACACATGCCTATGACTTGTGGCGCAGGTGTTATAGCACTTACTTACCACCAACTGCTGGGTGGATCTCCTGGCTTCTTCTCTTGTTCTCCTCCTGGCGTCTTTCATCCCAGTCAGGTGTCGTCAGTGTATTAGAGGTCTCCGTCCATGTAGTGATCCATGGTGATGTTGGATATCCAATCTTCTGGTCTTCTCCTTATGGTCCTCTGGAGACTCAGGTACATATATTTTTTTACTTGGGTGACATTACTCAGCTGGTATCTGGAAAAAAAAAAAAATCCGCCTGCCTCCACCCCTTAATAGTTGGCCATCACACACCTCTTTCCTCATCACCCATGACAGATCTGTCATAAGAATAAGGAACTTCAATTATCAATAAATGTAAAACTATCATAGGCATGTGCGTAGATGTTATAATTAAAAAAAAAAAAAAAATCCGGCCTCCTCATCTCCCCTTAATAGCCGGCCAACACTCACCTCTTTCCTTATCACCCATGACATATCTGTCATAAGAATAAGGAAACTCAATTACCAGTAAATGTAAAACTATCATAGGCATGTGCGTAGATGTTATGATTTAAAAAAAAAAATCCGGCCTCCTCATCTCCCCTTAATAGCCGGCCATCACTCACCTTTGCATTTCCCCCTTGCCCAGGACAGCACTAGAAGCTGGTGCTATCAGAAGCATGGGGAAATCCATTTACTGGTAAGTAAAAAATGTGTCACACATGCCTATGACTTGAGGCGCAGATGTTATAGCGCTTACTTACCACCAGCTGCTGGGTGGATCTGCTGGCTTCTTTTCTTGTCCTCCTCCTGGTGTCTTTTGTCCCAGTCAGGTGCCTTCAGAGAAATGGAAGTCTTCATCCATGTGGAGGTCCCAGGTGATGTTGGACATCCGATCTTCTGGTGCTCTTTGCATTATCTTCTGGAGGCTCAGGTTCACAGCATGCTCTGATTTTATTGAGCTGGTGTATTGTTGAGGGTTTTCCAGTTGACAAATGAAAACCCTCTAAACCTGGCCTGGTCCTCAGGTGTTATAGAACACCTAGCCGCTGCTGCTTCGATGTTTTGAAGCATAAGTGCAAGGGACCTGGGATGACGCTTAGTTGGCTACAAAAAATGAGGCAGAAAACAAGGGTCATAGTGAACTTGGTGACAAATCATAGCAATTTTCGATTTGAAGTATTGAAAAAAACATGCTCAATGTTAACCCCTTCAGCCCCCGGGCACTTTCCGTTTTTGCGTTTTTGTTTTTTGCTCCCCTTCTTCTGAGAGGCGCAATATTTTTATTTTTCCATCAATCTTGCCATATGAGGGCTTGTTTTTTGCGGGACGAGTTGCACTTTTAAATGAAACCATAAGTTTTACCATATAGTGTACTGGAAAACGGCAAATAAATTCCAAGTGCGGAAAAATTGCAAAAAAAGTGTGATCGTACAATAGTTTTTGGGATGTTTTATTCACTGTGTTCACTATATGGTAAAACTGAGGTATCTATGTGATGCCTCAGGTCGGTGCGAGTTTGTAGACACCAAACATGTATAGGTTTACTTGTATCTAAGGGGTTAAAAAAAATTCACAAGTTTGTCCAATAAAAGTGGCGCACGTTTTGCGCCATTTTCCGAAACACGTAGCGTTCTTATTTTTAAGGATCTATGGCTCAGTGATGGCTTATTTTTTGCGTCTCGAGCTGACGTTTATAATGGTACCATTTTTGCGCAGATGCTACGTTTTGATCGCCTGTTATTGCATTTTGCGTAAAACTTGCGGCGACCAAAAAACGTAATTTTGGCGTTTGGAATTTTTTTGCGACTACGCCGTTTACCAATCAGATTAATTGATTTTATATTTTGATAGATCGGGCATTTCTGAACGCGGCGATACCAAATATGTGTATATTTATTTATTTTTTAACCCTTTCATTTTTAATGGGGGAAAGGGGGGTGATTTGAACTTTTAGGTTTTGTTTTTTTTTTTTTTATTTTTTAAAACTTTTTTTTTTACTTTTTTTTTAATTTTACTAGTCCCCCTAGGGGGCTATAGCGATCAGCAATCCGATTGCTGATCGCTATCTGCTGATCACAGCTATACCGCTGTAATCAGCAGATTCAGTCACTTTGGTTTTCCCTCTGCTCTCGGCCGAGGGAAAATGAAAGTGAAACATCGTAGCAGCAGGCGTCATCACATGACCCTGTGCTACGATGGCAACCACCGATAGTCACGTGATAACACACGTGACTTCCGGTAGGGGCGGCGGTGAGTAACAAACATGGCCGCGCGCATTTAAATCTTGCTGCCAGACTTTGGCAGCAAGATTTAAGGGGTTAATGGCCGCGGGTGGAAGCGATTCCACCCGCGGCTAGCAGGCACACATGTCAGCTGTTGAAAACAGCTGATATGTGTGCCGATCCACGCCGCCTGCCCGCGGCAGGGGGCGGGGCTTAACGGGACACGATCCTGGACGGATAGATCCGTCCAGGGTCGTGAAGGGGTTAAAGGAATGTTTTCCAATGTAAAAAGAATATCTTAGAGACAAAACCAGCACCACAAGCATTGCATCTCAGTCTGGTCACCTCAATGAGCTGCAATGCTACTGATAATCTATATGGATAAATATACTTCTGTCTTATCATGAATAGGATGCAAAATTATGTGTGCTGTAACATGTATGTGAATTATTTGCACTGTTGCACATAATTCACATACATTGGAGAATATGTGTTGGAGAATATGTAAGTCTGATCCAAGTGACATATCAGTACATTACTTACTACAGGGATGTATGGTGGGTCCATCCTAAGGGCTTCCACTGAGACCCAATCAATGCACTGGAAGAATTGATGTTCTCGGATGTTACCATTGACTCCCAATCGCTGGACAGGATCTTTCTGGAGGAGCTGAAAATAAGAAACATATTTAGAATTTAGTAAGTGAACCCTGTGATCTGAGAAACACAAGAATCTGACCGATCTTATTTCAAAACTATATAATGTAAATGTGTAATTGGATTGAAGGTTGTCAGAAAATGTCTGTGTAAAGCTCTGTTCAATTCCAATCACCGTGTAAGCTGTTAATATGGCAACCCTAATACTAGAATCTTATACCATGAACATACTCACCTGTTTAATGATGTCCTTGGCGCCGGAGGAAGATGTATCAGAGAGTGTGCGATGGTATGCACTCTTACTGGGCAGCATTTTGTTTAGGATGACACCAAACGAATACCAGTCAACTCCGGCGTTATACTCCTTCTTGTCCAGCATCTGTCACAGAGAATAATTAGTAGTAGTGCTACCCCCTCTATGTCACCATACTGATATGTCACTCATACTGTTGTGTAATTATATAGTAAATGGCACTGGGCTTTACTACCTATTCAAGAGACAAAAGGATCTTTCATACTCATACTCAAATGAAATGAATGAATGAATGAAGAACATTAAAAATCAGAATGAATGTACTATATACGATTGTGGCAGAGCACACAATACCAACCCAGTGTGTTACCGTTTTAGACTTTAAAGAGCTATATGCGAAATTATGGCTGATAGAATTGATGTGGCAGTTGACATTGTCTAATATACACAGTGCAGCTTTGTCCAATGTACTAAATACTTCAGATACTTGTTATATAGTAAATATAAGTTCTCATAAATAATACATATTCCTATATCATTATTACACATTATTTTGCCACTTTAAGGCATCTGTGGTCTGGATACCTCTAAATTACCCCTTCTGTCATAGTGCAACATCCTTGTAGACATGTGCTCTAGGAGGAATGAGAGATTCTAGTCCTCCTATTTAGTGATTGTCAAGCTTCCATAGATGAAACATTTCACACTTGTTCTGTGGATAAGTTGAAAATCCCTTAAAGTGAACCTATCAGGAAACATATTCACCCAGAACCACGAGCAGTTCTGGGTGCATATTGCTAATTCCTGCCTAACCATCCCTGTATCTAGTAGCATAGATAAAGAGATCTTTAGAAAAAGTATTTCTAAATATCCTTTATGATATGCTAAAGAGCGCAGGAACTAGTCACAAGGGCGTTCCTGTGCTCATTCCGCCCTCTTAGCATGTTAGCACGCCCACAGGGGCATGCTAACATGCTATTCAATGCCCATTGCCCAGTGTAATCAGTGGTGACATGCGTACCTGTGTCCAATGTCACTGCTTCAGAACACTGGGTTAGGGTTAGTGCGCATGATCAGAATGCCCGGCACTGGTGGTTATGCACCCTAGACCTCTCTGAAGCCAGGACGCATACACCTGGCTTCATAGTGCATATGTCCAGAAGTGTGGGGCATTCTGATCATGCACACTGACCCTAAGGCCAGCTTCTGAAGCGGTGACAACGGACACAAGTATGTGCGTCACCGCTGATGACGCAGGGCAATGGACCTTGAATAGCATGTTAGCATGCCCCTATGGGCGTGCTAACATGCTAAGAGGGCGGAATGACCGCAGTAAATAACACCCTTGTGACTAGTCCCTGCGCTCATTAGCATATCATAAAGGATCTTTAGAAATACTTAAAGATCTCTTTATCTATGCTACTAGATAGAGGGACTATTAGGCAGGGATTAGAAATATGCACCCAGAACTGTTCGTTGTTATGGGTGCATATTGCACCTGACAGGTTCCCTTTAAAGGGGGCTTTCAGTATTTTGACATTGATAACCTGCAGTTCATCAATGTAAGATTAGTTGGGGTCTAACACCCAGCATGCCCACTGATTAACTGCTCCTGGTGTTTGTATATAACCAATATAGTTAGCGGAGCTTTGCAGCTCTGATCACTGGATAGTGGCGGCTGCTCAATACTACAGATCAGGTACTATTGAACTAAACACAGGCTGATCTGCAGTTTTTTCTACTGACCACGAAACAGCACAGAGGTGCGGCTTTCCATGCTGTTTACATCTAGTTGCTGCCAATGATGATAGCTAATCAGTGAGGATGCCGGTTGTTGGATCCCCAACAATTTTATATTGATGACCTACCCTAGGGAAGTATCATCAATATAAAAGAACCAGAAAAACCTTTTTAGGTAGAAAAATAATAATAATAAAAAAAGTTAAAATCATTCTCACCTCAGGAGCCATGTAACCCATGGTTCCAGCGTAACTGGTGGCTGTCCGGTCTCCGTGCATGTTGTCAAGAGCTAGACCGTAATCCATGATCTTAATATGGCCCGTATCAGCCACCAGGATGTTTTCGGGCTTCAGGTCTCTGTAAGAATAATAAAAAGTACCTGAATATGGAGCAGTTGTTTACTTATATCTGTGACCAATGATGACACACACTTTAATAAACATATTTTCTTTTATTGAAATACTTTCTTTGATAAAAATTCTTTTACTATATGTCCTAATCGTAACACTCTGGATATTACTGCGGCTACATGTGACAGGCCGCTCATTGTAGCTTCCTGGTAGTGATACCTACTAGAAACCCATTCACAGGGCATCAGTCTGCAGGTTACCAGGGTGGAGGGTTAAGTTCAGCTAAGCTTTAACAATGACTCAATTACCTATGGATGACGCCCTTAGAATGGAGGAACTGGATCCCACAGACTAGTTCAGCAGCATAGAATCTAACAAAAAGAAAATGAATAAGTATCAGCTCCTGAAGATAATACAATTGTGAATTCATATTAGTCAATGTCGATATAAGCATTATTCTATATTATCCTGCTTCCAGAACAATTTTCTATTATTACTAGAGATGAGCATCTTGTTCGGAAAATGTTCACTAATTTTAAATTTGGTACGAGCCTTGGCAGGCTCGGCTTGGGCTCGGATTTCCAAACACTTTTGTCAAATGTCGGCAATGTTTGGTTATGTTTGGTAACTGTTCAGTTGGTACATATATTAAACCAACCAAAAAAACTCCTAATAAAAATGTATACTTTATTTCTATATCAATTAAAAAGGTTATATTCATGCAACCAGAGACACACAATGTGCATATAGTGTTAGATACATCGGATGGAAAGTGTAAGGGTAATTGTATCTAGGGGCTGTGCAGATCAATGGTGTATAAACCTGATAGATTTAGAAGCTGGACCCTAGGGGATATGACTCACCCTTAATTGGTCCCTGCCTAGCAATGGGGCTTTAAGCACCCTAACTTTCTTGGTGCCCCCATTCCACGTCGGCTGCTCCTATTGTATCCCTTACTAACTTGAATATAACCATCACTAAATTTACCAGAATAAAGTGCTAAGTGCAAAACCACATATACACATACAACAGACACAAATTAGTAGAGCGGTTGCTACCCAAAAGAGTCAACTGCAATAAATATTTACACTAGGTGACACCTTAGAGTTACCCAGGACTGGTATCACCACTAATTCACTGGATCCATTGAAATTGAACAATATGAGATCAAGGCACTCTAGATTGTCACTCATTAAGTTCACTAGCAAAGAAAGAGATGCAAAATATCATACAGCTCACTGGTTGAATGTCTACAATCCAGGGATTACAGTTCACATATAAAGGATAAAGCACCATACTCCATTATTCCAAGGATAACATGTCCCCAGAAACATCCCTGGAAAGAGGCATGAATCATATCAGATGACTATAGATAGGTGAGTGAGAAAAAAGGAATACACCCATTGCGTACTTTACGATTTGTTGGTATCGCCTCCGGGCCTACTGTCGAGCCATGTATGTCAGCAAAGAATGACAATTCATATGTCAGCAACGCTCAGTTGTGTCTTTGACCTCGCCCTTCGCCCAACGTGTTTCCCCCCATTTGTGCCTGGGGTTCATCAGGGGATCAAAGCTGACAACAGGGGAGAAAATCACATCCCCGTCGTCCTTTCCAAACAGTTCAAGAAATATATACCCGGTATCAATACACCGTGGGGTATATCATGTAGATCACAGGAGCTCATAGCCAGGTGTGCTAACATGCATGGCTCGACAGTAGGCCTGGAGGCACTACCAACAAATTGTAAAGTACTGAATGGGTGTATTCCTTTTTTCTCACCCACCTATCTATAGTCATCTGATATGATTCATGCCTCTTTCTAGGGATGTTTCTGGGGACATGTTATCCTTGGAATAATGGAGTACGGTGCTTTGTCCTTTATATGTGAACTGTAATCCCTGGATTGTAGACATTCAACCAGTGAGCTGTATGATATTTTGCATCTCTTTCTTTGCTAGTGAACTTAATGAGTGACAATCTAGAGTGCCTTGATCTCATATTGCTCAATTTCAATGGATCCAGTGAATTAATGGTGATACCAGTCCTGGGTAACTCTAATGTGTCACCAAGTGTAAATATTTATTGCAGTTGACTCTTTTGGGTAGCAAGCGCTCTACTAATTTGTGTCTGTTGTATGTGTATATATGGTTTTGCACTTAGCACTTTATTCTGGTAAATTTGGTGATGGTTATCTTCAAGTTAGTAAGGGACACAATAGGGGCAGCCGCCGTGGAATGGGGGCACCAAGAAAGTTAGGGTGCTTAAAGCCACATTGCTAGGCAGGGACCAATTAAGGGTGAGTCATATCCCCTAGGGTGCAGCATCTAAATATATTAGGTTTATATACCATTGATCTGCACATCCCCTAGATACACCGGATGGAAAGTGTAAGGGTAATTGTATCTAGGGGATGTGCAGATCAATGGTATATAAACCTAATATATTTAGATGCTGCACCCTAGGGGATATGACTCACCCTTAATTGGTCCCTGCCTAGCAATGTGGCTTTAAGCACCCTAACTTTCTTGGTGCCCCCATTCCACGGCGGCTGCCCCTATTGTGCCCCTTACTAACTTGAAGATAACCATCACCAAATTTACCAGAATAAAGTGCTATGTGCAAAACCATATATACACATACAACAGACACAAATTAGTAGAGCGCTTGCTACCCAAAAGAGTCAACTGCAATAAATATTTACACTTGGTGACACATTAGAGTTACCCAGGACTGGTATCACCATTAATTCACTGGATCCATTGAAATTGAGCAATATGAGATCAAGGCACTCTAGATTGTCACTCATTAAGTTCACTAGCAAAGAAAGAGATGCAAAATATCATACAGCTCACTGGTTGAATGTCTACAATCCAGGGATTACAGTTCACATATAAAGGACAAAGCACCGTACTCCATTATTCCAAGGATAACATGTCCCCAGAAACATCCCTAGAAAGAGGCATGAATCATATCAGATGACTATAGATAGGTGGGTGAGAAAAAAGGAATACACCCATTCAGTACTTTACAATTTGTTGGTAGTGCCTCCAGGCCTACTGTCGAGCCATGCATGTTAGCACACCTGGCTATGAGCTCCTGTGATCTACATGATATACCCCACGGTGTATTGATACCGGGTATATATTTCTTGAACTGTTTGGAAAGGACGACGGGGATGTGATTTTCTCCCCTGTTGTCAGCTTTGATCCCCTGATGAACCCCAGGCACAAATGGGGGGAAACACGTTGGGCGAAGGGCGAGGTCAAAGACACAACTGAGCGTTGCTGACATATGAATTGTCATTCTTTGCTGACATACATGGCTCGACAGTAGGCCCGGAGGCGATACCAACAAATCGTAAAGTACGCAATGGGTGTATTCCTTTTTTCTCACTCACCTATCTATAGTCATCTGATATGATTCATGCCTCTTTCCAGGGATGTTTCTGGGGACATGTTATCCTTGGAATAATGGAGTACGGTGCTTTATCCTTTATATGTGAACTGTAATCCCTGGATTGTAGACATTCAACCAGTGAGCTGTATGATATTTTGCATCTCTTTCTTTGCTAGTGAACTTAATGAGTGACAATCTAGAGTGCCTTGATCTCATATTGCTCAATTTCAATGGATCCAGTGAATTAATGGTGATACCAGTCCTGGGTAACTCTAATGTGTCACCAAGTGTAAATATTTATTGCAGTTGACTCTTTTGGGTAGCAAGCGCTCTACTAATTTGTGTCTGTTGTATGTGTATATATGGTTTTGCACTTAGCACTTTATTCTGGTAAATTTGGTGATGGTTATCTTCAAGTTAGTAAGGGACACAATAGGGGCAGCCGCCGTGGAATGGGGGCACCAAGAAAGTTAGGGTGCTTAAAGCCACATTGCTAGGCAGGGACCAATTAAGGGTGAGTCATATCCCCTAGGGTGCAGCATCTAAATATATTAGGTTTATATACCATTGATCTGCACATCCCCTAGATACAATTACCCTTACACTTTCCATCCGGTGTATCTAAAGGCCGCTTTACATGGGACGATTTATTGTGTGTTCGCATGTGCAATCACACCCGCCCCCATCGTTTGTGCGTTACGGGCAATTTGTTGCCCGTGTCGCACAAAGTCGGTAAGCCCCGTCACACGTACTTACCCCCCAAACGACCTCGCTGTGGGCGGCGAACATCCTCTTCCTGAAGGGGGAGGGATGAGCAGCGTCACAGCGACATCACACAGCGGCCGCCCAATAGAAGCGGAGGGGCGGAGATGAGTGGGATGTAACATCCCGCCCACCTCCTTCCTTCCGCATTGCCGGCGGCCGCAGGTAAGCTACAGTTTGTCATTCTCGAGGTGTCACACATAGCGATGTGTGCTGCCTCAGGAACGACGAACAACTGGCGCGCAGAAGGACGATCGATTTTTTGAAAATGAGCGACGTGTCAAATGAGCAACGATAAGGTGGCTATTTTTGCTCATTCACAGTCGCTCGTAGCTGTCACACACTGCGATATGTCAAACGATGCCGGATGTGCGTCACTAACGACATTAACCCTGACGACATATCGTTAGATATATCGTAGCGTGTAACGGGGCCTTTACACTATATGCACATTGTGTGTCTCTGGTTGCATGAATATAACCTTTTTAATTGATGTAGAAATAAAGTATACATTTTTATAAGGAGTTTTTTTGTTTGGTTTAATAGTTGATACCCCTGATACTATATCCTTTTAGTCTTCAGTTGGTACATACCATCCACTCCCGGCCCCATCACAGCCATGTCAAGTATTGCAGTCAGACTCTCATCCGGGCCCACTTATTAAACTTCATGATTTTTCAATGCTTTCCCCACCCACCCACCCTCTGTGTAAAGCAGTCTGTGTTTGGTTACTCCAGCAGTGAGGGCGGAGTGCAAGGTATGCTCTCCGGAAGATTGTGTCACATCATGGGCCGGCGCCATTTTGCTGTTGGATACAGGAGATGTAGCAGCTTGCTGCCCTGATCACCTGAGTGCAGACAAGAAGATAAGCTATGCTGGAACTGAGCAGAGGTGGAGGACATCATGCGGCTGATGACCCCTAGTGTCCAAGGTGACCGTCGTGCTCCTGGAGCGGCAGGCACAGACCATCCACCATATATGTAACATGGGGGATGGTACAGCACCCAGTGCTCGGCCATGTCTGAAGCGAGGTTCGTATCCAGCGCTGAGACCGGATGGCAGAGGAGCTTCCTGAAGTGATGGTGGTATCTGCAGGGACCAACTCCCCCATCAAGGAGACCAACAGGGGTAAAACCCCTGGGGACAAGACCCTTGGAGCCAGTCTGCTGAAGCCAGCAGGAGAAGGAGGAAGAGGAATAAGAGGAAGAAGTCCTCCCACCCCTGAGTGAGTCAGCCATCCAGCCTTCCACCCCACCCTGCAGTCCATTGGAGCCTTATCTCTGGTTTCTCCCTGAAAATGGACGAGACATTTGATGTGGTTGAAGAGAGGATGAGGGCAGATGCCTTAGCCCGGGACTGGCTGGCTGGGCCGAAGAGAGTCGACTTTGAAAAGGGCTGTACCCAAGGCAAGGTCATCGACTTTAATCAGTCCCGAGGCTTTGGGTTTATAGCTGAAGATAAGACTGGGTACCATATATATGTGAATCAGGTCATGGTCAAACGGCATACCCTCGTCCACAGACCCTGTATGTGGGGCAAAGGGTATCGTTCATGCACCTGTGGTGCCGCAAGGGGTGATATGCGGTGAGGTGGGAGGAAGAGGCTGAGGAAGAAAGGCAAAGCCTGCGTCGCGGGAGAACACTATCTGTCAGTCGGTGGGAGACCCATCACCAAGAGGAGCATATAGCTCAATCCCCGAAGAGTGCCTGTGGCCCAGATCCCCATTTGGCAGAACAGGAATATCAGCAAACTGCCGCCTGTTTAAGCACCGTGGCAGGTACTGCCATAAATGTTACTGGCAACTAGACGGCACAACTATTTTATGCCAGCAGCAACATTCTCCGAGAGGACCGTGGCCGGAGTGAATACATGCACCAGCCATGGAAATCGACCAGGCCCCTTCCCCTAAATCCTAGGAAACCTGGAAAAAGAAGGCGTCCTGAACCGGACTAATGACCCCTGTCTGTTCCACTGTTGGCTGATGGCCAAGTTAAAAAAAGAGCTAGTTCCAGAGCCCTTTTGTAAAGGAAGGAATCGGGGCCAGTCAGGTCTCCATTAGGACCCTTAGTTGTGCAGGAAACCACGTTGGCTGAAAGAGGCCCTAAGGTGAAAATTTTTACAGGAAAGGAGATATTGCCAGATAGGCCTGGTTTTTATTTCCCCCCTTCAAGTTTTGTGCTTATTGTGCTCCCCTCTGCTGGATTTGGAGAACTTTGAGCCCTCTGGGTTGTAGGCGTATACCCCCTCAGACAAGGACTTGCCCCTTGCAGCTCTCAGGAACTGTGCTCCAAACTGCCGTTTGAAGTTTGCCTTCATGGACTTTGCCCATTTACACCCTGACAATATAGATTTTTCCCTAACCAACCCCTGAGAAACTGTGTCCAGTCCAGTGAACCGTGAGTGGAGGATGACCCGATGCACTGGCCAGGTCGGGATGTGTTTTATTTTTTATGGATGAATAGTTTTAAGGACTGTACCACCACCTTTATGGCGTCTGGCGAAGTACTGTGCCCTTGGACTGGAATGGTAACTGTTGGCCTACAGGCCTGTTTTTAAAACACACCAGTGACTATGTAAGGGGAATACATGAAATAGCAGAAACTGCTGTGTGAATACTGACTTGAAAAATCCAATAGCTATATGCAAGGGTGAATATGTGAAAAATGGAATCTGCATTACTGCCATGAACATATGAAACAAGAGAAATTTAGCTACTGAATTGATCAATGCAATAGAGCCCCAACACTACGCCAAAGTATTTCTCTACGTTGAGGTCCCTAGCTTGTGTGTGTCCTCTCATGCAGTTAAAAAACCTACCGTGTATGGGAAGCTGAGACCCAGGCTATTTATGCGTATGATATGGATTGGCAATAGGTGTGGTTGGGGAGGGTTCACAAACGAACTTAGACTGGTGTTCCAAACGTTATTCCTATTTTGTTAGTATTTTTTCGTTTGTGAACCCTCCCCAACCACACCTATTGCCAATCCATATCATACGCATAAATAGCCTGGGTCTCAGCTTCCCATACACGGTAGGTTTTTTAACTGCATGAGAGGACACACACAAGCTAGGGACCCCAACGTAGAGAAATACTTTGGCGTAGTGTTGGGGCTCTATTGCATTGATCAATTCAGTAGCTAAATTTCTCTTGTTTCATATGTTCATGGCAGTAATGCAGATTCCATTTTTCACATATTCACCCTTGCATATAGCTATTGGATTTTTCAAGTCAGTATTCACACAGCAGTTTCTGCTATTTCATGTATTCCCCTTACATAGTCACTGGTGTGCATACCTTATCTCCCCATAGTGATGTTTTTTTTAGGTTTTTGCACCCAGTTCGGACTTAGACTGGTGTTCCAAACGTTATTCCTATTTTGTTTTTAAAACACAGACTTTGTTTGTTCAGGAGATTTAGGCTTGTCCGGCCTGAAGAAAGAAAATGTTAAGACCCCGAAGAAGAAAAGACTAGATAGAGATATATCTTGGTTTTATGCCTGATTTTATTGTGTTGCAGATTTCTACATGACCAAAGATGGTCACGGTTAAAGAAAGGTGGAATGTATGAAGGTGGACTGTGCCGTGCAACCACCTGAAGACCTCTATGTTTGTATTAATTGAATACTGTACATTTATATGTGTAGTAATGATAAGAATTGCTATCAGCAAAATGCAACATTGTTTAAAACGTGTGTTCAATAAAGCATGTAAAGTTTAGAACTGTTGTGGACTCATCTGTAGTATATAACATCGCACGGTGTCAACAAGATCCAAAACTGCCAGCTAATGGCTGGGACATCCCGCTGCAACCAGGTAATACCTCCACACGCACTCCACTATACATGCTTTCCCACCTGTCTGTAACATGCTGGGGCTGGCACAGGACTGCATCCCTCACCCGAATATACTGGCCCTGGATACATTACACTCCGGCAGCCTCTGTGACCCACACTCCTCTTGCACTTTGAAAGCAACCGCCGCAATGCAGGGTATAGTTGCGGCCCACACACAGCCCGCACTCTGAGGGTATGTGCCCATGATAATTTATAGCAGTGTTTTGGACACAGCGTGTTTCTGCTGCATCCAAAACGCTGTATTATACAATAGAAGCACAGTGGATGGGATTTATAGAAATCCATGCAAACTGTGCTTCTTTACACCACAGCATAAAGTAACGGCTCTTAGAGCAGCAGCATGTCAATTTATGCTACGCAAATGCGAGTGTTCTCCACAAGGAGAATAGACGAAAAGACCGAAGCGCCCCAACGCTGACCATGGGCACGGGCAGCTGTAGTTTCCTGCGGAGGACACTTACGACTCCACAGGAAAGGACATGCTGCTTCCAGGATGAAATGTGTCCTGAACATGTGCACTGACACTGAAAATAAAAGTTGCTGCCGGAGTGCGGAGCAACCCGCACTCTGGCAGCATTTCAACTTTGAAGGCACTGCCGGACTGTCTGAATGCGTGCCATCTGCTGGCAAAAAAACGCGTTCTTTTAGCCAAGAGATCCCGATTTGGTGCTGAAATTTATATACAATACTGCATCGACTTTTTGCCAAAATATGCAGATTTAGTGCAGGAATTTGTGGTATAAATTTCAGCAACAAATCTGCATCTCCTGGCAAAAAAACCCCTCAGTTTTTATGCAGTTTCCTGCCAAGAGATGCAGATATAGTACAGAAATGTCTCTATCTAGATGTCCCAGTAGCTGTGAACTCAAGGAATGTTAAAGGCTCTCTTAAAGGCTCTCTCACAGCAGCTGTCAACCTGATAACTTTAAGGGAGACTTTAAGAAAGCCTTTAACGTTCCTTGAGTTCCCAGCTGCTGGCACATCTGGATGCTGTGAACGGGCACCAGAGTTCAAAGCCTCCAGGTGTCCCAACAGCTGGGAACGCAAAGAAACATAAAGGCTCTCTTAAAAGCTCCCATAAGGTTTACGGGCCTCACATAGTACATAGTTTGGGGTCAGTCCCCTTTTATTGTGCCACAGCATACACATGGACCCATTTGAGCTTGGTGGTCCATTATGTAATGCTTCATGTTCGTTTAGTGTGTCTTTTTACAGAATGGACCTAGGTCTTTTTACATAAATGCATTAAAAGTTATATTTTAAGTCTTTTTCTGTGTCATACACCTATTTGCTATTGTGTTATACTAACTTTTGTGGTGTCGGGAATCTTTATTCCACGTACAGTGGTAACTTGCTATTTAGTTTATACTCTCAGGAGCTGACCTTTCAGAATTGGAAGTAACGCTGTGACTGAAATATCTAATTACCCATATATGTACAGTTTTACTTAAAGTAGTTGTCTGGTCTCAGAAGAAAAGTCTAATGTGACGGTGTAAAAAGTGAACAGTGTCAATATTCTTTTATATTTACCATGTGTTTGGGCAGTCTCGTGACTGCATGTATGCAACTTACATACTTGGGATTACATGCAGACTATACTCCTGCACTTCTCTCAATTCTCTCCTATTGAGTGAAGCCGGGTGAGACTAGTCGGCACGTGACCATATGTTTACAAACACAGGATCGCCCACCTGAACATTGAAACAGAGAGATCATGTGACTGCTGACTTTTCCTCTGATGCAGGGCAAACTATAAGACACTTTACCTGGCACTGGTGATGTCAAGCCGCCCCTTCTTCCGTAGAAGTTTGGCAAAGTCCCCGCAGCGCATGTATTCCATACCAAGAAAGAGACTGTTCTGTAACATGAAATGAAGCATACTTGTATATGCATTTATTATACATTATAGACAAATATACATTGGAATATTTAAACCCTTAAGTAATGACAGATATTTTCTGTCAAAAGTAGGTGTCAGTTCCTGCATTATGATGGATATGCTCATCATGAACTTGAACTGTCACTGTGCGGAAACACAGGGACAGGTCCACGCCGGCAGCAGTCACAGACAGCTACCAGTACGACTAGTGATGTGGTGACCAATTACAGCTGCCCCTGCTCTCTGATCAATGTGATTGCTTAGCCAATTTGACTAACATACTGTATCACAGCATGTGATCGGCAAAAGTTCAGAGATCAACTTAGCTGACAGCTGCACTCCAGCAGTAACAGCCAGCGTCGGTGACAGCACCGCTACAGGCTAATTTACCAGACAAATACTGTGATTAATAGCAATCACGGCATTTAGAAGGTTGTGAGGGAGCTCAGCACAATAATGGGGAGCTAACGGTTGACATGGCACTCACAGACCAAACAATGACCTCCTGCTTTGCCAGGTATGATGGCCTGTTAGACTCAGCCATGACATAGTTCTAACAGGCATTCTGCCTGTGTAATCTGACAGCTCTGATGCATTGAAATACATGACAAATAAAAGGAAAAGTCATATACAGGGACTAAGTGAGAAAAAGTCATGAAAAATTAGCAAAAATTTTACCCCCCCAAATAAAGAACAACAAATATTACACCAATAAATAGACACGTTTATGTATACTTTATTGATTTTTATAACGTAAAGTGAAATACAATTTTTACAAGTTATGTTGACAACAAGCAAAATAAGACACGTTTATGTAAAAACAAAAATAATCAAAAAATACACATATTTGGTATTGTCACATTTGCATCAACCTATGCTTTTGCATCATAAAGCTTAACAAAAATGTAATAAAATGTGTCAAAAAGTCATATGTGATTAGAATTGGTATACCGAAGATAGCGTCCAGACGTTTGTCAGTACTGTAGCGAGGCGAGCCCGCTAAATTTATGAGGTGCATGTATACAGAAGTACTAGCTGGGCACAATGTATTGGGCACTATAATAAAGTATTTGCAATTTTCAGTTTGCAATGTGCACTGCGTACTTGTTTATGGAGTCAAAATTGTCATTGCATCCGTAGATGAATTCTCAGAGGCTTAACATCCAAATTGTGGTAACTTGTTTTTTCTTTCTTCTGTTCCGGCACTTAAGGGCTCTGCAAATGGAGTGCAGAAACTATTCTAGAAAAATCTGTGTTCCAAAAGTCAATGGTCACTTGCCATGATTAGGAGATGTTGTGTAACCAATTACTGGGCAATTTTTACCTATTTTCCCTTGTGAAAATGTAAAATCTGGGGCTAAAACAATATTTTATTGGTAAAAATATTTTTTTTTTCTTCATTGCTCAATGAACATTTTGTGAAACACCTGTGGTGTCAATATGCTCAATGCACCCCCAGATTATTTTATTAAGGAGTGTAGATTGTTAAATAAGTACAAAAAACAAACAAAACCGCTCACCACTGCAGAGACAAGCCTGAATATATCCTCCTGTTAGTCCCCTTTGGTCCGGCACGGATTACGGCAGCAAGCCGAGAAGATAATAGAAGAAAGCAGTGGAAAAATCCAGCTGGACTCCAAAGGGATAAATAAAAATGCTTCTTTATTTATATCAACTCGATTAAAAATATATATCCATTTCTCAAGTAAAGACACCGGCTTGTTCACACTGATGCATGGCAGATGTATACTACTACGCGTTTCGGCGGAACGCCTTCCTCAGGTCATAGTCAGTACAAGATTAAGAGGATATTTATAAATGTTTTTCCTGAGCAGCGAAGTAACTCACATGTTCTCAATAAATTAATTATATAGGGGAGTATACACTGCTCAGGTAAAATCACAAATTCACAAGAGGAAAGTACAAAAAGACCATGAAGTATTTATCTAACCTTAAATTACATAGGTATCCATCCAGATAAAATACAGAAAAAAATATATATCAATTAACATCTAGGTATGAAAATCTTATATATAGATAAATATACATATCTTTTTTTCTTTCTTTTTTTTCCCATAAATGGACATGAAAATCAATAGACACAATAAAACCCCACTTTATAGATGTAGATAATCACATTCGTTTGTCAAAACACATTATAGGAAGCAAGACATATAAAAAGGACACTGCCCACAGGTATAAGAAGAGAGAGAGAGAAAAAAAAAAAAAAAAAAAAAAAATATTATAATGTCTCGCAGTTGTCAGCCGATGCCTACCCGTATATGTAAGGCTCAAACAGAACACATGTCAATATTAATGAGCGACAGAAATATCAGTGTTGAGATCTACAACAACAAATCAACCACGCTCATACAATGGAAGTGTAAAGTGCTGTTGTATTAGTCTCGCAGTTGTCAGCCAAAAAAAAAAAAAAAAAAAAAATTAAATTTCTCTCTTTTTTTCAAAAACCTCAATAGCATAAGATCAAATCATGTCTGCTATTTAATCCCTTTGGGAGGCGGGTATCCAACATAAAAATCCACCGACTTTCATGATTAAGTAGCTTTCTCCTATAGTCGCCTCCTCTCAATGGTTTAAAAACCTTCTCTATACCCTTGAATTTAAAAGCTGTCAAATTGCCCTTGTGGACTGTGGCAAAATGTCTAGATACCGCAGAGATACCAATGGTATTAGCGTTCACTGAATCGGACATGTGCTTGCGTATACGTTTTTTAAGTGGCCCCACTGTACAGCCTACGTACTGAATCTGGCATTGTTCACACTCTATCAGATATACCACATGATCACTATTACAGTTAATGAAAGTATTAATGTTAAAGCTATTACCATTGTGGAAAGATACAAAGGTATCACTCTTGCTAACAAAACTGCAGCATTTACATTTAGCGGCACCGCACTTAAAAAAACCTTTGACTTCTAACCACGTGGTAGATCTAACCGGCCGTGCGGAGACAAATGTGCTAGGAGACAAAATACTCTGCAAAGTGGGAGCCTTTCTGGCAACAAATCTAACTGCATTCTTGCTCATAATTTCCTTCAATCTCAGATCTTGGTTCAGCAGAGGTAAGTATTTTTTTATGATATTTTTTATACTGTCAAATTGATCACTGAATTGCGTAGAGAAGGTAATAAAACAATTATCGTTGTCCCTCTGTTTAGATTTGTCGGCAAGGAGGTCTACTCTATTTACTCTATCAACTATATGCTCTGCTCTGTCTAGTACCCACCCAGGATAATCTCGTGCTCTGAGTCTGTCTTTAACCCTTTGTGCCTCTTTTTTGTATGTATTTGGGCTGGAACTATTTCTCTTAGTACGGATCAATTCTCCCACTGGAATATTTCTCAGAACATGTTTAGGATGGCAGGAAGATGCATTCAGTGTGTTATTAGTGGCCAGAGGTTTCCTAAATGGAGAAATACATACTCTGTTATCTTTGATGGAGAATTCAATGTCCAAAAAATTAATTTTTGTTTTATGTAGATTGTGTGTGAATTTCAGATTGAACTCATTATTATCCAAATATGAAAACAATTCCTCAGCTCTGGATTCTGTGCTCCTCCATACGAGTAACATGTCATCTATGTATCTCCCCAGCCACAAAATATCACTAAAAAAAGGTGAATTAGTACTGTATAAAAACCTCTCTTCCCAAACCGCCATAACAATGTTAGCAAGGGAGGGTGAGAAAACCGCTCCCATGCTAACACCACTCTGCTGCTGCAAAAAAAAAAAAAAAAAAAAAAAAATTAAATTTCTCTCTTTTTTTCAAAAACCTCAATAGCATAAGATCAAATCATGTCTGCTTTTTTTTTTTGCAGCGGAGTGGTGTTAGCATGGGAGCGGTTTTCTCACCCTCCCTTGCTAACATTGTTATGGCGGTTTGGGAAGAGAGGTTTTTATACAGTACTAATTCACCTTTTTTTAGTGATATTTTGTGGCTGGGGAGATACATAGATGACATGTTACTCGTATGGAGGAGCACAGAATCCAGAGCTGAGGAATTGTTTTCATATTTGGATAATAATGAGTTCAATCTGAAATTCACACACAATCTACATAAAACAAAAATTAATTTTTTGGACATTGAATTCTCCATCAAAGATAACAGAGTATGTATTTCTCCATTTAGGAAACCTCTGGCCACTAATAACACACTGAATGCATCTTCCTGCCATCCTAAACATGTTCTGAGAAATATTCCAGTGGGAGAATTGATCCGTACTAAGAGAAATAGTTCCAGCCCAAATACATACAAAAAAGAGGCACAAAGGGTTAAAGACAGACTCAGAGCACGAGATTATCCTGGGTGGGTACTAGACAGAGCAGAGCATATAGTTGATAGAGTAAATAGAGTAGACCTCCTTGCCGACAAATCTAAACAGAGGGACAACGATAATTGTTTTATTACCTTCTCTACGCAATTCAGTGATCAATTTGACAGTATAAAAAATATCATAAAAAAATACTTACCTCTGCTGAACCAAGATCTGAGATTGAAGGAAATTATGAGCAAGAATGCAGTTAGATTTGTTGCCAGAAAGGCTCCCACTTTGCAGAGTATTTTGTCTCCTAGCACATTTGTCTCCGCACGGCCGGTCAGATCTACCACGTGGTTAGAAGTCAAAGGTTTTTTTAAGTGCGGTGCCGCTAAATGTAAATGCTGCAGTTTTGTTAGCAAGAGTGATACCTTTGTATCTTTCCACAATGGTAATAGCTTTAACATTAATACTTTCATTAACTGTAATAGTGATCATGTGGTATATCTGATAGAGTGTGAACAATGCCAGATTCAGTACGTTGGCTGTACAGTGGGGCCACTTAAAAAACGTATACGCAAGCACATGTCCGATTCAGTGAACGCTAATACCATTGGTATCTCTGCGGTATCTAGACATTTTGCCACAGTCCACAAGGGCAATTTGACAGCTTTTAAATTCAAGGGTATAGAGAAGGTTTTTAAACCATTGAGAGGAGGCGACTATAGGAGAAAGCTACTTAATCATGAAAGTCGGTGGATTTTTATGTTGGATACCCGCCTCCCAAAGGGATTAAATAGCAGACATGATTTGATCTTATGCTATTGAGGTTTTTGAAAAAAAGAGAGAAATTTAATTTTTTTTTTTTTTTTTTTTGGCTGACAACTGCGAGACTAATACAACAGCACTTTACACTTCCATTGTATGAGCGTGGTTGATTTGTTGTTGTAGATCTCAACACTGATATTTCTGTCGCTCATTAATATTGACATGTGTTCTGTTTGAGCCTTACATATACGGGTAGGCATCGGCTGACAACTGCGAGACATTATAATATTTTTTTTTTTTTTTTTTTTTTCTCTCTCTCTCTTCTTATACCTGTGGGCAGTGTCCTTTTTATATGTCTTGCTTCCTATAATGTGTTTTGACAAACGAATGTGATTATCTACATCTATAAAGTGGGGTTTTATTGTGTCTATTGATTTTCATGTCCATTTATGGGAAAAAAAAGAAAGAAAAAAAGATATGTATATTTATCTATATATAAGATTTTCATACCTAGATGTTAATTGATATATATTTTTTTCTGTATTTTATCTGGATGGATACCTATGTAATTTAAGGTTAGATAAATACTTCATGGTCTTTTTGTACTTTCCTCTTGTGAATTTGTGATTTTACCTGAGCAGTGTATACTCCCCTATATAATTAATTTATTGAGAACATGTGAGTTACTTCGCTGCTCAGGAAAAACATTTATAAATATCCTCTTAATCTTGTACTGACTATGACCTGAGGAAGGCGTTCCGCCGAAACGCGTAGTAGTATACATCTGCCATGCATCAGTGTGAACAAGCCGGTGTCTTTACTTGAGAAATGGATATATATTTTTAATCGAGTTGATATAAATAAAGAAGCATTTTTATTTATCCCTTTGGAGTCCAGCTGGATTTTTCCACTGCTTTCTTAGATTGTTAAATGGGGCCACTCATGTTGGGTTCTGCTGTCCTGGCACCAGTGGCATAACTAGGATCCGATGGGCCCTGGTGGAAAATTTGGACCTGGCCCTCCCCCTGTATATTGGTCAGATGCATGGACCCTAGCAGCATTCTAAATCCTATAAGGCCATATGAGTTACCCTCTTCCTCCTTACATTATGTAGTAATTCCCTCATCCTGGGCCCATCTCGATATATTTGTCCCCATCATGATATATATGTTTATATGTCCCCCATCCACGTATACATGTTCCTCATCCCGGGCACATCCTGGTACATATAAGTTCCCCATCCTGATACAGTATATATATATATATATATATATATATATATATATATATATATATATATATATATACTGTATGTCCCTCATCCTGGGCCCATCCTGCTATATATGTCCCCCAAACTGGTATATATTTCTCCGTCTTGGTATGTGTGTTCCTCATTCTGGGCCCATTCTGGTATTCAGTATATATGTCCCACAATCGGGGCATATCCTGGTATATGTATATGTGCCCCATCCTAGGCCCATTCTGGTATATATGTACCCCATCCTAGTATATATGTCTCACATTCTGGTCACATCCAGATATCTATCTCCCATATCCTACTATATATGTCCCCCATCTTGGTGTATATGCCTCTCAATCTGGCACTGCATTTTAATACATGAAAAATGATTCTATTACCTTTCTCATTGCTTCCCAGCACACAGCGTCCTCTGCTGAAGCTACAACTGAATTCAGTGTGCAAGTGATGGGCAGCGCATGACGTCACTGCCAGTCACAGGCGCGCCTACATTAGCTGTTGGCCTCTGTTTGGCCGGCAGCTTGTTTTCCTGTGCAGGGATCTGACTGGTTTCTGTGCAGAAATATATTTCAGTTGAATGCGCATCTTTTGTTATTTTTGTGAAAAATCAAAATTTGGACTTCAGCAACATTTTGATTGGAAAAAACGTAATATTTCAACATTATAAAATTCTGTGAAGCACCATTGGGTTCTGTTTAAATTTCTTCAGGGGGTTTAGTTTCCAAAATTGGGTCACTTTTTATGGGATTCTGCTGTTTTGGCACCTTGGCAGCTCCGCAAATGCTACATAGTGTCCAGAAAGTATTCCAGATAACTTTTCATTCCAAAAATCAAATAGCGCTCCTTCCCTTCCTAGCCCTGCCTTGTTCCCAAACAGTAGATTCCTACCACATATGGAGTACTGACAAACTCAAGAGAAATTACATAACAAATTGTGTGATAAATTTTGACCTGCTATCCTTTAAAGGAGAAATTTGGGGATAAAGCAACATTTTACCCTTGAAAAGATGAAAAATGTGAGGCTAAAGCAACATTATATTAAATGAAAAATATAATTTTTAGTTTATTTTCCAGCTTGCATTAATTCCTGTGAAGCACCTAAAGTGTTAACAAACCTCTTAAATGTAGAACACTTTGAGGGGTACAGATTTTAAACTGAGGTTTTGTTTGACATGTTCTGACGTAGTTCAGCTAATTTGTGTAACTCCGCTGCCACCACTGATTAGCAGTTTGCTGATAATTATCAACACTACATTACACCACTAATTATCAGTTTCTTGCGTGCACTGTATATTATAATGCACAATGTACACAATAAGCTGCTAAAAAGTGGTGTTAGTGGGGTTATACAGAGCTCAGCATTCTGAGGAACGCTACATCTACAGCAGAGAAAACAGGAATGTTATCAATACTGCATGACAAGCGGTCTAGTAAATCCCTTTAGGCCTCCTTCACAAGTCAGTGTTTCAGGTACGTGTGGCTTCCGTATTTTTCACACATGACACACCTACCCATTATAACCTATGGTGCTGCTCACTTGTCCGTGCGCCATCTGTGTGCTGTACGTGTTTAATATTAAAAGAATAGGAAAAGGTTTGTGATATCTTTATTTCTTTAGACATACTGGAAAAACATAAATGGCACACAGATGACACATTGATGGCACATTGATGGCACACAGATGACACACTGGTGGAAAACACTGACGATGAGAGAAGGAGCCCTTAAAGAGGCTGTTCAGATTTAAGAAAAAAGCTTGCTCTTCCAGAAATAAAGTGCTGTCTAACCATGGGCTGTGCTTGGTATTTCAGCTCAAATACATTCAAGACTATACACAGCCATTTTGCTCTGAACACTAATAGCTTCTATCACCTCTGTACTGTTTGCCCCCTGCCAGAGGCATCGGCCATTAAGCAGTGAAGCTTTTAACACAAGCAGTGACATTTGGTAAAGGGGTTTTCCACTATTATGATATTGATTACTCAGCCTTAGAATAGATCATCAGTATCAGATTGGGG
This sequence comes from Anomaloglossus baeobatrachus, assembly GCF_048569485.1. Classification (NCBI taxonomy): domain Eukaryota; kingdom Metazoa; phylum Chordata; class Amphibia; order Anura; family Aromobatidae; genus Anomaloglossus; species Anomaloglossus baeobatrachus. The sequence continues at coordinate 529,249,690 of NC_134356.1, forward strand.
AGGGTCTTATCAGCTGTTACCGGCTCCTTCAAAATTCCCATGTAAAGATTGTAAGGAATGAATATTGTTTAGTGGTCACTGATGGGTACAGCAGAACAGCTTCTATTGAGATGAATGGGTCATCAATATCAAACCAGTGGAAACCCTTTTAAGGCCCTGTGCGCACTTACCGGATTTTGCAGCGGATTTTCTGTGGATTTGTTGCATGTTTCGCTGCAGAAAATGTTCATAACATCTCTGCAGTGAATCACCAGCAAAACCTATGGGAAAAAAAAATCCTGTGCGCACTAGGCGGATTTTGACAGCTACATGTTTTGCTGCGGGATTCCCGCAGCAAAAACAATTGCATGTCAATTCTTTTCCGCACATCGCTGCAGGATTTCACTCCATTGACTCCAATGTAATCGTGAAATCCCGCAGGGAATAACGCAGGCAGCAAATTCTGTGCGGTTCACTGCGTTTTCCTGCGTTATTCCCTGCGGTATTTCGCGGTTTACCTCCGGTAATGTACATCGCTTGCCTGCGGTTTTGCAGGGAAGTGATGTCATTACAGGAAGAGGAAGCAGAGCAGAGAGTAAACACACAGAGATCACAGACAGACACAGACACACACAGACATAGAACACAGACACAGACACATAGAACACACATAGAAAGCAAACGGAAATATAGAAAACAAAGCATGTGGGCTCCGCTGTATATTTACTGTCCAGCCGAGGTAAGCACACAGCGGCGGCCCGGTATTCTCTGGCTGGGGAGGGAGAGGGGCAGGGTTAATGTCCCCCGCCTCACTCCCCCTCCCGCAGCCGAGAATATCAGCCGCAGCTGCCTCGGCACTGTCGCATGCATTATGCGGCAGTACCAGAGTGTCCCCGGCTCTTTTTGCTGCCGTGTAGCAGTGGCAGTCAAGGTAATACAAGGAGTTAATGGTGGTGGATCACCGCCATTAACTCCAGGCTTGATCATGGCAGCATCTATGAGACAGCTGACATGATCAACCCGTAAGTAAAGTGAAAAAACACACACCGAAAAATCCTTTATTTTAAATAAAACACAAATAAGCCTCGTTCACCCTTTTATTAACCCCTCCCGAAACAAAGCTCCGACGTAATCCACAGCTCCGGCGTCCTGCGATGCTTGCATCCAGCCGTCACTGACACAGACACTGCTGAATGCAGCCTCGCAGCGAGACAGCAGAGGTAACCACAGGGCATTTCCCACGGCCGGTATTGTGAACTCACTGCCGACCGTGGGAAATGCAGAGTGTGCTCACAGGGACTATCCCTCTATCTATCTATCATCCTTCTATCTATCCCTCTGTCTGTCTATCTATTCTTCTATCTATTCTTCTGTCTATTTCTCTATCTCAGAATGAAATGACTTTTTTTTTTTTTCAATGTGCTTTATTGCATTGAATGCAATAAAGCACATACCAACCCGCACGCAGCAAAACCACGGCAATACCGCGAACAATACCGCGGTAAAACCGCGGCAAACCGCATGCGGTTTTCGGGTGCGGTTTGCCACGGTTTTTTACCGCGGGTGCGGTAATCTTTGAATACCTGCGGAATTTTCTTGAGAACATTCCATTTTCCAGTGCGCACAGGGCCTAAGGCTGGGGTCACACCAGCAGGTTGATTATACAAATCACACTGTTCACACTGTATGCAATCAGAGTATAATCAGAATGTAATGTTACCTTGGTCTGGAATGAGAAGTCTGCGTGGACAAGGAAGGGGCTTCCAGTTGCCAGCTGAAGAACTCGCCTCTCCACCATGACATCCTCGTCATCACCAGCTGCTAGCAGGGCTCTCTTGCTGATGATCTTAACAGCAAATTGTTTGCGGGTTAAAGTATCTTCCGCCATCAGGACTTTTCCAAAAGCTCCAGAGCCGATCGTATGATGGAATAGTAATCTCTCTTTGATGGAAGGAGAGCTTGTGCTGGAGGTGGTTGGCCGAACACCGCTGTATCCTATCGGGGGAGATAAATGGGATACATTACTTGGCTGTACATTATTCACAATGAGGACATCGTAAGCTCTAAGTAAAGCTTTTGCATCATGTGAGTTGTCAAAACATTGAACAATGTGAACATTTAAAGGGTTTTTCCAGAATGACACTTATCACTAGAGGTAAGCAGATATGGCGAGATTCAAGTTCGCCAAATCGCATGGATTGTACCGGAAAATTTTGATTCACAGTGAATTTATTCTCTATAAACTCAAGTCCTTTATTAACCCTTGGAGTATTGAGAGCCCTCGGACATAAACATAAGATATAGAAAAAAACCCCTACTAATACCACACTGCTTACTGTCTCCTGTAGGTCCTTGGTCCTTCTTCTCACCGCTGGTGCGCGGGGTGTCTTCATGCTGAGCCAGGACTTTTGGCCGCATACACAGGAATGCCCTGGGTACTCCGTGAGTACACGTCCTAAAGTCATGGCGCACTTCATTATGTCACTATGTGCGCTTCACCTTACAACAAGCCTTCTAAACCAGTCTAAACCAGGACTTTTGGCTATGACTAAGCCTGTGATGTTTCTGTGCATGATGGCAACTCTGTACAGGAGATCTGAAGAGGTGTTTTACCATGTTGTACCTCTCTGTAGGGTCTTAATAGCTGTGTATGTTTAATCTGGTGCACAACGTTAACCAGAAATGCTTTCTGAGTGTTTCCTAACACTAAAGTGCCCCAGGCTCGCTATAATACGCCTCCACAACACCTTCTCTGTACTTTTGAGTGATGACTGCAGTATACATTTGGATAGATTCTACAACTGTCAGTCAACTGCCACAACACATCAGACTCTCGCCTACCTTGACAAGCTTCAAAAGGAACCTGAAGACCCACCTCTTCCGACAAGCCTACAACCTGCCGTAACCCTCAGTCTGATGTAGTGCCGCACAATCAGCTCTTTCCTCACCTACTGTATCCTCACCTATCCCTTGTAGACTGTGAGCCCTCGCGGGCAGGGACCTCTATCCTCCTGTACCTGTCTGTGTCTTGTATTGTTTATGATTATTGTACTTTCCCTATTATGTATACCCCTTTCACATGTAAAGCGCCATGGAATTGATGGCGCTATGATAATATAATAATAAAAGAGCAAAGGTGTGGTAAAGTGTTCACTGCAGAATGCCCAGAGGTCCGGGGCAGGGTGCACCAGAGAAAATCTACAATTTTCTAAGTCGTAAAACCAAAAGAAAAAAAATGAACAAAGATCTGACAAATACTAATAACTTTATTATATTATATGACAGAAAAGGTTGTCTGGAAACAACTGAGCATCACAAATTAGTACAAAACCTGTAGGAAACACATAATAGAAGGGAGTTTCAGGCTGCATGGGCATAAATAGCAAGGTAAATATTGATGAGTCAATGTAAATAGAAAAATAGGTAATAGACATAAATGACTCATTAAATATCACACATCACATAGTTAAGCCTAAATAATAAAAAAAATACAATGCTGGTAATAAATATAAAGTGTCAAGTTCTGTGAAGTAGGTGGTATAAAAGGTATTAGGCTGATACATTTAAACAGTATAGGAAACACTAAGTCATTATGGTGCAGACCAAAGTGGCATGTATACAGAGTATAAAAAGTATTGCCATGTGTCTTGCAGCACCAGCAGAAATGTACATGAGACGCCCACCCCAACGCATGTTTCGGCGTCACCTTCTTTAGGGGGACTGCAGTAGACATCTGGATTGATGCTACAACAGTCACTGAAGAGCAAAGGTGTGGTAAAGTGCTTACTGCAGAATTTCCAGAGGTTAGAAGCAGCGAGCACCAGATAAAATCTACATATTCGAATTTGTGATGCTGATAAAATATACATTTGCAGAATTATTTTTAGAGAATCACACCAGCACTTTTTTTTGTGTGTATAACATTACTCACCATCTATATTCTAGCTATTTAACCACTTAATAACTGGGCTTGTTCACCCCTTTCCTTTCCAGGCACTATTGGGGGTTTTATCAAACATATGCCTTTAACCCCTTCACCCCGAGCAATTTTCTGTTTTGTTTTGGGGGTTTTTTCCTCCCCTTCTTCCATGAAGAACTTTTTAATTTTTTTGTCAATATAGCTGTATAAGGGTTTGTTTTTTGAGGACAGGTTGTACTTTGAATTGCACTATTCATTTTACCTATAATGTAGTAGAAAATGAGAAAAACTTTCCAAGTGCATTGAAATTGCAAAAAATTGTAATTACACAATTTTGAAGGTTTTTTTAATTTTATTTACCATGTTCGAATTATGATAAAATTAACATGGCAATTTGATTATCCAGGTAAGTACAAGTACATAGATATCAAACATGTACATTTTCTTTTAAGTGGTTAAACATTTTTATTGATACCATTTGGGGGTAGATACAATGTTTTGACTGCCTCATATTGCATTTTATTGCATTTTTGCAGTGAACAAAAAATGTAGTTCTGGAATTTTGATTTTTTTTTGTTTTGTTTTGGCATTTACTAATTTACTAACACATTCCTGAAACTAGCAATACCAAATATGTGCATGGTTTTTTTTTTTCAAACAGTTTTGTTTCTAATGGGGCAAAAAGGGGGAGGCTGATTTGAACTTTTGTGCCATTTTTATTTTTTTCATATTTTTCCCCATTTTTTTTTTTACATTTTACTTTATTTAATAGTTCCCTTAGGGGACTTGAAGCTGTGATCATCTGATCTCAAAAGTCATGAAGGGGTTAATACTGCTAAAACAAATTTCTTGTTTGGATACTCAGATAATTATTGCCCCTTTTTCATGATAAATGGGCTTAATTTTCATTTTATGTGTGTACTCCTCTTATCTTTTGTTGCTGATATTGGGGGAAAATGTAAACAAAAATAAGAAATAAATATTTATCTTTGCTCTTTTTTTTCCACCATAAAAGACCACTAAAAACATTTTAAATGATTTACCCCTTTCCATACAAAATATTTTTATATACGGAGCATATTTTTTTTTTTCAATAGGGGCAAAGCTACAAACAGCGATTCAGACTGGCAGGGTTTCTTTTTTTAGCTTTGTTTTATTTATTTATGCTTTTTTTCTGTTTTATTTGTGCTTTTTTATTTCATATTTTATACATTGTTCCCCTTATAAAGTCTTACAAGACCTTTGGCGCTCATTTTAACATATTAATACAATCTTTAAATTGCTGAGTCCCCCTTTAACTGAAGCTGGCGTATTTGCTCCATTTTTAGGGGAATCTCAACCTCAGTGGTGTAACGACTGCGGTCGCAGGGGTTGCCATCGCGACTGGGCCCGGCAGGTTTGGGGGCCCAGTGCCCCCCCTGCAGGGAAACAGCTGGCTCCTCTCAGTGAGAGAGGAGCTACACTGTTCCTTTACTTTCAGCCAGTCGTGTGGTCTCCCCGGGCCCCATGCTCATCAGGGGCCCACCCGCAGCTGCGCTACTCTTAACTATATCGGCGTGTGCAGCGCGCTGATATAGTTAACCTCTGCAGTAGTGCCAGGAGATGCAATCTTCCTGCACTGTTACTGATGACAATGATGAGCGCACGTGCACTACATCAGAGTCGCAGCGTGGTGATGTCATAGCAAAGCGCCGGGACTAGTCTCTGATATCTTGTGCATGCGGTGACAGTGCTGTGATTACTACATAATAAAGGGGAGCAACAAGTTTGTCTTTATAGGATTTAGAAAGCTATAAGGGCCCGTTACATCTGACATCAACATGCAGGGCTGCCACTAGGAATTTCAGAGTCCCATACTGGAAAAATTTTGGGGCCCCTTTGAGACTCCACCCCAGCACTGCCTCTGCTAGCACAGCGGTGGATGCACTGGCACCTGGACTGCCCTTCTACTCGCAGTTGTCAGCCCTTGCAGCATGGGAGCGGTTCTGACACTTCTCAGGTAGGTGATGTTCTCATATGGTCCTGCGCATTACACGAGACCTTATGGTACGTATGTATATTATAACTGTAGTGTAGGGACCCCCCTTATAGAGATTTGCCGTGACGGGGCAGGGGGGGCTCAAATCATTGATCAATTATTTGCCAAAAATCTCATTGAATTGTTACAGTAGGAATGAATTTGTGAATATTACACTTTTTATTTTTTCATTGTTGCATGCCACTCATAAGCAGTGCTGGCTCCCCTCCATTTTTCGTTTACTGGTCAGGTGGTTGACCGCCACCATGCCGTGCACGCCCAGTGTGGTTTGCAAATTCCTTCTGTTGCCATCAAAATTTATGTTGGTGCCTGTTCACATACAGCCACCGCCTCCTGTTCCATAGGCATTATTACTTAAGCACCACCTGCCTGGGGCTATTCCGCCCTTCATCCATGTCTGCTGGTCTGACACTGTGGGGGCTAGTTCTGACATTGTGCTGGTGTGTGTGGTTCTGCCGCATGCACCGGCACCTGGACTGCCCTTCTACTCGCAGTTGTCAGCCCTTGCAGCATGGGAGCGGTTCTGACACTTGTCAGGTAGGTGATGTTCTCATATGGTCCTGCGCATTACACGAGACCTTATGGTACGTATGTATATTATAACTGTAGTGTAGGGACCCCCCTTATAGAGATTTGCCGTGACAGGGCAGGGGGGCTCAAATCATTGATCAATTATTTGCCAAAAATCTCATTGAATTGTTACAGTAGGAATGAATTTGTGAATATTACACTTTTTATTTTTTCATTGTTGCATGTGTGACGCCCTGGGCAAGCCAGGGGTCACAGGTCATGCACCATCACACCCTACATCCCAGTTAGGAACACCAAAGCTACACTAAAATCCTTGTTGCCTTCCTCCAGAGACTGATGTTCACACCAGGGGGTGGGCCAGGCGGTTGGCTCCGCCCACCGAGGAGTTCACAGCTCTGGAGGCGGGAAGAAACCAGGCAGTCAGCTCAGGGACGAGCTTGAGTAAAGATAGAGTTTGGAGGAGGAAGTGGAAGGAGTGGAGGAGTAGCCCAGGCAGGGCTTGTGTGAGGAGTTTAGGAGGTGAAAGTGAAACAAGCTAAGTGGAAGTGGTAAAGGAAGAAGAGAAGCTGAAGGAAAGTGAGAACAGTTACAGAAAGAAAGCCTGAAGAGAGTCCAGCTGTGTGCAGGACAGGGTCAGCAAGGTCAGCAACGGTGGTGATTGTCTGAAGGGGTGACTGTTTGGAAGTTCCTGGAAGGACCTCGGACGGGTAGTGACCCGGCGGTCTGGAGCAGCGTACCAAAGGACAGTCAGCACCAGGGCAGGGGCCTCTCGGACCCCGGCAAGGCTAGGAGTCGCCAAATTTGCCAAATCCGTCAGTGAAGGGGACGTAGATCCCCCAACGACCAAGTCCCGATTGAAGGCAACAGCCCAACCTGTATAACAGACACCGCCACCGCCAGGGCACCAGTTTCTGAGGGCCAGCGCCTGCGGGCAAAGAGTAGAGCTCCTCCGGTCCAGCTTGAAGCCGGGGAGCGGGTTACCGGTGGGAACCCATCGCTACCAACACACGAACATTAGGTGCAAGGATAAGGGACATCACCGCTACCGACTGGGTGAGCAAGTGCAGCCGTCCGTGGGACCGACCAACCAGCCGTTTATTTACCGAGAACTGTGTCACTGTCTCAGGCTGAGTGAGTACCACAGTGCCGCAAGGCACAGCGCTGCCCCCGCGTCCCTGCGCCCACCAGGCCCTGCATCCTACACCTCATCACCGGGCCCCGGGATCACCAACCCCTACCCACGGAGGGGCAACCCAACACCTAGCTGCTCCACATCACCACTCCCGGGATCCCCATATCAAGCAGCGGTGGTGCTACAAATCACCACAACCGTGGGTGGCGTCACGGACATTATCCCAACACCCCAAATCCCCCTTTCACTCACGGGCGAGGAGCGCCGCTCGAGAACCCCCGGGATCTGGCCCACAGCTCGAGCCACCACTGAGCAGCGGCAGCCGCCGGACCCGAGCAGAAGGGGGTGAGCGTAGTGTGCTGACACCCTCCTCCCCGCCCGCGACACATGCCACTCATAAGCAGTGCTGGCTCCCCTCCATTTTTCTTTAACTGAAGCTGGCGTATTTGCTCCATTTTCAGGGGAATCTCAACCTCAGTGGTGTAACGACTGCGGTCGCAGGGGTCGCCATCGCGACCGGACCCGGCAGGTTTGGGGGCCCAGTGCCCCCCCTGCAGGGAAACAGCTGGATCCTCTCAGTGAGAGAGGAGCTACACTGTTCCTTTACTTTCAGCCAGTCGTGTGGTCTCCCTGGGCCCCATGCTCATCAGGGGCCCACCCGCAGCTGCGCTACTCTTAACTATATCGGCGTGTGCAGCGCGCTGATATAGTTAACCTCTGCAGTAGTGCCAGGAGATGCAATCTTCCTGCACTGTTACTGATGACAATGATGAGCGCACGTGCACTACATCAGAGTCCCAGCGTGGTGACGTCATAGCAAAGCGCCGGGACTAGTCTCTGATATCTTGTGCAAGCGGTGACAGTGCTGTGATTACTACATAATAAAGGGGAGCAACAAGTTTGTCTTTATAGGATTTAGAAAGCTATAAGGGCCCGTTACATCTGACATCAACATGCAGGGCTGCCACTAGGAATTTCAGAGTCCCATACTGGAAAAAGTTTGGGGCCCCTTTGAGACTCCACCCCAGCACTGCCTCTGCTAGCACAGCGGTGGATATCGCTGCTTCATAGATCCCATACAGATTGTGTTAACTCACTAGTGCTTTTTAAATACATAGCGATGGATAACGCTTTCAATAGAGCCTTATCTCACAAGCGCATACCTAATAGCGATTTGCACATGTTCCCTACTCAAGGAATTTCTATGGTTTGAAGGTTTAACTCATTTGTTGATCATTGACAAAGGCCATGTTCTGGGCTGCAACGTCTGATGCACTTAGACTGAATGTTTAATACATTTTCCAAGTTTTTCACTTTAATCTGGGAGTGCCTCTTTTCTATTATTACTCCTGTGTATAATATCCCCCCACACACAGTGCTCCTCTGTATAATATCTCCCCACAAACAGTTCTCCTTTGTATAATTTCCCACACACACACTGCCCCTCTGTATAATATCCTTCACATACGCTGCCTTCTGTATATTGTCCCCAACACAAGCTGCCCATCTTTATATATATCCTCCCACAGACTGCCCCTTAGTATATCGCTCCACACACACACACTGCCCCTCTGTATAATATCCTCCTGGTAAATATGTCCCACTCCTTGTATATATGTCCCCCTCCTTGGCCCATCCTGGTATATTTGTCCCCTTCATAACTCTTCTTGATGAAGGGCAATGTCTGCTACCCTCTCCTTCTGTTGAATCTCTTTCCTGGTACATAACTCTGCTTGTTGTGACGTATGCTATGTCATCTTTACATTCATTATATTTAATACTCACCGATGTATGACTGTATGTTCCTCTTTGTAAATCTTTTCTGATGGTGGAAGGTGTGATTTTGTGTAGACTGGAGTCCGGCCGGGTGTTAAATTATTCCCTGGTGTGATCATCATTTGTTAATTATCATTAACAAGCTGAACTCCCATAATCCCCCTTACCTACTCCTTTAGTTTTCCCTATATAATTGTGTGCTTCTTAAGGGGTGCACGTGTGTGGGGTGCCTGCATGCGTGTTATCTTATGCAAAGTGCCATCGTTGCTAAGTGTGGGGTGGTTATTTCAATGGCAGCTGGGGTGGCTTTACACGCTGCGATCTCGCAAGCGAGATTGCTAGCGTGCGTACCCGCCCCCATCATTTGTGCAACACAGGCAAATCGCTGCCCGAGGCGCACAAAATCGTGCGGACCCGTCACACTACTTACCTGCCTAGCGACGTCGCTGTGACCGCCGAACTGCCTCCTTTCTAAGGGGGCGGTTTGTTCGGCGTCACAGCGGCATCATTAAACGGCCGCCAAATCAAAGCGGAGGGGCGGAGATGAGCGGGACGTAACATCCCGCCCACCTCCTTCCTTCCTCACTGGCGGCGGCCAATCAACCATTAACGGTATTTCTATCTCCATCATCCTATGTGCTTTTACTGTCCACTTTCACTGCCCTGTCCCCCCTCCATCACCACTCATCCACATCAGTCCCTCTCCCCTCCCCTCTCCTATCTATAGCTCCCAGGCTCTTTTCACCTATCTGAATAATCTCAGTCCATCATGCTCCAGGGTCTTGCAGAAAAAGCCATGCCACAATTCCAAAAACCATCTGACCTTTCTCCTTTTACAGCTACTTCTCTCAGGCAATATCTCTCCTAATCCTGGTCCACCCCATGCCAACTTTACCTCCTCCCCCACCTCCCATAGAAACCCTGCTAAATTCATTAACATTAGTTGTACACCCTCACTTCCCTCTTTTAATTGTGCTCTCTGGAATCCATGGTCTGTATGTAACAAGCTTCCCTACATCCACAACCTCTTTCTCAATAACTCTCTTAATCTGCTAGCTCTCACTGAAACCTGGATTCAGGATTCTGACATTCTCACGGTGGTTTATACTTTTTCCATTCACCAAGACCTGAAAACAAACATGTGGTGGAGTCGGTTTACTCCTGTCCCCACAATGCACATTCCAGGTCACCCCCCCAGCTCCATCACTCTTATTCCCATTTTTCGAGGTTCACACCATCTGGTTCTTCTATACCCTCTCTCTCAGAGTAGCTGTTATATACCGTCCACCATGCTCACCCACCCAGTTCCTTGACCACGGACAGCAGCGCGGACAGCAGGAAGGACCAGGTGAGTATGTAAATTACCGGTTCTACGTGTGCTATCGTGGATAGCACACGTAGAACACACGTGGCCTGCACATACCAGAGACACGTACTTACCTGCACGCAACACGCAGGGGAAATACGTGTCTCTCGGCACGTTCATGAATTTCACGTGAGTGTGGCAGAGGCCTTAGCTGAGATAAGACTGTGCTGCACCTGACCACCAGTGAAGCTCCTCCTCTACAGGCAAGGGTAAAAAGGAAACACACTCAGAAAGAAGGAAGGCCAACACTCATCTCAGAAATGCTAGAGTGAACAGGATAACAAGATTAAGGTCATTACTTCTTAAAGCACATTTAAGCTTTCAATAAACTGTGCATAAATAAATAGTCCAGTATACTGCATGTTCTCTCTGTATGCTTGATGCTTGTTTGTTTTTTCTTTCAGCTCATGTACTTGTGTCCCCCAGGGTTATGGAGTACTCGGTTCCGGGTGGTTTGCAATTGGGGAATATCACTGATGGCCGTGCTCTGGGTGCTTTTTGAAAAGGGGGATATATTTACATGGGATTTAGGTTAATGTTTATACGTGATGCCACTTGTGGTGTTGCGGCTACATATGTTATTATTATTAATATTTATTTATTTATAGAGCACCATTGATTCCATGGTGCTGTACATGAGAAGGAGGTTACATACAGAACATACAAGTTTCAGTAGACATATTCACCTACAAGAACCATTCAGGAATCCAATACATATTTTCCATAAGTGAAAAAATATTTTTTTATTATTATTTTTTTGACTTAGTACATAGCATTATCATATAAATACAAAATAGGACAACAAGTTGGTGTAACAAGGGGGAAAAAAGATATCTAGAGATAAAGATTTTGATTTTCAAGCCCAAAAATTAAGAAGCAACCTGGAAGAACGAGGATACAAACCCAAAAATACTAGACAAAGTTTTATTAGGGCTGCCCAGAGTAAACGTGAGCAGTTATTGGTAACACGAAAGAACTGTGGAGTTCAACCAGTTAGGTTCATCACCAATTTCAGTGACAGGTGGAACGAGGTTAGAGGCATTTTTAAAAAATATTGGCAGATCCTCTTGGCAGACAAAGATTTAGCCAGACATTTAACAACATATCCAGCAACGACATGGCGTAGGTCGAAAAATCTGAGGGACATACTCACGAGAAGTCATTATGTTCCACCACCACAACAAAGCATGCTTTGTCAGAGGGGACCCAGATGGGGGTGCTTTCAGTGTGGCAATTGTACCGCCTGCAAGTACATACGAAGGAGTATGACGTTTGAGAACAGTTCAGCTTCTAAAAACTATTCTATCACTCACAACATTACATGTAAAACAGATATGGTCATATACTATGCATGGTGTCCATGCAATAAAATCTATATAGGCATGACCACGAGGCAGTTGAGAGTGAGAACCCTTGAACATGCCAGAGACATAGTCAATGCCAAAGGCTGCAAAGAGATAGCAGGCCTAAAACCAATTCCACGTCATTTTTTTCTTCACCATAATTGTAATCCAAATGACTTTATGGTGAAAGGCATTGACCATGTAAGTCTGGGAGCTAGAGGTGGAGATTACAAAAATGAACTGTTAAAGCGAGAAACGAAATGGATAGTGGTTTTAGAAACATTGACACCAAAAGGATTAAACGAATCCCTAAGCTGTAAACCCTTTTTGCCAGGTTAGTGCGAATTTTATGGTGCACTCGTCACTTATATGTATTTTAATTTTAATTATTTGTTTCCCTTGTAATTTCCATGATTAGTATTGCCTCACTGATATTATCATATAAAGAATGATGGAATCCCTGAAAGATGAATTTTTGAAGAAATCCAGCATAGTACATGCCCAACGGAAAACTTCTTGCACATGGTCTATGTGCATGATCAATGTTAATTTTGTTCATTATGACTCATACCTATATGTTATGAATGTACCGAAAGGGTTAAATCTCTAGACATTTATCTGCTATATACTATGTATAGAACTTTGAATTGTAAAAGTTGGTTTTTGTTGGGCTATGTTTATGAAGCATCTTGCTATGTATGTAATGTAGACTGTTGATGCAGGATTATGGATCAGTATCATCCTTTGTTGGATAACTTACATTGTCTCCAGGGGCCTGGCTCGATGTGCGCGCGCCGCTGGATGGGCGCGCTGGCCCCGTGCGCTGCGCGTCTCCGTGGGTGAGTGGCCGACAGAGAGGGTTGGCATAGTGAGCGGATGATACATCCGGTCTCCGTGCTGGCTCCGTGTCATGTGATCGCGGGCTGCACTAGTGCGGTCACGTGACGGATGACGCGCTCGACAGGCAACGGGCTCACGGAGTGCGCATAACGGGGTGGGCGCACCCTGAATGCCCGGCGGCGCGCGCACAGCTGAGCTGGATCATGGAACCGTTAAAAGGTGCAGCGTTTGCACCAGAGATATGCCTCCTGATGAAACCAGAGCGGTGAAACGCGCGTAGAGGTTCTTGGCTGCGACCCCCGTCCACTGGGTGACCAATCTTGCTATTTACAACAATGACTTCAGGTAATTACTGAATAGAAACTGGTTTATTATGGAGAGTATGGAAATTTCCTAAGTGTTGGATATAATGTGTTAAAAGGCATTCATTTGTGAGTCTGTGATCTGGGATTTACACAGTACCATTTCACATTTCATGTTCTTGTCTTGAGGATACATGAACTCTATTGCATACCCACCTTTGGTCGCAGATAAACACATGAATGCCTACCATCTGACTTAGGCTATGTCCGCACGTTGCTTTTTACCTGCTTTTTACCTGCTTTTTTGCTGCTTTTTCAACTGCAGCGTTTAATGCCAAAATGGTTGTGTTCTGCTTTTCAAGCAAAGTCTATGGGAATTTGGGTTTCTTGTCCGCACTATGCAGTTCAAACTGCAGCCTTTTTGTTGCAGAACTTTGGTCAAAAACTCAGCTTTGCAGTGCAAAACCCAAATGGCAAAAACAATTGACCTGTCAATTGTTTTTGCCATTTGGGTTTTGCCCTGCAAAGCTGAGTTTTTGACCAAAGTTCTGCAACAAAAAGGCTGCAGTTTGAACTGCATAGTGCGGACAAGAAACCCAAATTCCCATAGACTTTGCTTGAAAAGCAGAACACAACCATTTTGGCATTAAACGCTGCAGTTGAAAAAGCAGCAAAAAAGCAGGTAAAAAGCAGGTAAAAAGCAACGTGCGGACATAGCCTTAAACTCCATTGTAAAATTCTTCCTTTTTTTGGAACATAATACCTGAGTCATGATAGAGGATATATAGAGTTGGTTACCAACTGGACGGTGATCGTTCCTTTTTATTTGTGCGGCTATACTATTCTTTTTTTCCCCCTTGTTACACCAACTTGTTGTCCTATTTTGTATTTATATGATAATGCTATGTACTAAGTCAAAAAAATAATAATAAAAAAATATTTTTTCACTTATGGAAAATATGTTTTGGATTCCTGAATGGTTCTTGTAGGTGAATATGCTTTAGGTGGGAATCAAATGTGTTTATAGGAGGCTATTGATAGGTTAAGTTACAGTAGACAGACTGGTACAGAGGGAAGAGGACTCTGCCCTTGTGGGCTTACATTCTATAGGATTTTGGGGGAGATACAGTAGGTGGGGTGTAGGTTGGGCGACAGCTCCGCATGGTGGTGAGGCAGCAGCTCCGCACGGTGGTGAGTCGGCAGCTCCGCATTGTGGTGAGGCAGCAGCTCCGCACGGTGGTGAGGCGGCAGCTCCGCACGGTGGTGAGGCGGCGGCTTCGTTATATGCACTATGTGAACGGTGTTGTACCCCACTTTTATCCTATACCTTTTTTTACTGTGACATAGAGTGGAGCTGCCGCTGAAGAATGTCACTACTGGGGTTGGTGTTAATTGCAGCCTGGATGGTAGGCCCTCCGCAAGCAGGGCCGGGCCCCAGTAGATGGGTGATATAACGGCCGGAGGAAGAATGTAGTCCACACAGAGATTTAGTGCAACTGGTCTTTACTCACTGCTGGTTGGTAGTAGCTGGATACCCGAGGCCGGCTGGTTTCACCTCCAGGTCCCCTTTGTCCCAGTGCCAGTACAGTACTCTGGTACCTTCTTCCCCTGCACCTGTTCTCTGGTAAATGGGTCCCCGTGGCATAGAGCAACTGGGGGTCCCCGTCCGGTGGTTTGTCCACTTCTGTCCACCAGACGGTAGCGTGAACCCAGTGGGGTTGGAGTCTCTGTTCCTGTCCCCGGTTCTCCCTTTGCTACTGAGTCTTCGGATTTTTAGGGGTCAGTGAGGTCCTTGATGGTCCCTTCGCTGTGCAGGTGTTAACAGGTCGGCATGGAGCTCTTTCCTGTCCTAGGGTCCTGTACCCCGTCGGTTCGTAGTTCTGGGAGCACTCCACCGGCAACTACTCTCCTGGGTACCAGGTTACCGTCAACCCGGGACAGCTCGCGCCTTCACGTCCACCTTCACTCTCCGTCCCACTCTACTCTACTCTTCTGGCAGTGTCCACAGTCCGCCCCTCCCACCTGGTCAACTAGTGGACTGGACTGGCTCCATTTCTAGGCGGCCATCCATTGGTCTGATCCTAGCTTTGCACCACTGTATGGGGGATTGTTTGGGGGAAAACTGGGATTACCTGGGTTTTTGATGTTACCAGCGCTGGTATTCCGGGGCCTACGGGGTAGGCCCTGGATCCTTGCGGGGATGCAGAACCTTGTATCACCCAGATGGTTTCAGGGGCACTACATACTTTTTGGAGGATAGCTTCTATACAATATACATACAATATACAGGGAAAATACAGCAACAGGATTGATGAGGACCTGTATAGAAGCTAAAACATCAACTTATTAGCTCTCTTATCAGTTTCTTTGTTCCTGGAGTATGATACACAAACTTGCTCCCTCCCTGCTCCCCTCTTCATATACTGAAGCAATCTGATGTGAAACATTTAGTAAGCTGTACCTAAGAAAAGCCTGAGATTGGAAATTCAAAGTAAAGCTATCTAATGACATATTTCACAAACTTTATATTTGTCATCTGTACCATTAATTTATGCAAAGTTTTGTTTTATTTCTATAAAAATGTACTACAATAAATTTTTCACTTAAATATAAGCAATATATGTGGGAGTCGGAGTCGGTGCAAGGGAAATTGATGGGTCGCAGGTTTGGCTTACCGACTCCACAGTCCTGATTCACTGTATCATTTGTTGGCTCCTCATCTTCTCCTCTTCCTCTCACTGTTGGGGTCTCTCAAGGTTCAGTCCTTGGCCCTCTTCTTTTCTCCCTCTACACTGCCTCAATTGGAATGACCATCAGCAGATTTGGCCTCCAGTACCATCTTTATGCTGATGACACACAACTATACACCTCATCCCCTGGGTTCACCCCTGCTGTTCTACAGAACACCAGTGACTGCAGTTTGCAACATCATGTCTGCTCTCTATCTGAAACTTAACCTTTCCAAAACTGAACTTCTTCTTTTCCCTCTGTCTTCCAACCTTCCTAAACCCGACATCTCCCTCTCTGTGTGTGGCACAACGATAAGTCCTAGGCAGCAGGCACGCTATCTGGGTGTTATACGAGACACTGATCTCTCCTTCACCTCCCACATACAATCTCTTGCCCGCTCCTGCCACTTGCATCTCAAGAACATGTCTAGAATCCGCCCCTTTCTCACAAAGGAAACAATAAAAACTCTCACCTCGGCACTGATTCACTCCCGCCTTGACTACTGTAACTCTCTATTACTTGGTCTCCCCCTAACTAGACTCTGTCCTCTACAATCCATCCTTAATGCAGCAGCTAGGGTCACCTATCTGACCAACCGCTACTCGGATGCCTCTGCTCTGTGCCAGTCATTGCACTGGCTGCCCATATATCACAGGATCAGGGGCTGGCTGGCACATTTTAGCCTGGGGGGCAATCATAAGGCAGTGGCCCTCAACTTGCGTTGGCCCACCTTTGGTCTGTTTATCTCTGGCCACTGCATTAAAAGCACCAAAAACTGATTCAGATTACCAAGGTAGATTATTGATTCAAAAACTAAAAACTTGCATTACCTTAAAAACAGTAATATTTATTAACACATACGCCACAAACAAGTAGACACATAAAATGTTTTTGTGTTGAGAAGAAAAGTGGGAATTATTGTAATCTAACTCTCACCCTTCCTATCATACGGGGGTTGGCGTCCTAAATATTCGTGACGTCCTCGTTCCGTGTTGACTTGAGTCCTGTACTGACCCTCCACTCAGATTGAGTGGAGGGTCAGTACAGGACTCGAGTCGACGCGGAACGGGGGTGTCACGAATATTTAGGACACCGACCCGGTATGATAGGAAGGGTGAGAGTTAGATTACAATAATTCCCACCTTTCTTCTCAACACAAAAACATTTTATGTGTGTACTTGTTTGTGGCGTATGTGTTAATAAATATTACTGTTTTTAAGGTAATGCAAGATTTTAGTTTTTGAATCACTGCATTAAAGCAGCAGTGGTAACAGACTTTATGAACAGACTGGTACATATATACAGTGCTGGCCAAAAGTATTTGAACCCCTGCAAATCTGTCAGATAATAGTTTCTTCCTGAAAATGATTGCAATCACAAATTCTTTGGTATTATCATCTTCATTTATTTGGCTTGCAATGAAAAAACACAAAAGAGAATGAAACAAAAATCAAATCATTGATCATTTCACACAAAACTCCAAAAATGGGCCAGAAAAAAGCATTGGCACCCTTAGCCTAATACTTGGTTGCACAACCTTTAGCCAAAATAACTGTGAACAACCGCTTCCGGTAACCATCAATGAGTTTCTTACAATGCTTTGCTGGAATTTTAGACCATTCGTCTTTGGCAAACTGCTCCAGGTCCCTGAGATTTGAAGGGGGCCTTCTCCAAACTGCCATTTTGAGATCTCTCCACAGGTGTTCTATGGGATTCAGGTCTGGACTCATTGCTGGCCACTTTAGTAGTCTCCAGTGCTTTCTCGCAAACCATTTTCTAGTGCTTTTTGAAGTGTGTTTTGGGTCATTGTCCTGCTGGATGACCCATGACCTCTGAGGAAGACCCAGATTTCTCACACTGGGCCCTACATTATGCTGCAAAATTTGTTAGTAGTCTTCAAACTTCATAATGCCATGCACACGGTCAAGCAGTCCAGTGCCAGAGGCAGCAAAGCAACCCCAAAACATCAGGGAACCTCCGCCATGTTTGACTGTAGAGACCGTGTTCTTTTCTTTGAATGCCTCTTTTTTTTTTCCTGTAAACTCTATGTTGATGGCTTTTCCCAAAAAGCTCTACTTTTGTCTCATCTGACCAGAACATTCTTCCAAAACATTTTAGGCTTTCTCAGGTAAGTTTTGGCAAACTCCAGCCTGGCTTTTTTATGCCTCGGGGTAAGAAGTGGGGTCTTCCTGGGTATCCTACCATACAGTCCCTTTTCATTCAGGCGCCAATGGATAGTACGGGTTGACACTGTTGTACCCTCGGACTGAAGGGCAGCTTGAACTTGTTTGGATGTTAGTCGAGGTTCTTTGTCCACCATCTGCACAATGTTGCGTTGAAATCTCTCGTCAATTTTTCTTTTCCTTCCACATCTAGGGAGATTAGCCAGTGCCATGGGCTTTAAACTTCTTGATGACACTGCGCACTGTAGACACAGGAACTTTCAAGTCTTTGGAGATGGACTTGTAGCCTTGAGATTGCTCATGCTTCCTCACAATTTGGATTCTCAAGTCTTCAGACAGTTCTTTGGTCTTCTTTCTTTTCTCCATGCTCAATGTGGTACACACAAGGACACAGGACAGAGGTTGAGTCAACTTTAATCCATGTCAACTGGCTGCAAGTGTGATTTAGTTATTGTCAACACCTGTTAGGTGCCACAGGTAAGTTTCAGGTGCTGTTAATTAGACAAATTAGAGAAGCATCACATGAGTTTTCAAACAGTGCCAATACTTTTGTCCACCCCCTTTTTTATGTTTGGTGTGGAATTATATCCAATTTGGCTTTATGACAATTTTGTTTATTTTTTTTCATTGAAGACAAATTAAATGAAGATAATAATACCAAAGAATTTGTGATTGCAATCATTTTCAAGAAGAAACTGAGTATTATCTGACAGAATTGTAGGGGTGCCAATACATTTGGCCAGCACTGTATGGGAACAGAACCGCGCTTACTGCTTTCATAGATACAGCAACAGAACCAAGATGACTACATAGATATGGGAACTGCAAGGAGCTTACTACAGAGATATGGGAACAGGACCGAGATTACTACAGAGATAAAGAAGCAGAACCGAGCTTACTACAGAAATAAGGGTGCAGAACCGAGCTTACTGCAGAGATAAGGGAGCAGAATTGAACTTACTACAGAGATAAGGGAGCAGAACCGAGCTTACTACAGAGATATGGGTGCAGAACTGAGCTTACTACAGAGATAAGGGAGCAGAATCGAGCTTACTGCAGAGATATGGGTGCAGAATTGAGCTTACTACAGAGATAAAGGAGCAGAACTGAGCTACCTACAGAGATATGGGATTAGAACCAAGCCAACTACAGAGATAAGGGAGCAGAACCGAGCCTACTACAGAGATATGGGTGCAGAACTGAGCTTACTACAGAGATACGAGATCAGAACTGAGTTTTCTACAGAAATAAGGGTGCAGAACCGAGCCTACCACAGAGATATGAGAGCAGAACCGAGCTTGCTACAGAGATACAGGAACAGAACCGAGCTTGCTGTACCCATACAGGAACAAAATCGTACTTACTCAGGCTACTACATAGAAACAGCAACAGGACACCAAGCCTCCTACATAGCTACGGGAAAAGAACAAGCTTACTGCATAGACATAGTACCAGAACTAAGCTTACTGCTTAAATATGGTACCATAACTGAGCTTACTGTATTGATATAGAAGCAAAACCACACTTGCTACATAGATACAGTACTATAACCCAGCTAGCTACATATACAGCAATTGCAAAGCTTATCCTATATTTTCAATGTTAAACTCGTACGGAACATGTCTGGCACACGGACTATACACTGATGCCATCTGTGTACTGTATTTGTTTTTCATGGCCCCATAGACTTCTATTGGCCCTTGTCATGTGTGCTGCTGGGAAAAAAAAAACAGATGTCTCCGTAGGGATCACACACGGTCTGTGTAAACACACGGTCATGCGAGCAGCACCACAGCTTATAATGGGTACGCGTGGTAACCGTGAAAAAAACGGATACAACACATACCACATACACAGACACGTGAAGGAGGCCATAAGATTGTAACATAGCTACATCACAGTGCAGGGTTAATTTCACTTTTCTTTTCATAAACATTGAAAGACAAATGAAATTCCCTAACACAGTCCAAAATGCTGTGTTGTACAGTACAAGCACAGTACTCTCCACAGGGACCACAGTGGCCTGGGCCCACAGTCAGGCCACTGTGGTCTCTCTCTTCTGTTCTCTCTGTGGTGACACGTGTGGCTACACAGCAATAAATTGACATGCCAGGGCTCGGAAAGCCACACCACAGGTCAGTTTTCGCTGTGGGCTGTACGCGCACAGTGGGCATAGGATTTCTAGACATCCCATCCACTGTGCTTGTACCATACAATGCAGTGAAAACACTCTGAATCAAAAACACTGTGAACACTGATGGTGGGCACACAGCCTCACATACAGGCATCTTACAAACATACACAACCCCAGAAACACGAACATGTAAACATACAGTACAGAGATGTGAACACATATACACACATGTACTCCCACACAGCATAGACGTGCACACACAGTATACAGCCATATACACAGACACGTACACACAGCGTATAGCCACATACACACACATATACAAAGACACGTACACAGTGTACTGCCATATACACATACACACCACCGTACAGCCGTATACACCTACTCACACCTGTGTACAGCCGTATACACCTACACACACCTGCGTACAGCCGTATACACATACAGACACCTGCGTACAGCTGTATACTCACACATATATACAGACACATACACAGTTATAGTCATAGAAGCGTATACATATTTGAAAACATTCACATACAAATAATCATACACAAAAGACAGACACAATCCTATACACACAGACACATACTGGGGGGCTTTTTACTTTTGATGATTGGGGGACACTTCTTAACTTCTCTCCCATGCGGCCACAGACTTGTTTCATGGTAAATCCCCTAAAGGACCTGTGGTGACGCCACGCCCATGTGATCAGAAAGGGCGGGGCCTCAGCAACACAGCTGATAACAGAAAGAAAATGGGGGATGCAGGGAGGGCGCAGGGGGAGAGTGGGGGCGAAGCGTGCATGATTATAGTGGATGGGAGGAAACATGGCCACGCCCACCAAAAAGCCGGTCACGCCCACTACCCAGGCAGCTTCTAGCCACTGGGATGTAGCCACAACCATTGTCTGATGCTCCTCGGCTGGATGGAGGCAGTGCGCGCTGCATGACGTCATTATAACACACATGACCGCGCACTGTGCACTGTGTGCGGCCGTATCTCCTGTACTATGCAGCCGGTCAGCACTGTCTGCACCTGTAATGTGTCAGTGTGCCCGGCCACATCACACTACAGGAGATACGGCGGCACGCAATTCACTGTGCGCGGCCATGTATGTTATAATGACATTATGCAGCAGGCGGCCGGCCCTCTACAATAGCTGGGAGAGCAGCCTGGGGGGCAATTGCCCCCCTGCCTCCCGGCCCAGCCCGCCCCTGCACAGGATTCAATTCAAACTGCTTGTTCTCACCCACAAAGCTCCCACAGTGCAGCACCCCCCTACATCTCCGCCCTCATCTTTGTCTATCACCCTACCCATTCTCTACGCTCTGCAAATGACTTTCGACTAACATTCACACTATAGGGTACTATACATGCTGCGACATCGCTAGCGATCTCATTAGCGATGTGAAATTCTAGATCGCAAGTGCGATCTTTCGAGATCGCACATGCGTAAAATAACCTATGTGTGATCTCGAAAGATCGCACTTGCGATCTAGAATTTCACATCGCTAATGAGATCGCTAGCGATGTCGCAGCATGTAAAGTACCCTTAATTCGAACCTCCCATTCCCGGATCCAAGACTTCCTCCGAGCTCCACCAATCCTCTGGAACGCTCTACCCCAAAAGCTAGGACGAATCACAACTTACTCAGATTCAGACGCACCCTAAAAATGCATCTTTTTAGGGCGGCCTATCACTCTCCCTAGCCGAACTAAATTCACATAGTCCCTCCACGCCTTCTCAAAAATAACCCCACGTCAAATTCAATGCAATGCACCCAAATGCATCTCAAGGTTCTGGCCAACTGGTCCAGGCAGCCATTATCTATCCCCCATTTCCTTGAAGTGTCTGGATTGTCATTGTAAATAAGCACTTGTACCTTGCCCCTCCCCCCATCTCATTGTAGATTGTAAGCTCTCATGAGCAGGGTTGTCTTTTTTTCCCTCTAATTATTGTATTTTCTATAACTGTTACTTGTGCGCTTTGCTCTGCCCCACTGTCCTTGGCAGCAACACATGTCTAATTTGCATACAATGCAAATTAGCCAGTGTAGTGCATGAAGCAACACTGCTGCCCCTCTGCTGCGGCTGTGACTGAGGCTCGGTCAGGGACCGGCTGGCAAATTTTAGCCTGGGGGCAACCACAAACGGGTGGCCCACAAGTTGTGGGTGCTCATCTTTAACCTTCTTACCTCAGGCTGCTGCATAAACAGCAGAGGTAGCAAGGCTTTAAAACGGTGGTTGATGTAGTTCTCATATTGGGATCATAAACACATTTGCAATACCATAATAACATTATAGTACAAATAGTTGTCAGTCTCAGACACAGAAAATCATCAATCCAAATACAAATCTAGTAGTTCACAACACTTTAGTCAGCAATGAGCGAACTCGATACATCACACTATTTATATAGAAATATCTTCACCAAAGATCCAACACTTAATAAATATATACAGAAATAGAACCAAGTGTACTACGTAGAAAAGGAAACAGAACTGAGCTTACTACAGAGATATGAGATGAAGAACCGAGCTTACTACAGATATATGGGAGCAGAACCAAGCTTACTACTAGAGTCGAGATCAGAACCGAGCTTACGACAGAGATACGAGATCAGAACTGAGCTTTAAACAGAGATATGGTAGCAGAACCGAGCTGACGACAGAGATATGGGAGTAGAACTGAGATTATGACGAGATATGGAAGCAGAACCAAGCTTACTACAGAAATAGAACAGAACCGAGCTTACTACAGAGATAGGAGAACAGAATCGAGCTTACTACAGAGATAGGAGAACAGAACCAAACTTACTACAGAGATAGGAGAACAGAATCGAGCTTACTACAGAGATATGGGAGCAGAACCGAGCTTACTACAGAGCTATGAGAACAGAACCATGCTTACTACAGAGATATAAGAAAAGAACCAAGCTTAAATCTCCCCTCACACAGTATACAGTGTTACACGCCTGCCCAGCAGAGATCACAGGAGCACAGAGTGTACCAGGAGGAATTGATCCCAATGTCCCTCCCAGTATAAGGCCTCCTTCCCATGTCCTTGTTTCCAGTACGTGTTGTATTCGTTATTTCTCAGGTAGGCTCAGGGGCTGTTTCTCATGGGGACACCCTGTTTTGGGATGCATTATTTATGCTTGCACACAGCACCTTTTTGTGATCTCATCCATTTACCACACTCCGGATGATATCAAGGAGGTTCATGTATCACATTTCATTAATACATCTGACTGTCATCTGGTTGGGTAACCGCTGTTGATGTTTGGGCATTGCATATTTAGTAATTTATTCCCACTTGGGTTGTAATCTATTTTGCCCTATTTGGGGTACTATATGAATTTAGTCCATTTGTCATTTACTAAGAACCGCCTTGAGTCGCTCATTGGTGTGACTATCCTATATAAGGTGACCACTGTGGTGTTCTACTGACATCTCTTTGATCTGCTCTCAGATGTTGTCCCCTCCATTCTGATTTTTGTCTTTTTTTATTGTGGCTATCTTCTGTGATCTTTTAAAATTGTATAATCCTTTTGTATAATCTAATAAAATTTGATATTAATATTTGCACTCTAAATACTCCGGTTCTCCTAGTATCTTAGATACAGGGACAGTTAGGCAGGGATTAGTAATATGCACCCAGAACTGCTCGTGGTTCATAATTTACATAGCAACAAACCACCAAAGCATATTATATGGGGCTATATAATATACATGTCTCAGACAACCGCAGCCCCATATAATAACCATGTCTAAGACCTCCCAGCCCCATATATTAGATACGGCTCAGAGCCCCCGAGCCCCATATAACAGATATGGCTCAGATCCACAAACCCGATATAATAGGTATGGCTCAGAGCCCCCCCAGCCTCATATAATAGGTATGACTCAGCACACCCAGCACCATATAATAGGTATGGCTCAGAGCCCCCCAGCCCCATATAATATGTATGGCTCAGAGCCCTCCATCCCCATATAATAGGTATGGCTCAGAGCCCTCCATCCCCATATAATAGGTATGGCTCAGAGCCCTCCATCCCCATATAATAGGTATGGCTCAGCACACCCAGCACCATATAATAGGTATGACTCAGAGCCCTCCAGCCCCATATAATAGGTATGGCTCAGAGCCCTCCATCCCCATATAATAGGTATGGCTCAGAGCCCTCCATCCCCATATAATAGGTATGGCTCAGAGCCCTCCATCCCCATATAATAGGTATGGCTCAGAGCCCTCCATCCCCATATAATAGGTATGGCTCAGAACCCTCCATCCCCATATAATAGGTATGGCTCAGAGCCCTCCATCCCCATATAATAGGTATGGCTCAGAGCCCTCCATCCCCATATAATAGGTATGGCTCAGAGCCCCCAGCTCCATATAATAGGTATCGCTCAGAGCCCCCCAGCCTCATGTAACAGGTATGGCCCAGAGCCCCCAGCTCCATATAATAGGTATGGCTCACAGCCCCCCAGCCTCATATGACAGGTATGGCTGAGAGCCCCCAGCTCCATATAATAGGTATGACTCAGAGCCCTCCAGCCCCATATAATAGGTATGGCTCAGAGCTCCCCAGCCCCATACAATAGGTATGGCTCAGAGCCCTCCATCCCCATATATTAGATATGGCTCAGAGCCCTCCATCCCCATATAATAGGTATGACTCCCAGCCCCCCAGCCTCATGTAACAGGTATGGCTCAGAGCCGCCCAGCCCCATATAATAGGTATGGCTAAGAGACTCCATCCCCATATAACAGGTATGGCTCAGAGTCATCCATCCCCATATAATAAGTATGGCTCAGAGCCCCCCAGCCTCATGTAACAGGTATGGCTCAGATCCCCCAGCCCCATGTAACAGGTATGGCTCAGAACCCCCCAGCCCCATATAATAGGTATGGCTCAGAGCCCCCAGCTCCATATAACAGGTATGGCTCAGAGTCCTCAATCCCCATATAATAGGTATGGCTCAGAGCCCTCCAGCCCCATATAATAGGTATGGCTCAGAGCCCTCCAGCCCCATATAATAGGTATGGCTCAGAGCCCTCCAGCCCCATATAATAGGTATGGCTCAGAGCCCTCCAGCCCCATATAATAGGTATGGCTCAGAGCCCTCCAGCCCCATATAATAGGTATGGCTCAGAGCCCTCCATCCCCATATAATAGGTATGGCTCAGAGCCCCCCAGCCTCATGTAACAGGTATGGCTCAGAGCCCCCCAGCCTCATATAATAGGTATGGTTCAGAGTCTTCAGCCCCATATAATAGATATGGCTCAGTGCCCCCAGCCACATATATTAGGTATGACTTAAAGCCCCCCAGCCCCATATAATAGATATGGCTCAGAGCCCCTCAGCCCCATATAATAGGTATGGCTCAGAGCCCCCCAGCCCCGTATAACAGGTATGTCTCAGAGCCCCCCAGCCCCATATAATTGGCATAGCTCAAAGCTCCACAGCCCCATATAATAGGTATGGCTCAGAGCCCCTAGCCCCATATAATAGGTATGACTCAGAGCCCCCCAGCCCCATATAATAAGTATGGCTCAGAGCCCCCCAGCCCCATATAATAAGTATGGCTCAGAGCCCCCAAGCCCCATATAATAGGTATGGCTCACAGCCCCCCAGCCCCATATAATAGGTATGGCTCAGAGCCCCCCAGCATCATAAAATAGGTATGACTCAGAGCGCCCCAGCACCAAATAACAGGCTCAGAGCCCCCAGCGACATTTAATAGGTATGGCTCTCGCCCCCAGCCCCATATAATAGGTATAGCTCAGAGCCCCCCACCCCATACAATAGATATGGCTCTGAGCTCCCCAGCCTTATATAATAGGTTGGCTCAGAGCCCTCTAGCCCCATATAATAGGTATGGCTAAAGCCTGCTTTACACGTTGCAATTTCGCATACGATATCGTATGCGATTTGCAACGCCCCCATCGTATGTGTGGCACGTTCAATTTGTTGAACATGCCGCACAAACGATTAACCCCGGTCACACATACTTACCTTCCATACGACCTCGCTGTGGGCGGCGAACGTCCACTTCCTGGAGTGGGAGGGACGTTCGGCGTCACATCGACGTCATGCGGCAGCCGGCCAATAGAAGTGGAGGGGCGGAGCTGAGCGGAACGTAAACATCCCGCCCACCTCCTTCCTTCCGCATTGTGGGCCGGGAGCCGCAGGACGCAGGTAAGATCTGTTCATCGTTCCCGGGGTGTCACACACTGCGATGTGTGCTACCCCGGGTACGATGAACAATCTGACGTGCAATTCTAGAGAAAGGTACGATGTGTATGTGTGTCGCCCTGGACAAGCCAGGGGCCACAGGTAACAACACCACCACACCCCACACTCCCTGTAGGCACATCAAAGTCAAAACACAAAATCCTTGTTGCCTTCCCCAGGGGCTGTTGTCCACACCAGGGGGTGGAGCCAGGCGGTTGGTCTCCACCCACCAAGGAGTTCACAGTCCTGGAGGAGGGAAAACACAGGCAGTTAGAGTGAAGCTAGGGAAGTGAGAGGAGAGACAGAGTTTGGAGGAGGAAGTGGAAGGAGGAAAGTAGTAGAGAGGAGCAAAGTGACAGCAAAAGAGCCTGAAGTTGGTCCGGGTGTGTGGCCCGGACAGAACAGCAAGGTTGGCAGACGGTGGTGACCGTCTGCAGTGGAGGCCGATTGGAGTCTGCCGTAAGGACCGTGGACGCGTGGTGACCCGGCGGTACTGGACCGGCATACAAAGAGAAGCCAGCACCATTGGCAGGGGCCTTTCGGATCCCGGCAAGGCTTGGAGTCGCCGTGAATTTGCCAAATCCGTTAGTGAAGGGGACCTCCGGGTTTCCAAACAGCCAAGTCCCGATAGAAGGCAACCGTCCAACCGTGAAGGGGAGACACCGCCACCGCCAAGGGCAACCGTTTCCCAGGGCCAGCGCCTGCGGGCAAAAGGGGCTCCTCCGGCCTACATCCAGGTCGGGGAGCGGGTTACCGGTGGGAACCCATCGCTACCAACACTGAACTTAGGTGCAGGGAGAGACAGTCACCGCTAACCTGCAGGGAACAACAACGCCGCAGCCGTCCGAGGGACCCGTCCATCCAGCCGCTTGTTTTACCGTGAACTGTGTCATCATCATTGGGCTGAGTGAGTACCTCCGTGCCGTGCGGCACAGCGCTGCCCCTGCGACCCTGCACCTCATCAGGCCCCGCAACCCGCCTGCCATCCACTCCTACCCCCTCACCGGGCCCCGGGACAACCAACCCCCTACCCACGGAGGGGAGAAATAACAACAAAGCTGCTCCCTGTCACAGCTCCCGGGATCCCCGTCCAGAGCAGCGGTGGTGTCCACACAATCACCACAACCGTGGGTGGCGTCACAGACAATATCCCCAAAACCAAACCATTCCTCTTTTCACTCACGGGCGAGGAGCGCCGCTCGAGTCCCCAGGATCCGGCCCATCGCTCGAGCCACCGAGCAGCAGCGGCCGCAGCAGCAGACGGACCCGAGCAGTGGGAGAGCGCAGCGTCCCCTCCTCCGCCCGCGACATATGCGATGAACGTTTTAACGTTCAATCGCAATCGCACGTACCTGTCACACACTCCAATGTACCTTACAATGCCGGATGTGCGTCACTTACGACGTGACCCCGCCGACACATTGTAAGATACATTGCAGCGTGTAAAGCAGGCTTAAGATTCCCCATCCCCAAATAATAGGTATGGCTCAGAGCCCACCAGCCCCATATAATAGGTATGGCTCAGACCCCTAGCTCTTTATAACATATACAGCCAGCATCGATCTGGCGTAGCGGGGAAACCTCCGGTAGGCCCCGACTTTGTTTTCAAACTAAGATGCCTCCGGCAGCCTGCAGGCCCCCCTCCAGGTGTATTAAAATGACCTGCGGGCGCGGCTCCTTAGGCCGTCGGGACGGCGCCGCAGGTGATGATTCTGTATGTGCAGTCGGATTATGACAGTGCCAATAGCTACGGGGGGGGGGCGGTCCTGACCTTGAGGGGCACCCGGAGCTTATAAGCATCCAGCGCGGCAGGGGCAGAACAGAAGCTGCTTCCATGCCCGTGACGTGTGGGAGTAGCCGGGCAGGAGATACCGAGGAAGATGTGGCCGAGGAAGATGTGTCCGGTAATGCGGAATGAGGGGGGTAGGGGGGGGGAGTGGCATATGAGGGGGACCAGACTGTGACAGAGGGGTGTTAAGTGGATTATGCGGTTTCAGTGTGCTTGAGAAAGGGGTAATTTGGGGTACAGCTAGTCTGTATGAGATATGCAGGACATGAGGGTGCTGTGTGTGTGTGATTTGGGGGTGCAGGGTGTGTGCCCCAGTCCCTGCTGTGTGACGTGGGTGAAGTCCACACAGTAACCATATATCAGTAGGGATTAGGGAAAGAGGGATAGCAGCAGTCAGAGCATGGGATAGGATTGGGAAAGCTGGGTGCGAGGCTGAGAGAAAGAGGCTCTTTTTTTCATCACCCAGCCTTTCTATGTTCTGATATCCATCTTGTCCTCCACTCCCCAGCTTTCCCATTCTCTGATATCATGGGAAAGCTGGATGCTAAAGACAAGATGGCTATCAGAACAAAGAATGCTGGGTGCTGGGGAAAAGAACCGAGTGTCCAGAGTAATTATCCTGTATCCCAAGTGTCTTATTACCAAGAATCAAGCGTAAGTATCCTGTACCCCTGTGTCAGTGTCATTATCCTGTACTCTCATGGTCAGTTTCATTATTCTGTATCCCCAGTGTCATTATCCTGTACCCCCAGTGTCAGTGTCATTATCCTGTACCCCCAGTGTCAGTGTTATTATCCTGTACCCTCAGTGTCAGAGTCATTATCCTGTACTCCCAGTGTCAGTGTCCTGTACTCCCAGTGTCAGTATCCTGTACTCCCAGTGTCATTATCCTGTACCTCCAGTGTCATTATCCTGTACCCCCAGTGTCATTATCCTGTACCTCCAGTGTCATTATCTTGTACCCCCAGTGTCAGTGTCATTATCCTGTACCCCCAGTGTCAGTGTCATTATCCTGTACCCCCAGTGTCAGTGTCATTATCCTGTACCCCCAGTGTCAGTGTCATTATCCTGTACCCCCAGTGTCAGAGTCATTATCCTGTACCCCCAGTGTCAGAGTCATTATCCTGTACCCCCAGTGTCAGTGTCCTGTACTCCCAGTGTCAGTGTCATTATCCTGTACTCCCAGTGTCAGTGTCATTGTCCTGTACCCCAAGTGTCAGCGTCCTGTACTCCCAGTGTCAGTGTCATTATCCTGTACCCCCAGTGTCAGAGTCATTCTCCTGTACCCCCAGTGTCATTATCCTGTACCTCCAGTGTCATTATCCTGTACCCCCAGTGTCATTATCCTGTACCCCCAGTGTCAGTGTCATTATCCTGTACCCCCAGTGTCCGTGTCATTATCCTGTACCCCCAGTGTCCGTGTCATTATCCTGTACCCCTAGTGTCATTATCCTGTACCCCCAGTGTCATTATCCTGTACCTCCAGTGTCATTATCCTGTACCCCCAGTGTCATTATCCTGTACCCCCAGTGTCAGTGTCATTATCCTGTACCCCCAGTGTCTGTGTCATTATCCTGTACCCCCAGTGTCCGTGTCATTATCCTGTACCCCTAGTGTCATTATCCTGTACCCCCAGTGTCATTATCCTGTACCCCCAGTGTCAGAATCATTCTCCTGTACCCCCAGTGTCATTATCCTGTACCGTCAGTGTCATTATCTTGTACCTCCAGTGTCAGTGTCAT
This sequence comes from Anomaloglossus baeobatrachus, assembly GCF_048569485.1. Lineage (NCBI taxonomy): Eukaryota > Metazoa > Chordata > Amphibia > Anura > Aromobatidae > Anomaloglossus > Anomaloglossus baeobatrachus. The sequence continues at coordinate 529,279,742 of NC_134356.1, forward strand.
TATCCTGTACCCCCAGTGTCAGTGTTATTATCCTTTACCCCCAGTGTCAGTGTTATTATCCTGTACTCCCAGTGTCAGTGTCATTATCCTGTACCCCCAGTGTCATTATCCTGTACCCCCAGTGTCAGAGTCATTCTCCTGTACCCCCAGTGTCATTATCCTGTACCCCCTGTGTCAGTGTTATTATCCTGTACCCCCAGTGTCAGTGCCATTATCCTGTACCCCCAGTGTCAGTGCCATTATCCTGTACCCCCAGTGTCAGTGCCATTATCCTGTACCCCCAGTGTCAGTGTTATTATCCTGTACCCCCAGTGTCAGTTTTATTTTCCTGTACCTCCAGTGTCAGTGCCATTATCCTGTACCCCCAGTGTCAGTGCCATTATCCTGTACCCCCAGTGTCAGTGTTATTATCCTGTACCCCCAGTGTCAGTGTTATTATCCTGTACCCCCAGTGTCAGTGTTATTATCCTGTACCCCCAGTGTCAGTGTTATTATCCTGTACCCCCAGTGTCAGTGTCATTATCCTGTACCCCCAGTGTCAGTGTCATTATCCTGTACCCCCAGTGTCAGTGTTATTATCCTGTACCCCCAGTGTCAGTGTCATTATCCTGTACCCCCAGTGTCAGTGTCATTATCCTGTACCCTCAGTGTAAGTATCCTGTACCTCCAGTGTCAGTGTTATTATCTTAGGCTATATGTAATTACTCATCAGGGGGCCTCTATACTCTATATGTGATGATAGTACAGAAGGGGCCTCAGTATAAATACTCCATGTTTTTATTTTTTTTTTTTACACATAATCTGCCCATAGAGCAGTATTGTCAGAATACACAGGACTAGTAAAGGGTTTATCCAACATATAAAACTAATTTAGAAACCATAGTGCGGCTTTTATAGGGCGTCTCCTCAGAATGAATGGTCACATCCAGTACAGACACTGGGGGCCGATCATCTATATATATAATTGCCTTATTCTGTCTGTCTGTCTGTCTGTCTGTCTATCTGTCTATCTGTCATGCTCCAAAATTGTGTCCTTACGGTGACACAAAGCTGATTGGCCGCTGGGCTCGCCATGGCCCCGCCCCCCCACACGGATTGGCCTCTCGCCCCGGCTCTCTGCAGGCCCCGCCCCCTTCACGCAATGCACGCTCGCTCTTGCCCAACTGACACGTAGCTCCGACTCCCAGGTAAGTACACACACACACACATCAGATCACACTCACTCTCACACACACCTCACACATCACATCCACACACTCACAACATCCTGGGATATCGCTTGCTTCTACACCGGCTCCGTCACGATCCCAGCAGCGCCAGACATAACCTTGCGATGCTGGGATCTTCACGGAGCCCGTGAACGCTGTTAACCATTATACACATTGGGTAACTAAGGTCCCTTGGTTACCCGATGTGTATCATAGTTAACAGTGTACACCGGCTCACACTCACTCTCACACACACCTCACACACACCTCACACACACCTCACACATACATCACACATACATCACATCGCATCCACACACTCACAGCATCCGGCAATATCGCTTGCTTCTCGGCCTCGATACTGTGCTGTTGTGACCTTCCAGGACCTGTCGGAGGATCACATGGCCAGAAGCATGTGGTATCTCCGGATGTTGTGAGTATGAGCGCGTATGTGCAATATCGTCAATGTGTGTGTGCGTGAGTGTATGCGATCGGGTGTGTGAGTGTCGACAGAGGAGCATGGCGTGCTGGAGGAGGCTGGGAGGAGAGAGGCTGATCCTGGGGAAGGCTGGGATGGAGAGGCTGATGCTGGGGACAGAGAGGCTGATGCTGGGGACAGAGAGGCTGATGCTGGGGACAGAGAGGCTGATGCTGGGATGAGAGAGGCTGATGCTGGGGACAGAGAGGCTGATGCTGGGGACAGAGAGGCTGATGCTGGGGACAGAGAGGCTGATGCTGGGGACAGAGAGGCTGATGCTGGGGACAGAGAGGCTGATGCTGGGGACAGAGAGGCTGATGCTGCGGGGAGAGAGGCTGATGCTGCGGGGAGAGAGGCTGATGCTGCGGGGAGAGAGGCTGATGCTGGGAGGATAGAGGCTGATGCTGCGGGCAGAGAGGCTGATGCTGCGGGTAGAGAGGCTGATGCTGGCGCAGCATGGCGGATGGAGCACGTTTGGGAGTGCGCAGCATGGCGGATGGAGCACGTTTGGGAGTGCGCAGCATGGCGGATGGAGCACGTTTGGGAGTGCGCAGCATGGCGGATGGAGCACGTTTGGATGGAGCACGTTTGGGAGTGCGCAGCATGGCGGATGGAGCACGTTTGGGAGTGCGCAGCATGGCGGATGGAGCACGTTTGGGAGTGCGCAGCATGGGGGATGCAGCACGATGGGGAGTGCGGAGTATGGCGGATGGAGCATGTTTGGGAGTGCGCAGCATGGCAGATGGACCACGTTTGGGAGTGCGCAGCATGGCGGATGGAGCACGTTTGGGAGTGCGCAGCATGGGAGATGGAGCACGATGGGGGGTGCGCAGCATAGGGGATGGAGCACGATGGGGAGTGCGCTGCATGGGGGATGGAGCACGATGGGGAGTGCGGAGTATGGCGGATGGAGCACGTTTGGGAGTGCGCAGCATGGCGGATGGAGCACGTTTGGGAGTGCGCAGCATGGCGGATGGAGCACGTTTGGGAGTGCGCAGCATGGGAGATGGAGCACGATGGGGAGTGCGCAGCATGGCGGATGGAGCACGTTTGGGACTGCGCAGCATAGGGGATGGAGCACGATGGGGAGTGCGCAGCATGGCGGATGGAGCACGTTTGGGAGTGCGCAGCATGGCGGATGGAGCACGTTTGGGAGTGCGCAGCATGGCGGATGGAGCACGTTTGGGAGTGCGCAGCATGGGGGATGCAGCACGATGGGGAGTGCGGAGTATGGCGGATGGAGCACGTTTGGGAGTGCGCAGCATGGCGGATGGACCACGTTTGGGAGTGCGCAGCATGGCGGATGGAGCACGTTTGGGAGTGCGCAGCATGGGAGATGGAGCACGATGGGGGGTGCGCAGCATAGGGGATAGAGCACGATGGGGAGTGCGCTGCATGGGGGATGGAGCACGATGGGGAGTGCGGAGTATGGCGGATGGAGCACGTTTGGGAGTGCGCAGCATGGCGGATGGAGCACGTTTGGGAGTGCGCAGCATGGGAGATGGAGCACGATGGGGAGTGCGCAGCGTGGCGGATGGAGCACATTTGGGAGTGCGTAGCATGGGGGATGGAGCACGATGGGGAGTGCGCAGCATGGCGGATGGAGCACGTTTGGGAGTGCGCAGCATGGCGGATGGAGCATGTTTGGGAGTGCGCAGGATGGGAGATGTAGCACGATGGGGGGTGCGCAGCATAGGGGATGGAGCACGATGGGGAGTGCACACCTCCCCCCAACACACACACACGCGCGCGCGCACTGCACAACACACCACACACACACACACACTGGGAACCACAAACAACTGCCCTACACAGACACCCACACACAGACAACGCTGCACACACAAATATACGCACATACCGCACAACACACACATTGCACAAAACATACCTCCCCCCAAAACACACCACACACACACTAACCGCGCAACACACACACACAACGCTACAGACACACAGCGCTCCACAAACAACGCAACACACAAACAACACCGCTCTCACCCCCCGCCACACCCAGACAACACCCAGAACATGTACAGCGCCCTACACAAACACTTGGTAACTACACACAACATCTATATATATATATATATATATATATAACCAAAATCATACATGAACTACACAATACGTAAATTCTAGAATACCCGATGCGTAGAATCGGGCCACCTTCTAGTTACCTGATAATTATATAAATATCTGAAGGTGGAAAGAGAAGACAAATATTCACCAGAGTCTACAACTGGAAAAGTGTATTGGGTGGTAATGCTTCACACCTCCACATACTGTCTTTTAGGGTATGTGCCCACGATCAGGACTCACTGTGTCCTGCATGGAGGGGGTCCTGACCTGCAGGGCCGTGAGTCTCCTCCTCAGGAGACCGCAGCTGCTTGTACCCACAATCAGGGTTCAGTGTGCTGCGGTCTCTCGCTTGTGTTCTCCCTTCGGAGGAGCATGCGATTACACAGCAAATAATTGAAATACTGCAGTCTGGAAAGCCGCACCGCAGGTCAGAGTTTGCTACGGAAAAAAACAAGCAAAGTGGGCACGGGATTTCTAGAAATCCATCCACTGTGCTTGTACTGTACAACGCAGCATTTTGGACGCAGCTGAAGAATGCTACATCCAAAACACTGCAAACACTGATCGTGGGCACGCAGCCTTATAGGGGATTTCCCTATATGGTGGATAGATGGGGGCAGAGGGGGATTAATGTTAGTAATCTTTTCCATGTGAAGATGCTGGATAACGTTCTGCTTCTCTTTGATTATTATTTGGCTGATGGACTCGGTGGTGTTCCTAGGACAAGGAATGTACGTGTGTAAGAAAAACTGCGACTGACTGTAAATCACAGATTCCACTATTATCTATATATATAATTGCCTTATTCTGTCTGTCTGTCTGTCTCCAAAATTGTGTCCTTACGGTGACAAACAGCGGATTGGCCGCTGGGCTCGCCATGGCCTCGCCCCCCCGCACGGATTGGCCGCTCTCCTCGGCTCTGCCCCCTCGCACGGATTGGCCGCTTGCCTCGCCTCGGCTCCGCCCCCCCGCACGGATTGGCCATGTCCTTACGGTGACAAACAGCGGATTGGCCGCTGGGCTCGCCATGGCCCCGCAAGGATTGGACGCTCGGCCTCACGGATTGGCCGCTCGCCTCGGCTCCTCCCCCCGCACGGATTGGCCGCTCGCCTCGCCTCGGCTCCGCCCCCCGCACGGATTGGCGGCTCACCCAGGCTCCGCCCCCACACGGAATGGCTTCTCGCCCCGAGGTGAGTGCATCAAGGTCCTGCAGCGGCAGAACACACACACACACACGCACACACATAAGAACAGACACACACACCTCACACACACATCAGATCGCATCCACACACTCACAACATACCGTGATATCGCTTGCTTCTCGGCGGCGATCCTGTACGTGCAGTGACCTTCCAGGACCTGCCGGAGGATCACATGGCCGGAAGCATGTGGTATCTCCGGATGTTGTGATTGTGTGAGCGCGTACGTGCGATATCGTCAGTGTGTGTGTGCGTGTATGCGATCGGATGTGTGTGAGTGTGTTCTGATGTGTGAGTGTGTGTGTGTGTGTGTGTGTGTGAGTGTATGCGATCGGATCTGTGCTGGACCGCCCACCGGTGGGCACAGGGAGAAGTGGGGTGTGTGTGTGAGTATATGCGATCAGATGTGTGCATGTATACTGTCTGATGTTTGACTGTGGAGCACGATGGGGGGTGCACAGCATGGGGGATGGAGCACGATGGGGAGTGCGCAGCATGGGGGATGGAGCACGATGGGGAGTGCGCAGCATGGGGGATGGAGCACGATGGGGAGTGTGCAGCATGGGGGATGGAGCACGATGGGGGGTGCACACCTCCCCCCAAAACACACACACACGCACCGCCACACACGCACTGCACAACACACCACACACACACTGGGAACCAAACACTGCCCTACACAGACACCCACACACACAGACAACGCCGCACACACACAACACCCAACACACAAACACCGCGGCACACACAAATATACGCACATACCGCACAACACACACATTGCACAAAACATACCTCCCCCCAAAACACACACACACCCCACACAAACCGCACAACACACACACAGCGCTCCACAAACAACGCAACACACAAACAACACCGCTCTCACCCCCCGCCACACCCAGACAACACCCAGAACATGTACAGCCCCTACACAAACACTTGGTAACTACACACAACAACATCTATATATATATAACAAAAATCATACATTAAGTACACAATACGTAAATTCTAGAATACCCGATGCGTAGAATCGGGCCACCTTCTAGTCTACAATAAATAAGATGCTACAAGAAATCCTGCGCTATCTGCAGGCACAGGACAGGGCTCTTCTGCGCTATCTGCAGGCACAGGACAGGGCTCTTCTGCGCTATCTGCAGGCACAGGACAGGGCTCTTCTGCGCTATCTGCAGGCACAGGACAGGGCTCTTCTGCGCTATCTGCAGGCACAGGACAGGGCTCTTCTGCGCTATCTGCAGGCACAGGACAGGGCTCTTCTGCGCTATCTGCAGGCACAGGACAGGGCTCTTCTGCGCTATCTGCAGGCACAGGACAGGGCTCTTCTGCGCTATCTGCAGGTGTGAAGCCCCGCATGTGCAGTGTCGGTTCATTACCTTCAGGGACTCCACTCGGCTGGATCTTGTCACTGGTAGGAAAATCTTCTGTTTTGATTGTCGTGACGCCACTCTCAGATTTGCGGTCAGTGGGGACCGCCACTGCAGGTTAAGGGATGCCTGGGGCTGATGGTGGGTGCAGTTAGTTGTAATAGCCTCCTGAGAGTGAGGCAAGCCCCAGGGCCCTGTGTAGGTGTGTAGAACCACAAGGCGCAGAATAACTCCACACAAGCAGGATGTCTTTCAGGGGTTTTACTCACAGTTGATGGCAGAGTGAGTAACCCGGGCGTAGCTGGGATGAACCAGGCTGGAACCAGGTATCCTTCAGGCTGACTTCTGATGGTGACTACCGACTCGCCTTCCTTAGCCCTTAGTGGTTTGGGGTAACCCCGACTTTTAGTCCCTATGGGGGTCACCCAGGGAAGTTGCTGAAGCCTCTCTCCCCTTCGTTTGGTTGCCGTTTGCTTGTCGCCTGGACCAGATCACTCCAGCTGCTTGCCTCCTGTGAACTATGGGCCCTAACTGTGGCTACGTGGCTGCGGCTTTTGGGTGTTGTGGTGTGGGCTTTGAGGGCCCCACACCGGCAGGTTTAGCAAGGAAAGGTGGATCTATCCCCGCTCCGGGATCTGCCGCCCGTTTGGGCCTGGTACTCCCTAGCAGTCTCCTTACTTCCCACTCTGTGCTCTCTCTTTAGCTGGAGATGGGTTTCGGGTAGCACTCCTAGGTGACCGTTCTCCCCCGTCGGTAGCCACTGCGCGGGCGCTGTCAGACTGCAACAGCCCCAGGGGAAGGGGTCAGCTCCTCTCGGAGCTCCCTGGACTCTGCACTGAACCGGCTCACTGCTCCTCCTCTCCTGTTCTTGCCTACGCCACCTAGCAACCAGGCTCTCTTACCACACCCCTTGAGAGGAGATGGAGGCTTTTGGCCCCCTCCACTATTCCAGTGGAGGTGAAGGCTTTTCCCCCTCCTGGGATCCCCAGGGGTCCTCTCATAGGTACATGTGTGAGACCTGATCACTATGCGCCTGTGTAGTCACACCTCGGTCAGCCTTCTGGATTACCTGTATTGTACTGTCCCCAGCATGGGTGCAGTACTCAGTGGTGCCTGACCAGGTCAGGGGCGCCACATTCCCCCTTAGTTATCACCAGCACGTCCTCGGGCTGCAAGACAATATTTTAAAATGCATAAAACAGTAAAACATGGTAAAACATTTAAAACCACCAGGTACCATACATCACCACCCTCCACCCACAAGTCCGTTAACCCACCCAAAACCCTCTCACGTTGGCCGCGCCTTCAGCCACTTCTGGCAGGATGTAGAGGCGGCTTTCATGGTCTGGTGGTCTTCAGGGCATACCTGGCCTGGTGAAGCCGCGCCTTCAGCCACTTCTGGCAGGATCCAGATGCGGCCTTCACAGTTGGTGCTGACCAGGTACCCTCTTTGTGGTGGAGAGCCAGGCCCCATAAACAGGCATGCTCTCTGGTTGCAGGTGAGCCAAGGCCCTATATACGGACGTGCTCCCTGGTTGCAGACGAGCCAAGCCCCTAAACAGGCTGACTCTGGTGGTGGTGGTGCCCTCTGGTGTAACTATTTACACTGCGAGAGTTTGTGGCTATAGCCAGTTCATAGCCTTAAGGTTCATTTCTCACATTAGTTTATGTGGGCACATTGCTTAAACTTGAAAACGTTGCAAAACTTCAAACTTGTCAAAACTGTAACTTGCTGTACTTCTTTCTTTACTTTACATAGATTCCTCCTTACCAGGGCTTGGGCCTGTAGGGCTGCGGCACCTGTTGGTTTCTTGATCTCTTTCATCGTCCGTAGTGGTCTCATCAGTGGGTTCTTTGTCTGTTCTTTCTCTATCTCTGTCTTTTCTTTCTTCCTCTGTGTCTGTTTCTTTTTCTTTAGGACATGGTGTAACATCTAGTGCATACCATCCTCTTTCTCCCTGATGCATTGTGAATTCCACTGTATCTCCCATCTGTAAGTTCCTTCCCGGATGTCCTCTGGGCAAATGGGCTCTCACGTCTCTTCTATTGACAAAAATGCCTTCTTTCATACCAGGTGCAACTATAAAGCCGTATCCTGATTTTAGGCTAAAATCTTCCACTACTCCTCGACAAAGGGGTCCTCTGACCTGGGCTTTGGCTCTTCTCAGGAACCGTTTCTCCTCTAGGTCTCTGGCCGTTATTTCATCTCTTTGCTCTGGAGACTGTGGTGCAGGGAAAGACTGGGTTCTATTACGGCGCCGTGTCTTGCTGGCTGGATTCTGCGAGGTACAGCTTACAAGCTCCCAGGTGAGGCTTTTGGGTAGATCTTCTTCAGCAGACGGTGTTAGGTCTTCCTCATCCCAGCGGGAATATGGCAACATCTCCGGCTCTGGGCATGGATCCACTGCTGGTGGCTCCTGAGTCAGCTCCTCAGCTTCCTGGCCTCCCCTCCCCCTTAGTTCTTCTGAGCACTCCGGTGGTGGCAGTGCTGGGGATGGGTGCTCCTCAGCCGGCCCAGGCGGGGATCTCTTCGGCATGGTTGCTGCAGGAGTCGTCTTGGGGGTATGCGGAGGGAGCATGTACCGGTCCACCATCTCCTGTGGGAACTTGGCCTCCAGGTCAGCCTTCAGCTGCCAGTATGCGGGGTCCTCACCTACCAGGGACTTCCTAGCAGGGACTTCCTTAGACTGGGGAGCGGTGTCTGCTCTGGCCTTGCAGGCCGGGGTAAACAATGGTACGTCTGTCTTTTCTTGGCGGGCCGCGCCCGATATGGCGGCGGCCTGGTCTTGGCGGGCCGCGCCTGGCATGGCGGCGGCCTGGATGGGCGTTTCTGGCGCAGCTTGGATCGGCGTCGCAGCTGCGATGGGGTCTTTGCAGGCTGAGCTGGGCGTCGCTGCAGCGATCTGCGCTTGGCGGGCCGCACCCGGCGTGGCTGCGGCCTGGTTCAGCACCTCACTTGCGGCGCGGACGAGCGTTGCGGCTGCGGTAGGGTCTCGGCGGGCCGGGCCTAGCATGGCGGCGGCCTGGGTCAGCGTCACACCTGCGGCGCGGATGAGGGTCGCGGTAGCAGCCGGTTCTCTGCGGGCCGGACTGGGCGTCGCTGCAGGGACCGGGTCTTGGTGGGCCGAGCAGGGCATCGCTGCGGCGGCCTGAGCTTGGCGGGCTGCACCTGGCGTGGCTGCGGCCTGCTTCAGCGTCGCCGCGCCGGACGCCTCTTCAGGGACCGCGGACGTGGCAGCAGGGGTCGGGGCACTCGCGCTGGCAGGGGCATCACTGGACTCACCCATCGGTGGCAGCATCGGGGTCTGAGTCGTCACCGCCCGGTCTGGCACTCGGCGCGCGGCTCTCTCTTCATAGGCCTGAACCGCCGCGGTCATTCCCAGGAACTCCGCACGTCCCTCTCTGATCAGCCTTCCGACCCTGGCCTCCAGTTGATCGCAGAACTCGGCGAGCTCCCGACACCACCAGGCAGCGGAGCCTGGCTCTGGGTCTCTGCATTCAGACGCCATTTTCTCTAACAACAAGCTGCTGGCTTCTTTTCCGTTCCGCCGTCTCTGGACGCTTCCGCTCTCTTCACAAGCGAGGTCAGAACTCTGCAGGGGATCTCTGGGTAGCCACACCTCTTCGTGGGCGGTAACTTCTCCCAGCGCGGGCTGCTGTTGTTTTTCAGCGCGCTTTTCATGGTGGCAATATGGCGGCGCTTCCAATTTTTCAAGCGGACCGCCCAGGCACATGGTCACCTGTCTAGACAGGTCTAGTCCTCATCCTGTTCGTGACGCCAGATGTGAAGCCCCGCATGTGCAGTGTCGGTGCATTACCTTCAGGGACTCCACTCGGCTGGATCTTGTCACTGGTAGGAAAATCTTCTGTTTTGATTGTCGTGACGCCACTCTCAGATTTGCGGTCAGTGGGGACCGCCACTGCAGGTTAAGGGATGCCTGGGGCTGATGGTGGGTGCAGTTAGTTGTAATAGCCTCCTGAGAGTGAGGCAAGCCCCAGGGCCCTGTGTAGGTGTGTAGAACCACAAGGCGCAGAATAACTCCACACAAGCAGGATGTCTTTCAGGGGTTTTACTCACAGTTGATGGCAGAGTGAGTAACCCGGGCGTAGCTGGGATGAACCAGGCTGGAACCAGGTATCCTTCAGGCTGACTTCTGATGGTGACTACCGACTCGCCTTCCTTAGCCCTTAGTGGTTTGGGGTAACCCCGACTTTTAGTCCCTATGGGGGTCACCCAGGGAAGTTGCTGAAGCCTCTCTCCCCTTCGTTTGGTTGCCGTTTGCTTGTCGCCTGGACCAGATCACTCCAGCTGCTTGCCTCCTGTGAACTATGGGCCCTAACTGTGGCTACGTGGCTGCGGCTTTTGGGTGTTGTGGTGTGGGCTTTGAGGGCCCCACACCGGCAGGTTTAGCAAGGAAAGGTGGATCTATCCCCGCTCCGGGATCTGCCGCCCGTTTGGGCCTGGTACTCCCTAGCAGTCTCCTTACTTCCCACTCTGTGCTCTCTCTTTAGCTGGAGATGGGTTTCGGGTAGCACTCCTAGGTGACCGTTCTCCCCCGTCGGTAGCCACTGCGCGGGCGCTGTCAGACTGCAACAGCCCCAGGGGAAGGGGTCAGCTCCTCTCGGAGCTCCCTGGACTCTGCACTGAACCGGCTCACTGCTCCTCCTCTCCTGTTCTTGCCTACGCCACCTAGCAACCAGGCTCTCTTACCACACCCCTTGAGAGGAGATGGAGGCTTTTGGCCCCCTCCACTATTCCAGTGGAGGTGAAGGCTTTTCCCCCTCCTGGGATCCCCAGGGGTCCTCTCATAGGTACATGTGTGAGACCTGATCACTATGCGCCTGTGTAGTCACACCTCGGTCAGCCTTCTGGATTACCTGTATTGTACTGTCCCCAGCATGGGTGCAGTACTCAGTGGTGCCTGACCAGGTCAGGGGCGCCACACAGGCACAGGACAGGGCTCTACTGCGCTATCTGCAGGCACAGGACAGGGCTCTACTGCGCACTGTAGAGTTTGTGAATAGGCGCATGTTATACTGAGAGAAGCTGAAAATAAACAAGTAATAAAAACATTTATGGTAGCCATAGTGCGGGCCCCTAGAAGCAATCTCCCTGGTGGGCCCCTCACACCCCAGTTCCACCCTGTACACAGCTACAGACCATCTATCAGCCCTCCATCCAGCCCACCACAGTGCACAGTATCCGGACCCCTGTCACCAGCTATCACAGCACATCCATCTTACAGCCTCTGCCTGGTCTGGAGCTCTGTGTCTAGGAGAGAAGCCATGAATCACAGCACAGGAGGAGGAGGGGGCGAAGCACAGGAGGAGGAGGGGGCGGAGCCTGCACTGAGCGCGCAGGTCCTTGTCTGGAGCAGAGAAGGTGCCGAGAATCCTATTCAGGCAGATGACCTGCGTGCCAGGGCCTGACAGCGTACAGCGTGCTGCGTAGCCACGTCGGAAGCGGCCAGACAGGAAGATTTATAGGTACAGTGCCTCCAGTGGGCCTGGTGAAGAAAGGGGCGTAATAAAGCTAAGTAATTACCCCAGGCTCGGCCAGGACCCCCCTTTATACAGTATAGGAGCTAATGTGGGGTCTGTCATATACTGTGGGGACTATTTTAGGTGCTCTCATAGTGGGGGGCTACTATTTAAGCCATTATGTGGGGACAATTAATCAGTGTCGGCTACTATGGTGGCCATTATACAGTGTGTGGACCATTGTTTTGGGGGAGCTGTGGGCCCATCACACTGGGTATAGGGGAGGTGTAGTTGCATCATACTGTGTATGGAGGAGCTGTACATGGGGAGACTTAGAAGACATTAAGGGGCGTAACGATTGGAGTCGCAGAGGTCGCCATAGCAACAGGGTGCGGCAGGTTTTGGGGGCCCGGTGCCCGCTCTGTAGAGAAAGAGGTGGCTTCTCTCAGTGAGAGAGGAGCTGCGCTGTTCCTTTAGTTTCATTCAGTAGCATAGCTACCGGGGGTGGGGCAGACGATGCGGCCTCCCCAGGCCCCATGCTCAGAGGGGGCCACTCGGTGCTGCGCTACTGTTAACTATATTGACGTATGCAGCGCGCCGATATAGCTAACCTCTGCAGTAGTGCTGAGGAGACAGGCCCTCCCTGTACTGCTGCTGATGACAGCGGTGAGTGCATGCACAGGACATCAGAGTCCCAGCGTGGTGACGTCATCATAAAGCGCCGGGATTCTGATGTCTTGTGTGCGTGATGATAGTGCTGTGATCTGCCCGCGCTGGAGCAATCAGCACCCTGGAGTAGGTGAGTATGATTTTTTCTTTCTCTTTTTCTTTAATTCAGTATGGGGGGACACACACATTATATATACACACGTACAACCAGGACAGGGCCCAGGCTGGGGTACATTATATATACTAGCATAAAAACCAGGCTGGGGGACATATATACCAGGATAGGGCCCAGGCTGGGGGACATTATATATACTAGCATAGGAGCCAGGCTGGGGGACATTATATATATATATATATATATATATATATATATATATATATATACTAGCATGAGAGCCAGGCTGGGGGACATTATATATACTAGCATGAGAGCCAGGCTGGGGGACATTATATACATACCTCCCAACCGTCCCGGATACAGCGTACAGCGGGACTCTCACGCTTTTGAGCCTTTGATCCCGAGTCCCGCCCGTGGGCCTGAGTATCCCGTGGCTCCACCCACCCACTGTAGCCCCGCCTCGCTGTTTCTCCCTTCTATTCATTACAGAGTCGAGCGCGCACCTTGAAACTTCTGTGACTGCTGCTGAGGTATGAATCACCCCCTGAAGCAGAGCCGACCCCCCCCCTGCAGCAGAGCCGACCCCCCCCCTCCCCCAGAGCGGACATCCCCAGCCCTGGAGCGGATCCCCTGCACCAGAGCCGACCCCCCCCCTCCCCCAGAGCGGACATACCCAGCTCCGGAGCCTGCGCTTCCCTGTAGCTGTTCTCTCTGATTCCCCCGTGTGTGGCTTCTCACTGCTGCAGACACACGGGGAATCAGGAAGCTGAGGAGAAAGTGCAACCAACACTTCTCTCTCCTGCAGATAGCACTGACAATAGCAATAACCTATGCAGAGTGACATCTGCAGACTTCTATTAGCTTACCGATCAGTGGTCTCCTGCCTGTGGAGCTGCTGGGTCCTAGCTGTCCAACAGCTTCAGCTCTGCTTTATCCTGACTCCCCTACCAGTTAAAGGGAACCTGTCAGCAGAAATTTAGCAAAAAAAATAAAAGATTCCCCTCTGCAGCTCCTGGGCTGCATTCTAGAAAAGTTCCTGTTGTTATTGTGCCCCCTTTGAGACCTAAAAAAATACTTTATGAAGTCTTACCTTTTTGTATGCAAATGTTTTTTTATGGTCACGGGGGCGGGCTGTCTGGCGTCCGTTATTCCCCCTCCTGCCGCTTTATGTAGTCCCCCATTGCTCATTTCCATACATGAGGACGCCTTCTTCATGTAACTGTCCTCCCGAAGTTTTGCGCATGCCCAGTGGCACTCTCGCGGGACTGAGCACTGTGCAAAGTGTGAACGCTTTTGAGGTGATTGCGCAGGCGCGAGATTATGGGCGGCGCTGTGATTGTCATCAGCAGCGTTATCCAAGTACCCGCCCATAATCTCGTGCCCGCACTTTTCCCTCTGACTCCACTGTTATGCGCAAGCGCTGGCCATATAAACCATGTTACCTACTAACCGCATGAACGAGATTATGGGCGGGTACTCGGATGACTTTGCTGATGACAATCACAGCGCCGCCCATAATCTCGTGCCCACGGTAATAGGTAACATGGTTCATATGGCCAGTGCTTGCGCATAACGGTGTAGGCAGAGTGAGAAGCGCGGGCACGAGATTATGGGGGGGTACTTGGATGACGCTGCTGATGACAATCACTGCACCGCCCATAATCTCGCGCCTGCGCAATCACCTCAAAAGCGTTCACACTTTGAACAGTGCTCAGTTCCGCGGGAGTGGCACTGGGCATGCGCATACTGTCTATGCCCCCAGCCCCTCCTGTGCTGAATATACTGTAGCTCCCAGCCCCTCCTGTGCTGTATATACTGTAGCCCCCAGCCCCTCCTGTGCTGTATATACTGTAGCCCCTCCTGTGCTGTATATACTGTAGCCCCCAGCCCCTCCTGTGCTGTATATACTGTAGCCCCCAGCCCCTCCTGTGCTGTATATACTGTATAGATATACAGTGTATATATATATATATATATATATATATGCTATGTATGTATCACAAGAGAGGATGGGGGTTTTATATATTAGTATATAAACCCCCATCCTCCCTTGTGATACATACACTGTGCGTGGCTAGGTCTGTTAAAGTGATGCCAAGTGATCACATGCGAGGAGGAGCTGGATAGAGACAAGCGGGGTAGGTGAGTGCGGCTGCTGCTGGCTTCCCCATATTATTACCTCCAATGTGTGTATATGTATGATGTATATATCCATGTATGTCAGTGTAGATGACTGTGTATAGATTTGTCTGTTTATATGTATTTTATGGAATTTGTCTTCAAATATGTACCGTATATGTGCCTATGCCTGTGCCCACGATCAGGACTCACTGTGTCCTGGAGGCAGCGGGTCCTGACCTGCGGGGCTGCACGTCTCCTCCGCAGGAAACCACAGCTGCCTGTGCCCACAATCAGGACTCTCTGTGTCCTGGAGGCAGCGGGTCCTGACCTGCGGGGCTGCACGTCTCCTCCGCAGGAGAGAACAGCTGCCTGTGCCCACAATCAGGACTCGCTGTGTCCTGGAGGCAGCGGGTCCTGACCTGCGGGGCTGCACATCTCCTCCGCAGGAGACCACAGGTGCCTGTGCCCACAATCAGAACTCGCTGTGTCCTGGAGGCAGCGGGTCCTGACCTGCGGGGCTGCACGTCTCCTCCGCAGGAGACCACAGCTGCCTGTTCCCACAATCAGGACTCGCTGTGTCCTGGAGGCAGCGGGTCCTGACCTGCGGGGCTGCACGTCTCCTCCGCAGGAGACCACAGCTGCCTGTGCCCACAATCAGGACTCGCTGTGTCCTGGAGGCAGCGGGTCCTGACCTGCGTGGCTGCACGTCTCCTCCGCAGGAGACCACAGCTGCCTGTGCCCACAATCAGGACTCGCTGTGTCCTGGAGGCAGCGGGTCCTGACCTGCGGGGCTGCACGTCTCCTCCGCAGGAGACCACAGCTGCCTGTGCCCACAATCAGGACTCGCTGTGTCCTGGAGGCAGCGGGTCCTGACCTGCGTGGCTGCACGTCTCCTCCGCAGGAGACCACAGCTGCCTGTGCCCACAATCAGGACTCGCTGTGTCCTGGAGGCAGCGGGTCCTGACCTGCGGGGCTGCACGTCTCCTCCGCAGGAGACCACAGCTGCGTGTGCCCACAATCAGGACTCGCTGTGTCCTGGAGGCAGCGGGTCCTGACCTGCGGGGCTGCACGTCTCCTCCGTAGGAGACCACAGCTGCCTGTGCCCACAATCAGGACTCGCTGTGTCCTGGAGGCAGCGGGTCCTGACCTGCGTGGCTGCACGTCTCCTCCGCAGGAGACCACAGCTGCCTGTGCCCACAATCAGGACTCGCTGTGTCCTGGAGGCAGCGGGTCCTGACCTGCGGGGCTGCACGTCTCCTCCGCAGGAGACCACAGCTGCGTGTGCCCACAATCAGGACTCGCTGTGTCCTGGAGGCAGCGGGTCCTGACCTGCGGGGCAGCACGTCTCTTCCGCAGGAGACCACAGCTGCCTGTGCCCACAATCAGGACTCGCTGTGTCCTGGAGGCAGCGGGTCCTGACCTGCGTGGCTGCACGTCTCCTCCGCAGGAGACCACAGCTGCCTGTGCCCACAATCAGGACTCGCTGTGTCCTGGAGGCAGCGGGTCCTGACCTGCGGGGCTGCACGTCTCCTCCGCAGGAGACCACAGCTGCCTGTGCCCACAATCAGGACTCGCTGTGTCCTGGAGGCAGCGGGTCCTGACCTGCGGGGCTGCACGTCTCCTCCGCAGGAGAACGCAGCTGCCTGTGCCCACGATCAGGATTCAGTGCGCTGCGGTCTCCTGCTGTGTTCTCCCTACGGAGGACGCATGCAACTGCAGCAAACAATTGATACGCTGCAGTCTGGAAAGACGCTCCGCAGGTCAGTGTTTGCTGCAGAAAAAACAAGCACAGTGGGCACGAGATTTCTAGAAACCCTCCACTGTGCTTGTACTGTACAATGCGGCGTTTTAGACACAGCAAAAACACGCTACATCCAAAATGCTGCAAATACTGATCGTGGGCACGCAGCCTTAAACAATGTGATCAGCAGTGCTGAAAAGGATTGGATGTGGGCGTGACAGATTGCAAAATTGGTGTGGTTAGGAGCGTGGCTTAAAATTGCTGCGGCGCGCTAAGGATACCAGGATAGGGCCTAGGGTGGGGGACATTATATATACCAACAGGGAGCTGAAATCAAGCTTTTCTATGTTCTGATATTCATCTTATCCTCAGCACGCACCTTCCCCATGCTCTGCTTATACATATTTCACTCAGGACACAGCTTTCCCATGCTCTGATATGCATCTTTCCCTCAGCACGCAGCTTTCCCATGCTCTGATATGCATCTTTCCCTCAGCACCCAGTTTTCCCATAATATCAGAGCATGGGAAAGCTGGTTGCTGAGGGAAAGCTGTATAGCAGAGCATGGGAAAGCTGAGGGAAAGAGCCCCTTTCCCTCAGCACAAAACTTTCCCATCCCATGCTTTATCTTTGTCCCCCCTTGTTTTTAGCTCTCCATATACTATAATGGCCCCCCACATAGATTTCAATATAGTATAATGTGTTCCAAATAAACCTTCATATATTAGAATGCACCCCCATAGTCCTCCATGTATTATAATACACTTCACATAGTCCTCCGTATAGTATAGTGCAGAGCATAGTCCTCCATATAATATAATGTACATCCTATAGTCCTCCATATAATAAAATGCACATCCTATAGTCCTCCATATAATATAATACACATCCCACAGTCCTCTATTTAAGATAAAGGTGGCTTTACATGCTACGGGTCACGGAATTTGTGACGCACATCCGGCCGCTTTAGCGATGTCGTTGCGTGTGACACCTATGAGCGATTTTGAATCGTCGCAAAAACGTTCAAAATCGTTCATCGGTGACATGCCCCCCTATTCCCAATTATCGTTGCTGCTGCAGTAACACTGTTGCCTCCAAAGAATTTGCAACAAAATATTGAAAATAAAAATATTTTGTTTGGGTTTGGTTTATTTGTCCAATTACTTTTGACCTCCTAAAATGTGGAGTGTTTGTAAAGAAATGTGTACAATTCCTACAATTTCTATCAGATATTTCTGTTCAAACCTTCAAATTAAACGTTACAATCTGCACTTGAATTCTGTTGTAGAGGTTTCATTTCAAATCCAATGTGGTGGCATGCAGAGCCCAACTCGCGAAAATTGTGTCACTGTCCAAATATTTCTGGACCTAACTGTATAATGTCCCCCAGCCTGGCTCCCATGCTGATATATAATGTCCCCAAGCCTGAGCCCTGTCCTGGTATATATAATGTCCCCCAGCCTGGGCCCTATCCTGATATATATAATGTTCCCCAGCCTGGCTTCCATGCTGGTATATATAATGTCCCCCAGCCTGAGCCCTGTCCTGGTATATATAATGTTCCCCAGCCTGGGCCCTGTCCTGGTATATATAATGTCCCCCAGCCTGGCTCCCATGCTGCTATATAAAATGTACCGGATGTAATAGGATTTAGAGGATTATGGAGTGTGCATTATACTATATTGAGAATTATGGGATGTGAGTTATCTTAAATAGAGGACTGTGGGATGTGTATTACCGTATATTATATGGAAGACTATAGGATGTGCATTATATTATATGATGGACTATGCTCTACACTATACTATATGGAGGACTATGTGAAGTGTATTATAATACATGGAGGACTATGGGGGTGCATTCTAATATATGAAGGTTTATTTGGGACCCATTATACTATGTGGGGGCCCATTAAGCTATGTGGGGGCCATTATAGTATATGGAGAGCTATAAACAAGGGGGGGGGGCAAAAATAAAGCATGCGATGGGAAAGTTTTGTGCTGAGGGAAAGGGGCTCTTTCCCTCAGCTTTCCTATGCTCTGCTATACAGCTTTCCCTCAGCAACCAGCTTTTCCATGCTCTGATATTATGGGAAAGCTGGGTGCTGAGGGAAAGATGTACCGTATATCAGAGCATGGGAAAGCTGTGTGCTGAGGATAAGATGAATATCAGAGCATAGAAAAGCTGGGGTGCTGATAGAAGGATTTCAGATCATGGGAAAAAGCCAAGTGTCAGTGTCACTATCCCGTACCCCGAGTGTCGGTGTACGGTTGGGGGGGAAGCCCAGGTCCAAACTTTGCAACGGGGCCCATCAAACTCTAGTTATGCCACCCAAGACATTATTAAATGTTAAGAAGGCACTTAAGAACCATTATTGTTATAGGGGAACTCAGGGTATTATGACCATCAAAGAAGCACACACAGGGCATTATTACTTTCTAGGAGCAAAACGTGGACACTTTTCTAGGGCACTTGCACAGAGCATTAATATTTTCTACCATTAATATTTCTTACCATCTAGAGGGCACTAAGGAGGCATTTTAACATGTAAGGGGCACAATGGTGGCATTACTATGTGGGGCAGTAAGAGGAGCACAGTTTTTGTACAGCACAGCATATGCAGTAATATAAACACATACGGCATTCGCGACTCAGTATTGTGGTATCAGGAGGATAAGGAGTTTTTGCAGGTTCGGAATAGATGGGACGGTGTCGGAAAAGAGAGAAGTCAGATGTGTCTTTTTTGTAATCTCTGCAGACGAGTTGTGGCTGGAAGAAGTTGTCATGTCGGTCTGGGCCAGATGGAAAATACGGGAAAAGTGAACAACTCCATCTGAAAGAATGTCAGCTGTAAGTCACCATTTTAACTGTACTGTAATCTCTTGTATGTCCTGAGGACTGGATACCAGGATGGGAGACATATGTAACACGATTGGGCACATTACTGCAAAATGAAGGTGGGGCAATTCATATGTCATGATTTAGAACGCTACAGGTACCCATTCATCTGACCAACGTCTGGAGTGTGGCCCAGGTCCAAATTTCATACCAGGGCCCATCACACTCTAGTTACGCCACTGCTCAGCCTGCTGACTGGGATTTTTAACACCGAGTAACTCCTGTTCCCTCCCTACACCTAGTGATCACATTCCCTGGATCCAGAGAAGGAAGCACAGTCAGTGATTCCTAATCTTTTCCTAATCTGTATACACAACTGCTGATTCAGCACTGTATATACCACCACAGGGAAGGTAAACAAGGTAATAAACGTTGTTCATCTTCTCTGTGACAAGTCTGACTCTAAAGGCCCCTTTACACACTGAGACTTTCAGCGATCCCACCATCGATCCCAACCTGGCCGGGATCGCTACAAAGTCTCTGGTGAGTCTCTGGTGAGCTGTCAAACAGGCAAACTTGGCCAACGACGCAACAGCGTTCCGGACCTGCAGAACGACCTAGCTAGTCAAACACTGGAAACGAGTGATGTGTCACAATATCTGTCAATCACTATTCTCTGTCAGTCGGTCTCTCCCTCTCGGTCTCTATTCTCTCTCTGTCGGTTCGTCACTATCTCTGTCCCTCTCTCACAGTCTGTTGGTCATTTTCCCCTCCTCTCTCATACTCACCGATCCCCGATCTCCGGCGCGGCGCTGCACGGCATTCACACTGCTGCGGCGGCTTTTACTATTTTGAAAAAGCCGGCCGCTCATTAAACAATTTCGTATTCCCTACTTTCCCTGCCCACAGGCGCCTATGATTGGTTGCAGTGAGACACGCCCCCACGCTGAGTGACAGGTGTCTCACTGCACCCAATCACAGCAGCCGGTGGGTGTGTCTATACTGTGCAGTGAAATAAATAATTAAATAATTAAAAAAAACGGCGTGCGGTCCCCCCCAATTTTAATACCAGCCAGATAAAGCCATACGGCTGAAGGCTGGTATTCTCAGGATGGGGAGCTCCACGTTATGGGGAGCCCCCCAGCCTAACAATATCAGTCAGCAGCCGCCCAGAATTGCCGCATACATTTATATGCGACAGTTCTGGGACTGTACCCGGCTCTTCCCGATTTGCCCTGGTGCGTTGGCAAATCGGGGTAATAAGGAGTTATTGGCAGCCCATAGCTGCCAATAAGTCCTAGATTAATCATGTCAGGCGTCTCCCCGAGAAACCTTCCATGATTAATCTGTAAATTACAGTAAATAAACACACACAACTGAAAAAATCATTTATTAGAAATAAAAAACACAAACAAATTCCCTCATCACCAATTTAATCAGCCCCAAAAAGCCCTCCATGTCCGGCGTAATCCACGGACCTCCAGCGTAGCTTCCAGCTGTGCTGCATGGAGGTGACAGGAGCAGCAGAAGACACCGCCGCTCCTGTCACCTCCACGCAGCAAATGAAGAGAGCCGCGTGATCAGCTGAGCTGTCACTGAGGTTACCCGCTGTCACTGGATCCAGCGGTGGCCGCGGGTAACCTCAGTGACAGCTCAGCTGATCGCGCTACTCACCTCAGTTGCTGCGTGGAGCTCACCGGAGCGGCGGTGAGTAGCGCGATCAGCTGAGCTGTCACTGAGGTTACCCGCGGCCACCGCTGCATCCATTGCTGCATCCACCGCTGGATCCACCGCTGGATCCAGTGACAGCGGGTAACCTCAGTGACAGCTCAGCTGATCGCGCAGCTGTCTTCATTAGCTGCGTAGAGCTCACAGGAGCGGCGGTGTCTTCTGCTGCTCCTGTCACCTCCATGCAGCTGAGCTGGAAGCGACGCTGGAGGTCCGTGGATTACGCCGGACAAGGAGGGCTTTTTGGGGCTGATTAAATTGGTGATGAGGGAATTTGTTTGTGTTTTTTATTTCTAATAAATGATTTTTTCGGGTGTGTGTGTTTATTTAATGTAATTTACAGATTAAGAATGGAAGGTTTCTCGGGGAGACGCCTGACATGATTAATCTAGGACTTATTGTCAGCTATGGGCTGCCAATAACTCCTTATTACCCCGATTTGCCAACGCACCAGGGCAAATCAGGAAGAGCCGGGTACAGTCCCAGAACTGTCGCATCTAATGTATGCGGCAATTCTGGGCGGCTGCTGACTGATATTGTTAGGCTGGGGGGCTCCCCATAACGTGGGGCTCCCCATCCTGAGAATACCAGCCTTCAGCCGTATGGCTTTATCTGGCTGGTATTAAAATGGGGGGGACCGCACGCCGGTTTTTTAAATTATTTAATTATTTATTTCACTGCACAGTATAGACACGCCCACCGGCTGCTGTGATTGGGTGCAGTGAGACACCTGTCACTCAGCGTGGGGGCGTGTCTCACTGCAACCAATCATAGGCGCCTGTGGGCAGGGAAAGTAGGGAATACAAAATTGTTTAATGAGCGGCCGGCTTTTTCAAAATAGTAAAAGCCGCCGCAGCAGTGTGAACGCCGTGCATCGCCGCGCCGGGGATCGGTGAGTATGAGAGAGGGGGGGAAAATGACCGACAGACTGTGAGAGAGGGACAGAGATAGTGACGGACCGACAGAGAGAGAATAGAGACCGAGAGGGAGAGACCGACTGACAGAGAATAGTGATTGACAGATATTGTGACACATCACTCGTTTCCAGTGTTTTAAGTCCCCTTTACACACTGAAACTTTGCTGCACAGCGGGAAACAAAGGACCAAAGAATGGTCCTGAACGATTTGTAGCGATCAGCAACTTCACAGCAGGGGCCAGGTCGCTGATGTGTTTCACACACTGCAATGTCGCTGGGGAGGTCGCTATTACGTCACAAAACCGGTGACGTTACAGTGATGTCGTTTGCGATGTTGCAGTGTGTAAAGCCACCTTTAGGATATGTGCGCACGTTGCATAATTACATGCAGTTACGCTGCACTTTGTAGCGCAGCGTAACTGCATGCGTCCTGCGTCCCCTGCATAATCTATGAAGATTATGCAGGAGCTGTGCGCACGTGGCGTCTTAGAGCGCAGCGCTTCGGCTGCTGCCCGAAGCGTGCGTTGTAAAAAGTGACATGTCACTTCTTCCGTGCGCTCTGCATGCAGACCCCGCTCTGTCTATGGGAGGAGCTGCAGTCAGAGCACATGGAATCGGCTTTTTTTTTTTTCACTACGGACATTTTCTGCAGCGATTTGAAGCGCACGTGTGCTCTTCAGATCGCTGCAGAAATTTCTGCAAGGCCAGTACGCAACGTGCGCACATAGCCTAAAGGTACCGTCACACATACGAGATTGCTGCTGAGTCACGGTTTCTGTGACGCAGTAGCGATCCCGTTAGCGATCTCGTTATGTGTGACATCTACCAGCGATCAGGCCCCTGCTGTGAGATCTCTAGTCGTTGCAGAATGGTCCAGGCCATTTTCTTCAAAGGCGATGTCCTGCTGGGCAGGACACATCGCTGTGTTTGACACTGTGTGACAGGGTCACAGTGACTGCTGAGATCGTTACACAGGTGGCTACTGCGACCTGTATCGTTCCTGCATCGCTGGTAAGGTCTGACTGTGTGACATCTCACCTGCGACCTCCCAGCGACTTACCAGTGATCCCTATCAGGTCGCATCGTTTTCGGGATCGCTGGTAACTCGATGTGTGTGACTGGCCCTTTCGTGACAGCCAGCCCCCCACCCCCATAGCATCATGGTTTTGTGCAAGGCGCTTACAGTGCATTGACATTGTAGACCATAAATACAGAGTAATGTATGGACAGCCCAGACATTTATAGTCTATGTCCAGAAGTAGTTAGTTTATTTCATCCCACCTCAGTTACAGCTACACATTCCCACCTTCATTATAAGGATTTGGGTCATGTGATCTGTAGTCTGACAACTAGTCCGGTACATGCACTAATGTGTAGACAGGAAGTCAGTCTGATTTCCTTTGAACTGCAATATGACATCATCACCTATCAAATCCGTCCTAGCAGCTCAGACTCTTCCCTCAAAACCCAGCTTTAGACTCTGTCACTTTCCATGTCCTCACATGCAGCTAAAGATATGTTTGTAGACTTGTTTAAGAGAAAACCTGTCTTTGCCGCCCATAGACCCAATCATAGAGCAGCTTCATTCTGTTTAAATAAGTGATCAGTGACATAATAGGGCAGATAGGCTGAAGCGCCATCACATAGGGCATCACCCAATCAAAGCTGTCTTACAGTATGACTGTATACATTCACTATAGCAACCAATCAGAGCTCAGCTTTCATATTATCACAGCAGTTTTAGAAATTGACACTGAATCCTGATAGTCTTTGTTACCCATAGCAACCAATCTTAATATTGAAGAGTTTTGAGAAATGAGGCTCTAAAGCTGGTGTCACACTAAACGACAGCGACAACGACGTCGCTGTTACGTCACCATTTTCGGTGACGTAACAGCGACCTTGTAAGTCGCTGTTATGATCGCTGCTTAGCTGTCAAACACAGCAGAAGCAGCGATCATAAGGTCGCTGTGCTACATGTTCAGAGAGCAGGGAGCCGCGCTTAGCGCTGGCTCCTTGCTCTCCTGCAGCACACATCGGGTTAATTAACCCGATGTGTGCTGCAGCTACATGTCACAGTGCAGAGAGCAGGGAGCCGCGCGCACTGCTTAGCGCTGGCTCCTTGCTCTCCTTGCTACAGTATACATCGGGTTAATTACCCGATGCGTACTGCAGCCATATGTCACAGTGCAGGAGCCGGCGCTGGCAGCAAGAGCTGAGGCTGGTAACCAGCGTAAACATCGGGTAACCAGAGAAAGGTCTTCCCTTGGTTACCCGATGTTTACGCTGGTTACAGCTTACCGCAGCTGCCAGTGCCGGCTCCTGATCGCTTCATTTCGTCGCTCTCTCGCTGTCACACACAGCGATGTGTGTGTCACAGCGGGAGAGTGACGACCAAAAAATGAAGCTGGACATTCAGCAACGACCGGCGACCTCACAGCAGGGGCCAGGTCGTTGCTGGATGTCACACACAGCGACAGCGACGGGACGTCGCTGCAACGTCACAGAAAATGGTGACGTAGCAGCGACGTCGTTGTCGTCGTCGTTATGTGTGACACCAGCTTAAGTCTCTGCATTATACATCAGGGTACAGCAGGGCCATGTCACTGATCTATCACTATTGCCAAGAGATAGGAGAACAATTCATGAGACTCTAGCATTATGGGTAATGTAGTCTGCACTGCAAGAACCATATTAGAGGAGAATTCAAGATGGCAAATAACCCAGACATGGCCCATCCTCTGCAACAGGTATATACTTGGCATAAACAAGACTGTCTACATGTACGGTGTATGGGGATGAGAAGCAACTGCAATGCTCATGAAGTAAACCTTAAAGATGGACAATGCTTTTACAAATACCACTAGGACTGTATATTATTACATTTGCACACAACAAAAATTAGCAACTTTTTGGTAGTCAATAAATGGTTTGTCCACAACTGGTCACCGCTCCTGAAATGCTACAGAAACCCCAAATGTAGTAAAAACAGTTTGTAATTACTAAGAGATATAGTGGCAACATCGCTGGAATGGCGCCGGGCCAGGAGGTATGTGTTTTCATTTTATTTGAGGAACTGCATCATTTAAAGGGAATCTGTCTCCAGGTTTTTTACATAATCTGAGAGCAGCATGATGTAGAGAAAGAGATCCTGACTCCAGCGATGCATCACTTACTGGGTTGCTTGCTGCTTCTCAGCAGCAGATTAGCACTAGAGGACTAGTAAACCTGCTGCTATGTAGTCCTGCATATTCATAAGGTCTGTATAACCCCAACCCCACCACTGATTGTACACAGAAAGATGCCAATCAGTGGTGTGGGCGGGGTTATAAAGAGCTCAGCATTCAGAGAACTGGTAAATCTGCAGCAGATAAACACTGAATTTATCAAAGTCAAAAATGTTTAGCCCAAAGAGTGATACATCACTGGTGTAAGGGCCTCTGCCCCTTCATCATGCTGCTTTCAGATTGGGTAGCAAAAGATTCCTGACAGGTTACTTTTAAAATGGTGTCCGCATTTTCCATGTCTTGTGGTAAATCTCAGAACTGAACCTGCACATTATACAATGATTGGAGCATTTCACCATGATTTGGGAATAATAGAAACCTCTGACCACTTTGTCCTGGTGAATTGTGCCTTCTACACCTATAATAATCCACCCTGGTATAACACTAGTTTTGGTAATCTTTCATTATAAAGGCAGATTTTTACTAATTTCTCAGAGTTTTTATCCCTGGATAACATGTGGAGGTATAAACCGTGTACAATAATGTTCCCCATAATTACTGGTTGTATTTCTCTGCTTACCTGAGCCTCTCGGGTCCTCCTGCAGGTCTTCTTTCTTCTGGATATTGGTCTTGATTGATGGTGTCTTTCCTTCCTCTGAACAGTCCAGGCCGATTCTTCTGTTCTTCGGTCCTTTACTCTGGGCAATGACGTCTTCATCCGCTCGCTCCATCTCTGGAGGGGGAGACATCTTTTGCGCTGGGTCTGATCTCTTCCTCTTTCTTCTGCTCCTTTTGGCCTTTTGGGCAATGACGTCTTCGTCCAATCGTTCCATCTCTGGAGTGGGAGACATCTTTTGCACTGGGCCTGATTTCTTCCTCTTTCTTGCCCTCCTTTTGGCCTTTTGGGCAATGACGTCTTCATCCATGCGTGCCATCTCTGGCCTGGGAGACGTGTTCTGTACTGGGCCTGATTTCTTTTTGGCCTTTTTGATTGAAGACTTCTCATCAGCCGATGAGTCCAAGTGTCTTCTTTTCTTCAGTCTCTTCCTCATCACAACCTCTTCTTTCTCCATATTAGAGCTTTGCTCACAATCCGCAGACAGCTTCTTCACCGTCACCAGCCAACTCCAACTGTCACTTTTCTAACTGTCAACGCGCGGTTAAATGTAAAACGTCACAATAGCACTGAGCGCATGGGCACCTGGTCATGTGATCAGTAACTGACCAATGAGATTCCAAGGCTAATGCTACAGTATAAGTATTTGAAAGTATTACTTTTATATATGAGTTGTAATAAAATTAAATCTGTTTCTGTTTTACTGTTTTTGCTGATTTAAATTCCAGTGACTTTATCTTTTCTTTTCCATCACTTTAGTATTATAGTACAGAAAATTTTACAATTTTAGGGACCATTTTAACAGTATGTTGCATTATTTATCAATATGAAAACCTATAAAATAAATTCCTGTCCATTGAGAAACAGTTGAGAGCACTACATAATTTGAATAGTGTGGGGGCTACATTATTAAAGTAGCAAAGCATGAGGGGGTCACAGGTGGGGTTGCCCAGGGTGCTACAGTTTTTGAGGGTGCAAAATATTTCCTCCCAAAATCCCCCACGTCACCCCCAATGTCAAATAATTAACACCTGAAACTCCTGATTCTTTTGCAGAGGTGCAGTGAGGGCCCGCATGGTTTTGCTTATGCAGCATGAAGCAGGAGAGATGCATTTGTCATCTACTGCTGCACTCTGCATAGGCAGCAATGACAAAGTTAAATATGAACAAATGAAGTTTGACATCTTCATTGCTGGTTATGCAAAGACCAAAGTCTATGATGAACTATATGAACTATTTTCAACTGCTAAATATATAGGTGTACGGCACTCGAGGGCTTATGATTGGTGCTCAGATAGAGTCCAACCCCGTATTCATATAGAGAGAAGAATCCGGCACTCAGTATTGTAATGAAAGAAAAGATCCCTTTAATTCATATAGTGTATGATATCAATATCAACGTTTCGGTCTATATGACCGTCCTCATGTATACAGTGGAACCTTTGGTTAACGAGAACAATCCGTTCTGGGAGTGTGCTTGTTAACCAAGTTACTCGTTCAGCAAAACAAGATTTCCCATAGGAAATCATTGCAATGCAAACAATTCGTTCCACAACTTGTTAAATCTTCCATCCTGGTCCCCTATTGTGCCATTTCACACACGTTCAAACACACACAAACACACACGCACAAACACAGATTATGCTCACTTTACCTTCCGCTCCCTCGCCGGTCTCCTGGAAATTGCAGTTCGCCCCTACAAGACGTGTATCGGGTAACCAAGGCGGCCGATGCCGAACCTTCGTTCCCTCGCCGGCTTCCAGGAACTTGCATGTATCGGGTAACCAAGGTGACCGATGCCGGACCTTCCGCTCCCAGCGCGCTGACATCAAAGGCAAGAGCTGCTTGCCTCTGATTGGCCAGCGCGCTGCCTTTGAGTAGTGGCTGACAGGGGAAGGTCCTCCCTCCACAGGATGTGAATCCGGTAACCATCGCGACGAGGGAGGAACTTCCCTTATCAGGCGCTACACAAAGGCAGCGCGCTGGCCAATCAGAGGCAAGCAGCTCTTGCCTTTGATGTCAGCGCGCTGGGAGCGGAAGGTCCGGCATCGGTCACCTTGGTTACCCGATACATGCAAGTTCCTGGAAGCCGGCGAGGGAACGAAGGTAAGGTGAGCATAATATGTGTGTGTGCGTGCGTGCGTGTTTGTGTGGACTGCAAGAGCGGGTTAGAGCGCGGTGGTGGATGTACGGAATCGGAAGTGTGTGCGGTGAGTATTTTGCTCGTACAGCAAGGCTTTCTCGTAAACCGAGTTACAAATTTACAGAAAGCTTTGCTCGTTAGGCGAAATACTCGCTAACTGGGTTACTCGTTAAGCGAGGTTCCACTGTACACTGAATGTTGAAAGAAAATAAGGCAGAAACAAAAAGTAATTCCAATCAATAATCATAACCAAACATCTGCTATACAATGATTACAATGGCATGCATAGTCATTAGAATAGGTAGAGGAACAAATGAATTTAGTCAAATAATTGTTTTCAATCACCATTCCAATGAAAATCAAAATATATTTATAGAGAAACAAAAAACATTGAAACGCGGCCCACCAAAGTCAAATTAAACAGCCATAATTAGTAATGACAGAAATATGGTGTCACAAAAAATTAAGGTGTAAGAAGCGGAAACATTGCAAGGTTAGATATCCACATTCAAGAAAATCATGATAATATGTGACCCATGTTTATGTGAATAAATGAATCCTATGATGCTGACTGTAAGACGGGTCACTGCATGAAATATCCGCATTCAAGAGCATTATGATAAAATGATAACATATGTTCGTATGGATACATGAATCATATGATGCTATTGTACTGACTAAAGGACGGGTCACTGTATATGAGTGACATGAACAACATATTAGAATTGTAGTACAGGGATAAGGAGAACCTGTCAAATGTGCTGGACACAAAAGAATAGGTCATTAGCTGTGAACTGCTGTGCGCAGCAGGTGGGGGAACTGTGATAAAGAGGCATAATGGTGAAATGCCACCTGACTTGGTAAGTTAAGGCTATGTGTCCACGCTGCGGAAAATTTGCCGCGATTTTTTTCTCTGAAATTCCGCAGATTTTTCAAAAATTCGGAGTACAGTGAGTCCCCATCCATTTCTATGACATTTTGGAACTGCTGTACCCATTGCTCGTTTTTTTCCGCAGTGGAAATAATGCGGCTTTTCCCTGCAGAAAAATCTGCAGCATGTCAATTATTCCTGCCGATTTTTCCGCACGATCCTATACTTCCCTGCCTTGATAGAAGACACCGGAGTCACTTCCTCCGGTGCAGAGGAGCGTGGTGGAGCCAGGAGCAGGAAGCAGGAGGTGGGTGGGGCCTGCACGAGCTCCAGTCATGCAACAGCCGGAGCTAGTTCAGGCCCGCTTAAAGGAGTGGTTCTGCAGGTGGTGACCACAGACCATTTCTCTGGTCTCATCCTTTTTGGCTGTTGTTTTGGTCCCTTTTGCATTTTGTCATTGCTCTCACCCTTAGGCTCTGTGCCCACGTTGCGTATTTGCGTGCAGTTACGCTGCGTATTGCACTGCAGCATAACTGCATGCGTCCTGCGTCCCCAGCACAATCTATGAGGATTGTGCATAATCCATGCGCACGTTGCGTTTTAGAATGCAGCGATTTGCATGCTGCCAAATCGTTGAGTTCTAAAAAGCAACATGTCACTTATTCCGTGCGCTTTGGATACAGGTCCCGCTCTGTCTATGGTGGGGGCTGCATCCAGAGCGCATGAAATCGGCTTTTTCACTGCATTCATTATGCAGTGTTTCTGCAGCGATTTGAAGCGCACATGTGCTGTTCAAATCGCTGCAGAAATTTCTGCAGAGACACAATGCAATGTGGGCACATAGCCTTTGAGGTAGCATGAGGCAGTATTTACAACCCACAGAAGTTGCTCAGGTAGTGCAATTCATCCAGGATGATACATCAATGCGAGCTGTGGTGAGAAGGTTAGCTGTGTCTGTCAGCACAGTGTCCAGAGCATGGAGCAGATACCAGGAGACAGGCCAGTACACCAAGAGACGCGAAGGAGGACATAGGAGAGCAACAATCCAGCAGCAAGACCGCTACCTCCTCCTTTGTGCAAGGAGGAACAGGAAGAGCAGTGCCATAGCACTGCAAATTGACCTCCAGCAGGCCACAAATGTACATGTGTCTGCACAAACTGTCAGAAACAGATTCTATAAAGGTGGTATGAGGGCCCGATGTCCACAAGTGGGTGTTATGCTAACAGCCCAACACTGAGCATGGCGATTGGCATTTGCCAGAGAACACCCAGCTTGGAAGATTCAACATTGGTGCCCTGTGCTCTTCACAGATGAGAGCAGGTTCACACTGAGCACATGTGACAGACATGACAGTGTCTGGAGATGCTTTGGAGATTGTTCTGCTGCCTGCAACATCCTCCAGGATGACTGGTTTGACAGTGGGACAGTAATGGTATGGGGAGGCATTTCTTTGGAGGGCCACACAGCCCTCCATGTGCTCACCAGAGGTACCCTGACTGCCAATAGGTACCGGGATGAGATCCTCAGACCCATTGTAAGACCATATGCAGGTGGGGTGGGCCCTGGGTTCCTTTTGATGCATAACAATGCTAGGCCTCGTTGCTCAAGTGTGTCAGCAGTTTCTACATGATGAAGGCTTTAATGGAATTGACTGGCCTACCCATTCCCCAGTCCTGAATCCAATCGATCACATCTCGGACATTGTTTCATTCCTTACAGCAATGCCACATTGCACCCAGACTGTCCTGGAGTTGACTGATGCTTTAAAGGGACTGTATCATCTAAGTTTTTTTGTTTTTTTTTGTAGGCCAAATCTGCAAACAATATTATTAGAATTGTGTAACAACTATTTTCTTAATGTAATTCAACTTTTAAATATGTAAAAAAAATTTTTTTTATTAAAAATACTTATAATTGCCAGTAGGGGGAGCATCTTCCTGTGTACACATCCAAAAGCTATAGTAATCCTTAGTAGAATTACGATAGCTGCAAATTTGGGCAGTCACTAGATGACATGCCTATTCTCCTCCCCTTTTGGGTGTTACACTGCACCCAAAAGGGGAGGAGGTGTATTTCATAGTAATGTGTCGCCATTTTCTGGGTGACTGTATATGAATTGTACAGTCCACCCGGAAGTAAAGTGGAAACACATTTTAGTCAGAAAGGAGCAGCAGCATCGTACAGTGCCCTGGAGAAAGAGCAGCCTTACTGCAGCAGGTCCCTGAAGATCAGCGTTCACAGGAATGTGGAGATGACTCAACCATTAGTAAGTATATACACACACACACGTACTATTCCACATATATACACTGACTGTTAGGCTATGTTCGCACGTTGCGTTTTTTCCCGCGTTTCTGCAGCGTTTTCAGCAGCAGCGTTTTTGCGCTAAAACGCATGCGTTTTTGTTTACCAGCAAAGTCAATGGGAAAAGCAGAAATCCTGTCTGCACTTTGCTTTTTTTTCTGCAGCGTTTAATTTGCATATTTGTGGTCAAAAACCATGCTGAAAAAGAAGCAGCATGTCAGTTGTTTTTGCCATTTCTGCAGCGTTTCCTTAACATTGGAGTCAATGAGAAATGGCAAAATGCAACCAAAATCACAATTCCTGCGTTTTTCATGCTTTTTACCTGCTTTTCCACTGCGTTTTTGGCTCCAAAAACGCATGATTTTCTGGACAAAATTTAATGGGTTCTAATGTTCCTTTACACACACACACAATAACCGAAAATTTAAATGTTAAAAAATTAGAAACTTCACCTATTTTTCTGATAAAATGTGCATAACCACTATTTTCTCATTAAAAATGATAATTTCCCATATAGTTTTATTAAAAGTTAATTTTATACTTTTTTTCTCTTTTTTCATTCTTTTTGACTAATTCAACTTTATTTCTCAGTGTCTTGATCTCAAAAACGCATCTGCAGAAACGCAGGTGAAAATGCAGGTAAAAAGCGCTAAAAACGCACTAAAAACGCACTAAAAACGCATGCGTTTTTAGCGCAAAAAAATGGTCAAAAGCCATTTGGTCAAAAACCAAGGGAAGGAAAACGTGCAGAATAAACTGCAGGTACTCCGACGCAACGTGCGCACATAGCCTTACACATACAGACACTGACTGTTACACATACGCTATATACACTGACTGTTCTGAGCCCACACATATATATCCACTGACTCTTCTCAGCCCCCACACACACACACACACATATATATACACACACACACACACACACACACACATATATAATATATATATATATATATATACATATATACACACTGACTGTTTATTATATATATACATATATTATACACACTGCGGTAATGGAATCCTCCCTGTACCGCCACTGCTCGTTCAGTCTCCCGTGCGGCGGCAGGCCCGCTCCCGCGCGTGAGATGGAAGTAGCAGTGAAAACGAAAGTAAACAATAGAGTGAAAAAAAACATACTCACATGTCTGCAGACTCCCGGTGCCATGCCCGCTCCCAGCTCCTCATCCGGTAACGCTGCATCGGCTGTGTCCTCTCAGGCACGTATGATGGCGGCAGGACCTGGCGGTGGATCACCTGATCCATCAGCTGATCGCAAGTCTTTTTGCCGCCCGGCTATCAGCTGATGTGTCCGGAGACTTCTTCAGCTGATCACCGGCAGCTCCTGCAGCAGTCGACAGGAGTCAGCAGGGACGTGTGTAGGGTTTTTTTTTTTTTTCCTTCACAGATTCATCAGCTGATTGTAAAATCGGCTTTTATACAATCAGCTGATGTGTGATGTGATTCAGGCACTGGCCGGTTTCACACATCCGGCTTTTCGCCGGTTTGCCGGATCCGGCGCTCTCCAGTACAGTGACAGCGCTGTAACTTCCGGGTCACATGCGCCAGTCACATGACAGCATGTGACCGGCGCTTGTTGCGCTGTCACTGTACTGTAGTCACTGTATGGGAGAACGCCGGATCCGGCAAACCGGCGAAAAGCCGGATGTGTGAAACCGGCCGAACCTGACACATCATCTGATTGCTTTGCCTTCCAGCAAACTGATCAGATGATATTGGATCCGGATTGGACGGCGTGGGACCCTTGACCCAGGATTACTGCGGAGGGGGGTTCTTTATTTCATTAAAGATGGAGTCACTAATTGTGTTGTGTTTTATTTCTAATAAAAATATTTTTCTGTGTTTGTTGTTTTTTTTATGTTTACTAGAAATTCATGGTGGCCATGTCTAATATAGGCATCACACCATGAATTTCGGGCTTAGGGCGAGCTGATAATATAAAGCTAGCCCTAACCCCATTATTACCCAGCTAGCCAACTGTCACCAGGGCAGCTGGAAGAGTTGGATACAGCGCCAGAAGATGGCTCTTCTATGAAAGCGCCATTTTCTGGGGTGGCTACGGACTGCAATTCGCAGCGGGGGTGCCCAGAAAGCATGGGCACCCTGCACTGCGGATTCCAATCCACAGCTGCCTAGTTGTACCTGGCTGGACTCAAAAATTGGGCGAAGCCCACGTCTTTTTTTTATTTTAATTATTTCATGAAAGTCATGAAATGATTTAAAAAAAAAAGGGCTTCGCTATATTTTTGGCTCACAACCGGGTACAAATAGGCAGCTGAGAGTTGGGGGTAGCCCGTACCTGCCTGCTGTACCCGGCTAGCATACAAAAATATGGCGAAGCCCACGTCATTTTTTTGGGTGGATAAAAAATCCTGTATACAGTCCTGGATGGATCATGCTGAGCCTTGTAATTCTGCAGCTGCTGTCTGCTCTCCTGCATGCACTATTAGATGTAATATGCTGAGCCTTGTAGTTGTGCTCCCCCTGCCTCTCCCTCCAGCATACAGTCCTGGATGGAGCATGCTGAGCCTTGTAGTTCTGCAGCTGTCTGCTCTCCTGCATACACTAGTGGAGAATGAAGAATATTGAAGAAGGAAATGACATCAGACCTTTTTTCTTTTTTTAATTTTTTAAACCATCTTCAATGACATTGTTCAATGATAAAACCGCTTAAAAAAACAGTGAGAAAAAAAACGTGTTAAAACATCATGCATTGTTGCCGCGATTTATGTCAACAGGTGTTTTGTTTTGCTAAAAAAAAATCAATGGTGGCTCAGTAGTTGGCACTATATGGTGGCTCAGTAGTTGGCACTGTATGGTGGCTCAGTAGTTGGCACTGTACGGTGGCTCAGTAGTTGGCACTGTACGTTGGCTCAGTAGTTACCACTGTACGTTTGCTCAGTAGTTAGCACTGTACGGTGGCTCAGTAGATGGCACTGTACGTTGGCTCTGTAGTTGGCACTGGCACTGTACGGTGGCGGAGTAGTTTGCATAGTACGGTGGCTCAGTAGTTTGCACAGTACGGTGGCTCAGTAGTTTGCACAGTATGGTGTTTGGACAGTACGGTGGCTCAGTAGTTGGCACTTTACGGTGGCTCAGTATTTGGCACTGTACGGTGGCTCAGTATTTGGCACTGTACGGTGGCTCAGTATTTGGCACTGTATGGTGGCTCAGTAGTTGGCACTGTATGGTGGCTCAGTAGTTGGCACTACGTTGGCTCTGTAGTTAGCACTGTACGTTGGCTCAGTAGTTGGCACTGTACGGTGGCTCAGTAGTTGGCACTGTATGGTGGCTCAGTAGTTGGCACTGTATGGTGGCTCAGTAGTTAGCACTGTATGGTGGCTCAGTAGTTGGCACTGTACGGTGGCTCAGTATTTGGCACTGTATGGTGGCTCATTAGTTAGCACTGTACGGTGGCTCAGTAGTTAGCACTGTACGGTGGCTCAGTAGTTAACACTGTACGGTGGCTCAGTAGTTAGCACTGTATGGTGGCTCAGTAGTTAGCACTGTACGGTGGCTCAGTAGTTGGCACTGTATGGTGGCTCAGTAGTTGGCACTGTACGGTGGCTCAGTATTTGGCACTGTATGGTGGCTCAGTAGTTTGCATAGTACGGTGGCTCAGTAGTTTGCACAGTACGGTGGCTCAGTAGTTTGCACAGTACGGTGGCTCAGTAGTTGGCACTGTACGGTGGCTCAGTATTTGGCACTGTATGGTGGCTCAGTAGTTTGCATAGTACGGTGGCTCAGTAGTTTGCACAGTACGGTGGCTCAGTAGTTTGCACAGTACGGTGGCTCAGTAGTTGGCACTTTACGGTGGCTCAGTAGTTGGCACTGTACGGTGGCTCAGTAGTTTGCACTGTACGGTGGCTCAGTAGTTTGCACTGTACGATGGCTCAGTAGTTAGCACTGTACGGTGGCTCTGTAGTTGGCACTGTATGGTGGCTCAGTAGTTGGCACTGTATGGTAGCTCAGTAGTTAGCACTGTACGGTGGCTCAGTAGTTGGCACTGTACGTTGGCTCTGTAGTTAGCACTGTACGGTGGCTCAGTAGTTAGCACTGTACGGTGGCTCATTAGTTGGCACTGTACGGTGGCTCAGTAGTTGGCACTGTACGGTGGCTCAGTAGTTGGCACTGTACGGTGGCTCAGTAGTTGGCACTGTACGGTGGCTCAGTAGTTGGCACTGTACGGTGGCTCAGTAGTTGGCACTGTATGGTGGCTCAGTAGTTGGCACTGTATGGTGGCTCAGTAGTTGGCACTGTACGGTGGCTCAGTAGTTAGCACTGTACGGTGGCTCAGTAGTTAGCACTGTACGGTGGCTCAGTAGTTAGCACTGTACGGTGGCTCAGTAGTTAGGTAGTTAGCACTGTATGGTGGCTCAGTAGTTAGCACTGTACGGTGGCTGAGTAGTTGGCACTGTATGGTGGCTCTGTAGTTAGCACTGTACGGTGGCTCAGTAGTTGGCACTGTACGGTGGCTCTGTAGTTGGCACTGTACGGTGGCTCTGTAATTGGCATTGTATGGTGGCTCAGTAGTTGGCACTACGTTGGCTCTGTAGTTAGCACTGTACGTTGGCTCAGTAGTTGGCACTGTACGGTGGCTCAGTAGTTGGCACTGTATGGTGGCTCAGTAGTTGGCACTGTATGGTGGCTCAGTAGTTGGCACTATATGATGGATAAGAGTAGGATTAGATACACAGCTGTGCAGACAGTATCACACAGGAGAGAAATACACAACTCAGCACACAGTATCACACATGAGGATTAGATACAGCTCAGCAGACAGTATCACACAGGAGAGGATTAGATACACGGCTCAGCAGACAGTATCACACAGGACAGGATTAGATACACGGCTCAGCAGACAGTATCACACAGGAGAGGATTAGATACACGGCTCAGCACACAGTATCACACAGGGGAGGATTAGATACACGGCTCAGCACACAGTATCACACAGGGGAGGATTAGATACACAGCTCAGCACACAGTATCACACAGGGGAGGATTAGATACACATCTCAGCACACAGTATCACACAGGGGAGGATTAGATACACAGCTCAGCACACAGTATCACACAGGGGAGGATTAGATACACAGCTCAGCACACAGTGTCACACAGGGGAGGATTAGATACACGGCTCAGCAGACAGTATCACACAGGGGAGGATTAGATACACGGCTCAGCAGACAGGAGAGGATTAGATGCTCAGCACAGTATCACACAGGGGAGGATTAGATACACAGCTCAGCACACAGTATCACACAGGGTAGGATTAGATACACGGCTCAGCACACAGTATCACCCAGGGGAGGATTAGATATACAGCTCAGCACACAGTATCACACAGGGTAGGATTAGATACACAGCTCAGCACACAGTATCACACAGGGTAGGATTAGATACACAGCTCAGCACAGTATCACACAGGGGAGGATTAGATACACAGCTCAGCACACAGTATCACACAGGGGAGGATTAGATACACAGCTCAGCACAGTATCACACGGGAGGATTAGATACATGGCTCAGCAGACAGGAGAGGATTAGATACACAGCTCAGCACACAGTATCACACAGGGGAGGATTAGATACACAGCTCAGCACACAGTATCACACAGGGGAGGATTAGATACACAGCTCAGCACACAGTATCACACAGGGGAGGATTAGATACACAGCTCAGCACAGTGTCACACAGGGGAGGATTAGATACACAGCTCAGCACACAGTATCACACAGGGGAGGATTAGATACACAGCTCAGCACACAGTATCACACAGGGGAGGATTAGATACACAGCTCAGCACACAGTGTCACACAGGGGAGGATTAGATAAACAACCATGCAGACAGTATCACACAGGATAGTAGCAAGCGGAAGGGTTGACACACACAAACACACACACGTGGACGGGGCTGTTGACAGCTGGGGGAGGGAGGGGGTTTCATTATAGACGGTAACTGCAGGGGGCTGATGAGAGCACAGGGAGGACACACACACCGGAGGCCGCCAGAACGGGGCTGGGGACAGCGGAGGGACCAGACGGTAACGGCAGGGGGCTGATGAGAGCACAGGGAGGACACACATACCGGAGGCCGCCAGAACGGGGCTGGGGACAGCGGAGGGACGTGATTTAATAACAGACGGTAACGGGCGGGGGCTGGTGAGAACAGAGGGAGGGAGGGTTGTGTGATCAGTAACAGGGGGAGGGGAGGCGTCCCGGACTTACATCCCGGCGGTTGACAGGTGTAAAGTGGCGCAAAGAGCGTGGATTGAATCTCCACAAAAATGGCGCTGAAATATTCCCATTGCTGTGATATGGACAGCCCAGGGGGCGCGTCCAGATCACAGCACACACCCACTGTAACGCTACACATAAGGTCGGATGGCGACCACTATTCTCTATGCACAGGGGCTGCCAGAAAGGAGTGTGTAACTGTCGTTACACACACAGCAAATCCAACATGGCCCCCAGTGCATACAGTAAAATTAGAATTATATAAAAACTAAATAAGCTACGAATTTCATTTTGAATTACAAATACTTCATTTCAGAATTACTTATTTTAATAAAAAAATAAAAAAACGCGATACAGTCCCTTTAATTCAGGTCTGTGAGGTGATTATTTCAGGAGAACATCTGCTGCCTCATCAGGAGCATGCCCAGGCGTTGTATGGAGGTCAGACAGGCACATAGAGGCCACACACAATAATGAGTCTCATTTTGACTTGTTTCCACTTTCATTTTGTCTTGTTTTGATTTTCATTTTGACTTGTTTCCACTTTCATTTTGTGTGTGTCTTCAAATCCAGGACTCCATTGGTTAAAACATTTGATTTCCATTGATGATTTTTGTGGGATTTTGTTGTCAGCACATTCAACTTTGTACAGAACAAAGTATTCAGTGAGAATATTTCATTCATTCAGATCTAGGATGTGTTATTTGAGTGTTCCCTTTAATTTTTTGAGCAGTGTTTACACACACACAGACACACACACACACATAGTTGTATAAAAATAAATAATTTAAAAAAATGACGTAGCGCTCCGCGGTATTTTTGATTCTCAGCGCAGATAAAGCGGATGGC
This sequence comes from Anomaloglossus baeobatrachus, assembly GCF_048569485.1. NCBI lineage: Eukaryota > Metazoa > Chordata > Amphibia > Anura > Aromobatidae > Anomaloglossus > Anomaloglossus baeobatrachus. The sequence goes on from NC_134356.1 coordinate 529,317,989, forward strand.
TACGGGCTGCCAACTCCCCATTTGCCTTGCTTTACTTTGGCTGAGAATCAAAATACAATTATGTAAAAAAAAACAAAAAAAGATGCATGGGCTCCCGCCATATTTTGATCGCCAGTCAGGTAAAGCCAAGCAGCTGGGGGCTGGGATTCTCGGCAGCCCGTAACCCGTCCCTGGAAATGGTGCATTGTTTCGTAGCACCATTTTCAGGCGATTTACCCGGGTCGTCCAGCTGCCCTGATGGCGGTGGCACACTGGGTAATACAGGTGTAAATACCAGCTTTGTATTCTCAGATGGTTCTAAGCCCAAAATTCATGGTGTCATGCCAAATTAGACATGGCCACCATGAATTTCTAGGAAACTGTAAAAAAAACACAACACAGAGAATTTTTTTTTTATTAGAAATAAAACAAAAAAAAACATTTAGAGATTCTATCTTTATTATAAAACAATCCTACAATCCTTAGTCCGACGTAATCCACAGGGACAGCAATGTCAGCTTCATCACTCTGTACAGATACAGTCTATACATAGTGAAAAGCAGAGAGCCATGTCAGCTCTGCTACATTGCTTTGTACAGAGTGATGAAGCAGGCTGACAGTGAGGGGATGATTACACTTACGTGTCACATTGCATCACCCCGCACCTGATGCTCTCAGGACAGGAGCGCCTCAGCTGCATGGAAATAGATGCAGCAGACCCGCTCCTGTGGGGAGATTGTGTGCCGTGATGCGATGTGACATTCGCACAGTGACAATCAAAGGTCAGTTACCGTCCAGGACCTTTGATGACAGTCTGTAGCCACTGAGCCACAACATTCACACATGACTGGTCACATGGGTATGACATCATGGAAGGTCCATTACCAGGGGGCACAGCAATGATCGGACACACAAAGAAGCAGAAGCGGCCACAGAAGCAGCCAGGAGACAGAGTCAGCAGGACGCGTTGCGGGACCTGTAAGTATGATCAGAATATCAGAATGTTTTTTAATAATGTGCTTTTTTTCTTTTTTTACAGTCCCTGGACCTGATCTGTAACACGAACGTCCCAGGGAAGCTTGTGATCTGGCTCGTGTACACGATCACTATGTGATCGGTACGATCCCCGATATTTACAGTCCGGGATCGCCCATCCCTAATCACTAAACACTACGGGAGCCGAGAGCACTACTTTAAACAGGAAGTACGACTCAACGTTGCGGGCGAGCATGCTCCCTAATGAAGCAGAGCAATCAGCAGGAAGATTATCCTTTTTATGAGGCAAGTGCATACCTTCATGTTGTTTATATGTGTTGAGGATATACGGCACTCCTTTAAAAAGTAGGGCTCTTGAAAAGGGTTTCATGCCATTACGATGAGTATATAAAGGTACTTGGCACTCTAGTAGAAGAATATAAGTGCAAATTTCATTTTGCCGCAATCCAAAAAGGTGGCGATTGCCTTACTTCTTCTCTGAACTCTAAAGAAATATGTGCATGATAAATGTCCATATTTTGGGACCAAAGCGTAATTACTGTAATGTTTTGGGGATTTGCTCATAATAACATTTGAACATATATTCTTTAACTTGAGTGCCAAGTACCTTTATATACTTGCTGCTGTTGATATACAGGTGGTGGAAATAGAAGAAGCCATGGAATTTTCACACGATTGGGTGTAAAAAAAATTATCCCTGTTTGGGGAGTATTAAGAGTTTAGCACTTTGCTAAACAAAAAAGTGATCACATTTTCACAAGCCAAAAATTATCCTCTTAATTAGAAAGACAAACGAAGTATACCATTTTGAATGAAAAGAAGTAAAGGTTTTTCAACTAGGAATGAAAAAAAAATGTACATGACATGATGGACAAGGGAGTACAATATCTAACAAAGGAGTATATGTATTGGGTAGAGTACTTCAGGAGCTAACATATAACCTCAAACCTTTGTTAAAATGTACGTTTTATTGATAATCATTAAAATCCCAAATTTACCAGAAAACACAAAAACACAAAATATAAATAGATATATAAATACTGGATCAGGTAAACCTTGTAACCACTCAAGTTAGAGCAACAAGAGCAAACGAATGGGGAGGAGCCCTATTGACCCTAGGTGGTGGGTATGTCGCTACCTACCAACGGAGGGTGTGACACCCTAAGTTACCGAGCGCCCCCGTTCCATAAGAGATGACAGGGAAGGGAAGGGACAGTCTTAATTTTGCAAAACATTGTTTGGATCACACCACTCTGATTTTTGTGGTTGTATCTATCTGGATCAGGGGTGGAGAAGTATATTTTGGGGATATAACTGCTTGACCGCACTATATGTGCAGTTCTATCGATCAATTAGGACTGTCCCTTCCCTGTCATCTCTTATATCGGGGTCAGGGGATAGTCGACGGGGAACGGGGGCGCCCGGTAACTTAGTAACGTAGGGTGTCACACCCTCCGTTGGTAGGTAGGGACATACCCTCCACCTAGGGTCATCAGGGCTTCCCCCCCACATTCGCTTGCCCTTGTTGCTCTAACTTGAGTGATTACAAGGTTTACCTGATCCAGTATTTATATATCTATTTATATTTTGTGATAAATTTGGGTTTTTAATGATTATCAATAAAACATACATTTTAATAAGGGTTTGAGGATATACAAGAAAGTACAAGCCTGGCAGAGTGCGGTCCGCTGGCACTCATGGCTCGTGTGTTTGCTGAAGTGTGCCAAGTTGTTGCAGTGGCAGAGAAAATATCTACTCTATCATGTCACATATACTGGAGGTGTTGCTACTTTTGTCTCAGATACTTATTGTAGCACTAACGACACAGGCGGGGAAACATTGTGTCTGAGTAGATTGCAGAGGGGTCCGCTAGTTAGTTGTGTAGGTGGCTACATTTGCCTGACAAAAGCTTTGAAGATTAAGTAACAGAGCTTATCCTGGTAATAACCAAATTTGGACTCCCTTTCAGGAGGTGGGAAAAAATTCCCCCACTTTGCGTTTTTATCGAGTGTCTAGAAGCGTGGCAAAACAATACTCATCATTTTGCTTCATGTGAACAATATGCCTGTCCTTCCTTAAGCATTGCAGTATACAGCTTACAATACTGGCTAGTATGACAAAGGATTCCATTGTTTCATTGTCATCACCCTTTTGAAACAGTTGCTTTTCATGGCCAGTGTCACTATCATCATTTTTTCAATGCCTCGTCCCCTGAAGGCTCCAAGTCTATGTCCCCTTCGACGCCCATGATGATGATCAATGTCATCCTATAAATTCTGTAGCATGTGACATGAACCTTCAGGGTATCCAACAAACACAGAGCGACGATCATCATGTAGAAATTTGTGTTCTTACTTACATGCTGGTGAGTGTTTTTTCCAGGATCACATCATCAACGCCAAATGTGTCCGTACTGACAAATTTTATCAACTCTTCAAAGGACAGGTGTAAGTGACACACATCCCTAACTTCAGTATCCCAGACTTCAGTTTGACTTTCGCATGATGTATTTCAGGCCTCCAACACACATCCGTGCCGCCGATACGTGTTTGGTACGTTTTTGCACGTACCGGCGGCACGGAGACATGTACACCAATGATACCCTATGGTAACAGGCACACACACGTAAAACCACACGGAACATGTGTCCGTGTCGTTTGTATGTGTGTGCGTTTTTCCACACGTCCAACATGTCCATTTTTCTCCGGTATCACGCAAGCACGGACCCGCTAAAGTCAATGGGTCCATGTCTGCACGTATGTGACACGTAGCATGTCCGTGTTCTACCCGTACCGTCCGTGTGCGTTTTTTTGTGAATTCTGGATGCGATGTCGGTCAATCTCCCTCTGTCGGTCGGTATCTTTCTCTGTCAGATGGTCGCTCTGTCTGTCTCTCTCTCTGTCTGTCCCTCTCTCTGTCCGTCGGTCGGTCTCTCCCCCTCTCGCGTACTCACCGATCCCCGATCAGTGGTGCGGCGCTGCACAGCTGTCAAAAACCTCCGGCGGCTTTTACTTTTTTGAAAATGCCGGCCGCTCATTATTCAATCTCGTATTCACTGCTTCCTCCTCCCACCGGCGCCTATGATTGGTTGTAGTCAGACACGCCCCCACGCTGAGTGACAGTTGTCTCACTGCAACCAATCACAGCCGCCAGCGGGCGGGTCTATATCATGCAGTAAAATAAATAAATAAATAAAAACGACGTGCGCCCCCCCCCCAAATTTGATACCAGCCAGGGTAAAGCCACACGGCTGAAGGCTGGTATTCTCAGGATGAGTGGCGCCACGTTATGGGGAGCTACCCAGCCTAACAATATCAGCCAGCAGCCGCCCAGAATTGCCGCATCCATTAGATGCGACAGTCCCAGGACTCTACCCAGTTCATCCCGAATTGCCCTATTGCAGTGGCAATCGAGGTAATAAGGGGTTAATCATGACAGGCGTCTCCCCGAGATACCTTCCATGATTAACCTGTAAGTTAAAGAAAATAAACACACACAACGAAAAATCCTTTATTTGGAATAATACACAAAAACAAACACCCTCTTTCACTACTTTATTAAGCCACAAATACCCATCCAGCTCCCCTGAGTTATGCGTTTTATTTAATTTTATATATATGTATATATATATATATATACATATTTATATATATATATATATATATATATATATATATATATATATACTAGAAGGTGGCCCGATTCTACGCATCGGGTATTCTAGAATTTACGTATTGTGTAGTTCATGTATGATTTTTGTTATAGATATAGATATATATATATATATATATCTATATGTTGTTGTGTGTAGTTACCAAGTGTTTGTGTAGGGCGCTGTACATGTTGTGGGTGTGGCGGGGGGTGAGAGCGGTGTTGTATGTGTGTTGCGTTGTTTGTGGAGCGCTGTGTGTCTGTCGCGTTGTGTGTGTGTGTGTTGCGCGGTTTGTGTGGGTGTGGTGTGTTTTGGGGGAGGTATGTTTTGTGCAATGTGTGTGTTGTGCGGTATGTGCGTATATTTATGTATGCCGCGGTGTTTGTGTGTTTGGTGTTGTGTGTGTGCAGCGTTGTCTGTGTGTGTGGGTGTCTGTGTATGGCGGTGTTTGTGGTTCCGTGTGTGTGTGTGTGTGTGTGTGTGTGTGTGTTGGGGGGAGGTGCGCACCTCCCCATCGTGCTACATCCCCCATGCTGTGCACTCCCCATCGTGCTACATCCCCCATGCTGCGCACTCCCCATCGTGCTACATCCCCCATGCTGCGCACTCCCCATCGTGCTACATCCCCCATGCTGTGCACTCCCCATCGTGCTACATCCCCCATGCTGCGCACCCCCCATCGTGCTACATCCCCCATCGTGCTACATCCGCCATGCTGCGCACTCCCCATCGTGCTACATCCCCCATGCTGCGCACTCCCCATCGTGCTACATCCCCCATGCTGCGCACCTCCCCATCGTGCTACATCCCCCATGCTGCGCACTCCCCATCGTGCTACATCCCCCATGCTGCGCACTCCCCATCGTGCTACATCCCCCATGCTGCGCACTCCCCATCGTGCTACATCCCCTATGCTGCGCACTCCCCATCGTGCTACATCCCCCATGCTGCGCACTCCCCATCGTGCTACATCCCCCATGCTGCGCACTCCCCATCGTGCTACATCCCCCATGCTGCGCACCCCCCATCGTGCTACATCCCCCATGCTATAATAGTTCTCCTATTATACTCAGAGAGGAGTATAATAGGAGGACTGTAATAGGAGGAGTAGTCCTGGGGGGAGAGGAGTATAATGCTGGCTCCCTGCACATGTGTACCGGGAGCCGGTGTACGCTGGTAACTATGATACACATCGGGTAACTAAGGGACCTTAGTTACCGGATGTGTATAATGGTTACCAGCGTTCACGGGCTCCGTCAAGATCCCAGCATCGCAAGGTTATGTCTGGCGCTGCTGGGATCGTGACGGAGCCGGTGTAGAAGCAAGCGATATCCCAGGATGTTGTGAGTGTGTGGATGTGATGTGTGAGGTGTGTGTGAGAGTGAGTGTGATATGATGTGTGTGTGTACTCACCTGGGAGTCGGAGCTCCGTGTCAGTTGGGCCAGAGCGAGCGTGCATTGCGTGAGGGGGCGGGGCCTGCAGAGAGCCGGGGCGAGAGGCCAATCCGTGTGGGGGGGGCGGGGCCATGGCGAGCCCAGCGGCCAATCAGCTTTGTGTCACCGTAACACAATTTTGGAGCATGACAGACAGACAGAATAAGGCAATTATATATATAGATATATATAGATATATATATAGATATATAGATATATATATATATATGGAGTAAATGCAGAATCGGGCACTGCAGAGCAGGCTTTGCCGGACAGTGGAGCCGTACTCACAGTTATGTAGGATCAGATGTTCCTGGATCACATTTGCACCTGAATGTAAAGTGCCTGGTGGGGTGGTGCTCAGCGACAGAACGAAACAAAGTCCATATATCCAATGAAAGAAAAGCGGCAGCTCACTCCATCATATGCACGAAATCTCTGTTATTCTGCGGCAGCAGACAACTTCAGGAGCGAAGGGGAGAGAGAGGGGAGTGCGGGGAACGGCAGGCCGTTCCCCGCACTCCCCTCTCTCTCCCCTTCGCTCCTGAAGTTGTCTGCTGCCGCAGAATAAAAGACATTTTGTGCATATGATGGAGTGAGCTGCCGCTTTTCTTTCATTATATATATATATATATATATATATATATATATATATATATCCACACACATACAAGCATACAGTGTGTGTCCACCCATTTCCTGTCCACCGCCATTAACTTGAGAACGGCGGCAGCTATAGGCATAGAAGTGGTGTCTAGGTATAGTAAACTATCCATGCGCTACGCATTGAAACCACCTATAGCGCCGCCTGGTGGAAAACAACGGAGTTAGCATTTTTATCTTGAAAACGGAACGAAATAGAGGAAAAAAGTGAATCACAAAGTTGTAGGGCATCATCAATTCAATACGAATCGACACCTTACATACAGAAATGCTATGATATGAAACCCATGACCCCCCCAAAACATTGAATGCTGGTCACACATTTGGCGCTCATATAACTGTGATGCTTAAAGTGGCCACCGTCAGCTGCAATGCACATCTGGACTCTGGACAGCATACTGTATCTTGCTGCACGTTGTGCAATATGGTAGGTGACACGTTTGCACAAGCATCTGTGATACGTTGTCGTAGGTTCTGCAATATTGGTGGAGGGGTCACATACAGCTGCTGTTTGATGTGACCTCACAGGAAGAAGTCCAATGGAATCAGGTCAGTTGAGCGTGGAGGCCAATCCACGCAGCCACCATACCTAATGACTTGTAGGAAGGTCTCCATGAGGTATCACTTCACGTCCGCAGCCTTGTGAGTTTTACAAGTTCTAATCATAGTATTTCTGTATGCAAGGTGTCAATTCGTATTGAATTGATGATGCCCTACAACTTTGTAATTCACTTCTTTTCTCTATCTCGTTCCATGTTCAAGATAAAAATGCTAACTCCGTTGTTTTCCACCAGGTGGCGCGATAGGTGGTTTTATTGTGTAGCGCACGGCTACTTTACTATACCTAGACACCACTTCTATGCCTATAGATGCCGCCGTTCTCAAGTTAATGGCAGTGGACAGGATATGGGTGGACACACTGTATATACACACACCTCAGTACAGTCACTGCCAATTCCACAACAACAACAAAAGGAACTACTAGCTGCCGTCACCAATTGCTTTACAGGCTGATTATACAGCCTTTACAGATAGAGTATGGCTTCGGAGATGCAGTTTATACAACAAGAGGAACAATGCTATTACATTCTATATATTTAATCCAAAAGCAGGCAGTGTTTATAAAAATGTACAAAAGATATTACAAATGGGACAAACAATAAAGCATAATAACAATTTGTATTTAAACAGTATAATTAGGTTGATTCCCAAACGAAAGATCACTGGTGCAAATCGAGGAGCAGCCCTGATGAAGATTTCCAAAGAAAAGAGAAACAGCATCATCCAGCTCATTGATAGCGGTCTCTCAGCCAAGAAAATTGCCAAACTCCATCATGTGAGTGCCATGACAGTTGGTAGAATACAAAATCAAGTCCATCCTTCCATTCAAAAGCCAAGAGGTGGACGTGCAGGCAAAATATTGCAGTCAACAACTCAGCTCATCAAAAGGTTTATCAGTTCTGGCGTGACAAGCACGAACGTGAAGGTGGCTCATATACTTCATATTGGTGAGATCACAGACGTCCATACAAGCCCTGTGCGACACACATTACATAAGTCTGGAATGGTGACCCGAAAAAAGGTGAAGAAGCCTCAACTTCAATATCGCTATAAGAAATATCGGTTCGATTTTGAAAAAAAGTAGGAAGAGTGGACAGTCAAAGATTGGATATGGGTGATTTGGAGTGATGAGATCAAAGTCAATAGACTAGGCTGTGATGAGTGCAAAAGGGTATGGAAGAAACAAGGGAAAATGAGGCTAATAAATCGAGAAATTGCAGATCTGTCAAGTTCATTAGAGGAAGCCTGATGATATGGTTTGTTTCATTGCCAAAGGCATTGGATATTTGAACAGGGCCAATGGTGGTCTAAATGCTGAGCAATATATGAGTATCTTACATGACTAGTTATAGTCACAAGCAAAAGGGTAACAATGTTTTAAACTTTTGACTTTCAAGCTCCATATCTCATCATCCACTACAGCTTTGAGCACGAGACAATCATTTTCTCTATTTCATACATAAATGTGACTTGCAACTATTTAACATATGATTAGTTATGCAAATTACTGCTATGTCATTTCATTGTTACTATTTTGCTCCTAAAAAACTAAATTTGAATTTTTTTGTAGTTTGTTACTATTTTGTAAATCCACCTTTGCCTTTTAAAACTGTCTGAATTCTTCCGGGCATGCTCTCAATCATATTCAAGCATGCCTGAACCGAAATCTGATCCTGGGTCTCTTCTACGCGTTCCCAGTGTTGGTGCATACTGGTCGACTCACTTGGGTATGTACACAGCTTTTTCTTCAACTCTACCCACAAGTGTTTGATTGAATTGAGGTCTAGGGACTTTGGTGGCCAATCCAGCACCTCTACTTCATTATCTCTGAACTATTTCTTCACCAATCTTGACTTATGTTTTGGTTCATTGTCCTGCTTGAACATTTTGTTGTCCTTTTCATACCCATAGTACTCCAGTGTACGAAGTATCTTGTCTTGCAGGGTACTCACATCTAGCTCAACATTGAGACCACCATTTATCCTCTTTAAGTATCCAATATGTTTGGCTGTGAAACACTCCCATATCATCAGGTTTACTCCTCCAAACTTGACAGTTTCTTTAGTTTTTCAATCCGTTTAGCCTTATTTTCCCTTCTTTCTTCCAGACCCATTTTCATCCATCAGAGCCTAGTCGATTGGCTTTCATCTCATTGCTCCAATACACTTGTTTCCAACCTTCTACTGTCCCATTTTCATACTTTTTTGCAAAATTGAGCCAACGCTTCTTGTGACGATATTGAAGTCGAGGCTTCTTCACCTTTTTTGGACCACCATGCCAGACTTGTGTAATGTGAATCACATGGTGCTTGCATAGACATATGGGACCTCACTATTATGAAGCCTACAAGCCACCTCCACTGCCGTGTTTGTCACACCAGAACTGTTAGACCTTGGGATGAGCCGATTGTTGACACTGATATTTTGCCTTGATGTCCACCTCTTGGCTTTTGAATGGAGGGATAGACTTCATTTCCTAGTCTGCCAACTACAGTATCATGGCACTCACATGATTCAGTTTGGCAATTTTCTCGGTTGAGAGATCACTATCGATTAGCTGGACAATGCTGTTTCTCTTTTCTTGGGAAATCTTCTTCATGACTGCACCTCCATTCAAACCAGTGACCTTTCGCTTGAAAATCAACCTAATAAAACACTAAACTATTAGGGAATGTGAGAACAGGTTGTAATTTCTAATACACAGGAAGAAAAGGATTTTTCAAACAGTAACAATACAACATGACAAGAATCTGCATAACTAATTATATGCTAAATAGATACAAGTCAAATTTATATATGAGATGGCCAAGATGATTGTCTATAAAATGGAGGTAGTCTCACGCTCAAAGATCATCTATCTAGCTATATAATTTATTTTTTTTTACGTGTTTGTGTGTATTGGGACATGGGCAGTTATAGTGTTTCTTATAAGATGGTGAATAAGGAAGGCACGGTCGCCAGGTCATATGGGCGCCGTGCTCCTTCACCAAGGACATTCTGTGTATGTGGACTTCAGGTGGGGTGCATGACACTTGCTGGTGTCCATCACTCTGCTGCCGGTCCTCATTGTAGACTAAATTGTAACGCACGCAACACCAGAGTTCACCTGGCAACCAACCTTGTTCAGTTTATTCTTTCCACCTTTATGACAGACATGGCCTCACTCCTCACAGTTCTGCTTCTACTGATTATGGGGTACTCTTTCTCAACCTGTTTCCTGCTATCTTGGAACTTGTCCTCAAGGTGCCCGGTCTGTGTCTCCGTTCCCCCCTCTTCCTCTTTAGTTGCATGACTCTCTAAGCCCGCTGGGGTGACACCGTGACTATATCTTTAACGCGAACTCTATCCAGAACTGCACCCCACAAGGCCCGCAATACCAGCCAACCCACTTTCCACCTGTCACTTCTCTACCTCAATTTAACCCTGTCCTATCTGATATCTAGTCTACCAGTGCTCCATCTTGCCCGCTAGGTGGTACCCACTGGTAAATGGCTTCAGCTTTGCTACATCGAGAGCTTACACTCCACTAGCAGAATTTACATGTTACCACACATTTATGACAATCAGCGCACTATCATATGTTTAGTATAAAACACCTTTCACAGTACATGTGGACAACATATAGCATAATTCAGTGTAGGGACTTGACCACCTCTACATAGATTATAAATATTCATGATTTTATATCATTATAATCTAAAATAATAAATCATATTACTTTAACAGTTGAACTCTTTGCTTTTGGCAACTTCCTATTTGCTCTGCTGCCTATGTCTTCAACCAACTTTATTGAGACAAAAACGCATGGGTCAAAAACACATGTAACAACACACAGAAAAACGCAAATTAAAAAACGCACGTAAACCAAGGTGTGGAATTGGTGCAGAAATTCTGTAGAGTCAAAAACTCAACAAACACTGATTGTGGGAATGTATCCTTAGGGCTCGTGTAGATGAGCGTCTATATGTGATGAGTAATGTCCGATTTGTTATCAGATTGCACACTGACTCATGTTATGTAATAAAGCTGTTCAGATGACCCATCTCTTGGTCTCACTGTTAGGCCCCTTTCACACGTCAGTGATTCTGGGACGTTTGTGCTTTTTTAAAAACGTACCAGAATCACTGACATACGCAGACCCATTATAATGAATGGGTCTGCTTACACGTCAGTGATTTTTCACGGCACGTGTCTCGTGCGGCGTACCCGCGTGTGCGTGATTGCCGCACGGAGACATGTCCATTTTTTTCTGGCATCACTGATGTTCCACGGACCACGCAGTGGTGTGGTCCATGAAACACGTGCCAGAAAAAAACGTGCTTTTAAAATAAAAATCATTTTTACTCACCGGGGTCCAGCGATGTCCTCTGCAGCCCGTGCAGCCTGCTGCTTCTAAGCCGGCTCATTACTTATATTAATGATGCACGACACAGCCGACCCGGAAGCAGCTGCTGCGGAGGTCAGCGCTGGCCGGATGCTGCACCGCGGGAACGTTCAGCACCATGGAGAGTGGGAGCGGGCACAGGTGAGTTAATCTCTAAGTGCAATCACGGGCCACGGAGAACGGAGCCCGGATTGCACTTAGACAACCCACGGAGGGACATGTGCGTGTTTTACACGCCAGTGAAAAACGTCAGTGTTTTTCACTGACGTGTGAAACGGGCCTAAGGGTCACACGAGCACGTATTCTCTCTGCGACACAATCACATTAATTATGTTAATGACACTTTAATCAATCTCTAATAAGAGTTTGATTAGAAAGTCAGCTTAGTGTGATCCGATTCTCTCGCACGAAAAAATCGTAGCACAGGTGAGGAGAAGATGGAGAACAAAATTTCTCCATTTTCACCATTTTGTGAGACACAGAAATCCGATGTTATCCAAAGGCAGTCCGATTCATCGCACCCATAGACTTGATTGAGTGCCCACCATACAATTTGCGCTGCACATCGCAGCATGCTGCACCTTTATTCTCATGCTGAATTGGCATGGGGAAAAAAAAATGTTGGTCAGCACTGCTCCATAGTATAACATTGGACCGAGTGATATCCAAGAACACATCAGATAGCACTCATCTGAATTATACTCCCTTGAGAGTAAGTTCTAAACCTCTCATAGGCATACGATTTTTACAGGTACATTTCCATTAGTAACCTAGGAAACTATTTGATCATACACATTTTTTACTGTAGATGTATGAAAACAGATTGCACAATGACTTCATTCAGAAACGTATAAATAAGATGAAAGAAAGCCATGGACCCCATAGGGGGGAGGGGCGACATGACCATAGGGAAGGGAGGGAGTGAGGGGTTAATAAAGTTATAATGAGGGGCATTATGGGAAGATATAAGGGATTGGTGGAGAAAGGATCCCTGTAGGGGAGGGGGGGGGGAGTATAAAAGTGATGAAGGAGGGTCTTACCTCCCCTTTTGGATTCCGGACAGCGACAGATTCCCAGGACGAGGACCAGGACGTCGGCAGCGTGGACATGGCGGACCTTCAGGAGTTGGACCGGATGATACGAGCGGCGATGGCGGTGCACGGGGCCCAGGCAGTGCAGTCCCACGTCAGGGCTGCCTGGGTTTCCCCGTCGGCACCTGCCCCTCGCTCCCCCTCCAGCCGCGGGCGGCGTTCCAGGCCCCCGCTCAGGTACTCTCCGGGCGCAGGGGGGGCGAGGAGGCCCAGCGAGAGCCCCCCTCGGGACCCTCCGCGGCGGGGCGGGTGGCAGCAGCTCCCAGCGTCTGCCCCGGCCGCCGGGAGGAATCTCCGGCGAGGCCGCGGCGGCCGAGAAAGGGGCGTGGCCAGCCCGGGGCCTTCTTCCGATGTCAGGCCTCGGGCTGGAGTGCAGAGCCCAGCGGCGTCTCCCGGCCGGGAGCGAGCCCGGCGATGGAATGAGGCCAGCGGTGGCCTGGATGGAGGCGGGCCCGGCCTGGGGCCTACTTCCGGTCCCAGGCCTCGGGCTAGATTTGACAGGCCGGCGGCAGCCCGGGAACCGGGCCGTGCCCAGCGTGAACCGGAGGCACGGAGAGGGGGCGTGTCCAGCCTGGGGCCTGCTCTGGACGCCGGGCCCCCGGCAGTGGGGCACATCCCGGCGGCTGCTTCTGGACAGGAGCGTGCCCGGCTTGTGATTGAGGCCAGCAGTATCCCCCGAGGACGATGGGGGGGCCGGGCGCGGGCAGCCAGCAGGGGGACCGGTGTGGGCAGGCGCCACCCGGATACCTGTACGGCTGCGGAGGGCGGGAGGGACGGCGGGAGCCCCGCAGGGACCGCCAGGTCCCTCAGGTCATCAGCACTGCGCCCGGCGGCCGCGGTCTCCCTCGGGCGGGGGAGGACCCAGCGGGAGGTCTCGGTCGGAGGCCCTGGAGGGCAGGAACCGGCGGTGGGGAGCCCCCTGAGCTTGGGGAGAGGCTACTCCAGGAAGAGGACTCGGTCGGGGGCGGCCCAGGGGACAGGACGGTCTTGTGGGCTGTTGCCACACAGAAAGCAGAGGACGCCCACCGCCAGTGCCCACGCGGCTGCCCAGGAGGGTGGCTGTGGTGGAGGGGACGCATCGGCTGCGTCCTCTGGAGCTGGGACGGTGGAGGACGGCTACAGCGAGGAGGAAGAAGGAGCCCTCAGGTCGGGGGATGAATTAGAGGAGCCGATGGCGGACGACATCGCAGTATCGAATTCCATCTCCGCGTCACGGTCGGGTGAGCTAGCCGTGGATTCGGCATTGCTTGCGACGCGGGGTGCTGGTGTTGGGGAGGTGGCTGCGGGCACGGCAGCGCCAGAGGGGTCAGCTTTGCTTAGCCAGTTGCTGGGGCTGTTGCAGGGTTTAGCGCGAGCGCCGGCGGCGGCGGCCTGGACGGGGTCGGCGGTGGATGGCGCAGCGGCGGCTAGCGGCGAGAAGGCGCCGGTGGGGGCGGGTGTAGGTAGCGGAATAGTGAAGATTGCAGTCGATAAGGTGGGAGAAAAGGAGAAGGAAAAGGAGGATGAGGTGGTGCGGCTGGATGATAGGGCTAAGAGCAAGGTGTATGTGTGCTTTGAGGGACCGCTAGGGGCGCACCTCAAAAAAGAGGTGAGGGAAAAAATTTGGAAAGGGGAGTATGTGGAGATATTTTCCTTACTACCCCTGGACAAATTTAACCTAGACAAGGTGAAGCCGAGCGATTCCAAGAAGGAAAAAGAGGAGGAAGAAAAACGCCGTTATAGGCTCATTCCTCGTTCTTTTTCCAATTGGTTGCAGGCGTTCGCAATTTTGGCTAGCGTGGTAGGGGAAAAGGAGCCGGAGCACTGCTATGCTCTATTCGGCTATATGGATGCGATCGGGGAGGCGTATCGCACGTACGGGGGCTTGGCATGGTTGCGGTATGATGAGCAGTTTAGGCAGCGGAAGGCGTTGCGGCCAGGCATGCGGTGGGATCATAAGGACATTTCCTTATGGATGCGCTTAATGGCGGCCCCGAGCCAGCCCTTTCGTGGCGGTGCTGGGGGAACGGGAGCCGGGCCCTCGGGGATCCAGAAAAAGGGATTGTGCTGGCAATTTAACGAAGGCCAGTGCAAATTTGGTGCAGCGTGTAGATTCAAGCATGAGTGCTCCGGCTGCGGGGGGGGACATAGTTTGTCCAAATGTTTTAAGTAAGGGAGAGGCAAGGCCGGGGACAGGTCTGGTAAAAGGGAGGACGCCGGTGAAAATAGAGGCGATGGCGCCGTTTTTAAGTAGGTATCCGGACAGAGCAGCGGCGTCGCTTTTGCGGTTTGGTTTTTTGTACGGTTTTCGGATTCCGTCGGTGGTTGAGGCATTGCCTCCGGTTTGTCGTAACTTACGGTCGGCAAGGGACCACCCTATGGTTGTGGGTGAGAAGTTGGGTAAAGAGGTTGAGCTGGGCAGGATGGGGGGCCCATTTGAGAGCCCTCCGTGCAGTAATTTGGTGGTGTCCCCGCTGGGGGTGGTGCCAAAGAAGGAGCCGAATAAATTTCGGCTCATTCATCATCTTTCATTTCCGGAGGGGTCGTCTGTGAATGACGGCATTGCGCCGGAATTGTCGGCGGTGTACTACGTCTCGTTCGACAAAGCGCTGGACTTGGTACGGGCGGCAGGACGCGGTGCGTTGATGGCAAAGGCGGATGTAGAATCGGCGTTTCGTTTGTTGCCGGTGCATCCGGAGAGTCAGCACCTTTTGGGTTGCTGGTGGAACGGGAAGTTTTATGTTGATCGTTGTTTGCCCATGGGCTGTTCGATTTCTTGTTCATATTTTGAGGCTTTTAGCTCCTTTGTTGAGTGGGTGGTGCGGGACGTGTCTGGCTTGTCATCCATTATTCATTATTTGGATGATTTTCTGTGTGTTGGTCCGGCGGGTTCCATGGTTTGCGCTGGTTTGTTGTTCGCCTTGCAGAGAGTGGCGGATTGTTTCGGGATCCCTTTGGCGCAGGAAAAAACGGAGGGGCCGGCGCCGGTTATGCGGTTCCTGGGGTTTGAAATCGACTCGCTGGCCATGTAATGTAGGTTGCCAGAGGACAAGATTGTGGATTTGCGGAGTGCGGTTGCAGCCATGATGGCAGCAAAAAAAGTTCGGCTTAAGGTGGTACAGTCTTTGCTTGGAAAGCTGAATTTTGCATGCAGGATTATGCCGATGGGGCGTGTTTTCGCCAGGAGGTTGGCGACAGCTACGGCAGGCGTACGGTCCTCGGCGCATTTTGTGCGGGTCACGCGGGAGATCAAGGCAGATTTGTTGGTTTGGGACGTCTTCTTGCGGCATTTTAACGGCCGCACTTTGTGGTTGAAGAAGGTGGTGCCCAATGATGCTCTAGAACTGTATACGGATGCGGCCGGGTCGGCGGGTTTCGGCGCCATTTTTCAGGGTCATTGGTGTGTGGGAAGGTGGCCCGAGGATTGGCGACAGGGTGGCCTGGTAAAGAATCTGGCCCTGCTAGAGTTGTTTCCAATTGTGGTGGCGGTGGAGTTGTGGGGGTCGCAATTTTCGGGACGTAAAGTGTGCTTTCATTGCAATAATCAGGCAGTGGTACATGCAATAAACAGCTTGTCAGCGAAATCTGGACCGGTAGTGGCATATTTGCGGCATTTGGTGCTCAAGTGTTTGCTGTGGAATATTCATGTGGTTGCAAAGCATGTGCCGGGGGTTGATAACGGGGTGGCTGACGCTTTATCTCGTTTTCAGTTCCACAGGTTTCGGGAGTTACTGCCGGGGGCAGACGAGATCGGAGCGGTGTGCCCAGAGGAATTGTGGAGCCTGGTGAGGCAGTGATTGCGGGTTTGATTAGGAATTCGGTGACCGAGGTGACTTGGTGCCGTTATGCTAAAGTGTGGGTTGAGTGGCAGGCAGTGCTGGGTGAGATGTTTGGTAACGGGCGAGTGGATTATTTATTGGCACTCTTGGCACTGGTGAGTGAGGATTTTAGGGCTGGGAGGTCAGCGTCGGCTGTGGCGCTTAGGGTGGCGGCCGTGGCCTTTTGGTTAAAGGTTAGGGGTGAGCAGGACGTTTCATGGGACTTCCGGGTAAGGCAGGCATTGAAAGGTTTTCGGAAAGGGGTGAAGGTACGGGACACTAGGCGGCCCATTTCGTTGGACTTGTTACGGCGTTGGTGGATGGTTTGCAGGGAATTTGTGTCTCAGCGTATGAGACGGTGTTGTTTGAAACGGCTTTTGTGTTAGCTTTTTTCGGGGCTTTTCGGATAGGAGAATTGGTGAGCCCGTCAAGGGTTAGTGGGGGTGGTTTGCTATTCGAGGATGTGTCGGTAGTGGGACAGAGAGTGGAGTGTCGGCTTCGGCGGTCCAAGACGGACCAGATGGGTCGAGGCAGGTTAGTAGTGCTGTATGCGGTGCAAGGGGATGGCTTGTGCCCGGTGCAGTTGGTGAGTAAGTTTTGTGGTCTGCGGGGCGGTCTTCCGGGGCCGCTGCTACGTCACGAGGACGGGGCCTGGTTGTCTCGTTACCAGTTTGTGGCAGTGCTGAGGAGTTGCCTGCACTGGGCGGGTGAGCGCCCAGAGGATTACGGGTCCCATTCGTTCAGGATTGGGGCGGCTACTGAGGCTTCTCGTTGGGGCCTTGGAGATGACATGGTGAGACGGATTGGTCGGTGGGAGTCCTCTCGCTTTCGTGGTTATGTGCGCCCACAGTTATTATCTCATTGAGGGCTCTGGTTGGAGTTTTGTTGTTTTGCCGTTGGGTTTTGTTGTTCTTTGTTGCAATCTGGAATGCTGGTGTTGTTTGTTAAAATTGTTTCCTTTATTGTAGGAGTGTGTCTGATCTGGATCCTGGGGCACTCGTTCGTTTTCTGGGGGGCCCGTCGGGCTGACGCTCGCCCGAATGGTCGGCAGTTGGGTGTGGACAGATCGCTGGCATCGATCAAATGGATTGGAGTGCGTGGCATGGAATGGAGCAGGGTCGTGCCGGAATTTGAATATTATTGCAGGATGGACAGACCTCCGAACGTGTTGGTTTTACACGTGGGGGGGAATGACCTGGGTTCGCGGGCATCCTGCGATCTCATTAGGGACATTAAGATCGACCTACTGCGTCTATGGGCAAGGTATCCGGGCTTGATAGTGGTGTGGTCGGATATTGTGGCTAGATTATGGTGGAGGGGGGCTCGGTCGGTTGAGAAGATTAATCGCGCCCGGGCACAAGTGAACAGGGTGGTTGCGCGTTTCGTGCGGAGAAACGGCGGTTTGGTGGTGAGGCATGTGGACCTGGAATCGCCGAAGTGGCAGTTTCGGAGGGGTGATGGGGTTCATCTTAACGACATTGGTTCTGATTTATGGGCCCTGGGTTTGCGGGATGGTGTGGAGCAAGCCTTGGGTGTGTGGTGGGTCCAGGCCACGTAAGGTGTCACGTGTTTTGTCCTGTGGCGGGGGTAGGTCTGGTCCAGAAGCGGTTGTAAGGGTTTGGTAGCTGGACCGAGAGGCACTGTCTTGGTATGGTGTCTCTGGGTTCCGGGAAATTGCAGGCACGGGGTTCTGCAAAGTTTGGGGGGTATTAATCCGTGGGGTGATTAATACCTCATCTCTGGGTCGGAGTGTTGCGGCCAGGGATATTGGTGTAGGAAAGGGTTTCTGGACCGGGCCTACATAGGGTTTCATGTACCGTTTATTATTATTATGTGTTACCTATTATTGTGGGTTTGGGGTCGCCCGTTGGGCGGCGCCCCCTTTGTGTTAGTATGTTAATAATAGGTAATAAAGGCTGCTGTGGCCAATTTGTTTAACCAAGTCGCATGCAGTCGGTGTGTTATTTTTAGGTTAAGTTTGGGTATAGTAACCGTCACGACCGGAGAATCCTTCCTCAGTGGTCAAGAAAGCCATGGACCCCATAGGGGGGAGGGGCGACATGACCAGAGGGAAGGGAGGGAGTGAGGGGTTAATAAAGTTATAATGAGGGGCATTATGGGAAGATATAAGGGATTGGTGGAGAAAGGATCCCTGTAGGGGAGGGGGGGGGGGGAGTATAAAAGTGATGAAGGAGGGTCTTACCTCCCCTTTTGGATTCCGGACAGCGACAGATTCCCGCCCACCCTCTTTTTTTGTGTTTGTGAGTTTGTTTTAACTATGTTAAAAAAAAAAAAAAAAAAATAAGAAAAGAAATTATTATAAAAGGGATGTATAAATAAAGCAACTGGATATGGATATACCGTATGGACAACGTAGTAATATAGCTTGGTAATCCACCAATTAATAATTACGCCTAAAATATAACTTTTAATAATAAATATAATAAAAGGTATATGGACCAAAACAAACATATATAGCGCAAAATGCGCCTAAAAATTGTCACCAGCTGTGATATCCTATGTCTCTGGTATTAGGATTGTACTGTCACAGACAACAATAAATAGTAGGCAGTAGAATAGTCGGCAATATGTAACCCTCATCAGGTATCATATGATAGGGGAATAAAAGGCAACAATCTCACCCGTCTTCAATTCAATTCATCAGGGGTGTGTGTTCCTTAGCCGCAGTAAGTGTAAACAAACGGAGTTGCCACATAGTATCGAGGTCCTATGGCTTCCACATATAATCCACGGATTCCCTCATAGACAACTCCGATGTCATATCAACGAAAACTTGTAATTCTCAACGCGTTTCAATTAATCATCAGGAGAATTGGAGAAAAATTATGATGTCTTCCAGTAAACCGGCATATCCGCCGCAGAGTTCAGACACCCATCCACATCCAATGCCACATTAATGTGTCCCTCATGGGACCGGCACATCAGCCACTATATGGGTCCAAAAGGTTAAAGTCAGTCATCAAGACAAAAATAGCCAGTCTCACATATATCAGACAGCCTCAGTTCAGAGGGCCAAATGTGAATTACGTACTCACCAGGGTCCCGACACGTGGCACTAACTGGTACTACGCCACCGTGCCGAGCGCCGGCATGCAGTTTAAATAACAGAGCATTGCCGCTCTGAAGGCAGGCGTGTGACGTCACATCCGTCCCACGGGTGCCCGCCCACTTCCTGCGGGTCATCCCGTGTTGAGACGCATGCGACCCAGGATAGAGTCCTGGAACGCAGGACGCTCCGCGCATGCGCAGATGTATGGCCGCTGCATCTTACAGTGCAGCCGGCGCATCCGCCTGCTGTCATTATGTACAGGAATATTGACATAGTAAATATTCCAAGGCATCATGCCCTGGGACACACTATCCCAGACACAGATGATCCAGATTAAATATGACTGTGCCATCATGGTGAAGCGGACAACTTAAATAACACTTCATACGTTATGGTACAGATAGGCTACTATACCCAAACTTAACCTAAAAATAACACACCGAATGCATGCGACTTGGTTAAACAAATTGGCCACAGCAGCCTTTATTACCTATTATTAACATACTAACACAAAGGGGGCGCCGTCCAACGGGCGACCCCAAACCCACAATAATAGGTAACACATAATAATAATAAACGGTACATGAAACCCTATGTAGGCCCGGTCCAGAAACCCTTTCCTACACCAATATCCCTGGCCGCAACACTCCGACCCAGAGATGAGGTATTAATCACCCCACGGATTAATACCCCCCAAACTTTGCAGAACCCCGTGCCTGCAATTTCCCGGAACCCAGAGACACCATACCAAGACAGTGCCTCTCGGTCCAGCTACCAAACCCTTACAACCGCTTCTGGACCAGACCTACCCCCGCTGCTGCGACAAAACATACATCCCTTTTAGTAATATAGCTTGGTAATCCACCAATTAATAATTACGCCTAAAATATAACTTTTAATAATAAATATAATAAAAGGTATATGGACCAAAACAAACATATATAGCGCAAAATGCGCCTAAAAATTGTCACCAGCTGTGATATCCTATGTCTCTGGTATTAGGATTGTACTGTCACAGACAACAATAAATAGTAGGCAGTAGAATAGTCGGCAATATGTAACCCTCATCAGGTATCATATGATAGGGGAATAAAAGGCAACAATCTCACCCGTCTTCAATTCAATTCATCAGGGGTGTGTGTTCCTTAGCCGCAGTAAGTGTAAACAAACGGAGTTGCCACATAGTATCGAGGTCCTATGGCTTCCACATATAATCCACGGATTCCCTCATAGACAACTCCGATGTCATATCAACGAAAACTTGTAATTCTCAACGCGTTTCAATTAATCATCAGGAGAATTGGAGAAAAATTATGATGTCTTCCAGTAAACCGGCATATCCGCCGCAGAGTTCAGACACCCATCCACATCCAATGCCACATTAATGTGTCCCTCATGGGACCGGCACATCAGCCACTATATGGGTCCAAAAGGTTAAAGTCAGTCATCAAGACAAAAATAGCCAGTCTCACATATATCAGACAGCCTCAGTTCAGAGGGCCAAATGTGAATTACGTACTCACCAGGGTCCCGACACGTGGCACTAACTGGTACTACGCCACCGTGCCGAGCGCCGGCATGCAGTTTAAATAACAGAGCATTGCCGCTCTGAAGGCAGGCGTGTGACGTCACATCCGTCCCACGGGTGCCCGCCCACTTCCTGCGGGTCATCCCGTGTTGAGACGCATGCGACCCAGGATAGAGTCCTGGAACGCAGGACGCTCCGCGCATGCGCAGATGTATGGCCGCTGCATCTTACAGTGCAGCCGGCGCATCCGCCTGCTGTCATTATGTACAGGAATATTGACATAGTAAATATTCCAAGGCATCATGCCCTGGGACACACTATCCCAGACACAGATGATCCAGATTAAATATGACTGTGCCATCATGGTGAAGCGGACAACTTAAATAACACTTCATACGTTATGGTACAGATAGGCTAGGGAGAGGGAGGGGGAGGGATGAGGGAGGGGAAGGGGCCGAGGGGCGGGGAGAAGGGACCCGAGGTTATAATGACCACTTTAAGGGGAAATCCGGTCAGGAACAGTTAGGGAAGTACCTGGGCCAAAACGGATGGGAATAGGAAAAGACCCATCACCATAATAATATGGCCCTAAAGACTGATCTTACACCTGCCTATCATGTGGGGGTCGGCACCCTAAAAGAAACGGTGGATGGTGCCCCCACTCGGCCGTCGTATAACCCTACCAGAAAACTCACCCTGTTACTGGGTTACACAAAGGGTGCAAAGGATAGCATCTCGTTTAGGCCCAGGGGACTCACTGTCCTGAGCCAGAAAATCCATCTCGTTTCCTGCTTTAGGATAAGATTATCCCAGTCTCCCCCTCTCAAAGGTTGTGGTACCAGATCGATTCCCTGGAAATGGACGGAGTTGGGGTCACCATTGTGTTTTTCGGCAATATGCCTTGCCAATGGGGTGTCACTTTTGTTACGAATGTCCCTTAAATGTTCCCCCACTCTACGTCTAAATTCTCTTTTAGTTTTTCCCACATACTCCTTTGGGCATGTGCAGGTAGCTTTGTAAACAACGCCTTTTGATCTACAATTGATAAAATGCTTAATGGTGTAATCCCTGCCGGTCACAACAGAATGGAATTTTTTCCCCACCTTTATGGAGCCACATGCCACGCAGCCACTACATTTGTAGCAGCCTTTTAATTCACTTCGGATCCATGAAGAATTTTTGGGGATGAGATGGCTGTGCACCAATCTGTCACCTAAAGAACGTGCCTTTTTAAAGGTAATGGTGGGAGACGATGTTAGGGCGGGTGCAATGTCATTGTCCATCCCAAGGATAGACCAGTGTTTATTGAGGATTTTACGAAAGTCCTCAGCCCCATTATTGTAGGTAGTTATGAAGCGTTATAAATAAAGCAACTGGATATGGATATACCGTATGGACAACGTAGTAATATAGCTTGGTAATCCACCAATTAATAATTACGCCTAAAATATAACTTTTAATAATAAATATAATAAAAGGTATATGGACCAAAACAAACATATATAGCGCAAAATGCGCCTAAAAATTGTCACCAGCTGTGATATCCTATGTCTCTGGTATTAGGATTGTACTGTCACAGACAACAATAAATAGTAGGCAGTAGAATAGTCGGCAATATGTAACCCTCATCAGGTATCATATGATAGGGGAATAAAAGGCAACAATCTCACCCGTCTTCAATTCAATTCATCAGGGGTGTGTGTTCCTTAGCCGCAGTAAGTGTAAACAAACGGAGTTGCCACATAGTATCGAGGTCCTATGGCTTCCACATATAATCCACGGATTCCCTCATAGACAACTCCGATGTCATATCAACGAAAACTTGTAATTCTCAACGCGTTTCAATTAATCATCAGGAGAATTGGAGAAAAATTATGATGTCTTCCAGTAAACCGGCATATCCGCCGCAGAGTTCAGACACCCATCCACATCCAATGCCACATTAATGTGTCCCTCATGGGACCGGCACATCAGCCACTATATGGGTCCAAAAGGTTAAAGTCAGTCATCAAGACAAAAATAGCCAGTCTCACATATATCAGACAGCCTCAGTTCAGAGGGCCAAATGTGAATTACGTACTCACCAGGGTCCCGACACGTGGCACTAACTGGTACTACGCCACCGTGCCGAGCGCCGGCATGCAGTTTAAATAACAGCCGGCTGATTACTGTCGCGCATCTTAATGATGCACGACACAGCCGACCCGGAAGCAGCTGCTGCAGGGGTCACCGCCGGCCGAATGTTGCACCGCGGGAGGATTCAGCACCACGGAGAGCGGGAGCGGGCACAGGTGAGTTGATTGCTAAGTGCAATCACGGGCCACGGAGAACGGAGCCCGGATTGCACTTAGACAACCCACGTGTGCCGTGATTCACGGCACACGCAGGGACATGTGCGTGTTTTACACGACAGTGAAAAACGTCTGTGTTTTTCACTGACGTGTGAAACGGGCCTAAGTGATAAGAATTCCTGTACAATAATTCATACCCCAAATAAACTTTTTTGTTGAAACTTGCATTCAAGCTATAGCTGTGTCTGGTGGAAACATCTTGCTTGTCTCCAGCAGTAATATAGTATATACCGGCAACATTTACAGGATATTGCCATTGCATCACCAATTTGAGTATTTGCAAAACGTAACTTTATTAAGTATAGAATTTTGCAGTCAAAGGTCTACCTTGAGAATCTGGCCTCAATGTTAAATCTGGACCAGAGTCCTCTAAACCTGTATAATATGTGTCAGATAGGTCCTGTGGACATATTGGCACCACGCACTGTTTGCCACTGAATCCCCATTAGCTTCATCACTAACGTAAACCAATAACAAACTAGTTTGTGCATTTCACACTTTTCAGCAGATGGAGTGTAAAGGGTGCTTTAGATCGTGCGATAGATCGTCAGGGTCACGGTTTATGTGACGCACATCCGGCATTGTTTGCGACGTCGGGCTGTGTGACACCTCCGAGCAACGCAGTATCACTCACAAATCGTGAGTCGTGTACTCGTCGCTCAGTTTCATAATCTCGTTTAATTAAAATGGTGCCGGTTGCTCATCGTTCCCGGGGTATCACATGCCGCTCCGTGTGACACCCTGGGAACGATGAACTGCAGCTTACCTCCATCCCGCGGCACCCGCCGGCAATGTGGAAGTAAGGAGGTGGGCGGGATGTTTACGTCCCGCTCATCTCCGCCCCTCCGCATCTATTGGCCGGCGGCTGTGTGACGTCACTGTGACGCCGAACGTCCCTCCCCATTCAGGAAGTGGACGTTCGCCGCCCACAGCGAGGTCGCTTAGCAGGTAAGTACGTGTGACGGGGGTTAACGACTTTGTGCGCCAAGGGCAACTAATTGCACAATCGGTCGACCCGTGTAAAGCAGGCTTAAGAGTGGTGGACTATTGCTACCCCTGAAGACAGCAATCACATAGTTTAGCATAATGTGAATAATGTCTTGCTTCTTTTGTAATTATTGTGATCTGTATACTGTGATGATAATGTGAAGATTGTAATGTACTGTGATGTGTTACTATGTATTGTATAGTGTAATCTGTGATATTATACTTGTGTTGATAATGTGTAATGTGAAGTGTGGTATAGCACTTGTGTAGGAAGCTATCAGACCATAGGGTAAGCAACTTGTAAAAATTAGGACTAGCCCACAATGAGAGGAGTTATTATAATAATAAAAATCTTTATTTCTATAGCACCAACATATTCCGCAGTGCTTTACAATTCAGGAGGATCATATACAAACAAGTAACAGTTACAGATTATTTGACAGGATATGAGACAGTTAAGGTGGCTTTACACACTGCAACATCGCAAACGACATCGCTGTAACGTCACCGGTTTTGTGACATAATAGCGACCTCCCCAGCGACATTGCAGTGTGTGAAACACCTGGCCCCTGCTGTGAAGTTGCTGATCGCTACAAATCGTTCAGGACCATTCTTCGGTTCTTTGTTTCCCGCTGTGAAGCATGATCGCTAGAAAGTTTCAGTGTGTAAAGGGGACTTAAAACACTGGAAACGAGTGATGTGTCACAATATCTGTCAATCACTATTCTCTGTCAGTCGGTCTCTCCCTCTCGGTCTCTATTCTCGCTCTGTCGGTCCGTCACTATCTCTGTCCCTCTCTCACAGTCTGTCGGTCATTTTCCCCTCCTCTCTCATACTCCCCGATCCCCGGCGCGGCGCTGCACGGCATTCACACTGCTGCGGCGGCTTTTACTATTTTGAAAAAGCCGGCCGCTCATTAAACAATTTCGTATTCCCTACTTTCCCCGCCCACAGGCGCCTATGATTGGTTGCAGTGAGACACGCCCCCACGCTGAGTGACAGGTGTCTCACTGCACCCAATCACAGCAGCCGGTGGGCGGGTCTATACTGTGCAGTGAAATAAATAATTAAATAATTTAAAAAAACAGCGTGCGGTCCCCCCCCATTTTAATACCAGCCAGATAAAGCCATACGGCTGAAGGCTGGTATTCTCAGGATGGGGAGCCCCACGTTATGGGGAGCCCCCCAGCGTAACAATATCAGTCAGCAGCCGCCCAGAATTGCCGCATACATTATATGCGACAGTTCTGGGACTGTACCCGGCTCTTCCCGATTTGCCCTGGTGCGTTGACAAATCGGGGTAATAAGGAGTTATTGGCAGCCCATAGCTGACAATAAGTCCTAGATTAATCATGTCAGGCGTCTCCCTGAGATACCTTCCATGATTAATCTGTAAATTACAGTAAATAAACACACACACCCGAAAAAATCATTTATTAGAAATAAAAAACACAAACAAATTCCCTCATCACCAATTTAATCAGCCCCAAAAAGCCCTCCTTGTCCGGCGTAATACACGGACCTCCAGCGTCGCTTCCAGCTCAGCTGCATGCAGGTGACAGGAGCAGCAGAAGACACCGCCGCTCCTGTCACCTCCACGCAGCTAATGAAGACAGCCACGCGATCAGCTGAGCTGTCACTGAGGTTACCCGCTGTCACTGGTTCCAGCGGTGGATGCAGCGGTGGTCGCGGGTAACCTCAGTGACAGCTCAGCTGATCGCGCTACTCACCTCAGTTGCTGCGTGGAGGTGACAGGAGCGGCGGTGTCTTCTGCTGCTCCTATCACCTGCATGCAGCTGAGCTGGAAGTGACGCTGGAGGTCCGTGGATTACGCCGGACATGGAGGGCTTTTTGGGGCTGATTAAATTGGTCATGAGGGAATTTGTTTCTGTTTTTTATTTCTAATAAATGATTTTTTCGGGTGTGTGTTTATTTACTGTAATTTACAGATTAATCATGGAAGGTTTCTCGGGAAGACGCCTGACATGATTAATCTAGGACTTATTGTCAGCTATGGGCTGCCAATAACTCCTTATTACCCCGATTTGCCAACGCACCAGGGCAAATCGGGAAGAGCCGGGTACAGTCCCAGAACTGTCGCATATAATGTATGCGGCAATTCTGGGCGTCTGCTGACTGATATTGTTAGGCTGGGGGGCTCCCCATAACGTGGGGCTCCCCATCCTGAGAATACCAGCCTTCAGCCATATGGCTTTATCTGGCTGGTATTAAAATGGGGGGGGGACCGCACGCCGGTTTTTTAAATTATTTAATTATTTATTTCACTGCACAGTATAGACACGCCCACCGGCTGCTGTGATTGGGTGCAGTGAGACACCTGTCACTCAGCGTGGGGGCGTGTCTCACTGCAACCTATCATAGGCGCCTGTGGGCAGGGAAAGTAGGGAATACGAAATTGTTTAATGAGCGGCCGGCTTTTTCAAAATAGTAAAAGCCGCCGCAGCAGTGTGAACGCCGTGCAGCGCCGCGCCAGGGATCGATGAGTATGAGAGAGGAGGGGAAAATGACCGACAGACTGTGAGAGAGGGACAGAGATAGTGACGGACCGACAGAGAGAGAATAGAAACCGAGAGGGAGAGACCGACTGACAGAGAATAGTGATTGACAGATATTGTGACACATCACTCGTTTCCAGTGTTTGACTAGCTAGGTCATTCTGCAGGTCCGGATCGCTGTTGCGTCGTTGGCCAGGTTTGCCTGTTTGACAGCTCACCAGAGACTCACCAGAGACTTTGTAGCGATCCCGGCCAGGTTGGGATAGCTGGTGGGATCGCTGAAAGTCTCAGTGTGTAAAGGGGCCTTTAATTCTAGAAGAATCCGTGAAGATCTAGTGAGTGATGGTTAGGAATGGATAGTCTGTAGTGGTGGCTTCTGGCAGCAACGGAAAGAAAGGAGACTGGTTACTAGATAGTGCGATTCTTGAGAGTTGAATGAGACATGGAGTACGAACAGCATTGAAACTGGAGACTGATCGTCGAACGGAATGGCCCCAGACAATAGGAGCCAGAGGATTGGACTGTAGTGTTCAGGCCCATTAGCCATCAAGTTAACGGGTTTATTCTAACTGCCGTGTGACTGAAGTCAGATTATGAGGGCAGATTTCCCTCGAGTGTCTGAGTGCACAAGGCTCTACTATGCCCATGCTGACAGAACCTCTGGCCCTCACCCCTGTATGGAGACTAGATGTGGAGGTGTTGCAAGGGAAAGTGACCATCACAAGTTCTATTGTAACGCTGAGCTGGGTTGCACTGGAACTCAGAGGACAAGTAAGATCTGAAGCAACTCAATATGAACCAAGATTGTGTCTGAATAAGAATTGTAGAACTGTAAAGTGCTGGAAGATGTGTGCCCACTATCTGAAATGTAAAGTTGTTGCAGAGAATGAACCATTGAGTAAAGAGTTGTTGTTTGAAACAAACTTTGGATCTTCTTGTAAGTACATGGGTTCACAGCCAACACAACACAAGTCCACACACCCAGCCAGGACCCTGTATTCCATGTAATTTGTTGGGGCGTCCGGAGTCAATCCCTCGCCCACAACTACTGCCCCACGCCACCCTACAGGAGTACAACCTTTTACCTTGTATAACAACAGGGAAGGCCTTTAAAGGGAGTGTGCTAGTAGTTTTAACCCTGCAAAACTGTTGACAGGGCTAGATAGTTGTACTGATTTAGCAAAGGCATGAATGCAAAAATTGAGTTTTGATCTAGTAGCTGCAACTCTAAAGGTGGTCCCTAAAGACTTGCATATAAACTAGATAGCTGTTCGTCTAAGAACTATTTTGAACTCACAAATATACAAGAACACTTCACTTGGTCAGGCGTTCCACTATTCTCTTTGAGAGCATTGCTAGACTCCACCCCAAACAAAAGGATGGACCACTGGAAATTCAACAGTCCATATCCTTCTTTCCCCAGAGAATATTTGTCAGGGAAGAATCAGGAGCCTTGCATATGCATTAGACTATCAACCAATCCTGCTAATATCACTGGGTTTGTCTGACATTACTCTAATGTATATGTGAGCTGGGTCAGAAACAGAAAAAAGCCCCTGTGCAACAATGGTATTTTTGCCCCATGCAGTTCAAAAATGATTCATAATGCACCCGTTTATGTGCTCCTTTGTAGGTACAAGTGGGCACCACTACCTCTTGAACAACTGTGGGGCTCAACAGGTTGCACCAAAGGAATATTCTCTCCTGTATGTGAGCTTTAAAGCTGAGGTCCTCTTTGCACTTGCATTATAGATTCCACATTTTCTCCTCTCTAAAGGGATGGCTCTATCAGCCACGCAAGAGCCCAGTAGAGCTGTCAATATCAGCAGCAGCTGCTTAGTGCTGGTCAACATGGTCAACAAAGTTGTAGGGCTGGCTTTCCTAGTGTGCTGGTGCTCCATGGCATCCTAGCGCCATATCCCTACTCCCTCCTCTTTCCTGCAAAGCCATCCTCGTGCTGCGCGGTCCTCTTCTTACCTGCATGACTGTCTATGTATCGAGTGGTCCACTGTGTCCCTTCATTGCCGTCCATGTGTAGTGCGGTCCCCGGCTCATTCCCCCCTAAAGGATTCCCATTTGTGTATCAGTTCTCAGCTTCCGCCTAGACCCCAAGCCCTGCACATGCTGTGCGGGGTTTTCTGGTCTCCAGCCTAGGGTGCGCGTCCATGCTTACAGTCCCGTTAAGAGGAAATACACCGTGTGCAGAATTATTAGGCAAGTTGTATTTTAGAGGATTTTTTTATTATTGATCAACAACTATGTTCTCAATTAACCCAAAAGACTCATATATATCAAAACTTAATAGTTTTGGAAGTTGTAGTGTTTGTTTTTTTTTAAATTTGGCTATCTTAGGATGATATCTGTTTGTGCAGATAACTATTACTGTGCAGAATTATTAGGCAACTTAATAAAAACCAAATATATTCCCATCTCACTTGTTTATTTTCACCAGGTAAACCAATATAACTGCACAAAATTTAGAAATAAACATTTCTGACATGCAAAAACAAAACCCCAAAAAATTTGTGACCAATATAGCCACCTTTCTTTCTGATGACACTCAACAGCCTACCATCCATAGATTCTGTCAGTTGCTTGACCTGTTTATGATCAACATTGCGTGCAGCAGCCACCACAGCATCCAGACACTGTTCCGAGAGGTGTACTGTTTTCCCTCCCTGCAGATCTCACATTTTATGAGGGACCACAAGTTCTCTATGGGGTTCGGATCAGGTGAACAAGGGGGCCATGTCATTATTTTTTCATCTTTTAGACCTTTACTGGCCAGCCATGCTGTGGAGTAGTTGGATGCATGTGATAGAGCATTGTCCTGCATGAAAGTCATGTTTTTCTTGAACAATACCGACTTCTTCCTGTACCACTGCTTGAAGAAGTTGTCTTCCAGAAACTGGCAGTAGGTCTGGGAGTTGAGCTTCACTCCATCCTCAACCCGAAAAGGTCCCACAAGTTCATCTTTGATGATACCAGCCCATACCAGTACCCCACCTCCACCTTGCTGGCGTCTGAGTCGGAGTGGAGCTCTCTGCCCTTTACTGATCCAGCCTCTGGCCCATTCATCTGGCCCATCAAGAGTCACTCTCATTTCATCAGTCCAAAAAAAACTTTTGAAAAATCAGTCTTCAGATACTTCTTGGCCCAATCTTGACGTTTTATCTTATATTTCTTGTTCAAAGGTGGTCGTTTTTCAGCCTTCCTTACCTTGGCCATGTCCCTGAGTATGGCACACATTGTGCTTTTTGATACTCCAGTAACATTGCAGCTCTGAAATATGGCCAAATTGGTGGCAAATGGTATCTTGGCAGCTTCACTCTTGATTTTCCTCAATTCATGGGCAGTTATTTTGCGCCTTTTTTGCTCAACACGTTCTTGCGACCCTGTTGGCTATTTGCCATGAAACGCTTGATTGTTCGGTGATCACGCTTCAAAAGTTTGGCAATTTCAAGACTGCTGCATCCCTCTGCAAGACATCTGACAATTATGGACTTTTCAGAGCCCGTCAAATCTCTCTTCTGACCCATTTTGCTAAAGGAAAGGAAGTTGCCTAATAATTAAGCACACCTTATATAGGGTGTTGATGTCATTACACCACACCCCTCCTCATTACAGAGATGCACATCACCTGATTTACTTAATTGGTAGCTGGCTCTCAAGCCTATACAGCTTGGAGTAGGACATGTATAAAAAGTATCATGTGCTCAAAATACTCATTTGCCTAATAATTCTGCTCACAGTGTATGTTCACCTTGCTAAGGTGTTCTCAGCCTATCACTGGGAGGCACCAGGTACTTAAGGCTTCCTCACCCCTGATGTGAAGGGCCAGAGCAATGCATTAGGATTCAGTTCCTAGCACTGTGTTGGTTCTTTCTGTCTGCTCTGGTCTCCAAGCCTCCATCACCAGTCTTGCATGCAATCAGTTCTGCTCTGCTGTGTTTTTTCTGTCTGTTTCCCTGGACCTGTCTTGTCTGTTCTCTGGTACCACCATTTGTCCTGCACCTGTGTTCCTACCTGCCTGCACCTGTAGTCCTGTTTGCCTCAGCCGTCCCGGCTGCTTCTGTGTCAGATGTCCTGTGCCTGATGGCCTGGACCCTGACAACTGGAGTTCTGTGCCAAATGACCTTGATTCTGATGACTAGAGCTCTGTGCGTTATGATCTGGACCCTGATGACTGAAGTTCCTCTAGAGGTCCTCTCCCGGCTACACCTTTATTCAATGTCCTGTGCCTGATGTTCCAGGCCTGGTGAGCCATGCCTGATGTCCAATGCCGTACGTTCCTTACCTGCCTCTGCCTGTTCAGCTGTTCCCCATTTAGACTGTGTCTCATGTTCTACCCTGTTTGTCCATCATGTCTATGACTGTTTTCACCTGTCCTACTATCTCCCTGCTCCGTTCCGCTGCCACAGTCCCGGTTACTGCCCAGTGAGTGACACCTAGCGTTTTGCCTCATGCAGGAACTTAGTCAAGCCCCTCCCATGCAAGGGTAAGCCTGGGTTCCCCCTGTGGTCCAGTGTGTTCACTCCCGCTCACTACTTTCACCAGCAGTGAGCATTACAAAGTAAAATTCAACAGAGAGGAAAAACAACACTTGTGATGAATAAAAACAATCCAGAGTCCAGGCTGGTTTCACATCAGCATTTTTTTTAACTGCGGCATGAGTTAATTTTTTTGCCGCAAAGCCTGATCCTTTAAAAATGCGTTGTCATTTCAATGCATAAGCAATTGAATCGTGGCAATATGCGGTCACATGCGGTTACGTGAGGCACACACTGGATCCATTGCTTTGCGGTATTTTACCTTTTTCAAAAATGCTACTTGCAGCGTTCTTGTCCTCGGGAAAAATACTGCATGTCAATGGATCTGTTAGATTGCGACAGTTGCTGCAATGTATTTCAATGGGCGCCAGGTCCTGTACTACCGGCATTCGCCGTATATTGATAGACAGGATCCTATTGCCTGTACTGAGCATGCCCAGAAAGCAGCCTGGCATGGTCAGTACAGAAATCTCTCTCTCTCTCTCTCAGACAGAAGACCAGGATCGTGGAGGGGTGAGAGGTAGTAATAAAGATGGAGTCCCTAAGTGTGTCTGTGTATTTATTTCTAATAAAGTATTTTTTCTCTGTGTGATGTCTTTTCTTTAACCCTTTATTGGAGATTCTTAATGGCCGGGTCAAATTTAGCCTGACATTAAGAATCTTGGGCTTTATACCAGCTGGAAAAACAAAGCTGGTATTAACCCCTTATTACCCAGCGTGGCACCCGGCACCAGGGCCGCTGAAAGAGTTGGATACAGTGCCAAAAGCTTCTATGAAAGCGCCATTTTCTGTGGCATCTGCGGACTGCAATTCGCAGCGGGGGAGCGCAGAAAGCTTGGGCCACCCTGCGCTGCGGATTCCAAACCCCAGCCGCCTAGTTGTAACTAGCTGGACACAAATATTGAGCGAAGCCCACGTCGTTTTTATTATTATTATTTCATGAAATTCATGAAATAGTTAAAAAATGGGCTTCCCTTTATTTTTGGTTCCCAGCCGGGTACAAATAGGCAGCTGGGGGTTGGGGCAGCCCGTACCTGCCTGCTGTACCTGGCTAGCATACAAAAATATGGCGAAGCCCATGTCATTTTTTTTTTCGTTTTTGGGCAAAAAAAATTCAAAAAAGGGCTTGCCTGGATTTTTTATTGCCAGTGAAGGTACCAACCCACAGTGGGGGTTAACAGCCATTAGCTGCTTGGGTTACCCTTAGCAATAGAAAATGGAGTGGAAGCATTTTTTTTTTCCCCTAAGGGGTTACGGTTATGTGTTTGGGGTTATTGTTTTTGTTTTTTTTATTTTTTAATGAATTTAAAAAAAAACAAAAACCGACATGGGCTTTGCCCATCGAGCACCCGAGCATTTTACTGCTCACTCATCCCTACTCCTGACCACAGAGCCAGCAGAACGAGTAATCAGATCAGCTGACTCTAGTGTCCACCTGTATCCATCGCAGCGTGTGCGGGCTGTGAGGTCAGCTGAGTTCGGCCGACACTCGAGTCCGCTGATCTGAACTCAGCTGAACTCTTACCACACAGCCCGCACATGCTGCGGTGGATGCAGTGGGACACAGAACAAGTAATCGGCCAACCCCGGAGTCAGCTGATCTGATTACTTGTTCTGCTGGCTATGAGGTCAAGACTTCAGCTGAGTTCAGATCATCTGACTCCAGTGGCAGCCCATTACTTGTTCTATGTCCCCCTGCATCCATCGCAGCGTGTGCAGGCTGTAAGGTCAGCTGAGTTCGGCCGGTACTGGAGTCAGCTGATCTGAACTCAGTTGAACTCCAGCCTGCACACTCTGCGATGAATGCAGCGGGACACAGAACAAGTAATCGTCCGGCATTGGAGTCAGCTGATCTGATTACTTGTTCTGCTGGCTATGAGGTCAGGACTTCAGCTGAGTTCAGATCAGCTGACTCCAGTGTCGACCAAACTCAGATGACTTCCACAACCCACACACGCTGCGATGGATGCAGGGGAACAAAGAACAAGTAATCGTCCATCACTGGAGTCAGCTGATCTAACCTCAGCTGAACTCCTGACCACACAGCCCGCACACGGTCACATGTGATCGGCAGCAGGCAGTGACTGCTGTTAACCTACATCCACCGCAGCATGTGCGGGCTGTGAGATCAGGAGTTCAGCTGACTCCCGATCAGCTGACTCCAGTGCTAGACGATAAAATTCTGTGTCCCGCTGCATCCATCGCAGCGTGTGCGGGCTGTGACATCAGCTGACTCCCGATCAGCTGACTTCAGTGCCAGCCGATAAATTCTGTGTCCCACTGCATCCAACGCAGCAGCCATAAAAAGTGGAAGTAGAAGGATCCGGTAAAATAACAATTGCAGTTGCATGCCTTGCACTTTGAATGCACAGGATCCGGTCAAATGCAGTTTGCAGTATTTTACCAACAGACAAAAATCGCTGATGTGAAACCAGCCTTACATGCTGTCCCTTTCCTTGTGATCCTCCTTGAGATGGTTCAACTGAAGGTTCTCCTCAGTGCAAGACATATGAAAGCCCGCATAGAGTTTGCAAAAGAGACAAAAATAGAACTTTTTGGTGATAATCCTAAATGGTATGTGTGGATAAAACCAGGCACTGTTTATCACTTGTCAATACAATCCTAGCAGTGAAAAGTGGTGGCAGCATCATGCTATGGGGGTGTTTTTAAGCTGCAGGGACAGGATGACTGGTTGCAATTGAAAGAAATATGAATGTGGCCAAGTACAGAAATATCCTGGAAGAAAACCTCTTCCAGTGTGCTTTGGACCTCAAATTTGGCCGAAGGTTCACCTTCCAACAAGACAATGACCCTAAGCACACAGCTAAAATAACAAAGGAGTAGCTTCAGAACAACTCTGAGACCATTCTTGACTGGCCCACCCAGAGCTCCGACCTAAACTCAATTGAGCATCTCTGGATAAACCTGAAAATGGCTGTCCACCAACGTTCACCATCTAACCTGACGCAACAGGAGAGGATCTGCAAGGAAGAATGGCAGAGGATCCCCAAATCCAGGTGTGAAAAACGTGTTACATCATTCCCAAGAAGACTCATGGCTGCACTAACTCAAAAGGCTGCTTCTACTCAATACTGAGCAAAGAGTCTGAATACTTTTGACCATGTGATATTTCAGTTTTTCTTGTTTAATAAATTTGCAAAAATGTCTACATTTCTGTTTTTTTCTGTCAAGATGGGGTGCAGAGTGTACATTAATGAGAAAAAAATTAACTTTTTTGAATTTACCAAATGGCTGCAATGAAACAGAGTGAGAAAGTTAAAGGGGTCTGAATACTTTCCGTACCCACTGTATACACAGCCAGCATCATCTATATTATATATACACAGCCAGCATCCTCTATATTTTAATATATATAGCTAGTAGCCTGTATCTTCTGTATTCTAAATATATTATGTATATATATATATGGCTGAGTATTCTGTTTGGGGCTCGTTATTTTGATAACCTGAAAAACGGTGCATACAGCTTTTTTCGGGCTGTCAAAATGAAGACTAGTGGTTAATGTTTGATTGGTGAGGACTGTTTGCAGAATTGGAGATTTTCCATGAGTGGTGGTGGGACTCTGGAAGGTTCGAGGCAGAACTGGGGCGGACGCGCAGTCTCAAGGGGGCCTGAAAATTTTAGCAGTATGGGGCCCTGAAATTCCTGGTGGCAGCCCTGCCAATGTCATATAGAGCAGATGTTATAGCGTTTACCTACTGCCAGCTGCTGGATGGATCTGCTGGCTTCTTTGCTTACCATCCTCCTGACATCTTTCATCCTGGTAAGGTGTCTTCAGAGGAGTAATGGGGGTCTTCATCCATGTAGTGATCCATGATGATATTGGATATGTAATCTCCTGGTCTCTCCTCATGGTTTTATAAAGTGTCAGGTACATGTTTTTCTTACTTGGATGACATTTCTGAGCTGGTATCTGAAAAAAAAAATCCGGCCCCCTCCACCCCTTAATAGCCGGCCATCACACACCTCTTTCCTCATCACCCATGACAGATCTGTCATAAGAATAAGGAAATTCAATTACCAGTGAATGTAAAATTATTATACGCATGTGCTTAGATGTTATGATAAAAAAAAAAAAAACGGCCTCCTCATCTCCCCTTAATAGCCGGCCAACACTCTCCTTTGTATTTTCCCATTGCCCAAGACAGCACAAAATGCTGTGCTATCAGGAGCATGGGGAAATCCATTTACTGGTAAGTAAAAAATGTGTCACACATGCCTAGGACTTTTGGCGCACATGTTATAGCGCTTACTTACCACCAGCTGCTGGGTGGATCTGCTGGCTTCTTCTCTTGTTTTTCTCCTGGCACCTTTCATCCCAGTCAGGTGTCATCAGTGCATGTTTTTCTTACTTGGATGACATTTCTGAGCTGGTATCTGAAAAAAAAAATCCGGCCTCCTCCACCCCTTAATAACCGGCCATCACACACCTCTTTCCTCATCACCCATGACAGATCTGTCATAAGAATAAGGAAACTCAATTATCAGTAAATGTAAAACTATCATAGGCATGTGCGTAGATGTTATGATTTAAAAAAAAAATAAAAATCCGGCCTCCTCATGTCCCCTTAATAGCCGGCCAACACTCACCTTTGTATTTCCCCATTGCCCAAGACAGAACAAATGCTGTGCTATCAGGAGCATGGGGAAATCCATTTACTGGTAAGTACAAAATGTGTCAGACATGCCTATGACTTATGGCGCAGGTGTTATGGTGCTTACTTACCACCAGCTGCTGGGTGGATCTGCTGGCTTTTTCTCCTGTCCTCCTCCTGGCGTCTTTCATCACATTCAGATGTTGTCAGTGAATTGGAGGTCTCCATCCATGTAGTGATCCATGGTGATATTAGATATCCTATCCCCTGGTCTTCTCCTTATGGTCCTGTGGAGACTCAGGTACCTATTGTTCTTACTTAGATGACATTACTCAGCTAGTATCTGAAAGAAAAAAAAAATCCGACCTCCTCCACCCCTTAATAGCCAGCCATCACACATCTCTTTCCTCATCACCCATGACATATCTATCATAAGAATAAGGAAATTCAATTACCAGTAAATGGAAAAACTATCATAAGCATGTGCTTAGATGTTATGATTAAATAAAAAAAAAAAAATCCGGCCTCCTCATCTCCCCTTAATAGCCGGCCAACACTCACCTTTGTATTTCCCCATTGCCCAAGACAGAACAAATGCTGTGCTATCAGGAGCATGGGGAAATCCATTTACTGGTAAGTACAAAATGTGTCAGACATGCCTATGACTTATGGCGCAGGTGTTATGGTGCTTTCTTACCACCAGCTGCTGGGTGGATCTGCTGGCTTCTTCTCCTGTCCTCCTCCTTGCGTCTTTCATCACATTCAGGTGTCGTCAGAGTAATGGAGGTCTCCATCCATGTAGTGATCTGATCCATGATGATGTTGGATATCCAATCCCCTGGTCTTCTCCTTATGGTCCTGTGGAGACTCAGGTACCTATATTTCTTACTTACATGACATTACTGAGTTGGTATAAAAAAAAAAAAAAAAAATCCGGCCTCCTCATCTCCCCTTAATAATCGGCCACCACACACCTCTTTCCTCATCACCCATGACAGATCTGTCATAAGAATCATAAGAATAAGGAAACTCAATTACCAGTAAATGTAAAACTATCATAGGCATGTGTGTAGATGTTATGATTACAAAAAAAAAAAAAAAAAATCCGGCCTCCTCATCTCCCCTTGATAGCCGGCCATCACTCACCTTTGTATTTCCCCATTGCCCAAGACAGAACAAATGCTGTGCTATCAGGAGCATGGGGAAATCTATTTACTGTTAAGTAAAACATGTGTCACACATGCCTATGACTTGTGGCGCAGGTGTTATAGCACTTACCACCAGCTGCTGGGTGGATCTCCTGGCTTCTTCTCTTGTTCTCCTCCTGGCGTCTTTCATCCCAGTCAGGTGTCGTCAGTGTATTAGAGGTCTCCATCCATGTAGTGATCCATGGTGATGTTGGATATCCAATCTTCTCGTCTTCTCCTTATGGTCCTCTGGAGACTCAGGTACATATTTTTTTACTTGGGTGACATTACTCAGCTGGTATCTGAAAAAAAAATCCAGCTTCCTCCACCCCTTAATAGTTGGCCATCACACACCTCTTTCCTCATCACCTATGACAGATCTGTCATAAGAATAAGGAAACTCAATTACCAGTAACTGTAAAACTATCATAGGCATGTGCGTAGATGTTATAATTAAAAAAAAAAAAAAAAAATCCGGCCTCCTTGTGAGGCAAATCCCGGGATATGAAGATGAATTATGACTTCCAGTCATAATCGCTCATCACTCCCTGGCAGTGCCCCCCTCCCTTCTTGTCCTCAATGTCCAGCATCTGTGAAGGTGTCACATCCCATGGCCATCTCCTATGATATGGAGATGAGATGATGTGGGAACAATGGACACAGGATGACTCCCTGCCGTGACCCTGTGGTAGGAGCTGCTATCTAATTAGCAAGCTTGGAAGTATCCAGACAGAACGACTCCAGTAAAAAATGGTTCATATCTCGCAAGCCATATTTCCGATAAATATGGCAACCATAAAAATGGTGTCTCCGCATGCGGACGATGCTGGCACACCCTTTTTATGGGAGCGGGAGCTTGGGAAATACCCCAGGCGTGATATCAGCCAATGGGGAACTAGTAGACAAGTCATGAGTCCTCTCATTCTGTAGCTAAATTCATAACTGTCACAATGAGAGCATTGGCGTCCGCCTACGACGCTCCCAGGCCAAGTTATGGCCATATTCCATGTTGTGGATTTTGTCCATAACTCCAGCCAGGGGTGGAGCAGTGCTCCCTCTGAGGTCACGAAGGTAGGAGGGGACCTGGATTTGCCCAGGTTGATAACCCTACTTCGGCCATTTTCCAGTGTTCTTTCGCTGGGGGTCACGTGCAGGAAACATCTGTGGGAGTTCCTAGAAACCTGGTCTACAGCGCCCCCCTGTGGCCAGACGCACAAGGTAACTGATTGAATTGCATACCTGTTTGTAAACCATGCTTTATCTGTAACTGTACTCTGACATATGTATATTCTGTAGATTCCCTATTGTATATATTGTAGTTTCTAGTGTGCTTTAGGCTGATTAAATTATATAATTAATCTTGGGCTGTTCTGTTATCTCGATCTTGAATCCCACGTCTGTGTGTTCGGCTAATAGTTACCGTGAAGCGGTTGGTGGCAGCGAGTTGTGCCAAGGATTATTGTGGGGAGGCCAGTGAGATTCGGGGAGGTTTTATATATTCCGCCCGCGGAGGTCGGGGGAATATATACCCTACTCTCACCGGGGACCCTTCAATAATCGGCATAAGTAGTATAGCGGCCTCCTTGCTTATTGTCGGGCAATTCCATAATTGGCCTGACTATAAGAGGGGCGCTAGAGAGCGCGTCACGTGCTCTGTCTGTCGGTCGGGAGGTATAAAGGAGGGGTAACCCCCACTTGTTACCCCCCGATTGTGACGTACTGGTAGCCAGCGCGGGGGATTTCTGAGTGACCCCCCCGGTGGTTTGTGACATATTGGTGGCATAGCGGTGGGATCGAGATAATAGTGTGTGTGAGTGTGAGACCCATACTCCCAGACACTAAAGACTGCCTGCAGCAGCTGTGGCTGCTGGGGTCTTCAGACTAGCTCAACACTAGAGTGTCAGAGTGCAGATACTGTAAGGTGTGTGGAGGCATCAGGTGTCAGTTCTGTGTCAGTGACCAAAAGTCTGCAAGAATGGCTGATGGCACCAGGAGCAGAGCTAGGCAACTGGCCAATGCTAAAGCAGGAGCCGAAGAGAGGGAGGACGGTGCTGTGGACAGTAATGAGGAGGTTGCCCACGAGTCCTCCAGGAGCTCGACGCCAGAAAACAGCTCTGCAGAGGACATTGCACAACCCGGCACTGCTGGACAAGATGAGGAGCAGCTCACCCAAGGGTCCTCAACGAGCCAGATGCCAGCCCTCCGCTCTGCAATGGACAGTGAATCACCAGGCTCCGCAGCGGGCCGCAGATCACCACGTGCCATTCCACCGAGCCTGGGAGGCTCGGGTAGCCTTCTTCAAATGGCTATGGCCCTTCTCCAGGCTGGAGACCGGGAGGGCTACAGGGAACTCATGGCAGAGCGCAGGGCAGCGTGTGAGGCTGCGGAGCGGCAGGCAGAGCGGCAGGCAGCGCGTGAAGAGCGCCAGGCAGAGCGTGAGGCTGCGGAGCGACGGCAACAGGCAGACCGGGACCACCAGCTGCAGCTAGCTCAGCTCCGGCCCTCATCAGCCACACGTGACCTTCAAGACACCAAACTTCCAAAGGTCCGTGTTGAGGACTTCCCAGTGCTGGAGAAGGATGGAGACTTGGACTCTTTCTTGACTGCTTTTGAACGGACTTGCTTGCAGCACCATCTGGACAAGGACCAGTGGGCCAAATACCTGACCCCCCGTTTAAGGGGTAAGGCCCTGGAAATCCTTGGGGACTTGCCTGCTGAGGCAGATCAGGGCTACGACACCATCAAGCGGGCCCTGATCCAACAGTACAACCTCACTCCAGAGTCCTACCGCAAGAAGTTCCGGAGCCTACAGAAGGGACCAAAGGACTCCTGGGCTGACCACAGGCGGGCACTTGCCCGAGCTGCCGACCACTGGACCCAAGGCCTGCAGCTTTCCACCGGACCGGAGATCCTGGACTTGTTCATCACGGAGCAACTCTTGTGGAACTGCCCTGAGGATCTCCGCCAGTTCATCCGAGACCAGAAGCCAAAGGGGTCCACGGCTACAGCTGCCCTGGCCGATGACTACACCAACAATCGGGCTCCTGAGGCCAGGAGAGCAGCCACCAGCAGCACCTGGAGAGGGGGTAAGATGAATTCTGCGACTGCCCCACCTGCCCCTAGACTGCAGGGGGTGTCCCCCTCAACTCCCTTCTCCAGGCCCGTGGCAGAGCCAAGACGGTGCCACCAGTGCAACCTACCTGGACACTTCAAGGCCATGTGCCCTCAGCGTCCCAAGGCCCCGGCTCCGTCCCCGTCCCAAGGGCCGCCCAAGGTGTATTGTGTGGGTGGGGGTGGTGGTAGGTCCCTGGACAGCTTCCAACCTGTCACCGTCGGCCGGTCTGTGACCATAGGACTGCGAGACAGCGCCTCGGAGGTGACTCTGGTGCGGCCTGAGATGGTGTCCCCCCAAGACTTGATCCCTGGAAAAACCCTCGCTGTCTCCGGGATTGGAGGCATTGACCCGGCGCTGCCTGTTGCTGACATTTATGTGGACTGGGGCGCAGGGCGAGGGGTGAGGGAGGTGGGGGTAACTGATCGGATCCCCGCAAACGTGCTACTTGGGACAGATTTGGGGCAGATAACCTCCCAGTTTGGGCCCCCACCAAGGGCTGAACCTTCAGCCAGTACGGACATGACTCCTGACAATGTTAATGTGTTATCTATGAATGATGTGAGAGAGGGGGGAGTGAACTCTGATATTTCTGCTTGCACAGACACCATAGACACACACACAGCTGCAGCTGTGACAGGGGAGGGGGTCAGAGAAAGGTGTGACAATGCCTCTACAAGTAATCAGCCTGTGAGCTGGGATCTGCTGCCCTCTGCAGGGATAAGCAGAGAGCAGGGTGCTGCAGGGGGAGGACCAGTGTGTGGGGTGGGGGCTACCACAGCAAATGTGGGGTCCCCAGAGATTTCACAGCGGGGTTCTGTTGCTGCAGGAGGGGAACAGGCAGGTGAGATTGGGGCCGGTCCAGGAGCGGAAGTGCTCCCAGGTAAGATCTCGGTGCATGGTTCCCCCACAACCGGGGTGTCAGGAAGCCAGGTCGGTCTGCCTGAACCGGCGACTTGGTCAGGAACGGAGGAGGAGCAGGCACGACCCACGGTCGCAGCGGCTGTGGCCGCTGTCACCCGCAGTGGGAGTGCTGGAAGCCAAGGGGCCTCCCGGAGGTCCGATAGCTCTTCCCCTTCTGACCAAGTGGCAGCCGAGTCAGGTGGAGGCCAGGACACAGGTCCCGGGGTACTGACCGAAGATGTGACAGTCTCGTCGATTCTGGCCACATCTAGTCAGGGGTTTCAGGCAGCGTTAGAAGCTGACGACAGCCTGAAAGCTCTTAAGGAGCAGGCGGCACAGCCTCCCTCGGACTCGGACCCGGAGCGAGTGGTCTGGGACCAAGGACGGCTGTACCGGGCCACGGTCCAGCAGGGTTCACCGGAGGCGTGGCCCAGGGACCGACAGTTGGTGGTACCCTATCCGTTCCGGACGGAGTTGTTGCGGATCGCACATGAGATTCCGATGGCCGGACACCTAGGGATCGCTAAGACCAAGGCCAGGTTAAACCAGCATTTCTACTGGCCAAAAATGGGGGCCGATGTGGCTGCCTACTGCCGTTCGTGTGAAACATGTCAGAGAGTGGGGAAGGCGGGGCCACGCCCCAAAGCCCCACTGGTATCTCTGCCCATCATCGATGAGCCTTTCAGGAGGGTGGCTGTGGATCTGGTCGGCCCGCTGGCCATCCCCAGCAGCTCCGGGAAACGCTTCATACTGACGGTAGTGGACTATGCCACCCGGTACCCAGAAGCAGTGGCCTTGTCGTCCATTCGGGCTGACAAGGTGGCCACCGCATTGCTGGAGATTTTCTCCCGAGTGGGTTTTCCCCAGGAAATGCTCACTGACCGGGGGACCCAATTCATGTCCCAGCTGATGGAGGCCCTCTGTAAGCAAGTCCAGGTGCGACATCTGGTGGCCAGCCCGTACCATCCACAGACTAATGGCCTGTGCGAGCGGTTCAATGGCACCTTAAAGCAGATGCTTAAGATGTTGGTCGACTCCCATGGGCGTGACTGGGAGCGGTATCTCCCACACCTGTTATTTGCTTACCGGGAGGTTCCACAGGCCTCAACAGGATTCTCACCGTTTGAGCTCCTGTACGGGCGACGTGTGCGGGGCCCCCTGGCTCTGGTGAAAGAGGCTTGGGAAGGGGATTTGGCCACCCCTGGAGTGTCGGTTATCGAGTATGTCATGCGCTTCCGGGACAAAATGCAGGCCTTGACGCAACTGGTACACGACAATATGGCTCAAGCCCAGGCCGATCAGAAGCGTTGGTACGACCAGAACGCTTGTGAGAGGACCTACCAAGTGGGTCAAAAGGTGTGGGTACTGGTCCCCGTACCACAGGACAAGCTTCAGGCAGCCTGGGAAGGCCCATACCTCGTGTACCAGCAGCTCAACCCTGTGACGTACCTGGTCACCCTGGACCCTGCCCGTGGAAGGCGGAAGCCCTTCCATGTGAACATGATGAAGGCACATCATGAGCGGGAGGCATGTGCGCTCCCCGTGTGCAACCTGCCCGAGGAGGGAGAAGCGGAAACCCTCTTGGATATGCTAGCCCAGGTTAGGGCAGGCGGATCCATTGAGGATGTGGAGGTTGGCCACCAGCTCTTGGAGGACCAACGGTCCCAGCTGTGGGCCACCCTCCTCCCCTTCCGGGGGTTGTTTACCAACCAGCCCGGAAGGACTGACTTGGCTGTCCATCACGTGGACACTGGGGATCATCCCCCGATCCGGCGTTCAGCATATCGGGTCTCCCTGGAGGTGCAGCAACACATGCGCCAGGAGATTGACGAGATGCTGAAGCTGGGGGTGATCCAGGCATCCAACAGCGCTTGGGCCTCGCCTGTAGTCCTCGTCCCTAAGAAGGACCGAACCACTCGGTTCTGCGTGGACTACAGGGGGCTCAATGCTGTCACGGTCGCCGATGCGTACCCAATGCCACGCATCGATGACCTGCTCGATCAGTTGGCCGGGGCTCAGTACCTGACCATCATGGACCTGAGCCGGGGATATTGGCAGATCCCCCTGACTCGCAAGGCCAGGGAACGCTCTGCCTTTATTACCCCATTTGGACTGTACGAGTCCACGGTGATGCCATTCGGGATGAGGAATGCCCCTGCCACTTTCCAGCGGATGGTCAACACCCTGCTCAAGGGACTTGAAGGGTACGCGGCCGCGTACCTGGATGACATTGCCATCTTCAGTCCCACCTGGGAGGACCACCTAGAGCATCTAGCACAGGTGCTCAGGCGGATCCACCGGGCAGGTTTGACCATCAAGCCGGGAAAGTGTCAGCTGGCCATGAGCGAGGTCCAGTACCTCGGTCACCGGGTAGGCGGGAGAACACTGAAGCCCGAGCCTGAGAAAGTGGAGGCCATCGCATCCTGGCCCACCCCCAGGACCAAGAAGCAGGTGATGTCCTTCTTAGGGACCGCCGGGTACTATAGGAGGTTTGTTCCACGCTATAGTAGCCTGGCAAAGCCCTTGACGGACCTCACCAAGAAGAAGCTGCCCTCTGCAGTCGATTGGACAATGGACTGCGAGACAGCCTTCCAGGCCCTAAAGGACGCCCTGTCCAGCCCGCCCGTGCTACAGGCAGCCGACTTCACGCGGCCGTTTGTAGTACAGACCGACGCCAGTGACTTCGGCCTCGGTGCGGTGCTCAGCCAGGTGGACTCTGCGAGCCAAGAGCACCCAGTCTTGTACCTGAGCAGGAAGCTGTTACCAAGGGAAGTGGCCTATTCCACGATGGAGAAGGAGTGCCTGGCCATAGTGTGGGCCCTGCAGCGTCTGCAACCCTATCTATACGGGCGCCACTTCATCGTGGAGACGGACCACAATCCCCTCAGCTGGTTGCACACCGTCTCTGGGACGAATGGGCGATTGTTGCGATGGAGCCTTGCGCTCCAGCAATACAACTTCACCATTCGCCACAAAAGGGGCCGTGACCACGGTAACGCAGACGGGCTGTCCCGACAAGGAGAGGTCGCGGACGGGCGCACGGGGGAACACCGGAGTGTGCTGCCCCCTAGCGCCCTCAAAAGGGGGGAGGTGTGAGGCAAATCCCGGGATATGAAGATGAATTATGACTTCCAGTCATAATCGCTCATCACTCCCTGGCAGTGCCCCCCTCCCTTCTTGTCCTCAATGTCCAGCATCTGTGAAGGTGTCACATCCCATGGCCATCTCCTATGATATGGAGATGAGATGATGTGGGAACAATGGACACAGGATGACTCCCTGCCGTGACCCTGTGGTAGGAGCTGCTATCTAATTAGCAAGCTTGGAAGTATCCAGACAGAACGACTCCAGTAAAAAATGGTTCATATCTCGCAAGCCATATTTCCGATAAATATGGCAACCATAAAAATGGTGTCTCCGCATGCGGACGATGCTGGCACACCCTTTTTATGGGAGCGGGAGCTTGGGAAATACCCCAGGCGTGATATCAGCCAATGGGGAACTAGTAGACAAGTCATGAGTCCTCTCATTCTGTAGCTAAAT
Organism: Anomaloglossus baeobatrachus; assembly: GCF_048569485.1. NCBI lineage: Eukaryota > Metazoa > Chordata > Amphibia > Anura > Aromobatidae > Anomaloglossus > Anomaloglossus baeobatrachus. Next base: position 529,362,908 of record NC_134356.1, read on the forward strand.
TCATAACTGTCACAATGAGAGCATTGGCGTCCGCCTACAACGCTCCCAGGCCAAGTTATGGCCATATTCCATGTTGTGGATTTTGTCCATAACTCCAGCCAGGGGTGGAGCAGTGCTCCCTCTGAGGTCACGAAGGTAGGAGGGGACCTGGATTTGCCCAGGTTGATAACCCTACTTCGGCCATTTTCCAGTGTTCTTTCGCTGGGGGTCACGTGCAGGAAACATATGTGGGAGTTCCTAGAAACCTGGTCTACAGCGCCCCCCTGTGGCCAGACGCACAAGGTAACTGATTGAATTGCATACCTGTTTGTAAACCATGCTTTATCTGTAACTGTACTCTGACATATGTATATTCTGTAGATTCCCTATTGTATATATTGTAGTTTCTAGTGTGCTTTAGGCTGATTAAATTATATAATTAATCTTGGGCTGTTCTGTTATGTCGATCTTGAATCCCACGTCTGTGTGTTCGGCTAATAGTTACCGTGAAGCGGTTGGTGGCAGCGAGTTGTGCCAAGGATTATTGTGGGGAGGCCAGTGAGATTCGGGGAGGTTTTATATATTCCGCCCGCGGAGGTCGGGGGAATATATACCCTACTCTCACCGGGGACCCTTCAATAATCGGCATAAGTAGTATAGCGGCCTCCTTGCTTATTGTCGGGCAATTCCATAATTGGCCTGACTATAAGAGGGGCGCTAGAGAGCGCGTCACGTGCTCTGTCTGTCGGTCGGGAGGTATAAAGGAGGGGTGACCCCCACTTGTTACCCCCCGATTGTGACGTACTGGTAGCCAGCGCGGGGGATTTCTGAGTGACCCCCCCGGTGGTTTGTGACACTCCTCATCTTCCCTTAATAGCCGGCCAACACTCACCTTTGTATTTCCCCATTGCCCAAAACAGAACAAATGCTGTGCTATCAGGAGCATGGGGAAATCTATTTACTGGTAGGTAAAAAATATGTCACACATGGCTCTTACTTGTGGCGCAGGTGTTATGGTGCTTACTTACCACCAGCTGCTGGGTGGATCTGCTGACTTCTTCTCCTGTCCTCCTCTTTGCGTCTTTCATCACATTCAGGTGTCGTCAGAGTAATGGAGGTCTCCATCCATGTAGTGATCCATGATGATGTTGGATATCCAATCCCCTGGTCTTCTCCTTATGGTCCTGTGGAGACTCAGGTACCTATATTTCTTACTTACATGACATTACTGAGTTGGTATAAAAAAAAAAAAAAAATCCGGCCTCCTCATCTCCCCTTAATAATCGGCCACCACACACCTCTTTCCTCTTCACCCATGACAGATCTGTCATAAGAATAAGGAAACTCAATTACCAGTAAATGTAAAACTGTCATTGGCATGTGTGTAGATTTTATGATTACAAAAAAAAAATAAAAAATCCGGCCTCCTCATCTCCCCTTGATAGCCGGCCATCACTCACCTTTGTATTTCCCCATTGCCCAAGACAGAAGAAATGCTGTGCTATCAGGAGCATGGGGAAATCTATTTACTGTTAAGTAAAAAATGTGTCACACATGCCTATGACTTGTGGCGCAGGTGTTATAGCACTTACCACCAGCTGCTGGGTGGATCTGCTGGCTTCTTCTCTTGTTCTCCTCCTGGCGTCTTTCATCCCAGTCAGGTGTCGTCAGTGTATTAGAGGTCTCCGTCCATGTAGTGATCCATGGTGATATTGGATATCCAATCTTCTGGTCTTCTCCTTATGGTCCTCTGGAGACTCAGGTACATATATTTTTTTACTTGGGTGACATTACTCAGCTGGTATCTGAAAAAAAAAAAAAAAAATCCGCCTTCCTCCACCCCTTAATAGTTGGCCATCACACACCTCTTTCCTCATCACCCATGACAGATCTGTCATAAGAATAAGGAACTTCAATTATCAATAAATGTAAAACTATCATAGGCATGTGCGTAGATGTTATAATTAAAAAAAAAAAAAAAATCCGGCCTCCTCATCTCCCCTTAATAGCCGGCCAACACTCACCTCTTTCCTTATCACCCATGACATATCTGTCATAAGAATAAGGAAACTCAATTACCAGTAAATGTAAAACTATCATAGGCATGTGCGTAGATGTTATGATTTAAAAAAAAAAATCCGGCCTCCTCATCTCCCCTTAATAGCCGGCCATCACTCACCTTTGTATTTCCCCCTTGCCCAGGACAGCACTAGAAGCTGGTGCTATCAGAAGCATGGGGAAATCCATTTACTGGTAAGTAAAAAATGTGTCACACATGCCTATGACTTGAGGCGCAGATGTTATAGCGCTTACTTACCACCAGCTGCTGGGTGGATCTGCTGGCTTCTTTTCTTGTCCTCCTCCTGGTGTCTTTTGTCCCAGTCAGGTGCCTTCAGAGAAATGGAAGTCTTCATCCATGTGGAGGTCCCAGGTGATGTTGGACATCCGATCTTCTGGTGCTCTTTGCATTATCTTCTGGAGGCTCAGGTTCACAGCATGCTCTGATTTTATTGAGCTGGTGTATTGTTGAGGGTTTTCCAGTTGACAAATGAAAACCCTCTAAACCTGGCCTGGTCCTCAGGTGTTATAGAACACCTAGCCGCTGCTGCTTCGATGTTTTGAAGCATAAGTGCAAGGGACCTGGGATGACGCTTAGTTGGCTACAAAAAATGAGGCAGAAAACAAGGGTCATAGTGAACTTGGTGACAAATCATAGCAATTTTCGATTTGAAGTATTGAAAAAAACATGCTCAATGTTAAAGGAATGTTTTCCAATGTAAAAAGAATATCTTAGAGACAAAACCAGCACCACAAGCATTGCATCTCAGTCTGGTCACCTCAATGAGTTGCAATGCTACTGATAATCTATATGGATAAATATACTTCTGTCTTATCATGAATAGGATGCAAAATTATGTGTGCTGTAACATGTATGTGAATTATTTGCACTGTTGCACATAATTCACATACATTGGAGAATATGTGTTGGAGAATATGTAAGTCTGATCCAAGTGACATATCAGTACATTACTTACTACAGGGATGTATGGTGGGTCCATCCTAAGGGCTTCCACTGAGACCCAATCAATGCACTGGAAGAATTGATGTTCTCGGATGTTACCATTGACTCCCAATCGCTGGACAGGATCTTTCTGGAGGAGCTGAAAATAAGAAACATATTTAGAATTTAGTAAGTGAACCCTGTGATCTGAGAAACACACAAGAATCTGACCGATCTTATTTCAAAACTATATAATGTAAATGTGTAATTGGATTGAAGGTTGTCAGAAAATGTCTGTGTAAAGCTCTGTTCAATTCCAATCACCGTGTAAGCTGTTAATATGGCAACCCTAATACTAGAATCTTATACCATGAACATACTCACCTGTTTAATGATGTCCTTGGCGCCGGAGGAAGATGTATCAGAGAGTGTGCGATGGTATGCACTCTTACTGGGCAGCATTTTGTTTAGGATGACACCAAACGAATACCAGTCAACTCCGGCGTTATACTCCTTCTTGTCCAGCATCTGTCACAGAGAATAATTAGTAGTAGTGCTACCCCCTCTATGTCACCATACTGATATGTCACTCATACTGTTGTGTAATTATATAGTAAATGGCACTGGGCTTTACTACCTATTCAAGAGACAAAAGGATCTTTCATACTCATACTCAAATGAAATGAATGAATGAATGAAGAACATTAAAAATCAGAATGAATGTACTATATACGATTGTGGCAGAGCACACAATACCAACCCAGTGTGTTACCGTTTTAGACTTTAAAGAGCTATATGCGAAATTATGGCTGATAGAATTGATGTGGCAGTTGACATTGTCTAATATACACAGTGCAGCTTTGTCCAATGTACTAAATACTTCAGATACTTGTTATATAGTAAATATAAGTTCTCATAAATAATACATATTCCTATATCATTATTACACATTATTTTGCCACTTTAAGGCATCTGTGGTCTGGATACCTCTAAATTACCCCTTCTGTCATAGTGCAACATCCTTGTAGACATGTGCTCTAGGAGGAATGAGAGATTCTAGTCCTCCTATTTAGTGATTGTCAAGCTTCCATAGATGAAACATTTCACACTTGTTCTGTGGATAAGTTGAAAATCCCTTAAAGTGAACCTATCAGGAAACATATTCACCCAGAACCACGAGCAGTTCTGGGTGCATATTGCTAATTCCTGCCTAACCATCCCTGTATCTAGTAGCATAGATAAAGAGATCTTTAGAAAAAGTATTTCTAAATATCCTTTATGATATGCTAAAGAGCGCAGGAACTAGTCACAAGGGCGTTCCTGTGCTCATTCCGCCCTCTTAGCATGTTAGCACGCCCACAGGGGCATGCTAACATGCTATTCAATGCCCATTGCCCAGTGTAATCAGTGGTGACATGCGTACCTGTGTCCAATGTCACTGCTTCAGAACACTGGGTTAGGGTTAGTGCGCATGATCAGAATGCCCGGCACTGGTGGTTATGCACCCTAGACCTCTCTGAAGCCAGGACGCATACACCTGGCTTCATAGTGCATATGTCCAGAAGTGTGGGGCATTCTGATCATGCACACTGACCCTAAGCCCAGCTTCTGAAGCGGTGACAACGGACACAAGTATGTGCGTCACCGCTGATGACGCAGGGCAATGGACCTTGAATAGCATGTTAGCATGCCCCTATGGGCGTGCTAACATGCTAAGAGGGCGGAATGACCGCAGGAAATAACACCCTTGTGACTAGTCCCTGCGCTCATTAGCATATCATAAAGGATCTTTAGAAATACTTAAAGATCTCTTTATCTATGCTACTAGATAGAGGGACTATTAGGCAGGGATTAGAAATATGCACCCAGAACTGTTCGTTGTTATGGGTGCATATTGCACCTGACAGGTTCCCTTTAAAGGGGGCTTTCAGTATTTTGACATTGATAACCTGCAGTTCATCAATGTAAGATTAGTTGGGGTCTAACACCCAGCATGCCCACTGATTAACTGCTCCTGGTGTTTGTATATAACCAATATAGTTAGCGGAGCTTTGCAGCTCTGATCACTGGATAGTGGCGGCTGCTCAATACTACAGATCAGGTACTATTGAACTAAACACAGGCTGATCTGCAGTTTTTTCTACTGACCACGAAACAGCACAGAGGTGCGGCTTTCCATGCTGTTTACATCTAGTTGCTGCCAATGATGATAGCTAATCAGTGAGGATGCCGGTTGTTGGATCCCCAACAATTTTATATTGATGACCTACCCTAGGGAAGTATCATCAATATAAAAGAACCAGAAAAACCTTTTTAGGTAGAAAAATAATAATAATAAAAAAAGTAAAAATCATTCTCACCTCAGGAGCCATGTAACCCATGGTTCCAGCGTAACTGGTGGCTGTCCGGTCTCCGTGCATGTTGTCAAGAGCTAGACCGTAATCCATGATCTTAATATGGCCCGTATCAGCCACCAGGATGTTTTCGGGCTTCAGGTCTCTGTAAGAATAGTAAAAAGTACCTGAATATGGAGCAGTTGTTTACTTATATCTGTGACCAATGATGACACACACTTTAATAAACATATTTTCTTTTATTGAAATACTTTCTTTGATAAAAATTCTTTTACTATATGTCCTAATCGTAACACTCTGGATATTACTGCGGCTACATGTGACAGGCCGCTCATTGTAGCTTCCTGGTAGTGATACCTACTAGAAACCCATTCACAGGGCATCAGTCTGCAGGTTACCAGGGTGGAGGGTTAAGTTCAGCTAAGCTTTAACAATGACTCAATTACCTATGGATGACGCCCTTAGAATGGAGGAACTGGATCCCACAGACTAGTTCAGCAGCATAGAATCTAACAAAAAGAAAATGAATAAGTATCAGCTCCTGAAGATAATACAATTGTGAATTCATATTAGTCAATGTCGATATAAGCATTATTCTATATTATCCTGCTTCCAGAACAATTTTCTATTATTACTAGAGATGAGCATCTTGTTCGGAAAATGTTCACTAATTTTAAATTTGGTACGAGCCTTGGCAGGCTCGGCTTGGGCTCGGATTTCCAAACACTTTTGTCAAATGTCGGCAATGTTTGGTTATGTTTGGTAACTGTTCAGTTGGTACATATATTAAACCAACCAAAAAAACTCCTAATAAAAATGTATACTTTATTTCTATATCAATTAAAAAGGTTATATTCATGCAACCAGAGACACACAATGTGCATATAGTGTTAGATACATCGGATGGAAAGTGTAAGGGTAATTGTATCTAGGGGCTGTGCAGATCAATGGTGTATAAACCTGATAGATTTAGAAGCTGGACCCTAGGGGATATGACTCACCCTTAATTGGTCCCTGCCTAGCAATGGGGCTTTAAGCACCCTAACTTTCTTGGTGCCCCCATTCCACGTCGGCTGCTCCTATTGTATCCCTTACTAACTTGAATATAACCATCACTAAATTTACCAGAATAAAGTGCTAAGTGCAAAACCACATATACACATACAACAGACACAAATTAGTAGAGCGGTTGCTACCCAAAAGAGTCAACTGCAATAAATATTTACACTAGGTGACACCTTAGAGTTACCCAGGACTGGTATCACCACTAATTCACTGGATCCATTGAAATTGAACAATATGAGATCAAGGCACTCTAGATTGTCACTCATTAAGTTCACTAGCAAAGAAAGAGATGCAAAATATCATACAGCTCACTGGTTGAATGTCTACAATCCAGGGATTACAGTTCACATATAAAGGATAAAGCACCATACTCCATTATTCCAAGGATAACATGTCCCCAGAAACATCCCTGGAAAGAGGCATGAATCATATCAGATGACTATAGATAGGTGAGTGAGAAAAAAGGAATACACCCATTGCGTACTTTACGATTTGTTGGTATCGCCTCCGGGCCTACTGTCGAACCATGTATGTCAGCAAAGAATGACAATTCATATGTCAGCAACGCTCAGTTGTGTCTTTGACCTCGCCCTTCGCCCAACGTGTTTCCCCCCATTTGTGCCTGGGGTTCATCAGGGGATCAAAGCTGACAACAGGGGAGAAAATCACATCCCCGTCGTCCTTTCCAAACAGTTCAAGAAATATATACCCGGTATCAATACACCGTGGGGTATATCATGTAGATCACAGGAGCTCATAGCCAGGTGTGCTAACATGCATGGCTCGACAGTAGGCCTGGAGGCACTACCAACAAATTGTAAAGTACTGAATGGGTGTATTCCTTTTTTCTCACCCACCTATCTATAGTCATCTGATATGATTCATGCCTCTTTCTAGGGATGTTTCTGGGGACATGTTATCCTTGGAATAATGGAGTACGGTGCTTTGTCCTTTATATGTGAACTGTAATCCCTGGATTGTAGACATTCAACCAGTGAGCTGTATGATATTTTGCATCTCTTTCTTTGCTAGTGAATTTAATGAGTGACAATCTAGAGTGCCTTGATCTCATATTGTTCAATTTCAATGGATCCAGTGAATTAATGGTGATACCAGTCCTGGGTAACTCTAATGTGTCACCAAGTGTAAATATTTATTGCAGTTGACTCTTTTGGGTAGCAACCGCTCTACTAATTTGTGTCTGTTGTATGTGTATATATGGTTTTGCACTTAGCACTTTATTCTGGTAAATTTGGTGATGGTTATCTTCAAGTTAGTAAGGGACACAATAGGGGCAGCCGCCGTGGAATGGGGGCACCAAGAAAGTTAGGGTGCTTAAAGCCACATTGCTAGGCAGGGACCAATTAAGGGTGAGTCATATCCCCTAGGGTGCAGCATCTAAATATATTAGGTTTATATACCATTGATCTGCACATCCCCTAGATACAATTACCCTTACACTTTCCATCCGGTGTATCTAAAGGCCGCTTTACATGGGACGATTTATTGTGTGTTCGCATGTGCAATCACACCCGCCCCCATCGTTTGTGCGTTACGAGCAATTTGTTGCCCGTGTCGCACAAAGTCGGTAACCCCCGTCACACGTACTTACCCCCCGAACGACCTCGCTGTGGGCGGCGAACATCCTCTTCCTGAAGGGGGAGGGATGAGCAGCGTCACAGCGACATCACACAGCGGCCGCCCAATAGAAGCGGAGGGGCGGAGATGAGTGGGATGTAACATCCCGCCCACCTCCTTCCTTCCGCATTGCCGGCGACCGCAGGTAAGCTACAGTTTGTCATTCTCGAGGTGTCACACATAGCGATGTGTGCTGCCTCAGGAACGACGAACAACTGGCGCGCAGAAGGACGATCGATTTTTTGAAAATGAGCGACGTGTCAAATGAGCAACGATAAGGTGGCTATTTTTGCTCATTCACAGTCGCTCGTAGCTGTCACACACTGCGATATGTCAAACGATGCCGGATGTGCGTCACTAACGACATTAACCCTGACGACATATCGTTAGATATATCGTAGCGTGTAACGGGGCCTTTACACTATATGCACATTGTGTGTCTCTGGTTGCATGAATATAACCTTTTTAATTGATGTAGAAATAAAGTATACATTTTTATAAGGAGTTTTTTTGTTTGGTTTAATAGTTGATACCCCTGATACTATATCCTTTTAGTCTTCAGTTGGTACATACCATCCACTCCCGGCCCCATCACAGCCATGTCAAGTATTGCAGTCAGACTCTCATCCGGGCCCACTTATTAAACTTCATGATTTTTCAATGCTTTCCCCACCCACCCACCCTCTGTGTAAAGCAGTCTGTGTTTGGTTACTCCAGCAGTGAGGGCGGAGTGCAAGGTATGCTCTCCGGAAGATTGTGTCACATCATGGGCCGGCGCCATTTTGCTGTTGGATACAGGAGATGTAGCAGCTTGCTGCCCTGATCACCTGAGTGCAGACAAGAAGATAAGCTATGCTGGAACTGAGCAGAGGTGGAGGACATCATGCGGCTGATGACCCCTAGTGTCCAAGGTGACCGTCGTGCTCCTGGAGCGGCAGGCACAGACCATCCACCATATATGTAACATGGGGGATGGTACAGCACCCAGTGCTCGGCCATGTCTGAAGCGAGGTTCGTATCCAGCGCTGAGACCGGATGGCAGAGGAGCTTCCTGAAGTGATGGTGGTATCTGCAGGGACCAACTCCCCCATCAAGGAGACCAACAGGGGTAAAACCCCTGGGGACAAGACCCTTGGAGCCAGTCTGCTGAAGCCAGCAGGAGAAGGAGGAAGAGGAATAAGAGGAAGAAGTCCTCCCACCCCTGAGTGAGTCAGCCATCCAGCCTTCCACCCCACCCTGCAGTCCATTGGAGCCCTATCTCTGGTTTCTCCCTGAAAATGGACGAGACATTTGATGTGGTTGAAGAGAGGATGAGGGCAGATGCCTTAGCCCGGGACTGGCTGGCTGGGCCGAAGAGAGTCGACTTTGAAAAGGGCTGTACCCAAGGCAAGGTCATCGACTTTAATCAGTCCCGAGGCTTTGGGTTTATAGCTGAAGATAAGACTGGGTACCATATATATGTGAATCAGGTCATGGTCAAACGGCATACCCTCGTCCACAGACCCTGTATGTGGGGCAAAGGGTATCGTTCATGCACCTGTGGTGCCGCAAGGGGTGATATGCGGTGAGGTGGGAGGAAGAGGCTGAGGAAGAAAGGCAAAGCCTGCGTCGCGGGAGAACACTATCTGTCAGTCGGTGGGAGACCCATCACCAAGAGGAGCATATAGCTCAATCCCCGAAGAGTGCCTGTGGCCCAGATCCCCATTTGGCAGAACAGGAATATCAGCAAACTGCCGCCTGTTTAAGCACCGTGGCAGGTACTGCCATAAATGTTACTGGCAACTAGACGGCACAACTATTTTATGCCAGCAGCAACATTCTCCGAGAGGACCGTGGCCGGAGTGAATACATGCACCAGCCATGGAAATCGACCAGGCCCCTTCCCCTAAATCCTAGGAAACCTGGAAAAAGAAGGCGTCCTGAACCGGACTAATGACCCCTGTCTGTTCCACTGTTGGCTGATGGCCAAGTTAAAAAAAGAGCTAGTTCCAGAGCCCTTTTGTAAAGGAAGGAATCGGGGCCAGTCAGGTCTCCATTAGGACCCTTAGTTGTGCAGGAAACCACGTTGGCTGAAAGAGGCCCTAAGGTGAAAATTTTTACAGGAAAGGAGATATTGCCAGATAGGCCTGGTTTTTATTTCCCCCCTTCAAGTTTTGTGCTTATTGTGCTCCCCTCTGCTGGATTTGGAGAACTTTGAGCCCTCTGGGTTGTAGGCGTATACCCCCTCAGACAAGGACTTGCCCCTTGCAGCTCTCAGGAACTGTGCTCCAAACTGCCGTTTGAAGTTTGCCTTCATGGACTTTGCCCATTTACACCCTGACAATATAGATTTTTCCCTAACCAACCCCTGAGAAACTGTGTCCAGTCCAGTGAACCGTGAGTGGAGGATGACCCGATGCACTGGCCAGGTCGGGATGTGTTTTATTTTTTATGGATGAATAGTTTTAAGGACTGTACCACCACCTTTATGGCGTCTGGCGAAGTACTGTGCCCTTGGACTGGAATGGTAACTGTTGGCCTACAGGCCTGTTTTTAAAACACACCAGTGACTATGTAAGGGGAATACATGAAATAGCAGAAACTGCTGTGTGAATACTGACTTGAAAAATCCAATAGCTATATGCAAGGGTGAATATGTGAAAAATGGAATCTGCATTACTGCCATGAACATATGAAACAAGAGAAATTTAGCTACTGAATTGATCAATGCAATAGAGCCCCAACACTACGCCAAAGTATTTCTCTACGTTGGGGTCCCTAGCTTGTGTGTGTCCTCTCATGCAGTTAAAAAACCTACCGTGTATGGGAAGCTGAGACCCAGGCTATTTATGCGTATGATATGGATTGGCAATAGGTGTGGTTGGGGAGGGTTCACAAACGAACTTAGACTGGTGTTCCAAACGTTATTCCTATTTTGTTAGTATTTTTTCGTTTGTGAACCCTCCCCAACCACACCTATTGCCAATCCATATCATACGCATAAATAGCCTGGGTCTCAGCTTCCCATACACGGTAGGTTTTTTAACTGCATGAGAGGACACACACAAGCTACGGACCCCAACGTAGAGAAATACTTTGGCGTAGTGTTGGGGCTCTATTGCATTGATCAATTCAGTAGCTAAATTTCTCTTGTTTCATATGTTCATGGCAGTAATGCAGATTCCATTTTTCACATATTCACCTTGCATATAGCTATTGGATTTTTCAAGTCAGTATTCACACAGCAGTTTCTGCTATTTCATGTATTCCCCTTACATAGTCACTGGTGTGCATACCTTATCTCCCCATAGTGATGTTTTTTTTAGGTTTTTGCACCCAGTTCGGACTTAGACTGGTGTTCCAAACGTTATTCCTATTTTGTTTTTAAAACACAGACTTTGTTTGTTCAGGAGATTTAGGCTTGTCCGGCCTGAAGAAAGAAAATGTTAAGACCCCGAAGAAGAAAAGACTAGATAGAGATATATCTTGGTTTTATGCCTGATTTTATTGTGTTGCAGATTTCTACATGACCAAAGATGGTCACGGTTAAAGAAAGGTGGAATGTATGAAGGTGGACTGTGCCGTGCAACCACCTGAAGACCTCTATGTTTGTATTAATTGAATACTGTACATTTATATGTGTAGTAATGATAAGAATTGCTATCAGCAAAATGCAACATTGTTTAAAACGTGTGTTCAATAAAGCATGTAAAGTTTAGAACTGTTGTGGACTCATCTGTAGTATATAACATCGCACGGTGTCAACAAGATCCAAAACTGCCAGCTAATGGCTGGGACATCCCGCTGCAACCAGGTAATACCTCCACACGCACTCCACTATACATGCTTTCCCACCTGTCTGTAACATGCTGGGGCTGGCACAGGACTGCATCCCTCACCCGAATATACTGGCCCTGGATACATTACACTCCGGCAGCCTCTGTGACCCACACTCCTCTTGCACTTTGAAAGCAACCGCCGCAATGCAGGGTATAGTTGCGGCCCACACACAGCCCGCACTCTGAGGGTATGTGCCCATGATAATTTATAGCAGTGTTTTGGACACAGCGTGTTTCTGCTGCATCCAAAACGCTGTATTATACAATAGAAGCACAGTGGATGGGATTTATAGAAATCCATGCAAACTGTGCTTCTTTACACCACAGCATAAAGTAACGGCTCTTAGAGCAGCAGCATGTCAATTTATGCTACGCAAATGCGAGTGTTCTCCACAAGGAGAATAGACGAAAAGACCGAAGCGCCCCAACGCTGACCATGGGCACGGGCAGCTGTAGTTTCCTGCGGAGGACACTTACGACTCCACAGGAAAGGACATGCTGCTTCCAGGATGAAATGTGTCCTGAACATGTGCACTGACACTGAAAATAAAAGTTGCTGCCGGAGTGCGGAGCAACCCGCACTCTGGCAGCATTTCAACTTTGAAGGCACTGCCGGACTGTCTGAATGCGTGCCATCTGCTGGCAAAAAAACGCGTTCTTTTAGCCAAGAGATCCCGATTTGGTGCTGAAATTTATATACAATACTGCATCGACTTTTTGCCAAAATATGCAGATTTAGTGCAGGAATTTGTGGTATAAATTTCAGCAACAAATCTGCATCTCCTGGCAAAAAAACCCCTCAGTTTTTATGCAGTTTCCTGCCAAGAGATGCAGATATAGTACAGAAATGTCTCTATCTAGATGTCCCAGTAGCTGTGAACTCAAGGAATGTTAAAGGCTCTCTTAAAGGCTCTCTCACAGCAGCTGTCAACCTGATAACTTTAAGGGAGACTTTAAGAAAGCCTTTAACGTTCCTTGAGTTCCCAGCTGCTGGGACATCTGGATGCTGTGAACGGGCACCAGAGTTCAAAGCCTCCAGGTGTCCCAACAGCTGGGAACGCAAAGAAACTTAAAGGCTCTCTTAAAAGCTCCCATAAGGTTTACGGGCCTCACATAGTACATAGTTTGGGGTCAGTCCCCTTTTATTGTGCCACAGCATACACATGGACCCATTTGAGCTTGGTGGTCCATTATGTAATGTTTCATGTTCGTTTAGTGTGTCTTTTTACAGAATGGACCTAGGTCTTTTTACATAAATGCATTAAAAGTTATATTTTAAGTCTTTTTCTGTGTCATACACCTATTTGCTATTGTGTTATACTAACTTTTGTGGTGTCGGGAATCTTTATTCCACGTACAGTGGTAACTTGCTATTTAGTTTATACTCTCAGGAGCTGACCTTTCAGAATTGGAAGTAACGCTGTGACTGAAATATCTAACTACCCATATATGTACAGTTTTACTTAAAGTAGTTGTCTGGTCTCAGAAGAAAAGTCTAATGTGACGGTGTAAAAAGTGAACAGTGTCAATATTCCTTTATATTTACCATGTGTTTGGGCAGTCTCGTGACTGCATGTATGCAACTTACATACTTGAGATTACATGCAGACTATACTCCTGCACTTCTCTCAATTCTCTCCTATTGAGTGAAGCCGGGTGAGACTAGTCGGCACGTGACCACATGTTTACAAACACAGGATCGCCCACCTGAACATTGAAACAGAGAGATCATGTGACTGCTGACTTTTCCTCTGATGCAGGGCAAACTATAAGACACTTTACCTGGCACTGGTGATGTCAAGCCGCCCCTTCTTCCGTAGAAGTTTGGCAAAGTCCCCGCAGCGCATGTATTCCATACCAAGAAAGAGACTGTTCTGTAACATGAAATGAAGCATACTTGTATATGCATTTATTATACATTATAGACAAATATACATTGGAATATTTAAACCCTTAAGTAATGACAGATATTTTCTGTCAAAAGTAGGTGTCAGTTCCTGCATTATGATGGATATGCTCATCATGAACTTGAACTGTCACTGTGCGGAAACACAGGGACAGGTCCACGCCGGCAGCAGTCACAGACAGCTACCAGTACGACTAGTGATGTGGTGACCAATTACAGCTGCCCCTGCTCTCTGATCAATGTGATTGCTTAGCCAATTTGACTAACATACTGTATCACAGCATGTGATCGGCAAAAGTTCAGAGATCAACTTAGCTGACAGCTGCACTCCAGCAGTAACAGCCAGCGTCGGTGACAGCACCGCTACAGGCTAATTTACCAGACAAATACTGTGATTAATAGCAATCACGGCATTTAGAAGGTTGTGAGGGAGCTCAGCACAATAATGGGGAGCTAACGGTTGACATGGCACTCACAGACCAAACAATGACCTCCTGCTTTGCCAGGTATGATGGCCTGTTAGACTCAGCCATGACATAGTTCTAACAGGCATTCTGCCTGTGTAATCTGACAGCTCTGATGCATTGAAATACATGACAAATAAAAGGAAAAGTCATATAGAGGGACTAAGTGAGAAAAAGTCATGAAAAATTAGCAAAAATTTTACCCCCCCAAATAAAGAACAACAAATATTACACCAATAAATAGACACGTTTATGTATACTTTATTGATTTTTATAACGTAAAGTGAAATACAATTTTTACAAGTTATGTTGACAACAAGCAAAATAAGACACGTTTATGTAAAAACAAAAATAATCAAAAAATACACATATTTGGTATTGTCACATTTGCATCAACCTATGCTTTTGCATCATAAAGCTTAACAAAAATGTAATAAAATGTGTCAAAAAGTCATATGTGATTAGAATTGGTATACCGAAGATAGCGTCCAGACGTTTGTCAGTACTGTAGCGAGGCGAGCCCGCTAAATTTATGAGGTGCATGTATACAGAAGTACTAGCTGGGCACAATGTATTGGGCACTATAATAAAGTATTTGCAATTTTCAGTTTGCAATGTGCACTGCGTACTTGTTTATGGAGTCAAAATTGTCATTGCATCCGTAGATGAATTCTCAGAGGCTTAACATCCAAATTGTGGTAACTTGTTTTTTCTTTCTTCTGTTCCGGCACTAAAGGGCTCTGCAAATGGAGTGCAGAAACTATTCTAGAAAAATCTGTGTTCCAAAAGTCAATGGTCACTTGCCATGATTAGGAGATGTTGTGTAACCAATTACTGGGCAATTTTTACCTATTTTCCCTTGTGAAAATGTAAAATCTGGGGCTAAAACAATATTTTATTGGTAAAAATATTTTTTTTTTCTTCATTGCTCAATGAACATTTTGTGAAACACCTGTGGTGTCAATATGCTCAATAATTCCCTCATCCTGGGCCCATCTCGATATATTTGTCCCCATCATGATATATATGTTTATATGTCCCCCATCCACGTATACATGTTCCTCATCCCGGGCACATCCTGGTACATGTAAGTTCCCCATCCTGATACAGTATATATATATATATATATATATATATATATATATATACTGTATGTCCCTCATCCTGGGCCCATCCTGCTATATATGTCCCCCAAACTGGTATATATTTCTCCGTCTTGGTATGTGTGTTCCTCATTCTGGGCCCATTCTGGTATTCAGTATATATGTCCCACAATCGGGGCATATCCTGGTATATGTATATGTGCCCCATCCTAGGCCCATTCTGGTATATATGTACCCCATCCTAGTATATATGTCTCACATTCTGGTCACATCCTGATATCTATCTCCCATATCCTACTATATATGTCCCCCATCTTGGTGTATATGCCTCCCAATCTGGCACTGCATTTTAATACATGAAAAATGATTCTATTACCTTTCTCATTGCTTCCCAGCACACAGCGTCCTCTGCTGAAGCTACAACTGAATTCAGTGTGCAAGTGATGGGCAGCGCATGACGTCACTGCCAGTCACAGGCGCGCCTACATTAGCTGTTGGCCTCTGTTTGGCCGGCAGCTTGTTTTCCTGTGCAGGGATCTGACTGGTTTCTGTGCAGAAATATATTTCAGTTGAATGCGCATCTTTTGTTATTTTTGTGAAAAATCAAAATTTGGACTTCAGCAACATTTTGATTGGAAAAAACGTAATATTTCAACATTATAAAATTCTGTGAAGCACCATTGGGTTCTGTTTAAATTTCTTCAGGGGGTTTAGTTTCCAAAATTGGGTCACTTTTTATGGGATTCTGCTGTTTTGGCACCTTGGCAGCTCCGCAAATGCTACATAGTGTCCAGAAAGTATTCCAGATAACTTTTCATTCCAAAAATCAAATAGCGCTCCTTCCCTTCCTAGCCCTGCCTTGTTCCCAAACAGTAGATTCCTACCACATATGGAGTACTGACAAACTCAAGAGAAATTACATAACAAATTGTGTGATAAATTTTGACCTGCTATCCTTTAAAGGAGAAATTTGGGGATAAAGCAACATTTTACCCTTGAAAAGATGAAAAATGTGAGGCTAAAGCAACATTATATTAAATGAAAAATATAATTTTTAGTTTATTTTCCAGCTTGCATTAATTCCTGTGAAGCACCTAAAGTGTTAACAAACCTCTTAAATGTAGAACACTTTGAGGGGTACAGATTTTAAACTGAGGTTTTGTTTGACATGTTCTGACGTAGTTCAGCTAATTTGTGTAACTCCGCTGCCACCACTGATTAGCAGTTTGCTGATAATTATCAACACTACATTACACCACTAATTATCAGTTTCTTGCGTGCACTGTATATTATAATGCACAATGTACACAATAAGCTGCTAAAAAGTGGTGTTAGTGGGGTTATACAGAGCTCAGCATTCTGAGGAACGCTACATCTACAGCAGAGAAAACAGGAATGTTATCAATACTGCATGACAAGCGGTCTAGTAATTCCCTTTAGGCCTCCTTCACAAGTCAGTGTTTCAGGTACGTGTGGCTTCCGTATTTTTCACACATGACACACCTACCCATTATAACCTATGGTGCTGCTCACTTGTCCGTGCGCCATCTGTGTGCTGTACGTGTTTAATATTAAAAGAATAGGAAAAGGTTTGTGATATCTTTATTTCTTTAGACATACTGGAAAAACATAAATGGCACACAGATGACACATTGATGGCACATTGATGGCACACAGATGACACTGGTGGAAAACACTGACGATGAGAGAAGGAGCCCTTAAAGAGGCTGTTCAGATTTAAGAAAAAAGCTTGCTCTTCCAGAAATAAAGTGCTGTCTAACCATGGGCTGTGCTTGGTATTTCAGCTCAAATACATTCAAGACTATACAGAGCCATTTTGCTCTGAACACTAATATCTTCTATATCACCTCTGTACTGTTTGCCCCCTGCCAGAGGCATCGGCCATTAAGCAGTGAAGCTTTTAACACAAGCAGTGACATTTGGTAAAGGGGTTTTCCACTATTATGATATTGATTACTCAGCCTTAGAATAGATCATCAGTATCAGATTGGGGAGGGTCTTATCAGCTGTTACCGGCTCCTTCAAAATTCCCATGTATAGATTGTAAGGAATGAATATTGTTTAGTGGTCACTGATGGGTACAGCAGAACAGCTTCTATTGAGATGAATGGGTCATCAATATCAAACCAGTGGAAACCCTTTTAAGGCCCTGTGCGCACTTACCGGATTTTGCAGCGGATTTTCTGTGGATTTGTTGCATGTTTCGCTGCAGAAAATGTTCATAACATCTCTGCAGTGAATCACCAGCAAAACCTATGGGAAAAAAAAATCCTGTGCGCACTAGGCGGATTTTGACAGCTGCATGTTTTGCTGCGGGATTCCCGCAGCAAAAACAATTGCATGTCAATTCTTTTCCGCACATCGCTGCAGGATTTCACTCCATTGACTCCAATGTAATCGTGAAATCCCGCAGGGAATAACGCAGGCAGCAAATTCTGTGCGGTTCACTGCGTTTTCCTGCGTTATTCCCTGCGGTATTTCGCGGTTTACCTCCGGTAATGTACATCGCTTGCCTGCGGTTTTGCAGGGAAGTGATGTCATTACAGGAAGAGGAAGCAGAGCAGAGAGTAAACACACAGAGATCACAGACAGACACAGACACACACAGACATAGAACACAGACACAGACACATAGAACACACATAGAAAGCAAACGGAAATATAGAAAACAAAGCATGTGGGCTCCGCTGTATATTTACTGTCCAGCCGAGGTAAGCACACAGCGGCGGCCCGGTATTCTCTGGCTGGGGAGGGAGAGGGGCAGGGTTAATGTCCCCCGCCTCACTCCCCCTCCCGCAGCCGAGAATATCAGCCGCAGCTGCCTCGGCACTGTCGCATGCATTATGCGGCAGTACCAGAGTGTCCCCGGCTCTTTTTGCTGCCGTGTAGCAGTGGCAGTCAAGGTAATACAAGGAGTTAATGGTGGTGGATCACCGCCATTAACTCCAGGCTTGATCATGGCAGCATCTATGAGACAGCTGACATGATCAACCCGTAAGTAAAGTGAAAAAACACACACCAAAAAATCCTTTATTTTAAATAAAACACAAATAAGCCTCGTTCACCCTTTTATTAACCCCTCCCGAAACAAAGCTCCGACGTAATCCACAGCTCCGGCGTCCTGCGATGCTTGCATCCAGCCGTCACTGACACAGACACTGCTGAATGCAGCCTCGCAGCGAGACAGCAGAGGTAACCACAGGGCATTTCCCACGGCCGGTATTGTGAACTCACTGCCGACCGTGGGAAATGCAGAGTGTGCTCACAGGGACTATCCCTCTATCTATCTATCTATCATCCTTCTATCTATCCCTCTGTCTGTCTATCTATTCTTCTATCTATTCTTCTGTCTATTTCTCTATCTCAGAATGAAATGACTTTTTTTTTTTTTTCAATGTGCTTTATTGCATTGAATGCAATAAAGCACATACCAACCCGCACGCAGCAAAACCACGGCAATACCGCGAACAATACCGCGGTAAAACCGCGGCAAACCGCATGCGGTTTTCGGGTGCGGTTTGCCACGGTTTTTTACCGCGGGTGCGGTAATCTTTGAATACCTGCGGAATTTTCTTGAGAACATTCCATTTTCCAGTGCGCACAGGGCCTAAGGCTGGGGTCACACCAGCAGGTTGATTATACAAATCACACTGTTCACACTGTATGCAATCAGAGTATAATCAGAATGTAATGTTACCTTGGTCTGGAATGAGAAGTCTGCGTGGACAAGGAAGGGGCTTCCAGTTGCCAGCTGAAGAACTCGCCTCTCCACCATGACATCCTCGTCATCACCAGCTGCTAGCAGGGCTCTCTTGCTGATGATCTTAACAGCAAATTGTTTGCGGGTTAAAGTATCTTCCGCCATCAGGACTTTTCCAAAAGCTCCAGAGCCGATCGTATGATGGAATAGTAATCTCTCTTTGATGGAAGGAGAGCTTGTGCTGGAGGTGGTTGGCCGAACACCGCTGTATCCTATCGGGGGAGATAAATGGGATACATTACTTGGCTGTACATTATTCACAATGAGGACATCGTAAGCTCTAAGTAAAGCTTTTGCATCATGTGAGTTGTCAAAACATTGAACAATGTGAACATTTAAAGGGTTTTTCCAGAATGACACTTATCACTAGAGGTAAGCAGATATGGCGAGATTCAAGTTCGCCAAATCGCATGGATTGTACCGGAAAATTTTGATTCACAGTGAATTTATTCTCTATAAACTCAAGTCCTTTATTAACCCTTGGAGTATTGAGAGCCCTTGGACATAAGAAACATAAGATATAGAAAAAAAACCCTACTAATACCACACTGCTTACTGTCTCCTGTAGGTCCTTGGTCCTTCTTCTCACCGCTGGTGCGCGGGGTGTCTTCATGCTGAGCCAGGACTTTTGGCCGCATACACAGGAATGCCCTGGGTACTCCGTGAGTACACGTCCTAAAGTCATGGCGCACTTCATTATGTCACTATGTGCGCTTCACCTTACAACAAGCCTTCTAAACCAGTCTAAACCAGGACTTTTGGCTATGACTAAGCCTGTGATGTTTCTGTGCATGATGGCAACTCTGTACAGGAGATCTGAAGAGGTGTTTTACCATGTTGTACCTCTCTGTAGGATCTTAATAGCTGTGTATGTTTAATCTGGTGCACAACGCTAACCAGAAATGCTTTCTGAGTGTTTCCTAACACTAAAGTGCCCCAGGCTCGCTATAATACGCCTCCACAACACCTTCTCTGTACTTTTGAGTGATGACTGCAGTATACATTTGGATAGATTCTACAACTGTCAGTCAACTGCCACAACACATCAGACTCTCGCCTACCTTGACAAGCTTCAAAAGGAACCTGAAGACCCACCTCTTCCGACAAGCCTACAACCTGCCGTAACCTTCAGTCTGATGTAGTGCCGCACAATTAGCTCTTTCCTCACCTACTGTATCCTCACCTATCCCTTGTAGACTGTGAGCCCTCGCGGGCAGGGACCTCTATCCTCCTGTACCTGTCTGTGTCTTGTATTGTTTATGATTATTGTACTTTCCCTATTATGTATACCCCTTTCACATGTAAAGCGCCATGGAATTGATGGCGCTATGATAATATAATAATAAAAGAGCAAAGGTGTGGTAAAGTGTTCACTGCAGAATGCCCAGAGGTCCGGGGCAGGGTGCACCAGAGAAAATCTACAATTTTCTAATTCGTAAAACCAAAAGAAAAAAAATGAACAAAGATCTGACAAATACTAATAACTTTATTATATTATATGACAGAAAAGGTTGTCTGGAAACAACTGAGCATCACAAATTAGTACAAAACCTGTAGGAAACACATAATAGAAGGGAGTTTCAGGCTGCATGGGCATAAATAGCAAGGTAAATATTGATGAGTCAATGTAAATAGAAAAATAGGTAATAGACATAAATGACTCATTAAATATCACACATCACATAGTTAAGCCTAAATAATAAAACAAATACAATGCTGGTAATAAATATAAAGTGTCAAGTTCTGTGAAGTAGGTGGTATAAAAGGTATTAGGCTGATACATTTAAACAGTATAGGAAACACTAAGTCATTATGGTGCAGACCAAAGTGGCATGTATACAGAGTATAAAAAGTATTGCCATGTGTCTTGCAGCACCAGCAGAAATGTACATGAGACGCCCACCCCAACGCATGTTTCGGCGTCACCTTCTTTAGGGGGACTGCAGTAGACATCTGGATTGATGCTACAACAGTCACTGAAGAGCAAAGGTGTGGTAAAGTGCTTACTGCAGAATTTCCAGAGGTTAGAAGCAGCGAGCACCAGATAAAATCTACATATTCGAATTTGTGATGCTGATAAAATATACATTTGCAGAATTCTTTTTAGAGAATCACACCAGCACTTTTTTTTGTGTGTATAACATTACTCACCATCTATATTCTAGCTATTTAACCACTTAATAACTGGGCTTGTTCACCCCTTTCCTTTCCAGGCACTATTGGGGGTTTTATCAAACATATGCCTTTAACCCCTTCACCCCGAGCAATTTTCTGTTTTGTTTTGGGGGTTTTTTCCTCCCCTTCTTCCATGAAGAACTTTTTAATTTTTTTGTCAATATAGCTGTATAAGGGTTTGTTTTTTGAGGACAGGTTGTACTTTGAATTGCACTATTCATTTTACCTATAATGTAGTAGAAAATGAGAAAAACTTTCCAAGTGCATTGAAATTGCAAAAAATTGTAATTACACAATTTTGAAGGTTTTTTTAATTTTATTTACCATGTTCGAATTATGATAAAATTAACATGGCAATTTGATTATCCAGGTAAGTACAAGTACATAGATATCAAACATGTACATTTTCTTTTAAGTGGTTAAAATTCTGGGGAAAATTTGTATATATAAATATATATATATATATATATATATATATATATATATATATATATATATAAAAAAAATTTGCTTGTGTCATCAATTTCCGAGACCTGTAATGTTTTCATTTTTCGTGATCTGGGGCTGTGTGTTGGCTCTTTCTTTGTGCCCTGAGCTGACATTTTTATTGATACCATTTGGGGGTAGATACAATGTTTTGACTGCCTCATATTGCATTTTATTGCATTTTTGCAGTGAACAAAAAATGTAGTTCTGGAATTTTGATTTTTTTTTTGTTTTGTTTTGGCATTTACTAATTTACTAACACATTTCTGAAACTAGCAATACCAAATATGTGCATGGTTTTTTTTTTCAAACAGTTTTGTTTCTAATGGGGCAAAAAGGGGGAGGCTGATTTGAACTTTTGTGCCATTTTTATTTTTTTCATATTTTTCCCCATTTTTTTTTTTACATTTTACTTTATTTAATAGTTCCCTTAGGGGACTTGAAGCTGTGATCATCTGATCTCAAAAGTCATGAAGGGGTTAATACTGCTAAAACAAATTTCTTGTTTGGATACTCAGATAATTATTGCCCCTTTTTCATGATAAATGGGCTTAATTTTCATTTTATGTGTGTACTCCTCTTATCTTTTGTTGCTGATATTGGGGGAAAATGTAAACAAAAATAAGAAATAAATATTTATCTTTGCTCTTTTTTTTCCACCATAAAAGACCACTAAAAACATTTTAAATGATTTACCCCTTTCCATACAAAATATTTTTATATACGGAGCATATTTTTTTTTTTTCAATAGGGGCAAAGCTACAAACAGCGATTCAGACTGGCAGGGTTTCTTTTTTTAGCTTTGTTTTATTTATTTATGCTTTTTTTCTGTTTTATTTGTGCTTTTTTATTTCATATTTTATACATTGTTCCCCTTATAAAGTCTTACAAGACCTTTGGCGCTCATTTTAACATATTAATACAATCTTTAAATTGCTGAGTCCCCCTTTAACTGAAGCTGGCGTATTTGCTCCATTTTTAGGGGAATCTCAACCTCAGTGGTGTAACGACTGCGGTCGCAGGGGTTGCCATCGCGACTGGGCCCGGCAGGTTTGGGGGCCCAGTGCCCCCCCTGCAGGGAAACAGCTGGCTCCTCTCAGTGAGAGAGGAGCTACACTGTTCCTTTACTTTCAGCCAGTCGTGTGGTCTCCCCGGGCCCCATGCTCATCAGGGGCCCACCCGCAGCTGCGCTACTCTTAACTATATCGGCGTGTGCAGCGCGCTGATATAGTTAACCTCTGCAGTAGTGCCAGGAGATGCAATCTTCCTGCACTGTTACTGATGACAATGATGAGCGCACGTGCACTACATCAGAGTCGCAGCGTGGTGATGTCATAGCAAAGCGCCGGGACTAGTCTCTGATATCTTGTGCATGCGGTGACAGTGCTGTGATTACTACATAATAAAGGGGAGCAACAAGTTTGTCTTTATAGGATTTAGAAAGCTATAAGGGCCCGTTACATCTGACATCAACATGCAGGGCTGCCACTAGGAATTTCAGAGTCCCATACTGGAAAAATTTTGGGGCCCCTTTGAGACTCCACCCCAGCACTGCCTCTGCTAGCACAGCAGTGGATGCACTGGCACCTGGACTGCCCTTCTACTCGCAGTTGTCAGCCCTTGCAGCATGGGAGCGGTTCTGACACTTCTCAGGTAGGTGATGTTCTCATATGGTCCTGCGCATTACACGAGACCTTATGGTACGTATGTATATTATAACTGTAGTGTAGGGACCCCCCTTATAGAGATTTGCCGTGACGGGGCAGGGGGGGCTCAAATCATTGATCAATTATTTGCCAAAAATCTCATTGAATTGTTACAGTAGGAATGAATTTGTGAATATTACACTTTTTATTTTTTCATTGTTGCATGCCACTCATAAGCAGTGCTGGCTCCCCTCCATTTTTCGTTTACTGGTCAGGTGGTTGACCGCCACCATGCCGTGCACGCCCAGTGTGGTTTGCAAATTCCTTCTGTTGCCATCAAAATTTATGTTGGTGCCTGTTCACATACAGCCACCGCCTCCTGTTCCATAGGCATTATTACTTAAGCACCACCTGCCTGGGGCTGTTCCGCCCTTCATCCATGTCTGCTGGTCTGACACTGTGGGGGCTAGTTCTGACATTGTGCTGGTGTGTGTGGTTCTGCCGCATGCACCGGCACCTGGACTGCCCTTCTACTCGCAGTTGTCAGCCCTTGCAGCATGGGAGCGGTTCTGACACTTGTCAGGTAGGTGATGTTCTCATATGGTCCTGCGCATTACACGAGACCTTATGGTACGTATGTATATTATAACTGTAGTGTAGGGACCCCCCTTATAGAGATTTGCCGTGACAGGGCAGGGGGGCTCAAATCATTGATCAATTATTTGCCAAAAATCTCATTGAATTGTTACAGTAGGAATGAATTTGTGAATATTACACTTTTTATTTTTTCATTGTTGCATGTGTGACGCCCTGGGCAAGCCAGGGGTCACAGGTCATGCACCATCACACCCTACATCCCAGTTAGGAACACCAAAGCTACACTAAAATCCTTGTTGCCTTCCTCCAGAGACTGATGTTCACACCAGGGGGTGGGCCAGGCGGTTGGCTCCGCCCACCGAGGAGTTCACAGCTCTGGAGGCGGGAAGAAACCAGGCAGTCAGCTCAGGGACGAGCTTGAGTAAAGATAGAGTTTGGAGGAGGAAGTGGAAGGAGTGGAGGAGTAGCCCAGGCAGGGCTTGTGTGAGGAGTTTAGGAGGTGAAAGTGAAACAAGCTAAGTGGAAGTGGTAAAGGAAGAAGAGAAGCTGAAGGAAAGTGAGAACAGTTACAGAAAGAAAGCCTGAAGAGAGTCCAGCTGTGTGCAGGACAGGGTCAGCAAGGTCAGCAACGGTGGTGATTGTCTGAAGGGGTGACCGTTTGGAAGTTCCTGGAAGGACCGCGGACGGGTAGTGACCCGGCGGTCTGGAGCAGCGTACCAAAGGACAGTCAGCACCAGGGCAGGGGCCTCTCGGACCCCGGCAAGGCTAGGAGTCGCCAAATTTGCCAAATCCGTCAGTGAAGGGGACGTAGATCCCCCAACGACCAAGTCCCGATTGAAGGCAACAGCCCAACCTGTATAACAGAGACACCGCCACCGCCAGGGCACCAGTTTCTGAGGGCCAGCGCCTGCGGGCAAAGAGTAGAGCTCCTCCGGTCCAGCTTGAAGCCGGGGAGCGGGTTACCGGTGGGAACCCATCGCTACCAACACACGAACATTAGGTGCAAGGATAAGGGACATCACCGCTACCGACTGGGTGAGCAAGTGCAGCCGTCCGTGGGACCGACCAACCAGCCGTTTATTTACCGAGAACTGTGTCACTGTCTCAGGCTGAGTGAGTACCACAGTGCCGCAAGGCACAGCGCTGCCCCCGCGTCCCTGCGCCCACCAGGCCCTGCATCCTACACCTCATCACCGGGCCCCGGGATCACCAACCCCTACCCACGGAGGGGCAACCCAACACCTAGCTGCTCCACATCACCACTCCCGGGATCCCCATATCAAGCAGCGGTGGTGCTACAAATCACCACAACCGTGGGTGGCGTCACGGACATTATCCCAACACCCCAAATCCCCCTTTCACTCACGGGCGAGGAGCGCCGCTCGAGAACCCCCGGGATCTGGCCCACAGCTCGAGCCACCACTGAGCAGCGGCAGCCGCCGGACCCGAGCAGAAGGGGGTGAGCGTAGTGTGCTGACACCCTCCTCCCCGCCCGCGACACATGCCACTCATAAGCAGTGCTGGCTCCCCTCCATTTTTCTTTAACTGAAGCTGGCGTATTTGCTCCATTTTCAGGGGAATCTCAACCTCAGTGGTGTAACGACTGCGGTCGCAGGGGTCGCCATCGCGACCGGACCCGGCAGGTTTGGGGGCCCAGTGCCCCCCCTGCAGGGAAACAGCTGGATCCTCTCAGTGAGAGAGGAGCTACACTGTTCCTTTACTTTCAGCCAGTCGTGTGGTCTCCCTGGGCCCCATGCTCATCAGGGGCCCACCCGCAGCTGCGCTACTCTTAACTATATCGGCGTGTGCAGCGCGCTGATATAGTTAACCTCTGCAGTAGTGCCAGGAGATGCAATCTTCCTGCACTGTTACTGATGACAATGATGAGCGCACGTGCACTACATCAGAGTCCCAGCGTGGTGACGTCATAGCAAAGCGCCGGGACTAGTCTCTGATATCTTGTGCAAGCGGTGACAGTGCTGTGATTACTACATAATAAAGGGGAGCAACAAGTTTGTCTTTATAGGATTTAGAAAGCTATAAGGGCCCGTTACATCTGACATCAACATGCAGGGCTGCCACTAGGAATTTCAGAGTCCCATACTGGAAAAAGTTTGGGGCCCCTTTGAGACTCCACCCCAGCACTGCCTCTGCTAGCACAGCGGTGGATATCGCTGCTTCATAGATCCCATACAGATTGTGTTAACTCACTAGTGCTTTTTAAATACATAGCGATGGATAACGCTTTCAATAGAGCCTTATCTCACAAGCGCATACCTAATAGCGATTTGCACATGTTCCCTACTCAAGGAATTTCTATGGTTTGAAGGTTTAACTCATTTGTTGATCATTGACAAAAGCCATGTTCTGGGCTGCAACGTCTGATGCACTTAGACTGAATGTTTAATACATTTTCCAAGTTTTTCACTTTAATCTGGGAGTGCCTCTTTTCTATTATTACTCCTGTGTATAATATCCCCCCACACACAGTGCTCCTCTGTATAATATCTCCCCACAAACAGTTCTCCTTTGTATAATTTCCCACACACACACTGCCCCTCTGTATAATATCCTTCACATACGCTGCCTTCTGTATATTGTCCCCAACACAAGCTGCCCATCTTTATATATATCCTCCCACAGACTGCCCCTTAGTATATCGCTCCACACACACACACTGCCCCTCTGTATAATATCCTCCTGGTAAATATGTCCCACTCCTTGTATATATGTCCCCCTCCTTGGCCCATCCTGGTATATTTGTCCCCTTCATAACTCTTCTTGATGAAGGGCAATGTCTGCTACCCTCTCCTCCTGTTGAATCTCTATCCTGGTACATAACTCTGCTTGCTGACAGGCAATGTCTGCTACCCTCTCCTTCTGTTGAATCTCTTTCCTGGTACTTAACTCTGCTTGTTGTGACGTATGCTATGTCATCTTTACATTCATTATATTTAATACTCACCGATGTATGACTGTATGTTCCTCTTTGTAAATCTTTTCTGATGGTGGAAGGTGTGATTTTGTGTAGACTGGAGTCCGGCCGGGTGTTAAATTATTCCCTGGTGTGATCATCATTTGTTAATTATCATTAACAAGCTGAACTCCCATAATCCCCCTTACCTACTCCTTTAGTTTTCCCTATATAATTGTGTGCTTCTTAAGGGGTGCACGTGTGTGGGGTGCCTGCATGCGTGTTATCTTATGCAAAGTGCCATCGTTGCTAAGTGTGGGGTTGTTATTTCAATGGCAGCTGGGGTGGCTTTACACGCTGCGATCTCGCAAGCGAGATTGCTAGCGTGCGTACCCGCCCCCATCATTTGTGCAACACAGGCAAATCGCTGCCCGAGGCGCACAAAATCGTGCGGACCCGTCACACTACTTACCTGCCTAGCGACGTCGCTGTGACCGGCGAACTGCCTTTCTAAGGGGGCGGTTTGTTCGGCGTCACAGCGGCATCATTAAACGGCCGCCAAATCAAAGCGGAGGGGCGGAGATGAGCGGGACGTAACATCCCGCCCACCTCCTTCCTTCCTCACTGGCGGCGGCCAATCAACCATTAACGGTATTTCTATCTCCATCATCCTATGTGCTTTTACTGTCCACTTTCACTGCCCTGTCCCCCCTCCATCACCACTCATCCACATCAGTCCCTCTCCCCTCCCCTCTCCTATCTATAGCTCCCAGGCTCTTTTCACCTATCTGAATAATCTCAGTCCATCATGCTCCAGGGTCTTACAGAAAAAGCCATGACACAATTCCAAAAACCATCTGACCTTTCTCCTTTTACAGCTACTTCTCTCAGGCAATATCTCTCCTAATCCTGGTCCACCCCATGCCAACTTTACCTCCTCCCCCACCTCCCATAGAAACCCTGCTAAATTCATTAACATTAGTTGTACACCCTCACTTCCCTCTTTTAATTGTGCTCTCTGGAATCCATGGTCTGTATGTAACAAGCTTCCCTACATCCACAACCTCTTTCTCAATAACTCTCTTAATCTGCTAGCTCTCACTGAAACCTGGATTCAGGATTCTGACATTCTCACGGTGGTTTATACTTTTTCCATTCACCAAGACCTGAAAACAAACATGTGGTGGAGTCGGTTTACTCCTGTCCCCACAATGCACATTCCAGGTCACCCCCCCAGCTCCATCACTCTTATTCTCATTTTTCGAGGTTCACACCATCTGGTTCTTCTATACCCTCTCTCTCAGAGTAGCTGTTATATACCGTCCACCATGCTCACCCACCCAGTTCCTTGACCACGGACAGCAGCGCGGACAGCAGGAAGGACCAGGTGAGTATGTAAATTACCGGTTCTACGTGTGCTATCGTGGATAGCACACGTAGAACACACGTGGCCTGCACATACCAGAGACACGTACTTACCTGCACGCAACACGCAGGGGAAATACGTGTCTCTCGGCACGTTCATGAATTTCACGTGAGTGTGGCAGAGGCCTTAGCTGAGATAAGACTGTGCTGCACCTGAGCACCAGTGAAGCTCCTCCTCTACAGGCAAGGGTAAAAAGGAAACACACTCAGAAAGAAGGAAGGCCAACACTCATCTCAGAAATGCTAGAGTGAACAGGATAACAAGATTAAGGTCATTACTTCTTAAAGCACATTTAAGCTTTCAATAAACTGTGCAGAAATAAATAGTCCAGTATACTGCATGTTCTCTCTGTATGCTTGATGCTTGTTTGTTTTTTCTTTCAGCTCATGTACTTGTGTCCCCCAGGGTTATGGAGTACTCGGTTCCGGGTGGTTTGCAATTGGGGAATATCACTGATGGCCGTGCTCTGGGTGCTTTTTGAAAAGGGGGATATATTTACATGGGATTTAGGTTAATGTTTATACGTGATGCCACTTGTGGTGTTGCGGCTACATATGTTATTATTATTATTATTTATTTATTTATAGAGCACCATTGATTCCATGGTGCTGTACATGAGAAGGAGGTTACATACAGAACATACAAGTTACAGTAGACATATTCACCTACAAGAACCATTCAGGAATCCAATACATATTTTCCATAAGTGAAAAAATATTTTTTTATTATTATTTTTTTGACTTAGTACATAGCATTATCATATAAATACAAAATAGGACAACAAGTTGGTGTAACAAGGGGGAAAAAAGATATCTAGAGATAAAGATTTTGATTTTCAAGCCCAAAAATTAAGAAGCAACCTGGAAGAACGAGGATACAAACCCAAAAATACTAGACAAAGTTTTATTAGGGCTGCCCAGAGTAAACGTGAGCAGTTATTGGTAACACGAAAGAACTGTGGAGTTCAACCAGTTAGGTTCATCACCAATTTCAGTGACAGGTGGAACGAGGTTAGAGGCATTTTTAAAAAATATTGGCAGATCCTCTTGGCAGACAAAGATTTAGCTAGACATTTAACAACATATCCAGCAACGACATGGCGTAGGTCGAAAAATCTGAGGGACATACTCACGAGAAGTCATTATGTTCCACCACCACAACAAAGCATGCTTTGTCAGAGGGGACCCAGATGGGGGTGCTTTCAGTGTGGCAATTGTACCGCCTGCAAGTACATACGAAGGAGTATGATGTTTGAGAACAGTTCAGCTTCTAAAAACTATTCTATCACTCACAACATTACATGTAAAACAGATATGGTCATATACTATGCATGGTGTCCATGCAATAAAATCTATATAGGCATGACCACGAGGCAGTTGCGAGTGAGAACCCTTGAACATGCCAGAGACATAGTCAATGCCAAAGGCTGCAAAGAGATAGCAGGCCTAAAACCAATTCCACGTCATTTTTTTCTTCACCATAATTGTAATCCAAATGACTTTATGGTGAAAGGCATTGACCATGTAAGTCTGGGAGCTAGAGGTGGAGATTACAAAAATGAACTGTTAAAGCGAGAAACGAAATGGATAGTGGTTTTAGAAACATTGCACCAAAAGGATTAAACGAATCCCTAAGCTGTAAACCCTTTTTGCCAGGTTAGTGCGAATTTTATGGTGCACTCGTCACTTATATGTATTTTAATTTTAATTATTTGTTTCCCTTGTAATTTCCATGATTAGTATTGCCTCACTGATATTATCATATAAAGAATGATGGAATCCCTGAAAGATGAATTTTTGAAGAAATCCAGCATAGTACATGCCCAACGGAAAACTTCTTGCACATGGTCTATGTGCATGATCAATGTTAATTTTGTTCATTATGACTCATACCTATATGTTATGAATGTACCGAAAGGGTTAAATCTCTAGACATTTATCTGCTATATACTATGTATAGAACTTTGAATTGTAAAAGTTGGTTTTTGTTGGGCTATGTTTATGAAGCATCTTGCTATGTATGTAATGTAGACTGTTGATGCAGGATTATGGATCAGTATCATCCTTTGTTGGATAACTTACATTGTCTCCAGGGGCCTGGCTCGATGTGCGCGCGCCGCTGGATGGGCGTGCTGGCCCCGTGCGCTGCGCGTCTCCGTGGGTGAGTGGCCGACAGAGAGGGTTGGCATAGTGAGCGGATGATACATCCGGTCTCCGTGCTGGCTCCGTGTCATGTGATCGCGGGCTGCACTAGTGCGGTCACGTGACGGATGACGCGCTCGACAGGCAACGGGCTCACGGAGTGCGCATAACGGGGTGTGCGCACCCTGAATGCCCGGCGGCGCGCGCACAGCTGAGCTGGATCATGGAACCGTTAAAAGGTGCAGCGTTTGCACCAGAGATATGCCTCCTGATGAAACCAGAGCGGTGAAACGCGCGTAGAGGTTCTTGGCTGCGACCCCCGTCCACTGGGTGACCAATCTTGCTATTTACAACAATGACTTCAGGTAATTACTGAATAGAAACTGGTTTATTATGGAGAGTATGGAAATTTCCTAAGTGTTGGATATAATGTGTTAAAAGGCATTCATTTGTGAGTCTGTGATCTGGGATTTACACAGTACCATTTCACATTTCATGTTCTTGTCTTGAGGATACATGAACTCTATTGCATACCCACCTTTGGTCGCAGATAAACACATGAATGCCTACCATCTGACTTCAACTCCATTGTAAAATTCTTCCTTTTTTTGGAACATAATACCTGAGTCATGATAGAGGATATATAGAGTTGGTTACCAACTGGACGGTGATCGTTCCTTTTTATTTGTGCGGCTATACTATTCTTTTTTTCCCCCTTGTTACACCAACTTGTTGTCCTATTTTGTATTTATATGATAATGCTATGTACTAAGTCAAAAAAATAATAATAAAAAAATATTTTTTCACTTATGGAAAATATGTTTTGGATTCCTGAATGGTTCTTGTAGGTGAATATGCTTTAGGTGGGAATCAAATGTGTTTATAGGAGGCTATTGATAGGTTAAGTTACAGTAGACAGACTGGTACAGAGGGAAGAGGACTCTGCCCTTGTGGGCTTACATTCTATAGGATTTTGGGGGAGATACAGTAGGTGGGGTGTAGGTTGGGCGACAGCTCCGCATGGTGGTGAGGCAGCAGCTCCGCACGGTGGTGAGTCGGCAGCTCCGCATTGTGGTGAGGCAGCAGCTCCGCACGGTGGTGAGGCAGCAGCTCCGCACGGTGGTGAGGCGGCGGCTTCGTTATATGCACTATGTGAACGGTGTTGTACCCCACTTTTATCCTATACCTTTTTTTACTGTGACATAGAGTGGAGCTGCCGCTGAAGAATGTCACTACTGGGATTGGTGTTAATTGCAGCCTGGATGGTAGGCCCTCCGCAAGCAGGGCCGGGCCCCAGTAGATGGGTGATATAACGGCCGGAGGAAGAATGTAGTCCACACAGAGATTTAGTGCAACTGGTCTTTACTCACTGCTGGTTGGTAGTAGCTGGATACCCGAGGCCGGCTGGTTTCACCTCCAGGTCCCCTTTGTCCCAGTGCCAGTACAGTACTCTGGTACCTTCTTCCCCTGCACCTGTTCTCTGGTAAATGGGTCCCCGTGGCATAGAGCAACTGGGGTTCCCCGTCCGGTGGTTTGTCCACTTCTGTCCACCAGACGGTAGCGTGAACCCAGTGGGGTTGGAGTCTCTGTTCCTGTCCCCGGTTCTCCCTTTGCTACTGAGTCTTCGGATTTTTAGGGGTCAGTGAGGTCCTTGATGGTCCCTTCGCTGTGCAGGTGTTAACAGGTCGGCATGGAGCTCTTTCCTGTCCTAGGGTCCTGTACCCCGTCGGTTCGTAGTTCTGGGAGCACTCCACCGGCAACTACTCTCCTGGGTACCAGGTTACCGTCAACCCGGGACAGCTCGCGCCTTCACGTCCACCTTCACTCTCCGTCCCACTCTACTCTACTCTTCTGGCAGTGTCCACAGTCCGCCCCTCCCACCTGGTCAACTAGTGGACTGGACTGGCTCCATTTCTAGGCGGCCATCCATTGGTCTGATCCTAGCTTTGCACCACTGTATGGGGGATTGTTTGGGGGAAAACTGGGATTACCTGGGTTTTTGATGTTACCAGCGCTGGTATTCCGGGGCCTAGGGGGTAGGCCCTGGATCCTTGCGGGGATGCAGAACCTTGTATCACCCAGATGGTTTCAGGGGCACTACATACTTTTTGGAGGATAGCTTCTATACAATATACATACAATATACAGGGAAAATACAGCAACAGGATTGATGAGGACCTGTATAGAAGCTAAAACATCAACTTATTAGCTCTCTTATCAGTTTCTTTGTTCCTGGAGTATGATACACAAACTTGCTCCCTCCCTGCTCCCCTCTTCATATACTGAAGCAATCTGATGTGAAACATTTAGTAAGCTGTACCTAAGAAAAGCCTGAGATTGGAAATTCAAAGTAAAGCTATCTAATGACATATTTCACAAACTTTATATTTGTCATCTGTACCATTAATTTATGCAAAGTTTTGTTTTATTTCTATAAAAATGTACTACAATAAATTTTTCACTTAAATATAAGCAATATATGTGGGAGTCGGAGTCGGTGCAAGGGAAATTGATGAGTCGCAGGTTTGGCTTACCGACTCCACAGTCCTGATTCACTGTATCATTTGTTGGCTCCTCATCTTCTCCTCTTCCTCTCACTGTTGGGGTCTCTCAAGGTTCAGTCCTTGGCCCTCTTCTTTTCTCCCTCTACACTGCCTCAATTGGAATGACCATCAGCAGATTTGGCCTCCAGTACCATCTTTATGCTGATGACACACAACTATACACCTCATCCCCTGGGTTCACCCCTGCTGTTCTACAGAACACCAGTGACTGCAGTTTGCAACATCATGTCTGCTCTCTATCTGAAACTTAACCTTTCCAAAACTGAACTTCTTCTTTTCCCTCTGTCTTCCAACCTTCCTAAACCAGACATCTCCCTCTCTGTGTGTGGCACAACGATAAGTCCTAGGCAGCAGGCACGCTATCTGGGTGTTATACGAGACACTGATCTCTCCTTCACTTCCCACATACAATCTCTTGCCCGCTCCTGCCACTTGCATCTCAAGAACATGTCTAGAATCCGCCCCTTTCTCACAAAGGAAACAATAAAAACTCTCACCTCGGCACTGATTCACTCCCGCCTTGACTACTGTAACTCTCTATTACTTGGTCTCCCACTAACTAGACTCTCTCCTCTACAATCCATCCTTAATGCAGCAGCTAGGGTCACCTATCTGACCAACCGCTACTCGGATGCCTCTGCTCTGTGCCAGTCATTGCACTGGCTGCCCATATATCACAGGATCAGGGGCTGGCTGGCACATTTTAGCCTGGGGGGCAATCATAAGGCAGTGGCCCTCAACTTGCGTTGGCCCACCTTTGGTCTGTTTATCTCTGGCCACTGCATTAAAAGCACCAAAAACTGATTCAGATTACCAAGGTAGATTATTGATTCAAAAACTAAAAACTTGCATTACCTTAAAAACAGTAATATTTATTAACACATACGCCACAAACAAGTAGACACATAAAATGTTTTTGTGTTGAGAAGAAAAGTGGGAATTATTGTAATCTAACTCTCACCCTTCCTATCATACGGGGATTGGCGTCCTAAATATTCGTGACGTCCTCGTTCCGTGTTGACTTGAGTCCTGTACTGACCCTCCACTCAGATTGAGTGGAGGGTCAGTACAGGACTCGAGTCGACGCGGAACGGGGGTGTCACGAATATTTAGGACACCGACCCGGTATGATAGGAAGGGTGAGAGTTAGATTACAATAATTCCCACCTTTCTTCTCAACACAAAAACATTTTATGTGTCTACTTGTTTGTGGCGTATGTGTTAATAAATATTACTGTTTTTAAGGTAATGCAAGATTTTAGTTTTTGAATCACTGCATTAAAGCAGCAGTGGTAACAGACTTTATGAACAGACTGGTACATATATACAGTGCTGGCCAAAAGTATTTGAACCCCTGCAAATCTGTCAGATAATAGTTTCTTCCTGAAAATGATTGCAATCACAAATTCTTTGGTATTATCATCTTCATTTATTTGGCTTGCAATGAAAAAACACAAAAGAGAATGAAACAAAAATCAAATCATTGATCATTTCACACAAAACTCCAAAAATGGGCCAGAAAAAAGCATTGGCACCCTTAGCCTAATACTTGGTTGCACAACCTTTAGCCAAAATAACTGTGAACAACCGCTTCCGGTAACCATCAATGAGTTTCTTACAATGCTTTGCTGGAATTTTAGACCATTCGTCTTTGGCAAACTGCTCCAGGTCCCTGAGATTTGAAGGGTGCCTTCTCCAAACTGCCATTTTGAGATCTCTCCACAGGTGTTCTATGGGATTCAGGTCTGGACTCATTGCTGGCCACTTTAGTAGTCTCCAGTGCTTTCTCGCAAACCATTTTCTAGTGCTTTTTGAAGTGTGTTTTGGGTCATTGTCCTGCTGGATGACCCATGACCTCTGAGGAAGACCCAGATTTCTCACACTGGGCCCTACATTATGCTGCAAAATTTGTTAGTAGTCTTCAAACTTCATAATGCCATGCACACGGTCAAGCAGTCCAGTGCCAGAGGCAGCAAAGCAACCCCAAAACATCAGGGAACCTCCGCCATGTTTGACTGTAGAGACCGTGTTCTTTTCTTTGAATGCCTCTTTTTTTTTTTCCTGTAAACTCTATGTTGATGGCTTTTCCCAAAAAGCTCTACTTTTGTCTCATCTGACCAGAACATTCTTCCAAAACATTTTAGGCTTTCTCAGGTAAGTTTTGGCAAACTCCAGCCTGGCTTTTTTATGCCTCGGGGTAAGAAGTGGGGTCTTCCTGGGTATCCTACCATACAGTCCCTTTTCATTCAGGCGCCAATGGATAGTACGGGTTGACACTGTTGTACCCTCGGACTGAAGGGCAGCTTGAACTTGTTTGGATGTTAGTCGAGATTCTTTGTCCACCATCTGCACAATGTTGCGTTGAAATCTCTCGTCAATTTTTCTTTTCCTTCCACATCTAGGGAGATTAGCCAGTGCCATGGGCTTTAAACTTCTTGATGACAC
The DNA here is from genome assembly GCF_048569485.1 of Anomaloglossus baeobatrachus. NCBI lineage: Eukaryota > Metazoa > Chordata > Amphibia > Anura > Aromobatidae > Anomaloglossus > Anomaloglossus baeobatrachus. Next base: position 529,398,411 of record NC_134356.1, read on the forward strand.
TGCGCACTGTAGACACAGGAACTTTCAAGTCTTTGGAGATGGACTTGTAGCCTTGAGATTGCTCATGCTTCCTCACAATTTGGATTCTCAAGTCTTCAGACAGTTCTTTGGTCTTCTTTCTTTTCTCCATGCTCAATGTGGTACACACAAGGACACAGGACAGAGGTTGAGTCAACTTTAATCCATGTCAACTGGCTGCAAGTGTGATTTAGTTATTGTCAACACCTGTTAGGTGCCACAGGTAAGTTTCAGGTGCTGTTAATTAGACAAATTAGAGAAGCATCACATGAGTTTTCAAACAGTGCCAATACTTTTGTCCACCCCCTTTTTTATGTTTGGTGTGGAATTATATCCAATTTGGCTTTATGACAATTTTGTTTATTTTTTTTCATTGAAGACAAATTAAATGAAGATAATAATACCAAAGAATTTGTGATTGCAATCATTTTCAAGAAGAAACTGAGTATTATCTGACAGAATTGTAGGGGTGCCAATACATTTGGCCAGCACTGTATGGGAACAGAACCGCGCTTACTGCTTTCATAGATACAGCAACAGAACCAAGATGACTACATAGATATGGGAACTGCAAAGAGCTTACTACAGAGATATGGGAACAGGACCGAGATTACTACAGAGATAAAGAAGCAGAACCGAGCTTACTACAGAAATAAGGGTGCAGAACCGAGCTTACTGCAGAGATAAAGGAGCAGAACCGAGCTTACTACAGAGATATGAGAGAAGAACCGAGCTTACTACAGAGATAAGGGAGCAGAACCGAGCTTACTACAGAGATAAGGGTGCAGAACCGAGCTTACTGCAGAGATACGGGAGCAGAACCAAGCTTACTACAGAGATATGAGAGCAGAACCGAGCTTACTACAGAGATAAGGGTGAAGAACCAAGCATACAACAGAGATATGGGAGCGGAAGCAAGCTTACTACAGAGATATGGGTGCAGAACTGAGCTTACTACAGAGATAAGGGAGCAGAATCGAGCTTACTGCAGAGATATGGGTGCAGAACCGAGCTTACTACAGAGATAAAGGAGCAGAACTGAGCTACCTACAGAGATATGGGATTAGAAACAAGCCAACTACAGAGATAAGGGAGCAGAACCGAGCCTACTACAGAGATATGGGTGCAGAACTGAGCTTACTACAGAGATACGAGATCAGAACTGAGTTTTCTACAGAAATAAGGGTGCAGAACCGAGCCTACCACAGAGATATGAGAGCAGAACCGAGCTTACTACAGAGATACAGGAACAGAACCGAGCTTGCTGTACCCATACAGGAACAAAATCGTACTTACTCAGGCTACTACATAGAAACAGCAACAGGACACCAAGCCTCCTACATAGCTACGGGAAAAGAACAAGCTTACTGCATAGACATAGTACCAGAACTAAGCTTACTGCTTAAATACGGTACCATAACTGAGCTTACTGTATTGATATAGAAGCAAAACCACACTTGCTACATAGATACAGTACTATAACCCAGCTAGCTACATATACAGCAATTGCAAAGCTTATCCTATATTTTCAATGTTAAACTCGTACGGAACATGTCTGGCACACGGACTATACACTGATGCCATCTGTGTACTGTATTTGTTTTTCATGGCCCCATAGACTTCTATTGGCCCTTGTCATGTGTGCTGCTGGGAAAAAAAAACAGATGTCTCCGTAGGGATCACACACGGTCTGTGTAAACACACGGTCATGCGAGCAGCACCACAGCTTATAATGGGTACGCGTGGTAACCGTGAAAAAAACGGATACAACACATACCACATACACAGACACGTGAAGGAGGCCATAAGATTGTAACATAGCTACATCACAGTGCAGGGTTAATTTCACTTTTCTTTTCATAAACATTGAAAGACAAATGAAATTCCCTAACACAGTCCAAAATGCTGTGTTGTACAGTACAAGCACAGTACTCTCCACAGGGACCACAGTGGCCTGGGCCCACAGTCAGGCCACTGTGGTCTCTCTCTTCTGTTCTCTCTGTGGTGACACGTGTGGCTACACAGCAATAAATTGACATGCCAGGGCTCGGAAAGCCACACCACAGGTCAGTTTTCGCTGTGGGCTGTACGCGCACAGTGGGCATAGGATTTCTAGACATCCCATCCACTGTGCTTGTACTATACAATGCAGTGAAAACACTCTGAATCAAAAACACTGTGAACACTGATGGTGGGCACGCAGCCTCACATACAGGCATCTTACAAACATACACAACCCCAGAAACACGAACATGTAAACATACAGTACAGAGATGTGAACACATATACACACATGTACTCCCACACGGCATAGACGTGCACACACAGTATACAGCCATATACACAGACACGTACATACAGCGTATAGCCACATACACACACATATACAAAGACACGTACACAGTGTACTGCCATATACACATACACACCACCGTACAGCCGTATACACCTACTCACACCTGTGTACAGCCGTATACACCTACACACACCTGCGTACAGCCGTATACACATACAGACACCTGCGTACAGCTGTATACTCACACATATATACAGACACATACACAGTTATAGTCACATAGAAGCGTATACATATTTGAAAACATTCACATACAAATAATCATACACAAAAGACAGACACAATCCTATACACACAGACACATACTGGGGGGCTTTTTACTTTTGATGATTGGCGGATGGAGCACGTTTGGGACTGCGCAGCATAGGGGATGGAGCACGATGGGGAGTGCGCAGCATGGCGGATGGAGCACGTTTGGGAGTGCGCAGCATGGCGGATGGAGCACGTTTGGGAGTGCGCAGCATGGCGGATGGAGCACGTTTGGGAGTGCGCAGCATGGGGGATGCAGCACGATGGGGAGTGCGGAGTATGGCGGATGGAGCACGTTTGGGAGTGCGCAGCATGGCGGATGGACCACGTTTGGGAGTGCGCAGCATGGCGGATGGAGCACGATGGGGGGTGCGCAGCATAGGGGATAGAGCACGATGGGGAGTGTGCTGCATGGGGGATGGAGCACGATGGGGAGTGCGCTGCATGGGGGATGGAGCACGATGGGGAGTGCGGAGTATGGCGGATGGAGCACGTTTGGGAGTGCGCAGCATGGCGGATGGAGCACGTTTGGGAGTGCGCAGCATGGGAGATGGAGCACGATGGGGAGTGCGCAGCGTGGCGGATGGAGCACATTTGGGAGTGCGTAGCATGGGGGATGGAGCACGATGGGGAGTGCGCAGCATGGCGGATGGAGCACGTTTGGGAGTGCGCAGCATGGCGGATGGAGCACGTTTGGGAGTGCGCAGGATGGGAGATGTAGCACGATGGGGGGTGCGCAGCATAGGGGATGGAGCACGATGGGGAGTGCACACCTCCCCCCAACACACACACACGCGCGCGCGCACTGCACAACACACCACACACACACACACACACACACACACTGGGAACCACAAACAACTGCCCTACACAGACACCCACACACAGACAACGCTGCACACACAAATATACGCACATACCGCACAACACACACATTGCACAAAACATACCTCCCCCCAAAACACACCACACACACACTAACCGCGCAACACACACACACAACGCTACAGACACACAGCGCTCCACAAACAACGCAACACACAAACAACACCGCTCTCACCCCCCGCCACACCCAGACAACACCCAGAACATGTACAGCGCCCTACACAAACACTTGGTAACTACACACAACATCTATATATATATATATATATATATATATATATATATATATATAAATATAAACAAAATCATACATGAACTACACAATACGTAAATTCTAGAATACCCGATGCGTAGAATCGGGCCACCTTCTAGTTACCTGATAATTATATAAATATCTGAAGGTGGAAAGAGAAGACAAATATTCACCAGAGTCTACAACTGGAAAAGTGTATTGGGTGGTAATGCTTCACACCTCCACATACTGTCTTTTAGGGTATGTGCCCACGATCAGGACTCACTGTGTCCTGCATGGAGGGGGTCCTGACCTGCAGGGCCGTGAGTCTCCTCCTCAGGAGACCGCAGCTGCTTGTACCCACAATCAGGGTTCAGTGTGCTGCGGTCTCTCGCTTGTGTTCTCCCTTCGGAGGAGCATGCGATTACACAGCAAATAATTGAAATACTGCAGTCTGGAAAGCCGCACCGCAGGTCAGAGTTTGCTACGGAAAAAAACAAGCAAAGTGGGCACGGGATTTCTAGAAATCCATCCACTGTGCTTGTACTGTACAACGCAGCATTTTGGACGCAGCTGAAGAATGCTACATCCAAAACACTGCAAACACTGATCGTGGGCACGCAGCCTTATAGGGGATTTCCCTATATGGTGGATAGATGGGGGCAGAGGGGGATTAATGTTAGTAATCTTTTCCATGTGAAGATGCTGGATAACGTTCTGCTTCTCTTTGATTATTATTTGGCTGATGGACTCGGTGGTGTTCCTAGGACAAGGAATGTACGTGTGTAAGAAAAACTGCGACTGACTGTAAATCACAGATTCCACTATTATCTATATATATAATTGCCTTATTCTGTCTGTCTGTCTGTCTCCAAAATTGTGTCCTTACGGTGACAAACAGCGGATTGGCCGCTGGGCTCGCCATGGCCTCGCCCCCCCGCACGGATTGGCCGCTCTCCTCGGCTCTGCCCCCTCGCACGGATTGGCCGCTTGCCTCGCCTCGGCTCCGCCCCCCCGCACGGATTGGCCATGTCCTTACGGTGACAAACAGCGGATTGGCCGCTGGGCTCGCCATGGCCCCGCAAGGATTGGACGCTCGGCCTCACGGATTGGCCGCTCGCCTCGGCTCCTCCCCCCGCACGGATTGGCCGCTCGCCTCGCCTCGGCTCCGCCCCCCGCACGGATTGGCGGCTCGCCCAGGCTCCGCCCCCACACGGAATGGCTTCTCGCCCCGAGGTGAGTGCATCAAGGTCCTGCAGCGGCAGAACACACACACACACACGCACACACATAAGAACAGACACACACACCTCACACACACATCAGATCGCATCCACACACTCACAACATACCGTGATATCGCTTGCTTCTCGGCGGCGATCCTGTACGTGCAGTGACCTTCCAGGACCTGCCGGAGGATCACATGGCCGGAAGCATGTGGTATCTCCGGATGTTGTGATTGTGTGAGCGCGTACGTGCGATATCGTCAGTGTGTGTGTGCGTGTATGCGATCGGATGTGTGTGAGTGTGTTCTGATGTGTGAGTGTGTGTGTGTGTGTGTGTGAGTGTATGCGATCGGATCTGTGCTGGACCGCCCACCGGTGGGCACAGGGAGAAGTGGGGTGTGTGTGTGAGTATATGCGATCAGATGTGTGCATGTATACTGTCTGATGTTTGACTGTGGAGCACGATGGGGGGTGCACAGCATGGGGGATGGAGCACGATGGGGAGTGCGCAGCATGGGGGATGGAGCACGATGGGGAGTGCGCAGCATGGGGGATGGAGCACGATGGGGAGTGTGCAGCATGGGGGATGGAGCACGATGGGGGGTGCACACCTCCCCCCAAAACACACACACACGCACCGCCACACACGCACTGCACAACACACCACACACACACTGGGAACCAAACACTGCCCTACACAGACACCCACACACACAGACAACGCCGCACACACACAACACCCAACACACAAACACCGCGGCACACACAAATATACGCACATACCGCACAACACACACATTGCACAAAACATACCTCCCCCCAAAACACACACACACCCCACACAAACCGCACAACACACACACACACACACACAACGCTACAGACACACAGCGCTCCACAAACAACGCAACACACAAACAACACCGCTCTCACCCCCCGCCACACCCAGACAACACCCAGAACATGTACAGCCCCTACACAAACACTTGGTAACTACACACAACAACATCTATATATATATAACAAAAATCATACATTAAGTACACAATACGTAAATTCTAGAATACCCGATGCGTAGAATCGGGCCACCTTCTAGTCTATAATAAATAAGATGCTATAAGAAATCCTGCGCTATCTGCAGGCACAGGACAGGGCTCTTCTGCGCTATCTGCAGGCACAGGACAGGGCTCTTCTGCGCTATCTGCAGGCACAGGACAGGGCTCTTCTGCGCTATCTGCAGGCACAGGACAGGGCTCTTCTGCGCTATCTGCAGGCACAGGACAGGGCTCTTCTGCGCTATCTGCAGGCACAGGACAGGGCTCTTCTGCGCTATCTGCAGGCACAGGACAGGGCTCTTCTGCGCTATCTGCAGGCACAGGACAGGGCTCTTCTGCGCTATCTGCAGGCCCAGGACAGGGCTCTTCTGCGCTATCTGCAGGCACAGGACAGGGCTCTTCTGCGCTATCTGCAGGCACAGGACAGGGCTCTTCTGCGCTATCTGCAGGCACAGGACAGGGCTCTACTGCGCACTGTAGAGTTTGTGAATAGGCGCATGTTATACTGAGAGAAGCTGAAAATAAACAAGTAATAAAACCATTTATGGTAGCCATAGTGCGGGCCCCTAGAAGCAATCTCCCTGGTGGGCCCCTCACACCCCAGTCCCACCCTGTACACAGCTACAGACCATCTATCAGCCCTCCATCCAGCCCACCACAGTGCACAGTATCCGGACCCCTGTCACCAGCTATCACAGCACATCCATCTTACAGCCTCTGCCTGGTCTGGAGCTCTGTGTCTAGGAGAGAAGCCATGAATCACAGCACAGGAGGAGGAGGGGGCGGAGCACAGGAGGAGGAGGGGGCGGAGCCTGCACTGAGCGCGCAGGTCCTTGTCTGGAGCAGAGAAGGTGCCGAGAATCCTATTCAGGCAGATGACCTGCGTGCCAGGGCCTGACAGCGTACAGCGTGCTGCGTAGCCACGTCGGAAGCGGCCAGACAGGAAGATTTATAGGTACAGCGTGGGCCTGGTGAAGAGAGGGGCGTAATAAAGCTAAGTAATTACCCCAGGCTCGGCCAGGACCCCCCTTTATACAGTATAGGAGCTAATGTGGGGTCTGTCATATACTGTGGGGACTATTTTAGGTGCTCTCATAGTGGGGGGCTACTATTTAAGCCATTATGTGGGGACAATTAATCAGTGTCGGCTACTATGGTGGCCATTATACAGTGTGTGGACCATTGTTTTGGGGGAGCTGTGGGCCCATCACACTGGGTATAGGGGAGGTGTAGTTGCATCATACTGTGTATGGAGGAGCTGTACATGGGGAGACTTAGAAGACATTAAGGGGCGTAACGATTGGAGTCGCAGAGGTCGCCATAGCAACAGGGTGCGGCAGGTTTTGGGGGCCCGGTGCCCGCTCTGTAGAGAAAGAGGTGGCTTCTCTCAGTGAGAGAGGAGCTGCGCTGTTCCTTTAGTTTCATTCAGTAGCATAGCTACCGGGGGTGGGGCAGACGATGCGGCCTCCCCAGGCCCCATGCTCAGAGGGGGCCACTCGGTGCTGCGCTACTTTTAACTATATTGACGTATGCAGCGCGCCGATATAGTTAACCTCTGCAGTAGTGCTGAGGAGACAAGCCCTCCCTGTACTGCTGCTGATGACAGCGGTGAGTGCATGCACAGGACATCAGAGTCCCAGCGTGGTGACGTCATCATAAAGCGCCGGGATTCTGATGTCTTGTGTGCGTGATGATAGTGCTGTGATCTGCCCGCGCTGGAGCAATCAGCACCCTGGAGTAGGTGAGTATGATGTTTTCTTTCTCTTTTTCTTTAATTCAGTATGGGGGGACACACACATTATATATACACACGTACAACCAGGACAGGGCCCAGGCTGGGGTACATTATATATGTACATATACATGACCTCACTGCTTCACCCCCGTGCGGAGCTGCCGCCCCACCACCGTGCGGAGCTGCCGCCCCACCACCGTGCGGAGCTGCCGCCCCACCACCGTGCGGAGCTGCCGCCCCACCACCGTGCGGAGCTGCCGCCCCACCACCGTGCGGAGCTGCCGCCATACCACCGTGCGGAGCTGCCGCCCCACCACCGTGCGGAGCTGCCGCCCCACCACCGTGCGGAGCTGCCGCCCCACCACCGTGCGGAGCTGCCGCCCCACCACCGTGCGGAGCTGCCGCCCCACCACCGTGCGGAGCTGCCGCCCCACCACCGTGCGGAGCTGCCGCCCCACCTACACCCCACCTACTGTCTCCTCCCCAAAATCCTTTAGGATGTAAGCCCGCAAGGGCAGGGCCCTCTTCCCCCTGTGCTAGTCTGTCTATTGTAACGTGTACATGTATTCTGTATGTAACCCCCTCATGTACAGCACCATGGAATCAATGGTGCTCTATAAATAAACAATAATAAATAATAATAATACTAGCATAAAAACCAGGCTGGGGGACATATATACCAGGATAGGGCCCAGGCTGGGGGACATTATATATACTAGCATAGGAGCCAGGCTGGGGGACATTATATATATATATATATATATATATATATATATATATATATATATATACTAGCATGAGAGCCAGGCTGGGGGACATTATATATACTAGCATGAGAGCCAGGCTGGGGGACATTATATACATACCTCCCAACCGTCCCGGATACAGCGTACAGCGGGACTCTCACGCTTTTGAGCCTTTGATCCCGAGTCCCGCCCGTGGGCCTGAGTATCCCGTGGCTCCACCCACCCACTGTAGCCCCGCCTCGCTGTTTCTCCCTTCTATTCATTACAGAGTCGAGCGCGCACCTTGAAACTTCTGTGACTGCTGCTGAGGTATGAATCACCCCCTGAAGCAGAGCCGACCCCCCCCTGCAGCAGAGCCGACCCCCCCCCTCCCCCAGAGCGGACATCCCCAGCCCTGGAGCGGATCCCCTGCACCAGAGCCGACCCCCCCCCCCCCTCCCCCAGAGCGGACATACCCAGCTCCGGAGCCTGCGCTTCCCTGTAGCTGTTCTCTCTGATTCCCCCGTGTGTGGCTTCTCACTGCTGCAGACACACGGGGAATCAGGAAGCTGAGGAGAAAGTGCAACCAACACTTCTCTCTCCTGCAGATAGCACTGACAATAGCAATAACCTATGCAGAGTGACATCTGCAGACTTCTATTAGCTTACCGATCAGTGGTCTCCTGCCTGTGGAGCTGCTGGGTCCTAGCTGTCCAACAGCTTCAGCTCTGCTTTATCCTGACTCCCCTACCAGTTAAAGGGAACCTGTCAGCAGAAATTTAGCAAAAAAAATAAAAGATTCCCCTCTGCAGCTCCTGGGCTGCATTCTAGAAAAGTTCCTGTTGTTATTGTGCCCCCTTTGAGACCTAAAAAAATACTTTATGAAGTCTTACCTTTTTGTATGCAAATGTTTTTTTATGGTCACGGGGGCGGGCTGTCTGGCGTCCGTTATTCCCCCTCCTGCCGCTTTATGTAGTCCCCCATTGCTCATTTCCATACATGAGGACGCCTTCTTCATGTAACTGTCCTCCCGAAGTTTTGCGCATGCCCAGTGGCACTCTCGCGGGACTGAGCACTGTGCAAAGTGTGAACGCTTTTGAGGTGATTGCGCAGGCGCGAGATTATGGGCGGCGCTGTGATTGTCATCAGCAGCGTTATCCAAGTACCCGCCCATAATCTCGTGCCCGCACTTTTCCCTCTGACTCCACTGTTATGCGCAAGCGCTGGCCATATAAACCATGTTACCTATTACCGCATGCACGAGATTATGGGCGGGTACTCGGATGACTTTGCTGATGACAATCACAGCGCCGCCCATAATCTCGTGCCCACGGTAATAGGTAACATGGTTCATATGGCCAGTGCTTGCGCATAACGGTGTAGGCAGAGTGAGAAGCGCGGGCACGAGATTATGGGGGGGTACTTGGATGACGCTGCTGATGACAATCACTGCGCCGCCCATAATCTCGCGCCTGCGCAATCACCTCAAAAGCGTTCACACTTTGAACAGTGCTCAGTTCCGCGGGAGTGGCACTGGGCATGCGCATACTGTCTATGCCCCCAGCCCCTCCTGTGCTGAATATACTGTAGCTCCCAGCCCCTCCTGTGCTGTATATACTGTAGCCCCCAGCCCCTCCTGTGCTGTATATACTGTAGCCCCTCCTGTGCTGTATATACTGTAGCCCCCAGCCCCTCCTGTGCTGTATATACTGTAGCCCCCAGCCCCTCCTGTGCTGTATATACTGTATAGATATACAGTGTATATATATATATATATATATATATATATATATATATATATATGCTATGTATGTATCACAAGAGAGGATGGGGGTTTTATATATTAGTATATAAACCCCCATCCTCCCTTGTGATACATACACTGTGCGTGGCTAGGTCTGTTAAAGTGATGCCAAGTGATCACATGCGAGGAGGAGCTGGATAGAGACAAGCGGGGTAGGTGAGTGCGGCTGCTGCTGGCTTCCCCATATTATTACCTCCAATGTGTGTATATGTATGATGTATATATCCATGTATGTCAGTGTAGATGACTGTGTATAGATTTGTCTGTTTATATGTATTTTATGGAATTTGTCTTCAAATATGTACCGTATATGTGCCTATGCCTGTGCCCACGATCAGGACTCACTGTGTCCTGGAGGCAGCGGGTCCTGACCTGCGGGGCTGCACGTCTCCTCCGCAGGAAACCACAGCTGCCTGTGCCCACAATCAGGACTCTCTGTGTCCTGGAGGCAGCGGGTCCTGACCTGCGGGGCTGCACGTCTCCTCCGCAGGAGACAACAGCTGCCTGTGCCCACAATCAGGACTCGCTGTGTCCTGGAGGCAGCGGGTCCTGACCTGCGGGGCTGCACATCTCCTCCGCAGGAGACCACAGGTGCCTGTGCCCACAATCAGAACTCGCTGTGTCCTGGAGGCAGCGGGTCCTGACCTGCGGGGCTGCACGTCTCCTCCGCAGGAGACCACAGCTGCCTGTTCCCACAATCAGGACTCGCTGTGTCCTGGAGGCAGAGGGTCCTGACCTGCGGGGCTGCACGTCTCCTCCGCAGGAGACCACAGCTGCCTGTGCCCACAATCAGGACTCGCTGTGTCCTGGAGGCAGCGGGTCCTGACCTGCGTGGCTGCACGTCTCCTCCGCAGGAGACCACAGCTGCCTGTGCCCACAATCAGGACTCGCTGGGTCCTGGAGGCAGCGGGTCCTGACCTGCGGGGCTGCACGTCTCGTCCGCAGGAGACCACAGCTGCCTGTGCCCACAATCAGGACTCGCTGTGTCCTGGAGGCAGCGGGTCCTGACCTGCGTGGCTGCACGTCTCCTCCGCAGGAGACCACAGCTGCCTGTGCCCACAATCAGGACTCGCTGTGTCCTGGAGGCAGCGGGTCCTGACCTGCGGGGCTGCACGTCTCCTCCGCAGGAGACCACAGCTGCGTGTGCCCACAATCAGGACTCGCTGTGTCCTGGAGGCAGCGGGTCCTGACCTGCGGGGCTGCACGTCTCCTCCGCAGGAGACCACAGCTGCCTGTGCCCACAATCAGGACTCGCTGTGTCCTGGAGGCAGCGGGTCCTGACCTGCGGGGCAGCACGTCTCTTCCGCAGGAGACCACAGCTGCCTGTGCCCACAATCAGGACTCGCTGTGTCCTGGAGGCAGTGGGTCCTGACCTGCGTGGCTGCACGTCTCCTCCGCAGGAGACCACAGCTGCCTGTGCCCACAATCAGGACTCGCTGTGTCCTGGAGGCAGCGGGTCCTGACCTGCGGGGCTGCACGTCTCCTCCGCAGGAGACCACAGCTGCCTGTGCCCACAATCAGGACTCGCTGTGTCCTGGAGGCAGCGGGTCCTGACCTGCGGGGCTGCACGTCTCCTCCGCAGGAGAACGCAGCTGCCTGTGCCCACGATCAGGATTCAGTGCGCTGCGGTCTCCTGCTGTGTTCTCCCTACGGAGGACGCATGCAACTGCAGCAAACAATTGATACGCTGCAGTCTGGAAAGACGCTCCGCAGGTCAGTGTTTGCTGCAGAAAAAACAAGCACAGTGGGCACGAGATTTCTAGAAACCCTCCACTGTGCTTGTACTGTACAATGCGGCGTTTTAGACACAGCAAAAACACGCTACATCCAAAATGCTGCAAATACTGATCGTGGGCACGCAGCCTTAAACAATGTGATCAGCAGTGCTGAAAAGGATTGGATGTGGGCGTGACAGATTGCAAAATTGGTGTGGTTAGGAGCGTGGCTTAAAATTGCTGCGGCGCGCTAAGGATACCAGGATAGGGCCTAGGGTGGGGGACATTATATATACCAACAGGGAGCTGAAATCAAGCTTTTCTATGCTCTGATATTCATCTTATCCTCAGCACGCACCTTCCCCATGCTCTGCTTATACATATTTCACTCAGGACACAGCTTTCCCATGCTCTGATATGCATCTTTCCCTCAGCACGCAGCTTTCCCATGCTCTGATATGCATCTTTCCCTCAGCACCCAGTTTTCCCATAATATCAGAGCATGGGAAAGCTGGTTGCTGAGGGAAAGCTGTATAGCAGAGCATGGGAAAGCTGAGGGAAAGAGCCCCTTTCCCTCAGCACAAAACTTTCCCATCCCATGCTTTATCTTTGTCCCCCCTTGTTTTTAGCTCTCCATATACTATAATGGCCCCCCACATAGATTTCAATATAGTATAATGTGTTCCAAATAAACCTTCATATATTAGAATGCACCCCCATAGTCCTCCATGTATTATAATACACTTCACATAGTCCTCCGTATAGTATAGTGCAGAGCATAGTCCTCCATATAATATAATGTACATCCTATAGTCCTCCATATAATAAAATGCACATCCTATAGTCCTCCATATAATATAATACACATCCCACAGTCCTCTATTTAAGATAAAGGTGGCTTTACATGCTACGGGTCACGGAATTTGTGACGCACATCCGGCCGCTTTAGCGATGTCGTTGCGTGTGACACCTATGAGCGATTTTGAATCGTCGCAAAAACGTTCAAAATCGTTCATCGGTGACATGCCCCCCTATTCCCAATTATCGTTGCTGCTGCAGTAACACTGTTGCCTCCAAAGAATTTGCAACAAAATATTGAAAATAAAAATATTTTGTTTGGGTTTGGTTTATTTGTCCAATTACTTTTGACCTCCTAAAATGTGGAGTGTTTGTAAAGAAATGTGTACAATTCCTACAATTTCTATCAGATATTTCTGTTCAAACCTTCAAATTAAACGTTACAATCTGCACTTGAATTCTGTTGTAGAGATTTCATTTCAAATCCAATGTGGTGGCATGCAGAGCCCAACTCGCGAAAATTGTGTCACTGTCCAAATATTTCTGGACCTAACTGTATAATGTCCCCCAGCCTGGCTCCCATGCTGATATATAATGTCCCCAAGCCTGAGCCCTGTCCTGGTATATATAATGTCCCCCAGCCTGGGCCCTATCCTGATATATATAATGTTCCCCAGCCTGGCTTCCATGCTGGTATATATAATGTCCCCCAGCCTGAGCCCTGTCCTGGTATATATAATGTTCCCCAGCCTGGGCCCTGTCCTGGTATATATAATGTTCCCCAGCCTGGCTTCCATGCTGGTATATATAATGTCCCCCAGCCTGAGCCCTGTCCTGGTATATATAATGTCCCCCAGCCTGGACCCTGTCCTGGTATATATAATGTCCCCCAGCCTGGCTCCCATGCTGCTATATAAAATGTACCGGATGTAATAGGATTTAGAGGATTATGGAGTGTGCATTATACTATATTGAGAATTATGGGATGTGAGTTATCTTAAATAGAGGACTGTGGGATGTGTATTACCGTATATTATATGGAAGACTATAGGATGTGCATTATATTATATGATGGACTATGCTCTACACTATACTATATGGAGGACTATGTGAAGTGTATTATAATACATGGAGGACTATGGGGGTGCATTCTAATATATGAAGGTTTATTTGGGACCCATTATACTATGTGGGGGCCCATTAAGCTATGTGGGGGCCATTATAGTATATGGAGAGCTATAAACAAGGGGGGGGGGCAGAAATAAAGCATGCGATGGGAAAGTTTTGTGCTGAGGGAAAGGGGCTCTTTCCCTCAGCTTTCCTATGCTCTGCTATACAGCTTTCCCTCAGCAACCAGCTTTGCCATGCTCTGATATTATGGGAAAGCTGGGTGCTGAGGGAAAGATGTACCGTATATCAGAGCATGGGAAAGCTGTGTGCTGAGGATAAGATGAATATCAGAGCATAGAAAAGCTGGGGTGCTGATAGAAGGATTTCAGATCATGGGAAAAAGCCAAGTGTCAGTGTCACTATCCCGTACCCCGAGTGTCGGTGTACGGTTGGGGGGGAAGCCCAGGTCCAAACTTTGCAACGGGGCCCATCAAACTCTAGTTATGCCACCCAAGACATTATTAAATGTTAAGAAGGCACTTAAGAACCATTATTGTTATAGGGGAACTCAGGGTATTATGACCATCAAAGAAGCACACACAGGGCATTATTACTTTCTAGGAGCAAAACGTGGACACTTTTCTAGGGCACTTGCACAGAGCATTAATATTTTCTACCATTAATATTTCTTACCATCTAGAGGGCACTAAGGAGGCATTTTAACATGTAAGGGGCACAATGGTGGCATTACTATGTGGGGCAGTAAGAGGAGCACAGTTTTTGTACAGCACAGCATATGCAGTAATATAAACACATACGGCATTCGCGGCTCAGTATTGTGGTATCAGGAGGATAAGGAGTTTTTGCAGGTTCGGAATAGATGGGACGGTGTCGGAAATGAGAGAAGTCAGATGTGTCTTTTTTGTAATCTCTGCAGACGAGTTGTGGCTGGAAGAAGTTGTCATGTCGGTCTGGGCCAGATGGAAAATACGGGAAAAGTGAACAACTCCATCTGAAAGAATGTCAGCTGTAAGTCACCATTTTAACTGTACTGTAATCTCTTGTATGTCCTGAGGACTGGATACCAGGATGGGAGACATATGTAACACGATTGGGCACATTACTGCAAAATGAAGGTGGGGCAATTCATATGTCATGATTTAGAACGCTACAGGTACCCATTCATCTGACCAACGTCTGGAGTGTGGCCCAGGTCCAAATTTCATACCAGGGCCCATCACACTCTAGTTACGCCACTGCTCAGCCTGCTGACTGGGATTTTTAACACCGAGTAACTCCTGTTCCCTCCCTACACCTAGTGATCACATTCCCTGGATCCAGAGAAGGAAGCACAGTCAGTGATTCCTAATCTTTTCCTAATCTGTATACACAACTGCTGATTCAGCACTGTATATACCACCACAGGGAAGGTAAACAAGGTAATAAACGTTGTTCATCTTCTCTGTGACAAGTCTGACTCTAAAGGCCCCTTTACACACTGAGACTTTCAGCGATCCCACCATCGATCCCAACCTGGCCGGGATCGCTACAAAGTCTCTGGTGAGTCTCTGGTGAGCTGTCAAACAGGCAAACTTGGCCAACGACGCAACAGCGTTCCGGACCTGCAGAACGACCTAGCTAGTCAAACACTGGAAACGAGTGATGTGTCACAATATCTGTCAATCACTATTCTCTGTCAGTCGGTCTCTCCCTCTCGGTCTCTATTCTCTCTCTGTCGGTTCGTCACTATCTCTGTCCCTCTCTCACAGTCTGTTGGTCATTTTCCCCTCCTCTCTCATACTCACCGATCCCCGATCCCCGATCCCCGGCGCTGCACGGCATTCACACTGCTGCGGCGGCTTTTACTATTTTGAAAAAGCCGGCTGCTCATTAAACAATTTCGTATTCCCTACTTTCCCTGCCCACAGGCGCCTATGATTGGTTGCAGTGAGACACGCCCCCACGCTGAGTGACAGGTGTCTCACTGCACCCAATCACAGCAGCCGGTGGGTGTGTCTATACTGTGCAGTGAAATAAATAATTAAATAATTAAAAAAAACGGCGTGCGGTCCCCCCCAATTTTAATACCAGCCAGATAAAGCCATACGGCTGAAGGCTGGTATTCTCAGGATGGGGAGCTCCACGTTATGGGGAGCCCCCCAGCCTAACAATATCAGTCAGCAGCCGCCCAGAATTGCCGCATACATTTATATGCGACAGTTCTGGGACTGTACCCGGCTCTTCCCGATTTGCCCTGGTGCGTTGGCAAATCGGGGTAATAAGGAGTTATTGGCAGCCCATAGCTGCCAATAAGTCCTAGATTAATCATGTCAGGCGTCTCCCCGAGAAACCTTCCATGATTAATCTGTAAATTACAGTAAATAAACACACACAACTGAAAAAATCATTTATTAGAAATAAAAAACACAAAGAAATTCCCTCATCACCAATTTAATCAGCCCCAAAAAGCCCTCCATGTCCGGCGTAATCCACGGACCTCCAGCGTACCTTCCAGCTGTGCTGCATGGAGGTGACAGGAGCAGCAGAAGACACCGCCGCTCCTGTCACCTCCACGCAGCAAATGAAGAGAGCCGCGTGATCAGCTGAGCTGTCACTGAGGTTACCCGCTGTCACTGGATCCAGCGGTGGCCGCGGGTAACCTCAGTGACAGCTCAGCTGATCGCGCTACTCACCTCAGTTGCTGCGTGGAGCTCACCGGAGCGGCGGTGAGTAGCGCGATCAGCTGAGCTGTCACTGAGGTTACCCGCGGCCACCGCTGCATCCACTGCTGCATCCACCGCTGGATCCACCGCTGGATCCAGTGACAGCGGGTAACCTCAGTGACAGCTCAGCTGATCGCGCAGCTGTCTTCATTAGCTGCGTAGAGCTCACAGGAGCGGCGGTGTCTTCTGCTGCTCCTGTCACCTCCATGCAGCTGAGCTGGAAGCGACGCTGGAGGTCCGTGGATTACGCCGGACAAGGAGGGCTTTTTGGGGCTGATTAAATTGGTGATGAGGGAATTTGTTTGTGTTTTTTATTTCTAATAAATGATTTTTTCGGGTGTGTGTGTTTATTTAATGTAATTTACAGATTAAGAATGGAAGGTTTCTCGGGGAGACGCCTGACATGATTAATCTAGGACTTATTGTCAGCTATGGGCTGCCAATAACTCCTTATTACCCCGATTTGCCAACGCACCAGGGCAAATCGGGAAGAACCGGGTACAGTCCCAGAACTGTCGCATCTAATGTATGCGGCAATTCTGGGCGGCTGCTGACTGATATTGTTAGGCTGGGGGGCTCCCCATAACGTGGGGCTCCCCATCCTGAGAATACCAGCCTTCAGCCGTATGGCTTTATCTGGCTGGTATTAAAATGGGGGGGACCGCACGCCGGTTTTTTAAATTATTTAATTATTTATTTCACTGCACAGTATAGACACGCCCACCGGCTGCTGTGATTGGGTGCAGTGAGACACCTGTCACTCAGCGTGGGGGCGTGTCTCACTGCAACCAATCATAGGCGCCTGTGGGCAGGGAAAGTAGGGAATACAAAATTGTTTAATGAGCGGCCGGCTTTTTCAAAATAGTAAAAGCCGCCGCAGCAGTGTGAACGCCGTGCATCGCCGCGCCGGGGATCGGTGAGTATGAGAGAGGGGGGGAAAATGACCGACAGACTGTGAGAGAGGGACAGAGATAGTGACGGACCGACAGAGAGAGAATAGAGACCGAGAGGGAGAGACCGACTGACAGAGAATAGTGATTGACAGATATTGTGACACATCACTCGTTTCCAGTGTTTTAAGTCCCCTTTACACACTGAGACTTTGCTGCACAGCGGGAAACAAAGGACCAAAGAATGGTCCTGAACGATTTGTAGCGATCAGCAACTTCACAGCAGGGGCCAGGTCGCTGATGTGTTTCACACACTGCAATGTCGCTGGGGAGGTCGCTATTACGTCACAAAACCGGTGACGTTACAGTGATGTCGTTTGCGATGTTGCAGTGTGTAAAGCCACCTTTAGGATATGTGCGCACGTTGCATAATTACATGCAGTTACGCTGCACTTTGTAGCGCAGCGTAACTGCATGCGTCCTGCGTCCCCTGCATAATCTATGAAGATTATGCAGGAGCTGTGCGCACGTGGCGTCTTAGAGCGCAGCGCTTCGGCTGCTGCCCGAAGCGTGCGTTGTAAAAAGTGACATGTCACTTCTTCCGTGCGCTCTGCATGCAGACCCCGCTCTGTCTATGGGAGGAGCTGCAGTCAGAGCACATGGAATCGGCTTTTTTTTTTTTCACTACGGACATTTTCTGCAGCGATTTGAAGCGCACGTGTGCTCTTCAGATCGCTGCAGAAATTTCTGCAAGGCCAGTACGCAACGTGCGCACATAGCCTAAAGGTACCGTCACACATACGAGATCGCTGCTGAGTCACGGTTTCTGTGATGCAGTAGCGATCCCGTTAGCGATCTCGTTATGTGTGACATCTACCAGCGATCAGGCCCCTGCTGTGAGATCTCTAGTCGTTGCAGAATGGTCCAGGCCATTTTCTTCAAAGGCGATGTCCTGCTGGGCAGGATGCATCGCTGTGTTTGACACTGTGTGACAGGGTCACAGTGACTGCTGAGATCGTTACACAGGTGGCTACTGCGACCTGTATCGTTCCTGCATCGCTGGTAAGGTCTGACTGTGTGACATCTCACCTGCGACCTCCCAGCGACTTACCAGTGATCCCTATCAGGTCGCATCGTTTTCGGGATCGCTGGTAACTCGTTGTGTGTGACTGGCCCTTTCGTGACAGCCAGCCCCCCACCCCCATAGCATCATGGTTTTGTGCAAGGCGCTTACAGTGCATTGACATTGTAGACCATAAATACAGAGTAATGTATGGACAGCCCAGACATTTATAGTCTATGTCCAGAAGAAGTTAGTTTATTTCATCCCACCTCAGTTACAGCTACACATTCCCACCTTCATTATAAGGATTTGGGTCATGTGATCTGTAGTCTGACAACTAGTCCGGTACATGCACTAATGTGTAGACAGGAAGTCAGTCTGATTTCCTTTGAACTGCAATATGACATCATCATCTATCAAATCCGTCCTAGCAGCTCAGACTCTTCCCTCAAAACCCAGCTTTAGACTCTGTCACTTTCCATGTCCTCACATTATTATTATTTATTATTATTATCACATGCAGCTAAAGATATGTTTGTAGACTTGTTTAAGAGAAAACCTGTCTTTGCCGCCCATAGACCCAATCATAGAGCAGCTTCATTCTGTTTAAATAAGTGATCAGTGACATAATAGGGCAGATAGGCTGAAGCGCCATCACATAGGGCATCACCCAATCAAAGCTGTCTTACAGTATGACTGTATACATTCACTATAGCAACCAATCAGAGCTCAGCTTTCATATTATCACAGCAGTTTTAGAAATTGACACTGAATCCTGATAGTCTTTGTTACCCATAGCAACCAATCTTAATATTGAAGAGTTTTGAGAAATGAGGCTCTAAGTCTCTGCATTATACATCAGGGTACAGCAGGGCCATGTCACTGATCTATCACTATTGCCAAGAGATAGGAGAACAATTGATGAGACTCTAGCATTATGGGTAATGTAGTCTGCACTGCAAGAACCATATTAGAGGAGAATTCAAGATGGCAAATAACCCAGACATGGCTCATCCACCGCAACAGGTATATACTTGGCATAAACAAGACTGTCTACATGTACGGTGTATGGGGATGAGAAGCAACTGCAATGCTCATGAAGTAAACCTTAAAGATGGACAATGCTTTTACAAATACCACTAGGACTGTATATTATTACATTTGCACACAACAAAAATTAGCAACTTTTTGGTAGTCAATAAATGGTTTGTCCACAACTGGTCACCGCTCCTGAAATGCTACAGAAACCCCAAATGTAGTAAAAACAGTTTGTAATTACTAAGAGATATAGCACCAACATCGCTGGAATGGCGCCGGGCCAGGAGGTATGTGTTTTCATTTTATTTGAGGAACTGCATCATTTAAAGGGAATCTGTCTCCAGGTTCTTGACATAATCTGAGAGCAGCATGATGTAGAGAAAGAGATCCTGACTCCAGCGATGCATCACTTACTGGGTTGCTTGCTGCTTCTCAGCAGCAGATTAGCACTAGAGGACTAGTAAACCTGCTGCTATGTAGTCCTGCATATTCATAAGGTCTGTATAACCCCAACCCCACCACTGATTGTACACAGAAAGATGCCAATCAGTGGTGTGGGCGGGGTTATAAAGAGCTCAGCATTCAGAGAACTGGTAAATCTGCAGCAGATAAACACTGAATTTATCAAAGTCAAAAATGTTTAGCCCAAAGAGTGATACATCACTGGTGTAAGGGCCTCTGCCCCTTCATCATGCTGCTTTCAGATTGGGTAGCAAAAGATTCCTGACAGGTTACTTTTAAAAAGGTGTCAGCATTTTCCATGTCTTGGGGTAAATCTCAGAACTGAACCTGCACATTATACAATGATTGGAACATTTCATCATGATTTGGGAATAATAGAAACCTCTGACCACTTTGTCCTGGTGAATTGTGCCTTCTACACCTATAATAATCCACCCTGATATAACACTAGTTTTGGTAATCTTTCATTATAAAGGCAGATTTTTACTAATTTCTTTGAGTTTTTACCCCTGGATAACATGTGGAGGTATAAACCGTGTACAATAATGTTCCCCATAATTACTGGTTGTATTTCTCTGCTTACCTGAGCCTCTCGGGTCCTCCTGCAGGTCTTCTTTCTTCTGGATATCGGTCTTGATTGATGGTGTCTTTCCTTTCTCTGAACAGTCCAGGCCGATTCTTCTGTTCTTCGGTCCTTTACTCTGGGCAATGACGTCTTCATCCGCTCGCTCCATCTCTGGAGGGGGAGACATCTTTTGCGCTGGGTCTGATCTCTTCCTCTTTCTTCTGCTCCTTTTGGCCTTTTGGGCAATGACGTCTTCGTCCAATCGTTCCATCTTTGGGGTGGGAGACATCTTTTGCACTGGGCTTGATTTCTTCCTCTTTCTTGCCCTCCTTTTGGCCTTTTGGGCAATGACGTCTTCATCCATGCGTGCCATCTCTGGCCTGGGAGACGTGTTCTGTACTGGGCCTGATTTCTTTTTGGCCTTTTTGATTGAAGACTTCTCATCAGCCGATGAGTCCAAGTGTCTTCTTTTCTTCAGTCTCTTCCTCATCACAACCTCTTCTTTCTCCATATTAGAGCTTTGCTCACAATCCGCAGACAGCTTCTTCACCGTCACCAGCCAACTCCAACTGTCACTTTTCTAACTGTCAACGCGCGGTTAAATGTAAAACGTCACAATAGCACTGAGCGCATGGGCACCTGGTCATGTGATCAGTAACTGACCAATGAGATTCCAAGGCTAATGCTACAGTATAAGTATTTGAAAGTATTACTTTTATATATGAGTTGTAATAAAATTAAATCTGTTTCTGTTTTACTGTTTTTGCTGATTTAAATTCCAGTGACTTTATCTTTTCTTTTCCATCACTTTAGTATTATAGTACAGAAAATTTTACAATTTTAGGGACCATTTTAACAGTATGTTGCATTATTTATCAATATGAAAACCTATAAAATAAATTCCTGTCCATTGAGAAACAGTTGAGAGCACTACATAATTTGAATAGTGTGGGGGCTACATTATTAAAGTAGCAAAGCATGAGGGGGTCACAGGTGGGGTTGCCCAGGGTGCTACAGTTTTTGAGGGTGCAAAATATTTCCTCCCAAAATCCCCCACGTCACCCCCAATGTCAAATAATTAACACCTGAAACTCCTGATTCTTTTGGAGAGGTGCAGTGAGGGCCCGCATGGTTTTGCTTATGCAGCATGAAGCAGGAGAGATGCATTTGTCATCTACTGCTGCACTCTGCATAGGCAGCAATGACAAAGTTAAATATGAACAAATGAAGTTTGACATCTTCATTGCTGGTTATGCAAAGACCAAAGTCTATGATGAACTATATGAACTATTTTCAACTGCTAAATATATAGGTGTACGGCACTCGAGGGCTTATGATTGGTGCTCAGATAGAGTCCAACCCCGTATTCATATAGAGAGAAGAATCCGGCACTCAGTATTGTAATGAAAGAAAAGATCCCTTTAATTCATATAGTGTATGATATCAATATCAACGTTTCGGTCTATATGACTGTCCTCATGTATACAGTGGAACCTTTGGTTAACGAGAACAATCCGTTCTGGGAGTGTGCTTGTTAACCAAGTTACTCGTTCAGCAAAACAAGATTTCCCATAGGAAATCATTGCAATGCAAACAATTCGTTCCACAACTTGTTAAATCTTCCATCCTGGTCCCCTATTGTGCCATTTCACACACGTTCAAACACACACAAACACACACGCACAAACACAGATTATGCTCACTTTACCTTCCGCTCCCTCGCCGGTCTCCTGGAAATTGCAGTTCGCCCCTACAAGACGTGTATCGGGTAACCAAGGCGGCCGATGCCGAACCTTCGTTCCCTCGCCGGCTTCCAGGAACTTGCATGTATCGGGTAACCAAGGTGACCGATGCCGGACCTTCCGCTCCCAGCGCGCTGACATCAAAGGCAAGAGCTGCTTGCCTCTGATTGGCCAGCGCGCTGCCTTTGAGTAGTGGCTGACAGGGGAAGGTCCTCCCTCCACAGGATGTGAATCCGGTAACCATCGTGACGAGGGAGGAACTTCCCTTATCAGGCGCTACACAAAGGCAGCGCGCTGGCCAATCAGAGGCAAGCAGCTCTTGCCTTTGATGTCAGCGCGCTGGGAGCGGAAGGTCCGGCATCGGTCACCTTGGTTACCCGATACATGCAAGTTCCTGGAAGCCGGCGAGGGAACGAAGGTAAGGTGAGCATAATATGTGTGTGTGCGTGCGTGCGTGTTTGTGTGGACTGCAAGAGCGGGTTAGAGCGCGGTGGTGGATGTACGGAATCGGAAGTGTGTGCGGTGAGTATTTTGCTCGTACAGCAAGGCTTTCTCGTAAACCGAGTTACAAATTTACAGAAAGCTTTGCTCGTTAGGCGAAATACTCGCTAACTGGGTTACTCGTTAAGCGAGGTTCCACTGTACACTGAATGTTGAAAGAAAATAAGGCAGAAACAAAAAGTAATTCCAATCAATAATCATAACCAAACATCTGCTATACAATGATTACAATGGCATGCATAGCCATTAGAATAGGTAGAGGAACAAATGAATTTAGTCAAATAATTGTTTTCAATCACCATTCCAATGAAAATCAAAATATATTTATAGAGAAACAAAAAACATTGAAACGCGGCCCACCAAAGTCAAATTAAACAGCCATAATTAGTAATGACAGAAATATGGTGTCACAAAAAATTAAGGTGTAAGAAGCGGAAACATTGCAAGGTTAGATATCCACATTCAAGAAAATCATGATAATATGTGACCCATGTTTATGTGAATAAATGAATCCTATGATGCTGACTGTAAGACGGGTCACTGCATGAAATATCCGCATTCAACAGCATTATGATAAAATGATAACATATGTTCGTATGGATACATGAATCATATGATGCTATTGTACTGACTAAAGGACGGGTCACTGTATATGAGTGACATGAACAACATATTAGAATTGTAGTACAGGGATAAGGAGAACCTGTCAAATGTGCTGGACACAAAAGAACAGGTCATCAGCTGTGAACTGCTGTGCGCAGCAGGTGGGGGAACTGTGATAAAGAGGCATAATGGTGAAATGCCACCTGACTTGGTAAGTTAAGGCTATGTGTCCACGCTGCGGAAAATTTGCCGCGATTTTTTTCTCTGAAATTCCGCAGATTTTTCAAAAATTCGGAGTACAGTGAGTCCCCATCCATTTCTATGACATTTTGGAACTGCTGTACCCATTGCTCGTTTTTTTCCGCAGTGGAAATAATGCGGCTTTTCCCTGCAGAAAAATCTGCAGCATGTCAATTATTCCTGCCGATTTTTCTGCACGATCCTATACTTCCCTGCCTTGATAGAAGACACCGGAGTCACTTCCTCCGGTGCAGAGGAGCGTGGTGGAGCCAGGAGCAGGAAGCAGGAGGTGGGTGGGGCCTGCACGAGCTCCAGTCATGCAACAGCCGGAGCTAGTTCAGGCCCGCTTAAAGGAGTGGTTCTGCAGGTGGTGACCACAGACCATTTCTCTGGTCTCATCCTTTTTGGCTGTTGTTTTGGTCCCTTTTGCATTTTGTCATTGCTCTCACCCTTAGGCTCTGTGCCCACGTTGCGTATTTGCGTGCAGTTACGCTGCGTATTGCACTGCAGCATAACTGCATGCGTCCTGCGTCCCCAGCACAATCTATGAGGATTGTGCATAATCCATGCGCACGTTGCGTTTTAGAATGCAGCGATTTGCATGCTGCCAAATCGTTGAGTCCTAAAAAGCAACATGTCACTTATTCCGTGCGCTTTGGATACAGGTCCCGCTCTGTCTATGGTGGGGGCTGCATCCAGAGCGCATGAAATCGGCTTTTTCACTGCATTCATTATGCAGTGTTTCTGCAGCGATTTGAAGCGCACATGTGCTGTTCAAATCGCTGCAGAAATTTCTGCAGAGACACAATGCAATGTGGGCACATAGCCTTTGAGGTAGCATGAGGCAGTATTTACAACCCACAGAAGTTGCTCAGGTAGTGCAAGTCATCCAGGATGATACATCAATGTGAGCTGTGGCGAGAAGGTTAGCTGTGTCTGTCAGCACAGTGTTCAGAGCATGGAGCAGATAGCAGGAGACAGGCCAGTACACCAAGAGACGCGAAGGAGGACATAGGAGAGCAACAATCCAGCAGCAAGACCGCTACCTCCTCCTTTGTGCAAGGAGGAACAGGAAGAGCAGTGCCATAGCACTGCAAATTCACCTCCAGCAGGCCACAAATGTACATGTGTCTGCACAAACTGTCAGAAACATATTCTATAAAGGTGGTATGAGGGCCCGATGTCCACAAGTGGGTGTTATGCTAACAGCCCAACACTGTGCATGGCGATTGGCATTTGCCAGAGAACACCCAGCTTGGAAGATTCAACATTGGTGCCCTGTGCTCTTCACAGATGAGAGCAGGTTCACACTGAGCACATGTGACAGACATGACAGAGTCTGCAGATGCTTTGGAGATTGTTCTGCTGCCTGCAACATCCTCCAGGATGACTGGTTTGACAGTGGGACAGTAATGGTATGGGGAGGCATTTCTTTGGAGGGCCACACAGCCCTCCATGTGCTCACCAGAGGTACCCTGACTGCCAATAGGTACCGGGATGAGATCCTCAGACCCATTGTAAGACCATATGCAGGTGGGGTGGGCCCTGGGTTCCTTTTGATGCATAACAATGCTAGGCCTCGTTGCTCAAGTGTGTCAGCAGTTTCTACATGATGAAGGCTTTAATGGAATTGACTGGCCTACCCATTCCCCAGTCCTGAATCCAATCGATCACATCTCGGACATTGTTTCATTCCTTACAGCAATGCCACATTGCACCCAGACTGTCCTGGAGTTGACTGATGCTTTAAAGGGACTGTATCATCTAAGTTTTTTTGTTTTTTTTTGTAGGCCAAATCTGCAAACAATATTATTAGAATTGTGTAACAACTATTTTCTTAATGTAATTCAACTTTTAAATATGTAAAAAAAATTTTTTTTATTAAAAATACTTATAATTGCCAGTAGGGGGAGCATCTTCCTGTGTACACATCCAAAAGCTATAGTAATCCTTAGTAGAATTACGATAGCTGCAAATTTGGGCAGTCACTAGATGACATGCCTATTCTCCTCCCCTTTTGGGTGTTACACTGCACCCAAAAGGGGAGGAGGTGTATTTCATAGTAATGTGTCGCCATTTTCTGGGTGACTGTATATGAATTGTACAGTCCACCCGGAAGTAAAGTGGAAACACATTTTAGTCAGAAAGGAGCAGCAGCATCGTACAGTGCCCTGGAGAAAGAGCAGCCTTACTGCAGCAGGTCCCTGAAGATCAGCGTTCACAGGAATGTGGAGATGACTCAACCATTAGTAAGTATATACACACACACACGTACTATTCCACATATATACACTGACTGTTAGGCTATGTTCGCACGTTGCGTTTTTTCCCGCGTTTCTGCAGCGTTTTCAGCAGCAGCGTTTTTGCGCTAAAGCGCATGCGTTTTTGTTTACCAGCAAAGTCAATGGGAAAAGCAGAAATCCTGTCTGCACTTTGCTTTTTTTTCTGCAGCGTTTAATTTGCATATTTGTGGTCAAAAACCATGCTGAAAAAGAAGCAGCATGTCAGTTGTTTTTGCCATTTCTGCAGCGTTTCCTTAACATTGGAGTCAATGAGAAATGGCAAAATGCAACCAAAATCACAATTCCTGCGTTTTTCATGCTTTTTACCTGCTTTTCCACTGCGTTTTTGGCTCCAAAAACGCATGCTTTTCTGGACAAAATTTAATGGGTTCTAATGTTCCTTTACACACACACACACAATAACCGAAAATTTAAATGTTAAAAAATTAGAAACTTCACCTATTTTTCTGATAAAATGTGCATAACCACTATTTTCTCATTAAAAATGATAATTTCCCATATAGTTTTATTAAAAGTTAATTTTATACTTTTTTTCTCTTTTTTCATTCTTTTTGACTAATTCAACTTTATTTCTCAGTGTCTTGATCTCAAAAACGCATCTGCAGAAACGCAGGTGAAAATGCAGGTAAAAAGCGCTAAAAACGCACTAAAAACGCACTAAAAACGCATGCGTTTTTAGCGCAAAAAAATGGTCAAAAGCCATTTGGTCAAAAGCCAAGGGAAGGAAAACGTGCAGAATAAACTGCAGGTACTCCGACGCAACGTGCGCACATAGCCTTACACATACAGACACTGACTGTTACACATACGCTATATACACTGACTGTTCTGAGCCCACACATATATATCCACTGACTCTTCTCAGCCCCCACACACACACACACACATATATATACACACACACACACACACACACACACACATATATAATATATATATATATATATATATATATATATATATTATACATACATATATACACACTGACTGTTTATTATATATACATATATTATACACACTGCGGTAATGGAATCCTCCCTGTACCGCCACTGCTCGTTCAGTCTCCCGTGCGGCGGCAGGCCCGCTCCCGCGCGTGAGATGGAAGTAGCAGTGAAAACGAAAGTAAACAATAGAGTGAAAAAAAACATACTCACATGTCTGCAGACTCCCGGTGCCATGCCCGCTCCCAGCTCCTCATCCGGTAACGCTGCATCGGCTGTGTCCTCTCAGGCACGTATGATGGCGGCAGGACCTGGCGATGGATCACCTGATCCATCAGCTGATCGCAAGTCTTTTTGCCGCCCGGCTATCAGCTGATGTGTCCGGAGACTTCTTCAGCTGATCACCGGCAGCTCCTGCAGCAGTCGACAGGAGTCAGCAGGGACGTGTGTAGGGTTTTTTTTTTTCCTTCACAGATTCATCAGCTGATTGTATAATCGGCTTTTATACAATCAGCTGATGTGTGATGTGATTCAGGCACTGGCCGGTTTCACACATCCGGCTTTTCGCCGGTTTGCCGGATCCGGCGCTCTCCAGTACAGTGACAGCGCTGTAACTTCCGGGTCACATGCGCCAGTCACATGACAGCATGTGACCGGCGCTTGTTGCGCTGTCACTGTACTGTAGTCACTGTATGGGAGAACGCCGGATCCGGCAAACCGGCGAAAAGCCGGATGTGTGAAACCGGCCGAACCTGACACATCATCTGATTGCTTTGCCTTCCAGCAAACTGATCAGATGATATTGGATCCGGATTGGACGGCGTGGGACCCTTGACCCAGGATTACTGCGGAGGGGGGTTCTTTATTTCATTAAAGATGGAGTCACTAATTGTGTTGTGTTTTATTTCTAATAAAAATATTTTTCTGTGTTTGTTGTTTTTTTTATGTTTACTAGAAATTCATGGTGGCCATGTCTAATATAGGCATCACACCATGAATTTCGGGCTTAGGGCGAGCTGATAATATAAAGCTAGCCCTAACCCCATTATTACCCAGCTAGCCAACTGTCACCAGGGCAGCTGGAAGAGTTGGATACAGCGCCAGAAGATGGCTCTTCTATGAAAGCGCCATTTTCTGGGGTGGCTACGGACTGCAATTCGCAGCGGGGGTGCCCAGAAAGCATGGGCACCCTGCACTGCGGATTCCAATCCACAGCTGCCTAGTTGTACCTGGCTGGACTCAAAAATTGGGCGAAGCCCACGTCTTTTTTTTATTTTAATTATTTCATGAAAGTCATGAAATGATTTAAAAAAAAAAGGGCTTCGCTATATTTTTGGCTCACAACCGGGTACAAATAGGCAGCTGAGAGTTGGGGGTAGCCCGTACCTGCCTGCTGTACCCGGCTAGCATACAAAAATATGGCGAAGCCCACGTCATTTTTTTGGGTGGATAAAAAATCCTGTATACAGTCCTGGATGGATCATGCTGAGCCTTGTAATTCTGCAGCTGCTGTCTGCTCTCCTGCATACACTATTAGATGTAATATGTGAGCCTTGTAGTTGTGCTCCCCCTGCCTCTCCCTCCAGCATACAGTCCTGGATGGAGCATGCTGAGCCTTGTAGTTCTGCAGCTGTCTGCTCTCCTGCATACACTAGTGGAGAATGAAGAATATTGAAGAAGGAAATGACATCAGACCTTTTTTCTTTTTTTAATTTTTTAAACCATCTTCAATGACATTGTTCAATGATAAAACCGCTTAAAAAAACAGTGAGAAAAAAAACGTGTTAAAACATCATGCATTGTTGCCGCGATTTATGTCAACAGGTGTTTTGTTTTGCTAAAAAAAAATCAATGGTGGCTCAGTAGTTGGCACTATATGGTGGCTCAGTAGTTGGCACTGTATGGTGGCTCAGTAGTTGGCACTGTACGGTGGCTCAGTAGTTGGCACTGTACGTTGGCTCAGTAGTTACCACTGTACGTTTGCTCAGTAGTTAGCACTGTACGGTGGCTAAGTAGATGGCACTGTACGTTGGCTCTGTAGTTGGCACTGGCACTGTACGGTGGCGGAGTAGTTTGCATAGTACGGTGGCTCAGTAGTTTGCACAGTACGGTGGCTCAGTAGTTTGCACAGTATGGTGTTTGGACAGTACGGTGGCTCAGTAGTTGGCACTTTACGGTGGCTCAGTAGTTGGCACTGTACGGTGGCTCAGTATTTGGCACTGTACGGTGGCTCAGTATTTGGCACTGTATGGTGGCTCAGTAGTTGGCACTGTATGGTGGCTCAGTAGTTGGCACTACGTTGGCTCTGTAGTTAGCACTGTACGTTGGCTCAGTAGTTGGCACTGTACGGTGGCTCAGTAGTTGGCACTGTATGGTGGCTCAGTAGTTGGCACTGTATGGTGGCTCAGTAGTTAGCACTGTATGGTGGCTCAGTAGTTAGCACTGTACGGTGCCTCAGTAGTTGGCACTGTACGGTGGCTCAGTATTTGGCACTGTATGGTGGCTCATTAGTTAGCACTGTACGGTGGCTCAGTAGTTAGCACTGTATGGTGGCTCAGTAGTTAGCACTGTACGGTGGCTCAGTAGTTGGCACTGTATGGTGGCTCAGTAGTTGGCACTGTACGGTGGCTCAGTATTTGGCACTGTATGGTGGCTCAGTAGTTTGCATAGTACGGTGGCTCAGTAGTTTGCACAGTACGGTGGCTCAGTAGTTTGCACAGTACGGTGGCTCAGTAGTTGGCACTGTACGGTGGCTCAGTATTTGGCACTGTATGGTGGCTCAGTAGTTTGCATAGTACGGTGGCTCAGTAGTTTGCACAGTACGGTGGCTCAGTAGTTTGCACAGTACGGTGGCTCAGTAGTTGGCACTTTACGGTGGCTCAGTAGTTGGCACGGTACGGTGGCTCAGTAGTTTGCACTGTACGGTGGCTCAGTAGTTTGCACTGTACGGTGGCTCAGTAGTTAGCACTGTACGGTGGCTCTGTAGTTGGCACTGTATGGTGGCTCAGTAGTTGGCACTGTATGGTGGCTCAGTAGTTAGCACTGTACGGTGGCTCAGTAGTTGGCACTGTACGTTGGCTCTGTAGTTAGCACTGTACGTTGGCTCTGTAGTTAGCACTGTACGGTGGCTCATTAGTTGGCACTGTACGGTGGCTCAGTAGTTGGCACTGTACGGTGGCTCAGTAGTTGGCACTGTACGGTGGCTCAGTAGTTGGCACTGTACGGTGGCTCAGTAGTTGGCACTGTACGGTGGCTCAGTAGTTGGCACTGTACGGTGGCTCAGTAGTTGGCACTGTACGGTGGCTCAGTAGTTGGCACTGTATGGTGGCTCAGTAGTTGGCACTGTATGGTGGCTCAGTAGTTAGCACTGTACGGTGGCTCAGTAGTTAGCACTGTACGGTGGCTCAGTAGTTAGCACTGTATGGTGGCTCAGTAGTTGGCACTGTACGGTGGCTCTGTAGTTAGCACTGTACGGTGGCTCTGTAGTTGGCAATGTACGGTGGCTCAGTATTTGGCACTGTATGGTGGCTCAGTAGTTAGCACTGTTCGGTGGCTCAGTAGTTAGCACTGTACGGTGGCTCAGTAGTTAGCACTGTACGGTGGCTCAGTAGTTAGGTAGTTAGCACTGTATGGTGGCTCAGTAGTTAGCACTGTACGGTGGCTGAGTAGTTGGCACTGTATGGTGGCTCTGTAGTTAGCACTGTACGGTGGCTCAGTAGTTGGCACTGTACGGTGGCTCAGTAGTTGGCACTGTACGGTGGCTCTGTAGTTGTCACTGTATGGTGGCTCTGTAATTGGCATTGTATGGTGGCTCAGTAGTTGGCACTACGTTGGCTCTGTAGTTAGCACTGTACGTTGGCTCAGTAGTTGGCACTGTACGGTGGCTCAGTAGTTGGCACTGTATGGTGGCTCAGTAGTTGGCACTGTATGGTGGCTCAGTAGTTGGCACTATATGATGGATAAGAGTAGGATTAGATACACAGCTGTGCAGACAGTATCACACAGGAGAGAAATACACAACTCAGCACACAGTATCACACATGAGGATTAGATACAGCTCAGCAGACAGTATCACACAGGAGAGGATTAGATACACGGCTCAGCAGACAGTATCACACAGGACAGGATTAGATACACGGCTCAGCAGACAGTATCACACAGGAGAGGATTAGATACACGGCTCAGCACACAGTATCACACAGGGGAGGATTAGATACACGGCTCAGCACACATTATCACACAGGGGAGGATTAGATACACAGCTCAGCACACAGTATCACACAGGGGAGGATTAGATACACAGCTCAGCACACAGTATCACACAGGGGAGGATTAGATACACAGCTCAGCACACAGTATCACACAGGGGAGGATTAGATACACAGCTCAGCACACAGTGTCACACAGGGGAGGATTAGATACACGGCTCAGCAGACAGTATCACACAGGGGAGGATTAGATACACGGCTCAGCAGACAGGAGAGGATTAGATGCTCAGCACAGTATCACACAGGGGAGGATTAGATATACAGCTCAGCACACAGTATCACACAGGGTAGGATTAGATACACGGCTCAGCACACAGTATCACACAGGGGAGGATTAGATACACAGCTCAGCACACAGTATCACACAGGGTAGGATTAGATACACAGCTCAGCACACAGTATCACACAGGGTAGGATTAGATACACAGCTCAGCACAGTATCACACAGGGGAGGATTAGATACACAGCTCAGCACACAGTATCACACAGGGTAGGATTAGATACACAGCTCAGCACACAGTATCACACAGGGGAGGATGAGATACACAGCTCAGCACAGTATCACACAGGGGAGGATTAGATGCACAGCTCAGCACACAGTATCACACAGGGGAGGATTAGATACACAGCTCAGCACAGTATCACACGGGAGGATTAGATACATGGCTCAGCAGACAGGAGAGGATTAGATACACAGCTCAGCACACAGTATCACACAGGGGAGGATTAGATACACAGCTCAGCACACAGTATCACACAGGGGAGGATTAGATACACAGCTCAGCACACAGTATCACACAGGGGAGGATTAGATACTCAGCTCAGCACAGTGTCACACAGGGGAGGATTAGATACACAGCTCAGCACACAGTATCACACAGGGGAGGATTAGATACACAGCTCAGCACACAGTGTCACACAGGGTAGGATTAGATACACAGCTCAGCACACAGTATCACACAGGGGAGGATGAGATACACAGCTCAGCACAGTATCACACAGGGGAGGATTAGATGCACAGCTCAGCACACAGTATCACACAGGGGAGGATTAGATACACAGCTCAGCACAGTATCACACGGGAGGATTAGATACATGGCTCAGCAGACAGGAGAGGATTAGATACACAGCTCAGCACACAGTATCACACAGGGGAGGATTAGATACACAGCTCAGCACACAGTATCACACAGGGGAGGATTAGATACACAGCTCAGCACACAGTGTCACACAGGGGAGGATTAGATAAACAACCATGCAGACAGTATCACACAGGATAGTAGCAAGCGGAAGGGTTGACACACACAAACACACACACGTGGACGGGGCTGTTGACAGCTGGGGGAGGGAGGGGGTTTCATTATAGACGGTAACTGCAGGGGGCTGATGAGAGCACAGGGAGGACACACACACCGGAGGCCGCCAGAACGGGGCTGGGGACAGCGGAGGGACCAGACGGTAACGGCAGGGGGCTGATGAGAGCACAGGGAGGACACACACACCGGAGGCCGCCAGAACGGGGCTGGGGACAGCGGAGGGACGTGATTTAATAACAGACGGTAACGGGCGGGGGCTGGTGAGAACAGAGGGAGGGAGGGTTGTGTGATCAGTAACAGGGGGAGGGGAGGCGTCCCGGACTTACATCCCGGCGGTTGACAGGTGTAAAGTGGCGCAAAGAGCGTGGATTGAATCTCCACAAAAATGGCGCTGAAATATTCCCATTGCTGTGATATGGACAGCCCAGGGGGCGCGTCCAGATCACAGCACACACCCACTGTAACGCTACACATAGGGTCGGATGGCGACCACTATTCTCTATGCACAGGGGCTACCAGAAAGGAGTGTGTAACTGTCGTTACACACACAGCAAATCCAACATGGCCCCCAGTGCATACAGTAAAATTAGAATTATATAAAAACTAAATAAGCTACGAATTTCATTTTGAATTACAAATACTTCATTTCAGAATTACTTATTTTAATAAAAAAATAAAAAAACGCGATACAGTCCCTTTAATTCAGGTCTGTGAGGTGATTATTTCAGGAGAACATCTGCCGCCTCATCAGTAGCATGCCCAGGCGTTGTATGGAGGTCATACAGGCACATAGAGGCAGTGGCGTAACTAGAGTTGGATGGGCCCCGGTGCAAAGTTTAGACCTGGGCCCCCCCTCCACATACACAGACACTTGGGGTAAGGCATACCTCCCAACTTTTAAAGAAGGAAAAGAAGGATAAAGTTTGCGGCGCGCGTAGCGCGCTGCGGCAA
The DNA here is from genome assembly GCF_048569485.1 of Anomaloglossus baeobatrachus. Classification (NCBI taxonomy): domain Eukaryota; kingdom Metazoa; phylum Chordata; class Amphibia; order Anura; family Aromobatidae; genus Anomaloglossus; species Anomaloglossus baeobatrachus. The sequence goes on from NC_134356.1 coordinate 529,431,925, forward strand.
ATTTTTAGGCCACGCCCCCTAACCACACCCATTTCACAGTCACGCCCATGTCCACTCCCCATCCACACCCATTCAGCATGGACACGCAGGCAGCCGGCGGGCCTCCAGCATGGACACGCAGGCAGCCGGCGGGCCTCCAGCATGGACACGCAGGCAGCCGGCGGGCCTCCAGCATGGACACGCAGGGAGCCACAGTGAGGCGGCCGGTCGCCCACACAGTGAGGTGGCCGGTCGCCTTCACAGACAGGCGGCAGGGGGGCGCCCGCACAGACAGGCGGCAGGGGGGCGCCCGCACAGACAGGCGGCAGGGGGGCGCCCGCACAGACAGGCGGCAGGGGGGGCGCCCGCACAGACAGGCGGCCGGGGGGCGCCCACACAGACAGGCGGCCGGGGGGCGCCCGCACAGACAGGCGGCCGGGGGGCGCCCGCACAGAAAGGCGGCCGGCCGACCGCACAGACAGGCGGCCGGCCGACCGCACAGAGAGGCTCCGGCCGGGGGTGAGGGGGGGGGGGAGGGAGGGAAATCAGCGCTGGGGAGATTTTACTGTACCAGCAGCAGCACAGGCAGCGCTCCTCTCTGTTATGCCACGTCTACTGGGATGGTAGGAGGGAAAAGCAGGGAGGCAGAGAGAGAGTGGGTGGGCGGAGCCCGGGAGCCGGCCGTCCCGATCGTGGCAACGGGACAAACAACGTAAAGCGTGAAAGTCCCGCTGTATCCGGGACGGTTGGGAGGTATGGGGTAAGGGATAATGACACTGACACTCGGGGTACAGGATAATGACTCTGACACTTGGCTCTCACCCACAGCACCCTGAAATCCCTCTATCAGCACCCAGCTTTCCTATGTTCTGATATTTATCTTGTCCTCAGCACCCAGCTTTCCCATATCAGAGCATGAGAAAGCTGGGTGCTGAGAGATGTATATCAGAACATGGGAAAGCTGGGTGCTGAGAGATGTATATCAGAACATGGGAAAGCTGGGTGCTGAGAGATGTATATCAGAACATGGGAAAGCTGGGTGCTGAGAGATGTATAGCAGAACATGGGAAAGCTGGGTGCTGAGAGATGTATAGCAGAACATGGGAAAGCTGGGTGCTGAGAGATGTATAGCAGAACATGGGAAAGCTGGGTGCTGAGAGATGTATAGCAGAACATGGGAAAGCTGGGTGCTGAGAGATGTATATCAGAACATGGGAAAGCTGGGTGCTGAGAGATGTATATCAGAACATGGGAAAGCTGGGTGCTGAGAGATGTATAGCAGAGCATGGGAAAGTTGGCTGCTGAGGGAAAGAGCCTTTTTCCCTCAGCACAAAACATTTCCATCCCATACTTGTATCTTTGTCCCCCCTGTATAAAGTTCTCAAAATACTATAACAGCCCCCACATAGCCTTCCAAATAATTGTATAAAGGGTCTCACATAACCCTTCATATATTAGAATGCAGATACATAGCCCTCCATATATTATAATGCACCCCCATAATCCTCCATGTATAAAGCAGCCCTTCAATTATAATGCATTTCCCATAGTTCTCCATGTATTAAAATTCACCCCATAGTTCTCCATATATTATACTGCACCACATAGTCCTCCATGTTTTATAATGCACTTCCATAGTCCATGTATAAGGTAGCCTCCATAGTCCTCCATATATTATAATGCAGCCCCCATAGTCCTATATGTATTATAATCCAGCCCCATCAATTTTCATATTGTATTATGCAGCCCCATACTCCTCCATGTATAATGTACCCCTAGTCCATGTATAAGGTGTCCTTCATGTTTTTTATGCAGTCCCATAGACCTCCATGTGTCATGCAGCCAGCCACCCCAGGGCCTCCATGTGTCATGCAGCCAGGCCCCTCCAGGGTCTCCATGTGTCATGCAGCCAGGCCCTCAGGCCTCCATGTCATGCAGCCAGGACCCTCCAGGCATCCATGTGTAATGCAGCCAGGCCCCTCCAGGCCTCCATGTGTCATGCAGCCAGGCCCCTCCAGGCCTCCATGTGTCATGCAGCCAGGCCCCTCCAGGCCTCCATGTGTCATGCAGCCAGGCCCCTCCAGGCCTCCATGTGTCATGCAGCCAGGCCCCTCCAGGCCTCCATGTGTCATACAGCCAGGCCCCTCCAGGCCTCCATGTGTCATGCAGCCAGGCCCCTCCAGGCCTCCATGTGTCATACAGCCAGGCCCCTCCAGGCCTCCATGTGTCATGCAGCCAGGCCCCTCCAGGCCTCCATGTGTCATGCAGCCAGGCCCCTCCAGGCCTCCATGTGTCATGCAGCCAGGCCCCTCCAGGCTTCCATGTGTCATGCAGCCAGGCCCCTCCAGGCATCCATGTGTAATGCAGCCAGGCCCCTCCAGGCCTCCATGTGTCATGCAGCCAGGCCCCTCCAGGCCTCCATGTGTCATGCAGCCAGGCCCCTCCAGGCCTCCATGTGTCATGCAGCCAGGTCCCTCCAGGCCTCCATGTGTCATGCAGCAAGGCCCCTCCAGGCCTCCATGTGTCATGGAGCCAGCAAAATAAAAAAACAAGTACCTCTCTTCTCCTTTTGACCCCTGCAACCACGGTAGTTATGACCCTGCCCCCATATGTCACACACACTGCTCCCCATACAGCCTGCACCCCCCATAGCACACACACTACACCCCCATATGTCACACACCCTGCCCCACATATCTCACCCTGCCTGTACCCCAACTTACCCCTCTCAAACTCTCTGCACCCTTCACATGCTTCTGTCACAGTCTGCAGCCCCCATATGCCCCTCACCCTGCACTCCCCTCCCCCTCGTGCCCCCTCTTTTCTCATTACCAGTCATCATGTGTCCATGTCTCCTTCAGGAATCCGTATCTTCTGATGCTTTCTGCCGGCATCCTGTGTCTCCTCCCACACAGTCACATGGGCATGACATCATCGCAGGTCCTGGAAGGATGGATTCCGTCTGCTGTGCAGGAGCACATCTCCTCTGCCGCAGCTCAGAAACGCCTGGTGGGTCTCTCCAGGTCAGGGGGCCCCTCTGCCCCCTGCTGACACCGGGCCCCCTGACTCACAGGCCGGCCCCCTGGCGGTCGCGTAGTCGGCCACTACACAGCGCATCTCCTCTGTTACAGAGAGGAGCCGGCTGTGCAGAGCGGCTGCCGGGCCCCTAAAACCCTGCGGGCCCGGTCGCAGTGGCGACCGCTGCGACCGCGGTCGTTACGCCCCTGCATAGAGGCCACACACAATAATGAGTCTCATTTTGACTTGTTTCCACTTTCATTTTGTCTTGTTTTGATTTTCATTTTGACTTGTTTCCACTTTCATTTTGTGTGTGTCTTCAAATCCAGGACTCCATTGGTTAAAACATTTGATTTCCATTGATGATTTTTGTGGGATTTTGTTGTCAGCACATTCAACTTTGTACAGAACAAAGTATTCAGTGAGAATATTTCATTCATTCAGATCTAGGATGTGTTATTTGAGTGTTGCCTTTAATTTTTTGAGCAGTGTTTACACACACACAGACACACACACACACACACACACACACACACACACACATAGTTGTATAAAAATAAATAATTTAAAAAAATGACGTAGCGCTCCGCGGTATTTTTGATTCTCAGCGCAGATAAAGCGGATGGCTACGGGCTGCCAACCCCCCATTTGCCTTGCTTTACTTTGGCTGAGAATCAAAATACAATTATGTAAAAAAAAACAAAAAAAGATGCATGGGCTCCCGCCATATTTTGATCGCCAGTCAGGTAAAGCCAAGCAGCTGGGGGCTGGGATTCTCGGCAGCCCGTAACCCGTCCCTGGAAATGGTGCATTGTTTCGTAGCACCATTTTCAGGCGATTTACCTGGGTCGTCCAGCTGCCCTGATGGCGGTGGCACACTGGGTAATACAGGTGTAAATACAAGCTTTGTATTCTCAGATGGTTCTAAGCCCAAAATTCATGGTGTCATGCCAAATTAGACATGGCCACCATGAATTTCTAGGAAACTGTAAAAAAAACACAACACAGAGAATTTTTTTTTTATTAGAAATAAAACAAAAAAAACATTTAGAGATTCTATCTTTATTATAAAACAATCCTACAATCCTTAGTCCGACGTAATCCACAGGGACAGCAATGTCAGCTTCATCACTCTGTACAGATACAGTCTATACATAGTGAAAAGCAGAGAGCCATGTCAGCTCTGCTACATTGCTTTGTACAGAGTGATGAAGCAGGCTGACAGTGAGGGGATGATTACGCTTACGTGTCACATTGCATCACCCCGCACCTGATGCTCTCAGGACAGGAGCGCCTCAGCTGCATGGAAATAGATGCAGCAGACCCGCTCCTGTGGGGAGATTGTGTGCCGTGATGCGATGTGACATTCGCACAGTGACAATCAAAGGTCAGTTACCGTCCAGGACCTTTGATGACAGTCTGTAGCCACTGAGCCACAACATTCACACATGACTGGTCACATGGGTATGACATCATGGAAGGTCCATTACCAGGGGGCACAGCAATGATCGGACACACAAAGAAGCAGAAGCGGCCACAGAAGCAGCCAGGAGACAGAGTCAGCAGGACGCGTTGCGGGACCTGTAAGTATGATCAGAATATCAGAATGTTTTTTAATAATGTGCTTTTTTTCTTTTTTTACAGTCCCTGGACCTGATCTGTAACACGAACGTCCCAGGGAAGCTTGTGATCTGGCTCGTGTACACGATCACTATGTGATCGGTACGATCCCCGATATTTACAGTCCGGGATCGCCCATCCCTAATCACTAAACACTACGGGAGCCGAGAGCACTACTTTAAACAGGAAGTATGACTGTCAACGTTGCGGGCGAGCATGCTCCCTAATGAAGCAGAGCAATCAGCAGGAAGATTATCCTTTTTATGAGGCAAGTGCATACCTTCATGTTGTTTATATGTGTTGAGGATATACGGCACTCCTTTAAAAAGTAGGGCTCTTGAGAAGGGTTTCATGCCATTACGATGAGTATATAAAGGTACTTGGCACTCTAGTAGAAGAATATAAGTGCAAATTTCATTTTGCCGCAATCCAAAAAGGTGGCGATTGCCTTACTTCTTCTCTGAACTCTAAAGAAATATGTGCATGATAAATGTCCATATTTTGGGACCAAAGCGTAATTACTGTAATGTTTTGGGGATTTGCTCATAATAACATTTGAACATATATTCTTTAACTTGAGTGCCAAGTACCTTTATATACTTGCTGCTGTTGATATACAGGTGGTGGAAATAGAAGAAGCCATGGAATTTTCACACGATTGGGTGTAAAAAAAATTATCCCTGTTTGGGGAGTATTAAGAGTTTAGCACTTTGCTAAACAAAAAAGTGATCACATTTTCACAAGCCAAAAATTATCCTCTTAATTAGAAAGACAAACGAAGTATACCATTTTGAATGAAAAGAAGTAAAGGTTTTTCAACTAGGAATGAAAAAAAAATGTACATGACATGATGGACAAGGGAGTACAATATCTAACAAAGGAGTATATGTATTGGGTAGAGTACTTCAGGAGCTAACATATAACCTCAAACCTTTGTTAAAATGTACGTTTTATTGATAATCATTAAAATCCCAAATTTACCAGAAAACACAAAAACACAAAATATAAATAGATATATAAATACTGGATCAGGTAAACCTTGTAACCACTCAAGTTAGAGCAACAAGAGCAAACGAATGGGGGGGGAGCCCTATTGACCCTAGGTGGTGGGTATGTCGCTACCTACCAACGGAGGGTGTGACAGCCTAAGTTACCGGGCGCCCCCGTTCCATAAGAGATGACAGGGAAGGGAAGGGACAGTCTTAATTTTGCAAAACATTGTTTGGATCACACCACTCTGATTTTTGTGGTTGTATCTATCAGGATCAGGGGTGGAGAAGTATATTTTGGGGATATAACTGCTTGACCGCACTATATGTGCAGTTCTATCGATCAATTAGGACTGTCCCTTCCCTGTCATCTCTTATATCGGGGTCAGGGGATAGTCGACGGGGAACGGGGGCGCCCGGTAACTTAGTAACGTAGGGTGTCACACCCTCCGTTGGTAGGTAGGGACATACCCTCCACCTAGGGTCATCAGGGCTTCCCCCCCACATTCGCTTGCCCTTGTTGCTCTAACTTGAGTGATTACAAGGTTTACCTGATCCAGTATTTATATATCTATTTATATTTTGTGGTAAATTTGGGTTTTTAATGATTATCAATAAAACATACATTTTAATAAGGGTTTGAGGATATACAAGAAAGTACAAGCCTGGCAGAGTGCGGTCCGCTGGCACTCATGGCTCGTGTGTTTGCTGAAGTGTGCCAAGTTGTTGCAGTGGCAGATAAAATATCTGCTCTATCATGTCACATATACTGGAGGTGTTGCTACTTTTGTCTCAGATACTTATTGTAGCACTAACGACACAGGCGGGGAAACATTGTGTCTGAGTAGATTGCAGAGGGGTCCGCTAGTTAGTTGTGTAGGTGGCTACATTTGCCTGACAAAAGCTTTGAAGATTAAGTTACAGAGCTTATCCTGGTAATAACCAAATTTGGACTCCCTTTCAGGAGGTGGGAAAAAATTTCCCCACTTTGCGTTTTTATCGAGTGTCTAGAAGCGTGGCAAAACAATACTCATCATTTTGCTTCATGTGAACAATATGCCTGTCCTTCCTTAAGCATTGCAGTATACAGCTTACAATACTGGCTAGTATGACAAAGGATTCCATTGTTTCATTGTCATCACCCTTTTGAAACAGTTGCTTTTCATGGCCAGTGTCACTATCATCATTTTTTCTATGCCTCGTCCCCTGAAGGCTCCAAGTCTATGTCCCCTTCGACGCCCATGATGATGATCAATGTCATCCTATAAATTCTGTAGCATGTGACATGAACCTTCAGAGTATCCAACAAACACAGAGCGACGATCATCATGTAGAAATTTGTGTTCTTACTTACATGCTGGTGAGTGTTTTTTCCAGGATCACATCATCAACGCCAAATGTGTCCGTACTGACAAATTTTATCAACTCTTCAAAGGACAGGTGTAAGTGACACACATCCCTAACTTCAGTATCCCAGACTTCAGTTTGACTTTCGCATGATGTATTTCAGGCCTCCAACACACATCCGTGCCGCCGATACGTGTTTGGTACGTTTTTGCACGTACCGGCGGCACGGAGACACGTACACCAATGATACCCTATGGTAACAGGCACACACACGTAAAACCACACGGAACATGTGTCCGTGTCGTTTGTATGTGTGTGCGTTTTTCCACACGTTCAACATGTCCATTTTTCTCCGGTATCACGCAAGCACGGACCCGCTAAAGTCAATGGGTCCATGTCTGCACGTATGTGACACGTAGCATGTCCGTGTTCTACCCGTACCGTCCGTGTGCGGTTTTTTTGTGAATTCTGGATGCGATGTCGGTCAATCTCCCTCTGTCGGTCGGTATCTTTCTCTGTCAGATGGTCGCTCTGTCTGTCTCTCTCTCTGTCTGTCCCTCTCTCTGTCCGTCGGTCGGTCTCTCCCCCTCTCGCGTACTCACCGATCCCCGATCAGTAGTGCGGCGCTGCACAGCTGTCAAAAACCTCCGGCGGCTTTTACTTTTTTGAAAATGCCGGCCGCTCATTATTCAATCTCGTATTCACTGCTTCCTCCTCCCACCGGCGCCTATGATTGGTTGTAGTCAGACACGCCCCCACGCTGAGTGACAGTTGTCTCACTGCAACCAATCACAGCCGCCAGCGGGCGGGTCTATATCATGCAGTAAAATAAATAAATAAATAAAAACGACGTGCGCCCCCCCCCCCAAATTTGATACCAGCCAGGGTAAAGCCACACGGCTGAAGGCTGGTATTCTCAGGATGAGTGGCGCCACGTTATGGGGAGCTACCCAGCCTAACAATATCAGCCAGCAGCCGCCCAGAATTGCCGCATCCATTAGATGCGACAGTCCCAGGACTCTACCCAGTTCATCCCGAATTGCCCTATTGCAGTGGCAATCGAGGTAATAAGGGGTTAATCATGACAGGCGTCTCCCCGAGATACCTTCCATGATTAACCTGTAAGTTAAAGAAAATAAACACACACAACGAAAAATCCTTTATTTGGAATAATACACAAAAACAAACACCCTCTTTCACCACTTTATTAAGCCACAAATACCCATCCAGCTCCCCTGAGTTATGCGTTTTATTTAATTTTATATATATGTATATATATATATACATATTTTTATATATATATATATATATATATATATATATATATATACTAGAAGGTGGCCCGATTCTACGCATCGGGTATTCTAGAATTTACGTATTGTGTAGTTCATGTATGATTTTTGTTATAGATATAGATATATATATATATATATATATATATCTATATGTTGTTGTGTGTAGTTACCAAGTGTTTGTGTAGGGCGCTGTACATGTTGTGGGTGTGGCGGGGGGTGAGAGCGGTGTTGTATGTGTGTTGCGTTGTTTGTGGAGCGCTGTGTGTCTGTCGCGTTGTGTGTGTGTGTGTTGCGCGGTTTGTGTGGGTGTGGTGTGTTTTGGGGGGAGGTATGTTTTGTGCAATGTGTGTGTTGTGCGGTATGTGCGTATATTTATGTATGCCGCGGTGTTTGTGTGTTTGGTGTTGTGTGTGTGCAGCGTTGTCTGTGTGTGTGGGTGTCTGTGTATGGCGGTGTTTGTGGTTCCCTGTGTGTGTGTGTGTGTGTGTGTGTGTGTGTGTGTTGGGGGGAGGTGCGCACCTCCCCATCGTGCTACATCCCCCATGCTGTGCACTCCCCATCGTGCTACATCCCCCATGCTGCGCACTCCCCATCGTGCTACATCCCCCATGCTGCGCACTCCCCATCGTGCTACATCCCCCATGCTGTGCACTCCCCATCGTGCTACATCCCCCATGCTGCGCACCCCCCATCGTGCTACATCCCCATCGTGCTACATCCGCCATGCTGCGCACTCCCCATCGTGCTACATTCCCCATGCTGCGCACTCCCCATCGTGCTACATTCCCCATGCTGCGCACTCCCCATCGTGCTACATCCCCCATCGTGCTACATCCGCCATGCTGCGCACCTCCCCATCGTGCTACATCCCCCATGCTGCGCACTCCCCATCGTGCTACATCCCCCATGCTGCGCACTCCCCATCGTGCTACATCCCCCATGCTGCGCACTCCCCATCGTGCTACATCCCCTATGCTGCGCACTCCCCATCGTGCTACATCCCCCATGCTGCGCACTCCCCATCATGCTACATCCCCCATGCTGCGCACTCCCCATCGTGCTACATCCCCCATGCTGCGCACCCCCCATCGTGCTACATCCCCCATGCTATAATAGTTCTCCTATTATACTCAGAGAGGAGTATAATAGGAGGACTGTAATAGGAGGAGTAGTCCTGGGGGGAGAGGAGTATAATGCTGGCTCCCTGCACATGTGTACCGGGAGCCGGTGTACGCTGGTAACTATGATACACATCGGGTAACTAAGGGACCTTAGTTACCCGATGTGTATAATGGTTACCAGCGTTCACGGGCTCCGTCAAGATCCCAGCATCGCAAGGTTATGTCTGGCGCTGCTGGGATCGTGACGGAGCCGGTGTAGAAGCAAGCGATATCCCAGGATGTTGTGAGTGTGTGGATGTGATGTGTGAGGTGTGTGTGAGAGTGAGTGTGATCTGATGTGTGTGTGTACTCACCTGGGAGTCGGAGCTCCATGTCAGTTGGGCCAGAGCGAGCGTGCATTGCGTGAGGGGGCGGGGCCTGCAGAGAGCCGGGGCGAGAGGCCAATCCGTGTGGGGGGGCGGGGCCATGGCGAGCCCAGCGGCCAATCAGCTTTGTGTCACCGTAACACAATTTTGGAGCATGACAGACAGACAGACAGACAGAATAAGGCAATTATATATATAGATATAGAGCAATCAGCAGGAAGATTATCCTTTTTATGAGGCAAGTGCATACCTTCATGTTGTTTATATGTGTTGAGGATATACGGCACTCCTTTAAAAAGTAGGGCTCTTGAGAAGGGTTTCATGCCATTACGATGAGTATATAAAGGTACTTGGCACTCTAGTAGAAGAATATAAGTGCAAATTTCATTTTGCCGCAATCCAAAAAGGTGGCGATTGCCTTACTTCTTCTCTGAACTCTAAAGAAATATGTGCATGATAAATGTCCATATTTTGGGACCAAAGCGTAATTACTGTAATGTTTTGGGGATTTGCTCATAATAACATTTGAACATATATTCTTTAACTTGAGTGCCAAGTACCTTTATATACTTGCTGCTGTTGATATACAGGTGGTGGAAATAGAAGAAGCCATGGAATTTTCACACGATTGGGTGTAAAAAAAATTATCCCTGTTTGGGGAGTATTAAGAGTTTAGCACTTTGCTAAACAAAAAAGTGATCACATTTTCACAAGCCAAAAATTATCCTCTTAATTAGAAAGACAAACGAAGTATACCATTTTGAATGAAAAGAAGTAAAGGTTTTTCAACTAGGAATGAAAAAAAAAATGTACATGACATGATGGACAAGGGAGTACAATATCTAACAAAGGAGTATATGTATTGGGTAGAGTACTTCAGGAGCTAACATATAACCTCAAACCTTTGTTAAAATGTACGTTTTATTGATAATCATTAAAATCCCAAATTTACCAGAAAACACAAAAACACAAAATATAAATAGATATATAAATACTGGATCAGGTAAACCTTGTAACCACTCAAGTTAGAGCAACAAGAGCAAACGAATGGGGGGGGAGCCCTATTGACCCTAGGTGGTGGGTATGTCGCTACCTACCAACGGAGGGTGTGACAGCCTAAGTTACCGGGCGCCCCCGTTCCATAAGAGATGACAGGGAAGGGAAGGGACAGTCTTAATTTTGCAAAACATTGTTTGGATCACACCACTCTGATTTTTGTGGTTGTATCTATCAGGATCAGGGGTGGAGAAGTATATTTTGGGGATATAACTGCTTGACCGCACTATATGTGCAGTTCTATCGATCAATTAGGACTGTCCCTTCCCTGTCATCTCTTATATCGGGGTCAGGGGATAGTCGACGGGGAACGGGGGCGCCCGGTAACTTAGTAACGTAGGGTGTCACACCCTCCGTTGGTAGGTAGGGACATACCCTCCACCTAGGGTCATCAGGGCTTCCCCCCCACATTCGCTTGCCCTTGTTGCTCTAACTTGAGTGATTACAAGGTTTACCTGATCCAGTATTTATATATCTATTTATATTTTGTGGTAAATTTGGGTTTTTAATGATTATCAATAAAACATACATTTTAATAAGGGTTTGAGGATATACAAGAAAGTACAAGCCTGGCAGAGTGCGGTCCGCTGGCACTCATGGCTCGTGTGTTTGCTGAAGTGTGCCAAGTTGTTGCAGTGGCAGATAAAATATCTGCTCTATCATGTCACATATACTGGAGGTGTTGCTACTTTTGTCTCAGATACTTATTGTAGCACTAACGACACAGGCGGGGAAACATTGTGTCTGAGTAGATTGCAGAGGGGTCCGCTAGTTAGTTGTGTAGGTGGCTACATTTGCCTGACAAAAGCTTTGAAGATTAAGTTACAGAGCTTATCCTGGTAATAACCAAATTTGGACTCCCTTTCAGGAGGTGGGAAAAAATTTCCCCACTTTGCGTTTTTATCGAGTGTCTAGAAGCGTGGCAAAACAATACTCATCATTTTGCTTCATGTGAACAATATGCCTGTCCTTCCTTAAGCATTGCAGTATACAGCTTACAATACTGGCTAGTATGACAAAGGATTCCATTGTTTCATTGTCATCACCCTTTTGAAACAGTTGCTTTTCATGGCCAGTGTCACTATCATCATTTTTTCTATGCCTCGTCCCCTGAAGGCTCCAAGTCTATGTCCCCTTCGACGCCCATGATGATGATCAATGTCATCCTATAAATTCTGTAGCATGTGACATGAACCTTCAGAGTATCCAACAAACACAGAGCGACGATCATCATGTAGAAATTTGTGTTCTTACTTACATGCTGGTGAGTGTTTTTTCCAGGATCACATCATCAACGCCAAATGTGTCCGTACTGACAAATTTTATCAACTCTTCAAAGGACAGGTGTAAGTGACACACATCCCTAACTTCAGTATCCCAGACTTCAGTTTGACTTTCGCATGATGTATTTCAGGCCTCCAACACACATCCGTGCCGCCGATACGTGTTTGGTACGTTTTTGCACGTACCGGCGGCACGGAGACACGTACACCAATGATACCCTATGGTAACAGGCACACACACGTAAAACCACACGGAACATGTGTCCGTGTCGTTTGTATGTGTGTGCGTTTTTCCACACGTTCAACATGTCCATTTTTCTCCGGTATCACGCAAGCACGGACCCGCTAAAGTCAATGGGTCCATGTCTGCACGTATGTGACACGTAGCATGTCCGTGTTCTACCCGTACCGTCCGTGTGCGGTTTTTTTGTGAATTCTGGATGCGATGTCGGTCAATCTCCCTCTGTCGGTCGGTATCTTTCTCTGTCAGATGGTCGCTCTGTCTGTCTCTCTCTCTGTCTCTCCCTCTCTCTGTCCGTCGGTCGGTCTCTCCCCCTCTCGCGTACTCACCGATCCCCGATCAGTAGTGCGGCGCTGCACAGCTGTCAAAAACCTCCGGCGGCTTTTACTTTTTTGAAAATGCCGGCCGCTCATTATTCAATCTCGTATTCACTGCTTCCTCCTCCCACCGGCGCCTATGATTGGTTGTAGTCAGACACGCCCCCACGCTGAGTGACAGTTGTCTCACTGCAACCAATCACAGCCGCCAGCGGGCGGGTCTATATCATGCAGTAAAATAAATAAATAAATAAAAACGACGTGCGCCCCCCCCCCAAATTTGATACCAGCCAGGGTAAAGCCACACGGCTGAAGGCTGGTATTCTCAGGATGAGTGGCGCCACGTTATGGGGAGCTACCCAGCCTAACAATATCAGCCAGCAGCCGCCCAGAATTGCCGCATCCATTAGATGCGACAGTCCCAGGACTCTACCCAGTTCATCCCGAATTGCCCTATTGCAGTGGCAATCGAGGTAATAAGGGGTTAATCATGACAGGCGTCTCCCCGAGATACCTTCCATGATTAACCTGTAAGTTAAAGAAAATAAACACACACAACGAAAAATCCTTTATTTGGAATAATACACAAAAACAAACACCCTCTTTCACCACTTTATTAAGCCACAAATACCCATCCAGCTCCCCTGAGTTATGCGTTTTATTTAATTTTATATATATGTATATATATATATACATATTTTTATATATATATATATATATATATATATATACTAGAAGGTGGCCCGATTCTACGCATCGGGTATTCTAGAATTTACGTATTGTGTAGTTCATGTATGATTTTTGTTATAGATATAGATATATATATATATATATATATATATATCTATATGTTGTTGTGTGTAGTTACCAAGTGTTTGTGTAGGGCGCTGTACATGTTGTGGGTGTGGCGGGGGGTGAGAGCGGTGTTGTATGTGTGTTGCGTTGTTTGTGGAGCGCTGTGTGTCTGTCGCGTTGTGTGTGTGTGTGTTGCGCGGTTTGTGTGGGTGTGGTGTGTTTTGGGGGGAGGTATGTTTTGTGCAATGTGTGTGTTGTGCGGTATGTGCGTATATTTATGTATGCCGCGGTGTTTGTGTGTTTGGTGTTGTGTGTGTGCAGCGTTGTCTGTGTGTGTGGGTGTCTGTGTATGGCGGTGTTTGTGGTTCCCTGTGTGTGTGTGTGTGTGTGTGTGTGTGTGTGTTGGGGGGAGGTGCGCACCTCCCCATCGTGCTACATCCCCCATGCTGTGCACTCCCCATCGTGCTACATCCCCCATGCTGCGCACTCCCCATCGTGCTACATCCCCCATGCTGCGCACTCCCCATCGTGCTACATCCCCCATGCTGTGCACTCCCCATCGTGCTACATCCCCCATGCTGCGCACCCCCCATCGTGCTACATCCCCATCGTGCTACATCCGCCATGCTGCGCACTCCCCATCGTGCTACATCCCCCATGCTGCGCACTCCCCATCGTGCTACATCCCCCATGCTGCGCACTCCCCATCGTGCTACATCCCCTATGCTGCGCACTCCCCATCGTGCTACATCCCCCATGCTGCGCACTCCCCATCATGCTACATCCCCCATGCTGCGCACTCCCCATCGTGCTACATCCCCCATGCTGCGCACCCCCCATCGTGCTACATCCCCCATGCTATAATAGTTCTCCTATTATACTCAGAGAGGAGTATAATAGGAGGACTGTAATAGGAGGAGTAGTCCTGGGGGGAGAGGAGTATAATGCTGGCTCCCTGCACATGTGTACCGGGAGCCGGTGTACGCTGGTAACTATGATACACATCGGGTAACTAAGGGACCTTAGTTACCCGATGTGTATAATGGTTACCAGCGTTCACGGGCTCCGTCAAGATCCCAGCATCGCAAGGTTATGTCTGGCGCTGCTGGGATCGTGACGGAGCCGGTGTAGAAGCAAGCGATATCCCAGGATGTTGTGAGTGTGTGGATGTGATGTGTGAGGTGTGTGTGAGAGTGAGTGTGATCTGATGTGTGTGTGTACTCACCTGGGAGTCGGAGCTCCATGTCAGTTGGGCCAGAGCGAGCGTGCATTGCGTGAGGGGGCGGGGCCTGCAGAGAGCCGGGGCGAGAGGCCAATCCGTGTGGGGGGGCGGGGCCATGGCGAGCCCAGCGGCCAATCAGCTTTGTGTCACCGTAACACAATTTTGGAGCATGACAGACAGACAGACAGACAGAATAAGGCAATTATATATATAGATATATATAGATATATATATAGATATATATATATATATATATAGATATATATATATATATATATATATATATCTATATATATATATATGGAGTAAATGCAGAATCGGGCACTGCAGAGCAGGCTTTTCCGGACAGTGGAGCCGTACTCACAGTTATGTAGGATCAGATGTTCCTGGATCACATTTGCACCTGAATGTAAAGTGCCTGGTGGGGTGGTGCTCAGCGACAGAACGAAACAAAGTCCATATATCCAATGAAAGAAAAGCGGCAGCTCACTCCATCATATGCACGAAATCTCTTTTATGCTGCGGCAGCAGACAACTTCAGGAGCGAAGGGGAGAGAGAGGGGAGTGCGGGGAACGGCAGGCCGTTCCCCGCACTCCCCTCTCTCTCCCCTTCGCTCCTGAAGTTGTCTGCTGCCGCAGAATAAAAGACATTTTGTGCATATGATGGAGTGAGCTGCCGCTTTTCTTTCATTATATATATATATATATATATATATATATATATATATATATATATATCCACACACATACAAGCATACAGTGTGTGTCCACCCATTTCCTGTCCACCGCCATTAACTTGAGAACGGCGGCAGCTATAGGCATAGAAGTGGTGTCTAGGTATAGTAAACTATCCATGCGCTACGCATTGAAACCACCTATAGCGCCGCCTGGTGGAAAACAACGGAGTTAGCATTTTTATCTTGAAAACGGAACGAAATAGAGGAAAAAAGTGAATCACAAAGTTGTAGGGCATCATCAATTCAATACGAATCGACACCTTACATACAGAAATGCTATGATATGAAACCCATGACCCCCCCAAAACATTGAATGCTGGTCACACATTTGGCGCTCATATAACTGTGATGCTTAAAGTGGCCACCGTCAGCTGCAATGCACATCTGGACTCTGGACAGCATACTGTATCTTGCTGCACGTTGTGCAATATGGTAGGTGACACGTTTGCACAAGCATCTGTGATACGTTGTCGTAGGTTCTGCAATGTTGGTGGAGGGGTCACATACAGCTGCTGTTTGATGTGACCTCACAGGAAGAAGTCCAATGGAATCAGGTCAGTTGAGCGTGGAGGCCAATCCACGCAGCCACCATACCTAATGACTTGTAGGAAGGTCTCCATGAGGTATCACTTCACGTCCGCAGCCTTGTGAGTTTTACAAGTTCTAATCATAGTATTTCTGTATGCAAGGTGTCAATTCGTATTGAATTGATGATGCCCTACAACTTTGTAATTCACTTCTTTTCTCTATCTCGTTCCATGTTCAAGATAAAAATGCTAACTCCGTTGTTTTCCACCAGGTGGCGCGATAGGTGGTTTTATTGTGTAGCGCACGGCTACTTTACTATACCTAGACACCACTTCTATGCCTATAGATGCCGCCGTTCTCAAGTTAATGGCAGTGGACAGGATATGGGTGGACACACTGTATATACACACACCTCAGTACAGTCACTGCCAATTCCACAACAACAACAAAAGGAACTACTAGCTGCCGTCACCAATTGCTTTACAGGCTGATTATACAGCCTTTACAGATAGAGTATGGCTTCGGAGATGCAGTTTATACAACAAGAGGAACAATGCTATTACATTCTATATATTTAATCCAAAAGCAGGCAGTGTTTATAAAAATGTACAAAAGATATTACAAATGGGACAAACAATAAAGCATAATAACAATTTGTATTTAAACAGTATAATTAGGTTGATTCCCAAACGAAAGATCACTGGTGCAAATCGAGGAGCAGCCCTGATGAAGATTTCCAAAGAAAAGAGAAACAGCATCATCCAGCTCATTGATAGCGGTCTCTCAGCCAAGAAAATTGCCAAACTCCATCATGTGAGTGCCATGACAGTTGGTAGAATACAAAATCAAGTCCATCCTTCCATTCAAAAGCCAAGAGGTGGACGTGCAGGCAAAATATTGCAGTCAACAACTCAGCTCATCAAAAGGTTTATCAGTTCTGGCGTGACAAGCACGAACGTGAAGGTGGCTCATATACTTCATATTGGTGAGATCACAGACGTCCATACAAGCCCTGTGCGACACACATTACATAAGTCTGGAATGGTGACCCGAAAAAAGGTGAAGAAGCCTCAACTTCAATATCGCTATAAGAAATATCGGTTCGATTTTGAAAAAAAGTAGGAAGAGTGGACAGTCAAAGATTGGATATGGGTGATTTGGAGTGATGAGATCAAAGTCAATAGACTAGGCTGTGATGAGTGCAAAAGGGTATGGAAGAAACAAGGGAAAATGAGGCTAATAAATCGAGAAATTGCAGATCTGTCAAGTTCATTAGAGGAAGCCTGATGATATGGTTTGTTTCATTGCCAAAGGCATTGGATATTTGAACAGGGCCAATGGTGGTCTAAATGCTGAGCAATATATGAGTATCTTACATGACTAGTTATAGTCACAAGCAAAAGGGTAACAATGTTTTAAACTTTTGACTTTCAAGCTCCATATCTCATCATCCACTACAGCTTTGAGCACGAGACAATCATTTTCTCTATTTCATACATAAATGTGACTTGCAACTATTTAACATATGATTAGTTATGCAAATTACTGCTATGTCATTTCATTGTTACTATTTTGCTCCTAAAAAACTAAATTTGAATTTTTTTGTAGTTTGTTACTATTTTGTAAATCCACCTTTGCCTTTTAAAACTGTCTGAATTCTTCCGGGCATGCTCTCAATCATATTCAAGCATGCCTGAACCGAAATCTGATCCTGGGTCTCTTCTACGCGTTCCCAGTGTTGGTGCATACTGGTCGACTCACTTGGGTATGTACACAGCTTTTTCTTCAACTCTACCCACAAGTGTTTGATTGAATTGAGGTCTAGGGACTTTGGTGGCCAATCCAGCACCTCTACTTCATTATCTCTGAACTATTTCTTCACCAATCTTGACTTATGTTTTGGTTCATTGTCCTGCTTGAACATTTTGTTGTCCTTTTCATACCCATAGTACTCCAGTGTACGAAGTATCTTGTCTTGCAGGGTACTCACATCTAGCTCAACATTGAGACCACCATTTATCCTCTTTAAGTATCCAATATGTTTGGCTGTGAAACACTCCCATATCATCAGGTTTACTCCTCCAAACTTGACAGTTTCTTTAGTTTTTCAATCCGTTTAGCCTTATTTTCCCTTCTTTCTTCCAGACCCATTTTCATCCATCAGAGCCTAGTCGATTGGCTTTCATCTCATTGCTCCAATACACTTGTTTCCAACCTTCTACTGTCCCATTTTCATACTTTTTTGCAAAATTGAGCCAACGCTTCTTGTGACGATATTGAAGTCGAGGCTTCTTCACCTTTTTTGGACCACCATGCCAGACTTGTGTAATGTGAATCACATGGTGCTTGCATAGACATATGGGACCTCACTATTATGAAGCCTACAAGCCACCTCCACTGCCGTGTTTGTCACACCAGAACTGTTAGACCTTGGGATGAGCCGATTGTTGACACTGATATTTTGCCTTGATGTCCACCTCTTGGCTTTTGAATGGATGGATAGACTTCATTTCCTAGTCTGCCAACTACAGTATCATGGCACTCACATGATTCAGTTTGGCAATTTTCTCGGTTGAGAGATCACTATCGATTAGCTGGACAATGCTGTTTCTCTTTTCTTGGGAAATCTTCTTCATGACTGCACCTCCATTCAAACCAGTGACCTTTCGCTTGAAAATCAACCTAATAAAACACTAAACTATTAGGGAATGTGAGAACAGGTTGTAATTTCTAATACACAGGAAGAAAAGGATTTTTCAAACAGTAACAATACAACATGACAAGAATCTGCATAACTAATTATATGCTAAATAGATACAAGTCAAATTTATATATGAGATGGCCAAGATGATTGTCTATAAAATGGAGGTAGTCTCACGCTCAAAGATCATCTATCTAGCTATATAATTTATTTTTTTTTACGTGTTTGTGTGTATTGGGACATGGGCAGTTATAGTGTTTCTTATAAGATGGTGAATAAGGAAGGCACGGTCGCCAGGTCATATGGGCGCCGTGCTCCTTCACCAAGGACATTCTGTGTATGTGGACTTCAGGTGGGGTGCATGACACTTGCTGGTGTCCATCACTCTGCTGCCGGTCCTCATTGTAGACTAAATTGTAACGCACGCAACACCAGAGTTCACCTGGCAACCAACCTTGTTCAGTTTATTCTTTCCACCTTTATGACAGACATGGCCTCACTCCTCACAGTTCTGCTTCTACTGATTATGGGGTACTCTTTCTCAACCTGTTTCCTGCTATCTTGGAACTTGTCCTCAAGGTGCCCGGTCTGTGTCTCCGTTCCCCCCTCTTCCTCTTTAGTTGCATGACTCTCTAAGCCCGCTGGGGTGACACCGTGACTATATCTTTAACGCGAACTCTATCCAGAACTGCACCCCACAAGGCCCGCAATACCAGCCAACCCACTTTCCACCTGTCACTTCTCTACCTCAATTTAACCCTGTCCTATCTGATATCTAGTCTACCAGTGCTCCATCTTGCCCGCTAGGTGGTACCCACTGGTAAATGGCTTCAGCTTTGCTACATCGAGAGCTTACACTCCACTAGCAGAATTTACATGTTACCACACATTTATGACAATCAGCGCACTATCATATGTTTAGTATAAAACACCTTTCACAGTACATGTGGACAACATATAGCATAATTCAGTGTAGGGACTTGACCACCTCTACATAGATTATAAATATTCATGATTTTATATCATTATAATCTAAAATAATAAATCATATTACTTTAACAGTTGAACTCTTTGCTTTTGGCAACTTCCTATTTGCTCTGCTGCCTATGTCTTCAACCAACTTTATTGAGACAAAAACGCATGGGTCAAAAACACATGTAACAACACACAGAAAAACGCAAATTAAAAAACGCACGTAAACCAAGGTGTGGAATTGGTGCAGAAATTCTGTAGAGTCAAAAACTCAACAAACACTGATTGTGGGAACGTATCCTTAGGGCTCGTGTAGATGAGCGTCTATATGTGATGAGGAATGTCCGATTTGTTATCAGATTGCACACTGACTCATGTTATGTAATAAAGCTGTTCAGATGACCCATCTCTTGGTCTCATTGTTAATGAGAAAAAAAAATCGCATCATGCACCATTCTCTTCTGAGTCACAGATTAAGGCCCCTTTCACACGTCAGTGATTCTGGTACGTTTGTGCTTTTTTTTAAACGTACCAGAATCACTGACATACGCAGACCCATTATAATCAATGGGTCTGCTCACACATCAGTGATTTTTCACTGACCATGTCTCCGTGCAGCGTTCACGCGTGTCCGTGATTGCCGCACGGAGACATGTCCATTTTTTTCTGGCATCACTGATGTCCCACAGACCACGCAGTGGTGTGATCCGTGAAACACGTGCCAGAAAAAAACGTGCTTTTAAAATAAAAATCATTTTTACTCACCCGGGTCCAGCGATGTCCTCTGCAGCCCGTGCAGCCTGCTGCTTCTAAGCCGGCTCATTACTGTCGCGCATATGAATAATGCATGACACAGCCAACCCGGAAGCAGCTGCTGCGGAGGTCAGCGCCGGCCGGATGCTGCACCGCGGGAACGTTCAGCACCATGGAGAGCGGGAGCGGGCACAGGTGAGTTAATCTCTAAGTGCAATCACGGGCCACGGAGAACGGAGCCCGGATTGCACTTAGACAACCCACGGAGGGACATGTGCGTGTTTTACACGCCAGTGAAAAACGTCAGTGTTTTTCACTGACGTGTGAAACGGGCCTAAGGGTCACACGAGCACGTATTCTCTCTGCGACACAATCACATTAATTATGTTAATGACACTTTAATCAATCTCTAATAAGAGTTTGATTAGAAAGTCAGCTTAGTGTGATCCGATTCTCTCGCACGAGAAAATCGTAGCACAGGTGAGGAGAAGATGGAGAACAAAATTTCTCCATTTTCACCATTCTGTGAGACACAGAAATCCGATGTTATCCAAAGGCAGTCCGATTCATCGCACCCATTGAGTGCCCACCATACAATTTGCGCTGCACATCGCAGCATGCTGCACCTTTATTCTCATGCTGAATTGGCATGGGGAAAAAAAAATGTTGGTCAGCACTGCCCCATAGTATAACATTGGACCGAGTGATATCCAAGAACACATCAGATAGCACTCATCTGAATTATACTCCCTTGAGAGTAAGTTCTAAACCTCTCATAGGCATACGATTTTTACAGGTACATTTCCATTAGTAACCTAGGAAACTATTTGATCATACACATTTTTTAATGTAGATGTATGAAAACAGATTGCACAATGACTTCATTCAGAAACGTATAAATAAGATGAAAGTCTTCTCACAACTTGATGTAAGACTGGGGAAAGACAAGCATATGAAAAATCATCAGAGTGTCATCGTGAAAACTTGGGCGCTTTTTATATGCTCATCTGACCCCAGCCTTGCCATGAGGCTTTAGTAAGTAAAGGGGACATACAAGATAGCTGCATTTACAGGCACTTTTGCCTCTTTTGGCATTTCTCTGTAAAACAGTATTAATCAGAAAGACTGGAAATAAACATTATAGCCTTCTTTCTATCTGAAACATACCAGTCTCAGCCTGTGTTAGAGATAAGAATTCCTGTACAATAATTCATACCCCAACTAAACTTTTTTGTTGAAACTTGCATTCAGGCTATAGCTGTGTCTGGTGGAAACATCTTGCTTGTCTCCAGCAGTAATATAGTATATACCGGCAACATTTACAGGATATTGCCATTGCATCACCAATTTGAGTATTTGCAAAACTTAACTTTATTAAGTATAGAATTTTGCAGTCAAAGGTCTACCTTGAGAATCTAATAATTCAGAAAACCCCGGCACACAGATTGAGAAAAAGAGAATATCCAGTCAAAGGTGAAAAATTCCATAACAGTCAGTGTGTGGCAATACAGGGCAATGCAAGGTCCAACGTTTCGACTCTTATGAGAGCCTTCACCAGGGACATGAAATACTAGAACAGTATTGTACAAAAATACAAAGAGAAAATAATTACAATAACATCATGATATGAATACATAGCATATCATCATAACGCCTGTAAGATAATTAGAAAGGGAGGGGGAGGGGGAGGATCAGTTTACAGTGCATGGGTGAAGGGGTGTATGATAAATGTACATCCGGGGTGGGATTAATATGATAGAAAGGGGGGAGGTGAGAAAGTGAGGACGTGGAGGTCCAAGAAGCAAGGAAGAAGGAGAGATGGAGAGGAGGGAAGTAAGGAAGAGGTTAATGAGAGAAGATGAAAAAGGGAGGAAAAAAGGAGAAGAGTAGATGGCAAAGGAGAAAAAGAGAAAAAAAAGAGAGAAAAAGAGAGACATTCCCGTATTGTGTAAGGAAAAGTCCTGCACACACAGTATAAATAGAGACACTGTAAGGAAAAAGAAGAAAAGGGTGAGAGAAATATTTTTTTTTATACAATCTATGTAATGTGATGCGGTCCTAGAATAAGGGATGAGAGGTAAAAAAATTATGTAGACTTACATGTAGGTTATAGGAGAAGCACAAGGCTACTAATAGAATCCGAGGTTCAGGATGGAGTCAGGGTAGAGAAATGTCCGGACTACAGAGCATGGGGGAGGGAAGAGGGGAATAGGGATTAGAGTGTACCGGAAGAAAAAACGCTACAAACTCGTAAACGTACTAAGTTCCAGCGCGACCAGGAAGATTACCAGAAAAACCAAGTATACACATGGCGTTCCTCAGGCTTCAGTCAACCACGACGATCCCCATATTCAGGACACTATGCATCGTCCAACAGCTCCGACAGCGAACAGAACCCTTCCCGTTCCTCTGATTTTTTAGGACCACGACAACCCCCACGAGGAAAACGCGGCGGAGCAAGAGACTACGTACCACGTACCATCACGACTCGATCACAGGTAGGACCAACTTGGTCTACAATATTTCCTCCTACAACCTCTCCCCTAGCGAGCCGTCTGTACTCCAGAAGGGACTATCATTCTGTCCAACCCCGTCCTTTGATTCCTTCAAGTTAGACCAAGAGACTAGAAGATTCTTTAGGAATCTCCGTCTTAAAGTTCATTTTAATGTCCCACAACCCAGTCAGGTTGAATCTGATAGTTCTGGTTCCACTGACATGTTTAAACTCAGTAATCTAGGTCTACGAATTCCTAGTAACTTCTGTCCTCCTAAACACTACCACCCGGTCGAAACATACATCTCTCTGGTCACGAATGACATACATAGAGGCAAGTTTCACCTCAGACGTAACTGTACCCCTGATGAGTCGCGGGCGATCACTAGCCTTAAAAACAACCCACACATAGTCATCAAACCTGCGGATAAAGGTGGGGCAATTGTGATTCTTGATAAAACCTACTATTTCTCAGAGATTCACAATCAACTTAACGATACTGCAACCTACACACCTGTCAATAGGGACCCAACACCTCAAATACGGCAGATTATCACCACTACTATCAACCACCATCTAGATACTGGCACCATTGATGAAAAATTGGCTGAATTCTTACAGAAAACCAATCCCATCACACCCGTATTTTATGTTTTGCCGAAAATACATAAGAACCTTACGCGACCACCAGGCCGCCCAATTGTGGCGTCTACTGACTCCGTTCTATCCCCGTTGGCTATTACCCTTGACAGAATCCTGTCTCCTCTGATTCCTACTATCACGTCATATCTAAAGGATACGACTCATTTCCTTACCCATATTCGATCCTTGGGTCCCATTCCAACCGGTTGCCTACTTGCCACATTAGACGTCAACAGCCTCTAAACCAGTATTGACCACCACCTTGGTATAGAGGCTGTCAATTGGTTCCTTGAACATTATAGCAACCTATCTGACCATCAGCACACCTTCTGTCAGGACCTTTTACACATAGTCCTTGAACAGAATTTTTTTCTCTTTGGTGATCAATTTTTTGTTCAGCGAAGAGGGTCTGCTATGGGGTCCAACATGGCACCCCTGTATGCCAATATTTTTATGGCATGGTTTGAGGAACATTACATCTATCATTCCCCCCTTTTTCAGACACGTCCTAACGTGGAAGAGGTACATTGATGACGTGTTTGTCATATGGCAAGGCGGGACCGATACTCTTGACAATTTTTTATCCTTTCTCAACTCGTGTATACCCAATGTGACTTTTACCCTACATCAGGACCCTATTTCTATTCATTTTCTGGATACCACCGTGACATTGGATAACGAGGGTAACATGTCCACTGACCTTTATACAAAAAAGACCGATAAAAACAGTCTCTTACACTATACCAGTTGTCACCCCAAGCATGTCAAGAACTCTTTACCAATCTCACAACACCATAGGATCACCCGCATTGTGACTGATCCCCATACCCAGTTGGTCCGTCATGACGAAATGAGTCGCAAATTCCAAGACAGAGGCTATCCCTCACATATTTCCAAACATATCCCGTCACGGAATACACGCACAACTAACAAGGCCCCCAGGATTCTGTTTGTCTCCACATACCATCCCTTCAACACACCTATTCGGGATATTATACGAAAACACTGGCCCCTTTTGTCTCAGTCATATCCCTCTATTCCTGCTTTCAATTGCCCTCCGCTTTTCTGTCATAAAAGACCACAGAACCTTAGGGACCATCTAGTGAGAGCTGATGTTGGGTCTACTACATCCTCTTCCATTCAACTCACCCTCACGTCACTGGGGCTGGTGTTAATGGCAGCCTGGATGGTAGGCCCTCCGCAAGCAGGGCTGGGCCTCAGAGGGTAGGTGACGTGACGGGTGTCAGAAGAAGGTAGTCCACACAATGGGTTCAGTGCAACTGGTTCTTTACTCACTTTCTAGTGGTAACTGGTCACCCGAGGCCGGCTGGTTTCACCTTCAGGTCCCCTTCATACATGTGTATGACAAAACATATGTAATTGCAATAATTTTTCTGAGAAAAAGACATTATTTTCTAGAACCATTTCAAGGGTGCCAACACCTTTCGGCCATGACTGTATGTCCCCCTTACTGGAACATATGGTATAATGTCCCCATCCTGGTATATATGTCCTCCATCCTGGTATATACAGTGGAACCTTGGTTAACGAGAACAATCCGTTCTGGGAGTGTGCTTGTTAACCAAGTTACTCATTCAGCAAAGCAAGATTTCCCATAGGAAATCATTGCAATGCAGACAATTCGTTCCACAACTTGTTAAATGTCCCATCCTGGTCTCCTATTGTGTCATTCCACACATGCACAAACATACACAAACACGTACAAACACACAAGCACGCACGCACACACACATATTATGCTCACCTTACTTTCCGATCCATCGCCGGTCTTCTAGGACTTGCTGTTCGCTAGTACAGGCTGTGTATCGGGTTACCATCGCGACGAGGGAGGAACTTCCCACCCAGAGCGCTGACGTCAAAGGCAGGAGCCGCTTGCCTCTGATTGGTCAGCGCGCTGCCTTTGAGTAGCGGTGACCGAGGAAGTTTCTGCTTCGTCGCGATGCTTGCGGATACACAGCCTATACCGGTGAACTACAGGACCCAGGATACCAGCGATGAAACGGAAGGTACATATTATGCTCACCTTACCTTCCGTTCCATCGACGATCTCCTGGAATCAGCAGCACAGGCGTCCTCCATTTTGCACATCAATTCCACTCGTCTGTTCCTAAACCAGAAAAGATGTTAGATCAAGAGAAGGACATTCCGTATATACCAGTAAGGGGACAAATACCAGGAGAATATTATACAGAAGGGCAATATATGTATATATAATATATACATGTGTATATATAATACAATATATGTATATATTATACACAGGGGCATGTGTGTGTGTGGGGATATTATACAGAGGGGCAGTGTGTGGAGGGATATACAGAGGAGCAGTGTGTGGGGGGGAATAGTATACAGAGGAGCAGTGTGTGGAGGAGATATCATACATGGGGCAGTGTGGGAGAGATATTATGAAGATGGGTTGTGTAAAAGGTCTAATATGGAGAGGGGCGGTGTAAGGGGTGCATTATTAATTTTCTGAGGGAAATACTTCATTTTCAGGAAAAACTGCAAGGGTGATAACACTTTTGGCCATTACTGTGTGTGTGTGTGTGTGTGTGTATGTACTGTGTATATATCTAATATATAAAGCTGAATGTGCGTGTGTGCGTGTGCGTGTGTGCGTGCGTGTGTGTGTGTGTGTGTGTGTGTGTGTCCGGTATTGGCATCTGCACCGTCGCAGCTACAGCCACAAAATTTTGCACACTCACACCTCTGGGCCCCAAGAGCGTCATAGGCTATGTTTTGAGGGGAAATTTTAACCCCGCCCTTTACAGTTATTTGCCAAAAAACCTGCCTCCATTAAAGCGAATGGAACTGGGAGCCACAGTGCAGCCAGAACTTCAGAAGAATGCGCAGCCACGCCCTTATATGGAATGTTGGCGTGTCACAATGCAGCCAGGGAAAGAGACAGACACAGACAGGGAAAGAGACAAACTCAGACAGGGTAAGAAACAGACATAGACAGGGTAAGAGACAGACACAAAGAGACAGACAAAGAGACAGACTGACAGGGAAAGAGACAGACAGGGAAAGAGAGGGAAAGAGAGAGACAGGTTAAGAGACAGACACAGACAGGTAAAGAGACAGACAAAGAGACAGAGACAGACACAGGGAAACAGACAGACAGGGAAAGAAAGGGAAAGAGACAGACAGGGTAAGAGACAGACAAAGACAGGTAAAGAGACAGCCAAAGAGACAGACACAGGGAAAGAGACAGACAGGGAAAGAGGGAAAGAGACAGACAGAGAAAGTGACAGAGATAGATAGACAGACAGGGAAAGAGATTGACACAGACGGAGAAAGAGACAGAGACAGTCAGAGACAGACAGGGAAAGAGACAGACAGACAAAGAGAGAGAGAGACAGAGAGATATATACAGAGGGGGAGACAGACATTATAATTACATTTATATCTATTTGTTTTCTGGTTTTTGTGTGCAGAATACATTTTTGTTAATACATTCTATTTTGTTAACAGCAGTTATTAACCCGGGTGAAGCCAGGCAGTACAGCTAATATATATATATATATACACACCTACACCTACACACACACACACACACACACACACACACACACACATAGATATATATATATATCCGTTTTTCCAAGAGTGGCGGGGAGACTGTAGAAGATTTGACGGGTGGAGGCGGAGCTGGGGTGGAGCTTGGGCAGAGTCTTAAGGGAGCCCCAAAATTTTGCCAGCATGGGGCCCTGAAATGCCTAGTGGCGGCCCTACATATGAACCCCATTCTGCCCCTGTTTGCTTATGCATAAAAATAAGAAAACATTCTCACCATCCCACACTTCCATCATTCAATGATATCCTCTTATGTAGCTGACACAGAGGCCAGAAACTGATATCGTGTCAGCAACCCCCCCCCCCCTGCAGCATTGTCTTGGTCGAAACCCCAGCGACTATGATCTTTACACTCCTGGATATAACCCGATCTTAAGTTTTACTCTGGAGCCCCATAATCGTCCATTCTCTGCAGCATTAATTTTTGAATTATTCATGAACCTGTTTCATCATTGTATTATTCTTGAACAGGGACATAAGAATTCCTGCATGTGACATCATAATATCATTGTTTTCAATGCTGTGATGTCACAGTTTGTGAAGGGGGCTTATCACGCTACGATATCGTTAATGTTTTATTGTTGGGGTCACGTTGTTAGTGACACACATCCGGTGTCATTAACGATATCGCAGCGTGTGACACTTACCAGCGACCTTAAGCGACCTCAAAAATGGTGAAAATCGATCACCATGGAGAGGTCGTTCCAAAACCAAAAATCGGTAATGGTTGATTATCGATGTTGTTTGTCGCTCCTGCAGCAGCACACATCGCTGTATGTCCAACAACAGGAAGATGAAAAATCGACCGCAAACAGCTGCTATGCCAAACAATTTCTTTTTTATTCAAGCGTTCTTTTCATCGGTGCAGATAAAAATGCGGGAGGTGACTAGGATGCGAGTCCCTCCAAAGGACGACGGCCGTTTCGTCTGTAAGCCAGACTTCTACGGCCGTCTAACGTCCTTGAGTAGGTCATCCATGTACTTGGGTATGTACCCACGATCCAGAAATTCTGCGTTCTAGAAGCAACATGTCTTCTCTAGCGGAGACGCAAGTGCTCTCCGCAGGAGAATACAGCATCCGTGCAAGCGATCAGGATTCTGGGTGCAGCGGATTTTCACATTGTGTTCTTCGTCTGAGAAGACTCGGGTCTCCGCAAGAATTAATTTACAAGCCATGTCTCGGGAAGCCACACTGCAAGTAAGTTTATATTGCGGAAAAAAGAACAGTGGGCATGGAATTTCTATAAATCCATCCACTGTGTTTGTATTGTGTAACTCAACGTTTTGGACACAGTGAAAACACGTTGTGTCTGTAAGGGGGTGTAGGGCTCTGCCCACCCCAGACCTGCAAATCTCTTATGTATAAGATGTGCATTACAGCACATCTTATACATAAGAGATTTGCAGGTCTAGGGTGGGCATATATTAATGTATGTTATGTGTATGCGGCTACTAGATGGCCATGGTGTGCACAGCCACTTCCCTGGTGCTTGCTAGGCCAGAAAGGGTTAGTGTGGGAGGAGGATCGTGCACAAAAAGGTTGAACACAGGAAGAGACAGGAGAGTCCCCAAAAAGAGTGAACTGTAAAGGTCTCCCCAAATTGAGATAATTAGTCTGGCCCTCAAGGCTGAATCCAGGCGCCGGGCCCATGGGGCCCTAGTGAGAGTTGGGCTGTCGTAACCACGTCCCGAGTGGGTGAAGTCCAGACGACCTGGATGGTGGCCACCCCTTGGCAGATACCCAAAGAACCCCCTCTTTCGGCTGAAAGTCAATGGGCTCCCATAGCAAGAGTAGGTGCTGGCAAACTGGAACCAGAGGAGTGCTGTCCCTAAGAACGCCGTCATAGCTTATAGCTAAATGATTGTGGGTGGGACGATGGGTCATCTGAAGGAATATTTGATTCTGCCCAACATGGTGAAGCAGGAGAGAGAGGATGAGGGGCTCAGAGGCCCGAGTACCAGGGAAGTGGCTGGCTGGCAAATTAAGAGTGGCTACGGTCGCTAATAGCAACTGCAGCAGTGGAGAACAGGAGCGGATATCCAAAGGACTATATTTATCAAAGCTGATGGCCCCTGTTACGTTGAAGAAGTGTGCCCGCCTAAGGCGTGAAAACATGTACTGGAAGTTGGCAAGTAAAGTGTTGTTTTGGTTCAGGAATATCTGTGTCAGTGTGTGGTGTTTGAGAGTACTGAGACCTGCTGTAGTTGGCAGCTGGGAAGCAGTCCTGAAGCAAGAACAAGCTCTGGCCTCCGGCCTGCAAGTAAGTGCCCCGCACCACAAGTACCGGCCACCCTTCTCCTGACTTAGAGGGACGGACGCAGTGGTAAAAACTGAACCAGGGCTGCACAGCAACAAGACGGCAGTATTTGCCATGACCACTACTGCACCCTGCCGCCCATCTAACATGTCCAAAACGTTGCCATTCCTGATTGTGGGCATGTACAGTACAGACCAAAAGTTTGGACACACCTTCTCATTCAAAGAGTTTTCTTTATTTTCATGACTCTAAAAATTGTAGATTCACATTGAAGGCATCAAAACTATGAATTAACACATGTGGAATGAAATAATTAACAAAAAAGTGTGAAACTGAAAATATGTCTTATATTCTAGGTTCTTCAAAGTAGCCAACTTTTGCTTTGATTACTGCTTTGCACACTCTTGGCATTCTCTTGATCAGCTTCAAGAGGTAGTCACTGGAAATGGTCTTCCAACAGTCTTGGAGGCGTTCCCAGAGATGCTTAGCACTTGTTGGCCACTTTTGCCTTCACTCTGCGGTCCAGCTCACCCCAAACCATCTCGATTGGGTTCAGGTCTGGTGTAGCACCTGTGAGGTAGCGTCGTCGGCTGCGCTGCAGAAGACACGGGATCCAGGCACCAAGGTTCACAGCACACGGTTTATTCCAAAGAAAAAGTCCATAATATTACATATGTGCCTTTCCGGCAGAGAACTCAGGGAGATGTGAACACCCCCTCACACCCGGCACACCTGCCCTTGTTCCTGAATCTATTTATCCCTCCCTTCAGCCTGTAGGGAAAACAGCATTAACCCTATAGTGGATTATTATAGAGTGAGCACAACCGGGGCGAGACATACCGGCCGTCATAGATAACCCCGGTCACAGTCTCACATACCCCCCCCCTCAGTTCAAGCGTGCGGGGTTGAACTCCTGCCATCAAACACGGGCCGCGGGACAAGGCATCGGCGTTGCCCTGCAACCTACCGGCCCGGTGTTCAACCGTAAACCGGAAGTTCTGCAGAGAAAGGAACCACCGGGTAACCCGGGCATTCCGTTCCTTGGCGGACCTCATCCAGACCAGTGGAGAGTGATCAGTCACCAAGCGAAACTGACGTCCCAGCAGGTAATAGCGTAGGGACTCCAAGGCCCACTTGATCGCCAGGCACTCCTTCTCCACTACGCTATAATTCCGCTCGGGAGGGGTGAGCTTCCTACTTAAGAAGGTGACGGGGTGTTCCACCCCCTGAACCACCTGAGACAGCACTGCCCCCAGGCCGACCTCCGAGGCGTCAGTCTGTACTATGAACTCTTTCCGGAAATCAGGGTTTACAAGAACGGGCTGTCCGCACAGGACCCCCTTCAGGGCCCGGAAGGAGTCCTCGGCCTGCGGAGTCCAGTGCACCATGACGGACTTCTTGCCTTTGAGAAGGTCCGTCAAGGGGGCTGATAGTCCCGCAAAATCTTTTACAAACCTCCTGTAGTACCCCACGATACCCAGGAAGGCCCTAACCTGCTTCGTGGTCAGGGGTCTAGGCCACTTCTGGATCGCCTCAACTTTGTTAATTTGGGGCTTAATCACTCCTTGGCCTATTACGTAGCCCAAGTAGCGGGCTTCCGTGAGTCCCAACGCACATTTCTTGGGATTGGCTGTCAATCCGGCTGTTCGAAGCGCGTCCACCACCGCTTGTACCTGTTCCAAGTGGGTCTGCCAATCGGAGCTGTAAATAATGATGTCATCAAGGTACGCTGATGCATACGCCTGGTGGGGTTCCAGCACTAAGTCCATCAACCTCTGGAACGTGGCCGGAGCGCCATGTAACCCAAAAGGCAAGACAACATAGTGGAAGAGACCCTCCGGCGTAACAAAAGCGGTTTTCTCCTTGGCGGACTCCATTAGTGGCACCTGCCAGTACCCCTTGGTCAGGTCGAGCGTGGTAAAATATCGCGCCTGTCCCAGCCTATCAATCAGCTCATCCACCCGGGGCATGGGGTAGAGATCAAACTTGGATATTTCGTTCAATCTCCTAAAGTCATTGCAGAACCTTAAGGAGCCATCGGGTTTTGGTATTAGGACAATCGGACTAGCCCATTCACTCCGGGATTTTTCGATGACCCCCAGGCGTAACATTGACTTTACTTCCTCTGATATGGCTTGTCGTCGAGCCTCCGGTACCCGGTATGACTTCAGGCGTACCTTCAGGTGGGGCTCGGTGACAATATCATGTCGTATCAGACTGGTCCTACCGGGCAGCTCGGAGAAGACATCGGGGTTCTGCTGAACCAACCGTCTGGCCTCTCGCCTCTGTGTCTTGGTGAGGGCTTCTCCAATCCTTACTTCCGGTTCGTCCTCTCCGGAGGTCGCTGGAGCCGGATGTGAACGACCCGAAGAGGAGGGAGGTGGGGAAAAAACAGCCATCAGGTTTTCCCGTTCCTGCCAAGGTTTTAATAGGTTGACATGGTATATTTGTTCAGGTTTCCGCCTACCGGGCTGCAACACTTTATAGTTAACCACCCCGACTCTTTCCTTTATCTCGTAGGGGCCTTGCCACTGAGCCAGGAATTTACTCTCTGCCGTGGGAATCAATACCAACACCCGATCCCCGGGATTAAAGGTCCGCACGGTGGCTTGTCTATTGTAGCGGCTGCTTTGCGCGGCCTGAGCCTCCTGTAAATGCTCCTTCACAATTGGCATGACCGCGCTTATGCGGTTCTGCATACCCAAAATGTGTTCAATCACACTTTTATGGGGGGTGGGCTCCTGCTCCCAGGTTTCTTTTGCCAGGTCCAACAATCCCCGGGGATGTCGCCCGTATAACAATTCAAAAGGCGAAAACCCCGTGGATGCCTGTGGCACCTCTCGTATGGCAAACATCAAATAGGGAAGCATCATATCCCAGTCTTTCCCGTCTTTGGAAATCACCCTTTTGAGCATGGTTTTCAGGGTTTTATTGAATCGTTCCACTAAACCATCCGTCTGAGGATGATACACAGATGTACGCAACTGCTTGATCTGGAGTAGCCGGCATAGCTCTTTGGTCACTTTAGACATGAATGGGGTCCCCTGATCCGTAAGGATCTCCTTGGGCAACCCCACCCGGCAGAACACAGCAAACAACTCCCGAGCTATAAGCTTGGCTGCAGTATGTCTGAGAGGTATCGCCTCTGGATACCGGGTGGCATAGTCAACGATCACTAGGATATGCTGGTGCCCTCGAGCAGACTTTACGAGGGGCCCCACCAGATCCATCCCTATCCGTTCAAAAGGGACTTCTATAATGGGTAACGGTACCAACGGACTGCGAAAGTGGGTCAGGGGTGCGGTAAGCTGACACTCCGGGCAGGTTTCGCAGAACCGTTTTACCTCCCCAAAGACCCCGGGCCAATAGAACCTTTGCAATATTCGCTCCTGCGTTTTCTTGACCCCTAGGTGACCACTCATCAGGTGTTTATGAGCCAAGTCGAGGACCCGCCGGCGATACGGCTGGGGCACCACCAACTGCTCTACCCCTACGCCCCGTATTTCATCTACCCGGTAGAGTAAATCCTGCTTAAGAGCGAAATGGGGGTATCTTACCTGGGCACCAGGCAGCTGTGCCACCCCGTCAACTACTGTCACCCGACTCCGGGCATGTATTAATGTAGGGTCCTGGAGTTGGGCTGTCCCAAACGTATCCGGGGACGCCTCCAACTCCGGGATGGGCTCGACCGTCTCAGCCTCTCCTGCCAATACCTCTAGGGGCGACCTATCAGGTTCACATCCTGTCCCTATCATGGGGACCCCTACGGCAGGCGTCCCGGATTCAGGATTGTAGGGCTCAGGTCCCGGACTGACCAATATCTGAGGGGACTTAGGAGGTCCCTTCCATAAAGTCCAAAAATAGGGCAGATCCCTTCCTAGGATCACATCATAGGGAAGAGTATTAATAAGTCCCACCTCATGTTGCACCTGACCGCAAGGTGCTGTGATGGTGACTATCCCCGTGGGATAGTCTCGGCGGTCCCCATGTATGCAAACCACCCCCACGGTACGTCCGGTGGCCTTTACTTTAGCCCTTAGGGTTGATCGCACAAGGGTCACTAAGCTTCCGGAATCCAACAAGCCTGTAACCTGACATCCATTCACCTGAATTTGGCACAAGTGGGGCTCAGTCTCTGGGTAGACCAGGTCAGCGGTACACACCACCTGAGCATACATTGAACCCCGCCGGGTAACCCCACAATCCATGGGCTCCGTGGTGAGTGGACACTGGGCTTCCATATGTCCCACCCGCTGGCACCGCCAACATCTAATAGGGAAGGACACCCCCTTGACGAGTTGTCGTTTAGGGTACATAGTTTTCCGGACCTCAGGGACGGAGGGTGCGGCTTCAGACGGGACGGTAGCGGACTCCCGCACCGGTGTCAGCGGTGGGTCCTTGGCCCTAGGCTTGGAGGGGCCGGACCGACGGGCGGTACGCAAAGTCTCAGTGTCCCGTATCAAGTCCTGCGTAGCCACATGCCGCTCTACCAGGGACACTAATTGGTCCAGGGTACTCGGGTCACCCTGTCCGACCCACCGTTGAACGGTGACGGGTAAAGTGCGCACAAAACGATCCACTACTACCCTTTCCACCATTTGCGCCGGGCTCAGAGTGTCAGGCTGCAACCACTTTTTTACAAGATGTAACAAGTCATAGGCCTGGGAGCGTACGGGTTTGGCTTCCTCATAGAACCACTGATTTACCCGCTGAGCCCGTACATAGGTATTCACCCCCAACCGA
This sequence comes from Anomaloglossus baeobatrachus, assembly GCF_048569485.1. NCBI lineage: Eukaryota > Metazoa > Chordata > Amphibia > Anura > Aromobatidae > Anomaloglossus > Anomaloglossus baeobatrachus. Next base: position 529,465,998 of record NC_134356.1, read on the forward strand.
GCCAGTATTTCGGCTTTCAGGGTCACATAGTCAATGGCGTCCTCGGTACAGAGGTCCAGGTATGCTTTTTGGGGTTCCCCCGTCAGATAAGGTGACAATACCTCAGCCCACTGCGGGGTCGGCAGCTTTTCCCGCTCGGCCACCCGTTCAAACACCGCCAGGAACGCTTCCACATCATCACCTGGGGTCATCTTTTGCAACGCTTGTCTCACCGCTTTCCGGACGCTGCCGTCGTCACCCGGTCCCTGGGTTGTTGCTGCCGGTCCGGCACGGATCGACTTGGCCAGGAGAACCATCTGTTCTTGGTGCCTTTTTTCCTGCAATTGCAAGGCTTGCTGCTGACGTGCATTGGCCTGATCCATCTGTTCTTGGAATTTTTTTTCCTGCACTTGCAAGGATTGGAGCAGGTGTGCATTGGTTTGTAGCTGCTGTGCATTAGCCTGTTGCTGCTGTGCATTAGCCTGAGCCAAATGCTTTATTATGTCCTCCATGGCGTCGCCGGGTTTGGGCTGTAGTATAGCCGCTCGAATCCAGGACATGCGCAGCTGGGTCACCAGGGATGAATGCTACACCTCACCGGCTGTCATGCCCGCCGATTCTCCACCATATGTGAGGTAGCGTCGTCGGCTGCGCTGCAGAAGACACGGGATCCAGGCACCAAGGTTCACAGCACACGGTTTATTCCAAAGAAAAAGTCCATAATATTACATATGTGCCTTTCCGGCAGAGAACTCAGGGAGATGTGAACACCCCCTCACACCCGGCACACCTGCCCTTGTTCCTGAATCTATTTATCCCTCCCTTCAGCCTGTAGGGAAAACAGCATTAACCCTATAGTGGATTATTATAGAGTGAGCACAACCGGGGCGAGACATACCGGCCGTCATAGATAACCCCGGTCACAGTCTCACACACCCCATCACTCTCCTTCTTACTCAAATAGCCCTTACACAGCCTGGAGGTGTGTATGGGCTCATTGTTCTGTTGAAAAATAAATGATGGTCCAACTAAACGCAAACCGGATGAGGCAGAAAGGAGACACATGTGATTCGTGATACACCATATGAGGGATACCACGAGTTCCCCGAAGCTTGGGTTGCACTCTCCTTGACGATATGGGTTCTTTTGCCTTAAGTTGGATGTGTCTCGCGAGCTAACACCTTTGCTATGTTTGATGCTCTTTGGATATGCTGAAAATAATGGACGCTGATTTGATTGTTGTTATTTTATTATCCTGATGACCAACCAGTTTACATGTACACTGTCTCACTGAACAATTTGCTGATTTATACTTTTATGTAATGTTTTACTTAACTTTCAATAAAACGAGTTTAAAAAAAAAACGCAAACCGGATGGAATAGCATGCCGCTGCAAGATGCTATGGTATTCATGCTGTATGCCTTCAATTTTGAATAAATGCCCAACAGTGTCACCAGCAAAGCACCCCCACACCATCACACCTCCTCCATGCTTCACGGTGGGAACCAGGCATGTAGAGTCCATCCATTCCATTCACCTTTTCTGCGTCGCACAAAGATCCAAAAATCTCAAATTTAGACTCATCAGACCACAGCACAGAGTTCAACTGGTCTAATGTCCATTCCTTGTGTTCTGTAGCCCAAACAAGTCTCTTCTGCTTGTTGCCTGTCCTTAGCAGTGGTTTCCAAGCAGTTATTTTACCATGAAGGCCTGCTGAACAAAGTCTCCTCTTAACAGTTGTTCTAGAGATGTGTCTGCTGCTAGACCTCTGTGCGGCATTGACCTAGTCTCTAATATGAGCTGCTGTTAACCTGCGATTTCTGAGGCTGGTGACTCGTATAAACATCCTCCGTAGCAGAGGTGATTCTTGGTCTTCCTTTCCTGGGGTGGCCCTCATGTGAGCCAGTTTCTTTGTAGTGTTTGATGGTTTTTGCCACTGCACTTGGGGACACTTTCAAAGTTTTCCCAATTTTTCGGACTAACTGACCTTTATTTCTTAAAGTACTGATGGCTACTCGTTTTTCTTTACTTAGCTGCTTTTTTCTTGCCATAATAGAAATTCTAACAGTCTATGCAGTAGGACTATCAGCTATGTATCCACCAGACTTCTGCACAACACAACTGATGGTCCCAACCCCATTTTTAAGGCAAGAAATCCCACTTATTAAACCTGACAGGGCACACCTGTGAAGTGAAAACCATTTCCGGTGACTACCTCTTGAAGCTCATCAAGAGAATGCCAAAAGTGTGCAAAGCAGTAATTAAAGCAAAAGGTGGCTATTTTGAAGAACCTAGAATATAAGACATATTTTCAGTTGTTTCACACTTTTTTGTTAATTATTTCATTCCCCATGTGTTAATTCATAGTTTTTATGCCTTCAATGTGAATCTACAATTTGCAGTGTCCTGAAAATCAAGAAAACTCTTTGAATGAGAAGGTGTGTCCAAACCTTTGGTCTGTCCTGTACCTTTACCAAATTTTAAATTAGTTACATTTCATCACTTAGACTAAAACATCTGGAAAAGCCACACTGACTTAAAAATCAGAAAGCTAACTAAACAAAAAATAAAAGCTTAAAAAAAAGCACAAATCATTTGATGAATTTATCACATATAAATAAGTCAGTAATTATGAGTTAATTTAACCAAAAAAGCCTACGAAAATGAAATAATCCGGTCCCTAGACTGTGGACCATCTTATTTGTATATATGAATGCTTTCCTTCTTCCATTCTATGTGTTCAGCATACAAAACTAATTTAACACATGGGGCATCCATCATGAAACATTATAAATAAGGGTATGTGCGCACGTTGCTTTTTACCTGCTTTTTTGCTGCTTTTTCTTCTGCGCTGTTTAATGCCAAAATAGATGTGTTCTTCTATTCAAGCAAAGTCTATGGGAATTTGGGTTTCTTGTTCACACTATGTTGTTCAAAATGCTGCCTTTTTGTGGCAGAACTTTGGTCAAAAACTCAGCTTTTCAAAGAAGCAACATGTCAATTGTTTTTGCCATTTGGGTTTTGCACTGCAAAGCTGAGTTTTTGACCAAAGTTCGGCCACAAAAAGGCAGCATTTTGAACAACATAGTGTGAACAAGAAACCCAAATTCCCATAGACTTTGCTTGAATAGAAGAACACATCCATTTTGGCATTAAACAGCGCAGAAGAAAAAGCAGCAAAAAAGCAGGTAAAAAGCAGGTAAAAAGCAACGTGCGCACATACCCTAATACATATTCTTTGAAGCTAAACTCGCTAATACCAGAGAGACTTGAGTAACCTTCTTCTGATACAACACATCATAAAGCTTCCCAAATGTTTCATTTATGGCTGTTGATATTTTCTGTAATTTCACAAGTGAAAATGACAAGTGAAATATTCTGTGCACATTGTTCAATGGCCGACCAGATCACGAAGGTTTGAGAAATTAATTTTAATTAAAAGGTTAACTTATTACTATATTTTTATATGAGAAAAATTGCCAAGTGCCTGTAAAAGAATCAACTCTGCAATTTACTTACAAATATTTGTATTATTGAAAAACAAAGAACAGTACAAGTGTATCTTAGCAGCAGTAAGAGGCAACAACATCTGGGAACATATATGTATACAAAGAAAATGGAAGTCTTTCATTTTGCTAAAATAACCACATACCTCATAGTCAGAATTAAAGGGGTTGTCCGACATAACAAAAATGTTTGAGTTTAAGCTAATCTGTGCTGTATTGTCATATTAATCACCCCTACATTGTTATTTTTTGTTTTCTAACTTTGTTCCTCTTGAATTATACCTTTATTCTGTGCAGCTTCTTGTTTACATTCAGCTCCAGCAAACTGACCACTTCCTGTGCAAAACCTCCCAGTCACAGCTGGCACCGCCCAGCCTCAGTGTCCATCCCCACCCCAGTGTCCAGCCGCACCCTCTGCCCGCCCCCTGCACACACATTCCCTGTCAGTATATTCTGCCCCAGCACCTGACCTCTCATCACAACATGGCAGATCACTACAGGGCAGCACATTACAGGACAGGACACTACAGGGCAGCACATTACAGGACACTACAGGGCAGCACATTACAGGACAGGACACTACAGGGCAGCACATTACAGGACACTACAGGGCAGCACATTACAGATCACTACAGGGCAGCACATTACAGATCACTACAGGGCAGCACATTACAGGACACTACAGGGCAGCACATTACAGGACACTACAGGGCAGCACATTACAGATCACTACAGGGCAGCACATTACAGATCACTACAGGGCAGCACATTACAGGACACTACAGGGCAGCACATTACAGGACAGGACACTACAGGGCAGCACATTACAGGACACTACAAGGCAGCACATTACAGGACAGGACACTACAGGGCAGCACATTACAGGACACTACAGGGCAGCACATTACAGGACAGGACACTACAGGGCAGCACATTACAGGACACTACAGGGCAGCACATTACAGGACAGGACACTACAGGGCAGCACATTACAGGACACTACAGGGCAGCACATTACAGGACAGGACACTACAGGGCAGCACATTACAGGACACTACAGGGCAGCACATTACAGGACACTACAGGGCAGCACATTACAGGACAGGACACTACAGGGCAGCACATTACAGGACACTACAAGGCAGCACATTACAGGACAGGACACTACAGGGCAGCAAATTACAGGACACTACAGGGCAGCACATTACAGGACAGGACACTACAGGGCAGCACATTACAGGACACTACAGGGCAGCACATTACAGGACAGGACACTACAGGGCAGCACATTGCAGGACACTACAGGGCAGCACATTACAGGACAGGACTCTACAGGGCAGCACATTACAGGACACTACAGGGCAGTACATTACAGATCACTACAGGGCAGCACATTACAGGACACTACAGGGCAGCACATTACAGGACAGGACACTACAGGGCAGCACATTACAGGACACTACAGGGCAGCACATTACAGGACAGGACACTACAGGGCAGCACATTACAGGACACTACAGGGCAGCACATTACAGGACAGGACACTACAGGGCAGCACATTACAGGACACTACAGGGCAGCACATTACAGATCACTACAGGGCAGCACATTACAGATCACTACAGGGCAGCACATTACAGGACACTACAGGGCAGCACATTACAGGACACTACAGGGCAGCACATTACAGGACAAGACACTACAGGGCAGCACATTACAGGACACTACAGGGCAGCACAATACAGGACAGGACACTACAGGGCAGCACATTACAGGACACTACAGGGCAGCACATTACAGGACAGGACACTACAGGGCAGCACATTACAGGACACTACAGGGCAGCACATTACAGATCACTACAAGGCAGCACATTACAGGACACTACAGGGCAGCACATTACAGGACAGGACACTACAGGGCAGCACATTACAGGACACTACAGGGCAGCACATTACAGGACAGGACACTACAGGGCAGCACATTACAGGACACTACAGGGCAGCACATTACAGGACAGGACACTACAGGGCAGCACATTACAGGACACTACAGGGCAGCACATTATAGGACAGGACACTACAGGGCAGCACATTACAGGACACTACAGGGCAGCACATTATAGGACAGGACACTACAGGGCAGCACATTACAGGACACTACAGGGCAGCACATTACAGATCACTACAGGGCAGCACATTACAGATCACTACAGGGCAGCACATTACAGGACAGGACACTACAGGGCAGCACATTACAGGACACTACAAGGCAGCACATTACAGGACACTACAGGACAGATCACTACAGGGCAGCACATTACAGGACACTACAGGGCAGCACATTACAGGACAGGACACTACAGGGCAGCACATTACAGGACACTACAGGGCAGCACATTACAGGACACTACAAGGCAGCACATTACAGGACAGATCACTACAGGGCAGCACATTACATTACAGGACAGGACACTACACGGCAGCGCACTGCAGAGCAGGGCACTACAGGGCAGGGCACTACACCATTGCAAATAACAGCCCCACATCGGGCTCTGCAACGCAACACAACACAACCACACACACACACACACACACACACATACCACCCCATAGGGAGTACATACTCACCCGTCATCGGTCCCCGCCGCTCCTGCACGTTCGCGCGCTGTCTGTGCTCTAGACAAATCAGCACATTGGTGACGTCACCGCTGTGCTGAAGAGAGCTCAGACAGCGTGCAAGATGAGAAGCAGCGCTGCGCTGCTTCTCATCAGAACTTTCAAATGTACCGGCATCGGTGATCTGTGATGCCGGTATATTTGAATGTGTGATCCTGAGCAGGGGGGCCGGTGCTGGAGCTGACACCATGGCAGCTGCCGCCAGGCCCCTCCCCCAGGTCACGGACCCCCACAGCAGTGCAGAGGGAGGTGCGGGGGAATGTGTGGGAGGGTGCAGGGAAGGGGGCGGGGCTCATCACACTGTACAGCCCAGCAGGGAGGCGACATGCTGTTTCCACATTTGCATGTCAACATGGCCCTGCCCATGTAGACGTGAAATGACCGGAAGCAGCAAAATCGCGGCAGGAGCGGTCACATGACCGCTCTGAGCCGGGGGAGAGGGGCTGACAGCAGGGCAGGTAAGTGGTCTCTATCTACTTACCTGCCCCAATGTAGCCCAATAGGGAAATAATAAAAAAAAGCAAATTAAGCCAGATAACCCCTTTAATAGATAATCATAAGCACCAGTGTGCAGATAAAAAAATATATTCTTTATTGATCAGAGAATAGTGTAATACAAGGCATGAATAATATAATAGATATAAAGGTAGGTTACAAAGACATAGAGGGTGATTAGTTCCCCATATGTGGCTGCATGCAATATCATACCAAAAGTAGTTAAGTATAGCTCACTGGTATGGTCAGCGCTGGAAAAAGGGTTAATGATAATAACACCCAGATACAAGCCTGGAAGGGTAACAGCTGAAGAAATCAGCGTACCAACTGAAGAAAAATACACCATCAACACAGCACAACACCAGGAGCCAGTATAGAGCTTACCAGAGTAACGTGGAGGGGCATGCAGGCACATACGGCGATAGTCCCAACACGTGTTTCGTGTGGTGACTTCTTCAGGGGACTGTGAAGAAGTATAGTCTATATTTTCCATTTTCATGATATTGGTAACCTCAACCCAACCACACAACACAATAAAATGTAAAACTGTGTACAATGTTGATATACAACTGAACATGTATGAGTATATGTTATGTGTGTCCAAGTCAAAAAGTACATATTGGTCAAGAATAACACAATATACAAAGTAAGTTAATTACCTCGTGCAGAGTATGGTGACAAGCCCCAACGCACATTTTGGCATACTGGCCTACTTCTGGGGGTGACATTACACTTGAAAAGGGGCACAAATTATACCTAATAGCAGCCAATAATAACAGACATAAGAAACCCTCCATCAATAATGAAGACTGATAGGTAGTTGTAAAATAGGGGAGTAGTTATGGAGTAGGTGTACGCATCTCTTGTATATGCAGCACATGGTAGGCGGCTACACGTACATATCAGAAACCCAGGTTTCAATTGGCGCATGCCACGATGAATAGGCACAGGGAATGTACACCCCCCCAGACATGTCAGGGTAACGCCACAGCAACAGGGCAGCTGCCCATGGGGGAACCATGTGAGAGTGAGCCAGACCATGCAGCTGCAGTCATGGAGATGAATCTAGGGAGGCACCACCCATGTCAGCAACATGCACAGGAACAAGACAATCATGGTGTTATGAGGATGCAGGAACTGCGTACAATAAAGGGTAGTACTGCCCAAGGTATTGCACAAAGTTAACCCAAGGTTGTCATGGTGATATGAGGAACTGCAGTCAGTAATGGGTGGTATTGCACAAGGGGGCACACAATTATACACTGACGAGCAAAAGGCTAACAATCTTTTGAACTTTTGACTTTGAGGCTCCATATCTCACCATTCACTACAGCTTCAAACATGAGACTACCTTCACTTTACAGACAATGATCTTGGCTACATAAATTTGATTTGCAAATATTTAGAATATGATTAGCTATGCAGATTCTTGTCATGTCAATGTATTGTTACTGTTTTGCTTCTTAAAATCTATATTTTAATTGTTGTTATTTTGTAAATCCAGTTTTGTCTTTTAAAATTGTGTGAATCCTTCTGGGCATGCTTTCAATCAGATTCAAGTATGTCTTGACCAAAATTTGATCCTAGATTTCTTCTACATGGTCCCAATGTTGATGCATACTGGTCAACCCACTTGGGTATGAATACAGCTTTTTATTCAACTCTACCCACAAGTTTTCGATTGGGTTGAGGTCTGGGGACTAATCCAGCACATCTACTTCATTGCTGTTGAACCATTTCTTTGCTAATCTGCATGTATGCTTTGGGTTGTTCTCCTGCTGGAACACTATGACGTCCTTTTCATACTCATAGTACTCGAGTGTATGAAGTTACTTGTCTTGTAGAATACTCACATGTAGCTCAGCAATATCAACAATGAGGTTAAACCTGGCTCAATTATTATAGGAGTGGGTGCCCAGAAGTTAAAAATAATTTAAAGTAGTAAGAAAAGCTTTGGCACACTAAAGAATGAAATAAAATGATTGATATTCAAGAAATTGTTTGGTTTATTAGTGTGTACACAGGGCTGTGTCTTAAAAGCATCAGTCCTTGAAAAAGACCCACTGAAGGTCAAAATGTTGGACTTCTTTGGTGTGCCGAAGCTTTTGTTACTACTTAATATAGCTCAGCAATTACACCACCATTGATTCTGGTCAAATATCCAACGCCTTTAGCTGTGAAACACCTCCATATCATCAGATTTCTATTAACTTGACTGCTCCTTCAATATCTCAATTTGTTAGCCCCTTTTCTTATTGTTTCTTCCAGACCCATTTGCACCCAATAGAGCCTAGTCTATTGACTTTCATCTCATTGTTCCAACTCATCTGTTTCCAATCTGCTACTTCTTCTACTGTCCACTTTTCATACATTTTTATAAACTCGATCTGACGCTTCTGATGATATTGCAGTTGAGGCTTCTTCACCTTTTTTCGAACCACCATTCCAGACTCATGTAATGTGTGTCACACGGTACTTACGTGAACGCCTGCGATTTCACTATTAAGAAGCATACGAGCCGCCTCCATTGCAGTGTTTGTTGCACCAGAACTGATAAACCTTGTGATAAGCTGACTTGTTGAATCTGATATTTTGCCTAGATATCCACCTTTTGGCTATTGAATGGATGGACAGACTTCTTTTATTATTCTTCCAACTGTCATGGCACTCACATGAAACAGTTTTGGAGTTTTCTTGGCCAAGATACCGCTATCAATGAGCTGGATGATGCTGTTTCTCTTTTCTTGAGAAATCTTCTTCATGGCTACTCCTCAATTCAAATCAGTGACCTTTCACTTGGGAAGCAACCTAATAACACACTGAGCTATTGGGGAATGTGAGAACAGGCTGTAATTTGTAGTATACAGGAAGAAAAAGATTTTCCCACCACAAAGAGCAAAGCCATAACATTACAGTGGCATGACAAGAATCTGCATAACTAATCATATGCTAAATAGTTGCAAGTTAAATGTATGTATAGCCAAGATGATTGTCTATAAAATGAAGGTAGTCTGACGTTTAAAGACGTAGTCCATGGTGAGATATGGAGCCTGAAAGTCAAAACATTGTTACACTTTGCTTGTCAGTCAAAGAAGGAAGAAAGGAAAGCGATCATGTGGTCCAAAATGTAATAATTTTATTAAGTGAACGGGTGACAGGGAGAAAACTACGGCAAACTGCATCACTGCAAACACTAGGTACAAATGCATCTAAGATGGTGATGGAAATATCTTCAGACTGCATACATCACAGTCAGTAAATGGCGGAACAATAACATTGCCTAGAAAAAAACACTAATATAGCTGTATTTCTAACAAACTCATAGAGATGGAATAAATCCTTAATATGAGCTGCACCAACCCTCTAGAACGCTCTACCCCAAGAAGTTAAGACAATTCCCAACTTACTCAGCTTCAGACGCACCCTAAAGACGCATCTTTTTAGGGCGGCCTATCCCTAATCAGATTCGATTTACATAGTCCCTCTACAACTTCTCACAACATAACTCCACATCAAACTCCATGGCACCCAAAGGCATCTCAGGGCTCTGGCCAACTGGTCGAGGAAACCATTATCTATCCCCCATATCCGTGAGATGGCTGGATTGTCATTGTAAATAAACACTTGAACCTTGCCTCTCCCCCCCCCCCCATCTCATTGTAGATTGTAAGCTCTCACGAGCAGGGTTGTGTTTTTTCTTTTTTCCTCTAAATATTGTATTTCTATAACTGTTACTTGTTTGTATATGATCCTCCTGAATTGTAAAGCGCTGCGGAATATGTTGGCGCTATAGAAATAAAGATTATTATTATTATTATTATTATTAATATAAGGTATACTTTATGCATGGAGTCCAACAATGGGACACAGAGATATTATGCATCATATCAATTATTAATTAATCCATGCAGGAAGGACACCTAAATAGGATACATGAGAAAAAGTGCATCAAAATATTCATAGATCTATTAATAGAAAAGGTGCAAACCAATTGCAGCAAAGGCAGAATATGTATTTTCCATTAAGTATGCCAGTAATAGACAACTGAAATTCACAAAATACCATCCATATACTATTCATAGGTGCCAATACTAAATTTGAAGGCAGTCAATGGAAAGTAGAAAAGAAACATAGTATAATGCCCAAGGCTGCAGAAGGTGGTCAAATGCATATAAAGACTGTATGACTGCGGAGGAGCAAAATCATGTAAAACGAACAGGATAGAAAAGACATAATCCCATCAAGACATTGATAACATTACCTAGGACAGTGGTAGATACAGTGTAAATGCTCGTCCGTGTATAGCCGATAAAAATAGATTTACACAAGACTTGTAAGTAAAATTGAAAGATGATCTGTCAGCAGGATATTTTATCCCTAATAGTGATGGGCAACACCTAAGGAAGTCTGTGCTACTGTTCGGTTTTGGCCCCTCGGACAAAAAAATAGAAGCAAAATGGGGATTAAAGCAGGACAATTATACTTACTGAGTTTCCGTGCGGCTGTCGCTCTTCTTCTGGTTGTGCTAATTAAAGCTTATGAATATTCACTGCTTTCCCCTCCCATCCTCTGTGACAGCGTCTGTGATTGGTTGCAGTCAGACTGCCTGTATCTGTGATTGGTTGAACTCACCCTAGCTGTATGAAGTGGAGTAAAAATAAATGAATAACTGGAAAAAAAATTTGTAGGGTCCCCCGTATTTTTATATCCAGGGCAGGTAAAGCAGACCATGAGAGATTGCAGCCCGCAACTGTGTGCATTATCTTGGATGTGTATCAAAATATAAGGGACCCCATGCGGCTTTAAAATTATTTAAATAATGGTCCCCTCCAATTTCATACCCAACCAAGATAAAGCAGACAGCTGGGCCCTCCCCCGCCTAAAAATAGTAGCCCGCAGCCGCCCCAGAAGTGGTGCATCCATTAGATGTGACAATCATGGTGATTACGCGGCTCGTCCCAATTTTCCTGATGCAGTGGCAATCGTGGTAATATAAAGGGTTAATGACAGCTGTGATTTTTCCTGTCTCTGCTACATCCAGAGGTCGCAGTGCATGGTCACATTAGAAAAAGTGACCGATCACTGATGTCAGTGATTTCACCTAAGGTTACAGCTCTCTGTTCCCATTGTACCCCAGCTGTGACCTCAGATGAACTCACCGCAGGTGAACCCAATGCTGAATTACTGGCATAGGCTTTGTAGGCACGATGAGCATTTGGTTGCAGAAAATCTGCATCTCCTGACAGAAAAACGCATCAGAAACGTGATGTAGTTTTGAAGCATTTTTCTGACAGCAGATGCAGATTTGGTGTAGAAATATTTTGCAGAAATCTGCACCAAATCTGTATCACTTGGTAGAAAAATGTGTTAAGACCGCATCACATTTTTGGTGCTTTTTCCTGTTAGGAGATGCAGAATTCTGCAACTAATTTATGCACCAAATCTGCATATCTTGGCATAAAAATGTGTCAAAACAGCATAGCATCTTAGTGCATTTTTCTTCCAGGAGAAGCAGATTTGGTGCAGAAATGTCTGGCATTGAATTCACCTAAGGATCACAACTGTGACCTCAGGTGAACTCATTGAACTCAGTGAAGTCACAACAGATGAACTTATTGAATTCAATACCGGATTACCAGCTTAGACTATGTGCTCACATTGAGTATTTGGTTTCAGAAATTTGTGCACCAAATCTGCATCTCTTGGCTGAAAAACACATCAAAAACGCGTAAAAACCGCATTGCGTTTTTGGTGTGTTTTTCTGCAACACAGTTTTGCACCATATATGCATATCCTGGCAGAAAAACACATCAAAACCACATTTTTTTCTGCCAGGAGATGCAGATTTTCTGCAACCAAATACTCAAAGTGCGCACATAACCTAAGCGTAATCCAGAATTGAGTTCAATAAGTTCACCTCAGGTAAGTTCACTAAATTCATAGCATTCACCTGAGGTCACAGCTCGGATACCATGGGAAATGTCAACTGTGACCTCAGATGAACTCGCTGATGTCACCACTCTCACAGTTGTAGCCCCGTCAGAGTGTCTCTGACACTGCACTGCTCGGTCACGTTTACTAATGTGACCATGCACTGCAACCTCAGATGTAGCAGGGCCAGGATCATCATGGGACATCGTAGTATGGATTACGATGAACCTGCAGGGGTGTTTTGAAGTTTAATAAATTGGAATAAATGCTTTGTTGTGTGTTTTTTTTAAATAAAGAATTTTTCTCTGTGTTTTGGGTTTATTTCTTTTTACTTACACAATTAGTAATGGAGGGGGTCTCATAGACCCCTCCCCATTACTAACTTCAGGCTCCATGACAGTTGAGATTTTTTTGACAATTCACAGCTGTCCTTAACTCCTTATATTACCCCAATTGCCATGGTGTGATGGCAATCGGGATGAGATGCACCAATTCTAGGTCAACTGCAGGCTGCTGTTTTTAGGATGGGGAGGGCCCAATAACTATGGGCCTCCCCAGCCTGTGAATACCAGACCCCCGCTGTCTGCTTTATCTAGGTTAGGTATCAAAATTGGGGGAGACCACACGCCTTTTTTTAAATTTATTTAAACAATTTTTAAAAAGTCGCATGAGGTTCCTTGTATTTTGATACGCAGCCAAGATAACACACTTGGCTGGAACCCCCAGCTTTGTTTTATCTGAACTGGTTATCAAAATATGGGGGACCTTATGCCATTTTTTCCAATTATTTATTCATTTTTACACTCTCTTTGGGGATCCAGACAACTAGTGTGAGGGCATCCAATCCAAGATGTTGGCAGTCTAACTGCAAACAATCACAGACACTTTCAGAGGATCGGCGGGAAAAGCAGTGAATATTCATAACCTTTAATGAGCGGACCCGAAAGCTGTGACAGCCGCGTGGAAACTCAGCAAGTATAATTTTCCTGCATTCATCCCCGTTTTGATTCCTTTTGCAGCCAGCTAGCCCTTAGTAACACCATTTTATAACACTTAAAGGGAACCTGTCACCACTTTTTTGGTGTATAAGCTGCGGCCACCACCACTGGGCTCCACCACATGGCCGAAAGTGGCGGAGTTGTGTTCACATTCAGAAAAAAACTGCATATTACTGAATAGGATAACTGAAGTGAGCACTAATATATATATATATATATATATATATATATATATATATATATATATTATGAGTGCAAGCCAAAAAAGTACATAATACATAAGGATAAAGGCTGGACATCAAACTTTGATAATAGTATAATGCCTTAAGAAAGCATATTGAAAAATATTGAAACATACAATGAAAAATGCTACTTGCTAACTTGAAAGTGTGAATACTGAAATGCATACCTGCCATGAATATTAGGAAAAAGTAGATATTTAGTAATCGCATTGATCAATGTAGCTGACCCCCAAAACCTCGCCAAGGTATATCTCACTTTTTTGGCTTGTACTCATAATATATATTTATATTAGTGCTCACTTCAGTTATCCTATTCACTAATATGCAGTTTTTTTCTGAATGTGAGCACAACTCCGCCCCTTTCGCCCATGTTTTTCCATCTCCTATATAAGAAAGTCCTTGGTTACCCCTCTCCACACATAGCAGTTTTTAATTGCAATGCGATGGCACACAGTTAGGGTCATAGAGCTAGGGATCCCAATATAGAGATATAACTTGGCGAGGTTTTGGGGCTGAGTTACATTGATCAATGCGATTGCTAAATATCTCCTTTTTCCTAATATTCATGACAGGTATGCATTTCATTATTCACACTTTCAAGTTAGCAATTGGCATTTTTCATTGTATGTTTCAATATTTTTCAATATGCTTAAGGCATTATACTATTATCAAAGTCTGATGTGCAGCCTTTATCCTTATGTATTGCAAACAATCACAGACACTGTCAGAGGGTGGGCGGGGAAAGCAGTGAATATTCATAACCTTTAATGAGCAGACCTGGAAGCTGTGACAGCCACGTGGAAACTCAGTAAGTATAGTTTTCCTGCATTCATCCCCATTTTGCTTCCTTTTGCAGCCAACTAGCCCTTACTAACACCATTTTATAACACTTAAAGGGAACATGTCACCACTTTTTTGGCGTATAAGCTGCGGCCACCACCACCGAGCTCTTATATACAGCATTCTAACATGCTGTATATAAGAGCACAGGCCGCTGTGAGAACATAAAAAACACTTTATAATACTTACCTAACAGTTGCTCGGTTGGCCATATGGGCGTCTCCGTTGTCCGGTGCCAGTGCCGCCTCTTTCGACCATCTTCGTTCGTCCTCCTTCTGACTACTGTGTGCATAACGCGTCCTACGTCATACACACTCGCCGATCCTGCGAAGGCACACTACAATACTTTGATCTGCCCTGCTCAGGGCATATCAAAGTGCGCCTGCTCAGGACCTGAATGCCGGCGAGTGTGGATAACGTCGGATGCGTCATGCACTGCGGCTAGAGAAGAAGGAGGTCGAAGATGGCCGAAAGAGGCGGCACTGGCACCGGAGAACGGAGATACCCATATGGTCAACCAAGCGACCGTTAGGTAAGTATTATAAAGTGTTTTTTATGTTCTCACAGCGGCCTGGGCTCTTATATACAGCATGTTAGAATGATATATATAAGAGCCCGGTGGTGGTGGCCGCAGCTTATACGCCAAAAGAGTGGTGACAGGTTCCCTTTAAGTTCGGGTCCCTTAGACTTCTATGGGATTCGGCATCCGGTCCTGAACCAGACATTTTTTTAAAGACCTGCTGAACCCAAACATCTCTAATCCCTAGCTAAAAGTATGAGTCCAAAGTCCCTCTTATGCACATTACATTCATACATTTCTAGTGGAATTTAGTTGGGGCATTTTGACAAATCTGTTTTTGAAGTTTTAGTCTCAAGTGCATTGAGAATAAAACGACCTCCAGTTGTTGATTGACAGATCACGCTTTCCTCATTGACCCGTCTCCTCTGCACAAGTGTCTTCATTGCCTGGGTTCATTGCAATGTCAGCACCTGCACAATAAGCTCCTAATAATGTTGTAGGGATGGTACATTGATGTCACAATGTCATTAGGAGCTCACTTTGCAGGCCCCACTCCCTCTGATAAAAACGTACCCAGGCAATAACCTGAGCAGAGGAGAGAGGTCAATATTGGAAGTGATGACCTATCAGTCAATGACTGGAGTCTGGTGGTGGATGGTAAAGTACCCACCCGATGCACTTGAGAATAATTCTTCAAAAATAGATTTTTCGCTAATGCCCCAATAAACTTCTACTAGAAAGTTATAAATGTAATAAGCATTAAAGGAACTTTATACTCATATCAATACTTAGAGGTCGGATATCCTGCTGACAGGTCCTCTGCAAGTAGATTGTTTGCAAACTTCCAAATATAAGCATTAGAACAACGTAAGAGCCAAAAATAAAAGAAGAGCTAAGGCTAAAAAGAAGATAGATGCTTAATACGAATAGGGTTCCGCTTCATATTAAAAAATATAAATCCACTGTCATCCTATTTTTATCTTTTGCCTTTTATATTTTGCTAAAAAAAGATGAAATTAAAGTATTCACTATGACATGAAGGCAGGATCCTGTGTCTTGAGTGCACCCACGCATCAGTGTTGTTCAGTTTATTATAAACCATACTGGGGTCAAGATGACAGCATATTAGAGATGACACTTGGGAGAACAGCTTATCTTATCTTGTTACATCAAGAAGAAGCTGGTGGAAAATTTTGTATCATTATCGTCATACATCTGAGTATATGAGCACTAGCAGAGCATTATCGCACTCCATAGATTATATTTTATAGCACTCCCAGAAAATATAAACTGTGTAATTAAAGAACTTAAACTGGAAATAGACTGTAAATTGTGTCTTTTTTATGTATTGAAATATTCTATATATAGATGTTCTTATGCATTTGCTAGGATTATTACATGGATACTAAATGCAGGTTAAAAGGCAAAATTGACTGCTTGTGTAGAAAGTCAGGTAATAAATGCATTATACGGCTTTTCTTCCAAAGTATCCCTCGAATATATAAAATAATTAAATGCTTTAACATCTGCAAGGAGTTTGAATATTCTCCCTATGTTTGCGTGAGTTTTCTTTAGATATTCCAGTTTCTCCCCACACTGCAAAGACTTAAGGGTGCTTTACACTCTGCGACATCGCTACCGATATATCGTCGGGGTCACGTCGTTAGTGACGCACATCCGACGCCGGTAGCGACATCGCAGCATGTGACACCAATGAGCGACGATCAACGATTGCAAAATCGTTCAAAAACGGTGATCGTTGACACGTCGCTCCTTAATATCGCTGCTGCCACAGGTACGATGTTGTTCGTCGTTCCTGCGGCATCACACATCGCTATGTGTGACACCGCAGGAACGACGAACATCTCCTTACCTGCGTCCACCGGCAATGCGGAAGGAAGGAGGTGGGCGGCATGTTCCGGCCGCTCATCTCTGCCCCTCCGCTTCTATTGGCCGGCCGCTTAGTGACGTCGCTATGACGCCGAACGCACCTCCCCCTTGAGGGAGGGATTATTCGGCGGTCACAGCGACGTCGCTGACAAGGTATGTGCGTGTGACGCTGCCATAGCAATAATGTTCGCTACGGTAGCGAGCACCACATATCGCACCAACAACGGGGGCAGGTGCTAACGCTCGCAACATCGCTAGCAATCGCTAGCAATGTCACAGCGTGTAAAGCACCCTTTACTGATAGGGAATTTACATTGTGAGCCCCAACAGGGACAGTGATGATGATGTCTGTAAAGCGCTATGGAATATGATGGCGCTATATAGGGATGCTTAATAAATAAATGTTGAGCTGTAATTAGATACAACAAATCTATTGTACGTCACAGTTTACCAGATACCTTGTTATTTATAAGATTCCTTTAAGAAATATTGTATATTGCCCTTATTTTTACTTGGTTTTTTTCCTACCTAGTCAATTGAATCAAAATTCTAAGAGGATTATGTGCCACTAACTTCCATGGCATACATTATTAGCATCTTTGATGGATTTATTCTATGTGAGTAAGTTAATAAGAAGGTTTAAATGATTATAAGGCCATGGGCAGTTTTATATGAAGCCTGAACCTGGGCACCATACAGAAGTTGATAATGTGGTCTGTGTCAGCGTAATAGATATTAAAGAGTAAAGCGGGCTTTACACGCAACGACGCTAACGAGATGTCGTTGGGGTCACGGAATTTATGCCACACATCCGGCCTCGTTAGCGATGTCATTGCGTGTGAAACGCAGGAATGACCGTTAACGATCAAAATTACTCACCTAATCGTTAATCGTTGACACGTCGTTCCTTTCCCGAATACCGTTGCTGTTGCAGGACGCAGGTTGTTCGTTGTTCCTGTGGCAGCACACATCGCTATGTGTGACACCGCAGGAACGAGGAACATCACCGTACCTGCGGCCGCCCGCAATGAAAAAGGAAGAAGGTGGGCGGGATGTTTGACTCGCTCATCTCCGCCACTCCGCTTCTATTGGGCGGCCGCTTAGTGACGCCGCTGTGACGCCGAACGAACCGCCCCCTTAGAAAGGAGGCGGTTTGCCGGCTACAGCGACGTCGCTAGGCAGGTAAGTTTGTGTGACGGGTGTTAGCTATGTTGTGTGCAACGGGCAGCGATTTGGCCGTGACACACAACCGACGGGGCCGGGTGCTTTCACCCGCGACATTGCTAGTGATGTCGCTGTGTGTAAAGCCCGTTTAACTCTCAATTTAACTTTTCATTGATAAATGAATAGTGCATATGAAAATAATATATTTTACGAAGTTGCTTATCAGAGAAATCTGCTACTTACTGATCCTGGGTAGATCATTCATTTTAAATTCATGGGTAAAATCTGCACTCAGTGAAGACAGATTTTCACAATACGGAAATAAAATTTTAAAAGCACCAACTGTGATTTGATGAAGGAAGGGGGAGGAGGAGGGAGGCAAACACTGACTTTCTGCTGCTAGTTCTCCTGAAATAACAGTTGTCTATAGAACTTTATGGACACCAACTGTCGTCTTCTATTTCAGTATTGGGGAAGTTTGTGTTCACTGAAGACAGATTTGACCCATGAACTGAGAATTTTGAAAATTAAATCAACACAGGAGGAGAAGGAAGCAGATTTCTCTGACAAGTTACACTACTCACAAAAAGTTAGGAATATTTGACTTTCGGGTGAATTTTTAAAACATGTAGAAACTTCATGCTACACTGATATTTTATCATGAAAGAAGGGCATTTACGTAAAAGCATATAACGGTGAGTTCCTCTACTCAATTTTTTTAAACAAAAGCCAAGAAGGGGCCCAGGATGGGGACATATATACCAGGAGGGGGACATATTTACCAGGATGGGGCCTAGATGGGGACATACAGTGACAAGCAAAAGGGTACTGTAATAATGTTTTGAACTTTTGATTTTCAGGCTCCATATCTCCCCATCCTCAACTGTTATTTTGTAATGTCTCATATCTTCTGTACATGTCCCCTCTGAATTGTAAATCGTTGCAGAATATGTTGGCGCTATATAAATAAAAATTATTTTTATCCTCTACAGCCTTGAGCTTGAAACTACCATTATTTTATATACAGTCATCTTGGATATCTCATACATAAATTCGACTTGCAACTATTTAGCATATGATTAGTCATGCAGTTTCTTGTCAGGCCACTGCATTGCTACTGTTTTGTCCTGTGTTTCTTCCTGTATACTATAAATAATAAACTGTTCTCACATTCCCTAATAGCTCAGAGTGTTATTAGGTTGAATAAAGTCACTGGTTCGAATTGAGAAGCAGCCAAGAAAAAGATTTCCCAAGGAAAGAACAGCATCATTCAGCTCATTGATAGGGGTCTCCCGGCTAAACTATAGCATGTGAGTGCTATGACAGTTGGAAGAATAAGAAGTGAAGTCCGTCTGTCTGTCCATTCAAAAGCCAAGATGTTGGCGGTTAGGCAAAATATCAGAGTCAACAGTCAGCTTATCACAAGGTCTATCAGTTTTGGCACAACAAATATGGCAGTGGAAGTGGCTCATATGCTTCCGCTGCCAATGGATGTTACACAAGTCTGGAATGGTGGCCTGAAAAATAGGTGAAGAAGCCTCAACTTCAATATCATCATAAGAAGCGTTGGCTTGAGTTTGCAAAGAAATTAGAGTGATGAGACTGACGTCAATAGACTAGGCTGTGATTGGTGCAAATAGTTCCGGAAGAAAGAGAGAAAGGCTAATGGATTGAAAAATTTAAGGAACTGTCAAGTTCATTGGAGGAAGCCTGATGATATGGGGTTGTTTCACAGCCAAAGACGTTGGATACTTGACCAGGATCGATGGTGGTCTCAATCCCGAGGTATATGTGAGTATCCTACAAGATGAATTACTTCATATGCTTGAGTACTGTGGGTATGAGATGGACAACATATTGTTCCAGCAGTACAATGACCTGAAACATTTGTTGAGATTGGCAAAGAAATGGTTCAATGAGTTGCTGGATTGGCCTCCACAGTCCCAAGACCCCAACTCAATCAAACAATTGTGAGTAGAGTTGAAGAAAAAACTGTACACAAACCCAAATGAGTCGAAGAGTATGCACCAACAATGCGAATGTGTAGAATAGACCTAGGATCAGATTTCGGAAGAGACATGTTTGATTCTAATCAAAAGAATGCCCATAAAGATTCAGGCAGTTTTGAAAGCCAAAAGGTAGATTTAAAAAATACTAACAAAATAATAAAAAATTAAATTTAGGTTTTAAGGAGCAAGACTGTAACAATTTAGTGACATGACAAGTATCTGCATAACTGATTACGGTATATGCTAAATTGTTGATTGTCTATAAAATGAAGGCAGTCCCATGTTCAAAGCTGTAGTGGATGGTGATATATGGAGCCTGAAAGTCAGAAGTTCAAAATATTGTTACCCTTTTGCCTGTCACTTTAAATGGTTTTGAATGGTCTAACGTGACACTTAGGTGCCTCTCACCTCTATTAAATGTGCCTGGCGTTGTATGTCATTCATCATCCAGATCCAAAAGGCATTGTTCACAATGAAGTGGTGATCATTGTGGGCTATGGCCAAAGGACATCTACTTCTATCCTTTTCTATGACTCTTCCAGTCTCTTTGTATCTCTGTGGCAACCTGCAGATGACACTCTGTGACACTCTAAGCTCAGTGACCACTTCCATTTGAGAACGAACCGGCTTGAAGGCTTGCAATAACTAGATACTGCTGATCAATTGTTAGGTTTCAAGATGTCAAAGTGTGAACAGCATGATGAGGAGGACTGTTTAAATTGAAATTGTAATTGAACCCGAAAACGTTTTGTGCGATTCGTGGATCGAACACCTTTTGTGAATTTTGCCATTAAGCTCCTTGTTAAAGAACAGCAGGTTGTGCAAAAAAAATAGTAAAATATTGAACAACTGGACATGTACATTGAAAAGTTAAAAAAGTCACATTACGTTCACCTGAAAAGGTTAGAGTGCATATTGCAGTCATTTTGAAATCTAACCCGAAAGCCAAATATCCATAACTTTTTGGGAGTAGTGTAAATTGCAAAGTTTCTTATTTTCAGATATACAATTGACTTTGGAAATATTAATATGATGGTTACACTGTAATGTTCATCCCAAAATATTGTAGTTACACCATGTTCCAAATTGTTATGCAAATTGGATTTAAGTGCCATAGCGATCAATTTTTATTTTTTTTTTCAGTGAAACTCTTTGATGGTATTGTGTATCAGGGTTCTTTTGATCACTGAAATCAATCTCAGATACCTGTGATAATTAGTTTGCCAGGCGAGCCCAATAAAAGGAAAACTGGATGTTCCACAATATTAACCCCTTCACCCCCGGCCACTAAAACACCCTAATGACCGGGCTATTTTTTGCAATTCTGACC
Organism: Anomaloglossus baeobatrachus; assembly: GCF_048569485.1. Lineage (NCBI taxonomy): Eukaryota > Metazoa > Chordata > Amphibia > Anura > Aromobatidae > Anomaloglossus > Anomaloglossus baeobatrachus. The sequence continues at coordinate 529,487,581 of NC_134356.1, forward strand.
AGTGTCACTTTGACAGGTTATAACTCTGGAACGCTTCAACGGATCCTGGCGATTCTGAGATTGTTTTTTCGTGACATATTGTACTTCATGTCAGTGGTAAATTTAGGCCGATATTTTTTGCGTTTATTTGTGAAAATTTAGGAAATTTTGTGAAAATTTTGAAAATTTCGCAATTTTCAAACTTTGAAAATTTATGCCCATAAATCTGAGAGATATGTCACACAAAATAGTTACTAAATAAACTTTCCCACTTGTGTACTTTACATCAGCGCAATTTTCCAAACAAATTTTTTTTTTCGTCAGGAAGTTAGAACGGGTCAAAGGTCATCAGCAATTTCTCATTTTTCCAACAAAATTTACAAAATAATTTTTTTTAGGGCCCACATCACATTTGAAGTGACTTTGAGAGGCCGAGGTGACAGAAAATACCCAAAAGTGACCCCATTCTAAAAACTGCACCCCTCACACTGCTCAAAACCACATCCAATAAGTTTATTAACCCTTTAGGTGCTTCACAGGAACCAAAGCAATGTGGAAGGAAAAAATGAAAATTTTACTTTTTAACACAAAAATGTTACTTTAGCCATAAAATTTTCATTTTTACAAGGGAGAAAAGAGAAAGTGCACAATACAATTTATTGTGCATAATCTCCTGAGTACGCTGATACCCCATATGTGGTACAAATCAATTGTTTGGGCGCACAGCGGAGCTCGGAAGTGAAGGAGCGCCATTTGAATTTTTGAACGCAAAATTAGCTGCACTCATTAGCGGACGCCATGTCTGGTTTGAAGACCCCCTGAGGTGCGTAAACAATGGAGCTCCCAAACAAGTGACCCCATTTTGGAAACTAGAGCCCTCAAATAATTTTTCTAGATGTTTGGTGAGCACTTTGAACACCTGGGGGCTTCACAGAAGTTTATAACGTTGAGCCGTGAGAAGAAAATATTTTTTTTTTACCACAAAACGGTTGCTTCAACTAGGTAGCTTTTTTTTTTAACAAGGGTAACAGGAAAAAATGCACCATAAAATGTATTGTGCATTTTCTCCTGAGTACGCTGATACCCCATATGTGGTAAAAATCAATTGTTTGGGCGCACAGCGGAGCTCGGAAGTGAAGGAGCGCCATTTGAATTTTTGAACGCAAAATTAGCTGCACTCATTAGCGGACGCCATGTCGGGTTTGAAGACCCCCTGAGGTGCCTAAACAATAGAGCTCCCAAACAAGTGACCCCATTTTGGAAACTAGAGCCCTCAAATAATTTTTCTAGATGTTTGGTGAGCACTTTGAACACCTGGGGGCTTCACAGAAGTTTATAACGTTGAGCCGTGAGAAGAAAAAAAATTTTTTTTACCACAAAACGGTTGCTTCAACTAGGTAGCTTTTTTTTTTTAACAAGGGTAACAGGAAAAAATGCACCATAAAATGTATTGTGCATTTTCTCCTGAGTACGCAGATACCTCATATGTGGTGGAAATCAAATGTTTGGACACACAGCAGTGCTCGGAAGGCAAGGAGCGCCATTTGAATTTTTGAGTGCAAAATTAGCTGCACTCATTAGCGGACGCCATGTCGGGTTTGAAGACCCCCTGAGGTGCTTAAACAATGGAGCTCCCCCACAAGTGACCCCATTTTGGAAACTAGAGCCCTCAAATAATTTTTCTAGATGTTTGGTGAGCACTTTGAACACCTGGGGGCTTCACAGAAGTTTATAGCGTTGAGCCGTGAAAAGAAAAAATAGTTTTTTTACCACAAAACGGTTGCTTCAACTAGGTAGCTTTTTTTCACAAGGCTATCAGGAAAAAATGCACCATAAAATGTATTGTGCATTTTCTCCTGAGTACGCAGATACCTCATATGTGGTGGAAAGTAATTGTTTGGGCGCATGGCGGGGCTCAGAAGAGAAGGAGTGCCATTTGACAGCAAAATTGGTTGGAATCATTAGCGGATGCCATGTCACGTTTGGAGACCCCCTATGGCGCCTAAACAGTGGAGCTCCCCCACAAGTGACCCCATTTTGGAAACTAGAGCCCTCAAATAATTTTTCTAGATGTTTGGTGAGCACTTTGAACACCTGGGGGCTTCACAGAAGTTTATAGCGTTGAGCCGTGAAAAGAAAAAATTGTTTTTACCACAAAACGGTTGCTTCAACTAGGTAGCTTTTTTTTCACAAGGCTATCAGGAAAAAATGCACCATAAAACGTATCGTGCAATTTTTCCTGAGTACGTAGATACCTCACATGTGGTGGAAAGTAATTGTTTGGGCAAATGGCGGGGCTCAGAAGAAAGAGAAGGAGCGCCATTTGACTTTTCAAACGCACAGACGCAGTGCACTGATCGGCTGCTGCAGGACGCACGGTCGGATGCGATACAAAAAGCGTCGGGGATACGGAAAAAAAAAGTCACATCAAAAATTGAGCATGGATGCAGATACGTTATGTGCATCCCTGATCAGCGCTTGGCGGGATGCACGGACGGATGCGATACAAAAGCGTTGCAGATACGGAAAAAAGTCACGCCAAAAATTGAGCAGGGATGCCGATCCGTTATGTGCATCCCTGATTAGCGCTCGGCGGGACGCACGGACGGATGGCATACAAAAAGCGTTGCGGATACGGAAAAAAGTCACGCTAAAAATTGAGCAGGGATGCAGATACGTTATGTGCATCCCTGATCAGCGCTCGGCGGGACGCACGGACGGATGCGATACAAAAAGCGTCGGGGATACGGAAAAAAAAGTCCCGCCAAAAATTGAGCAGGGATGCAGATACGTTATCTGCATCCCTGATCAGCACTTGGCGGGACGCACGGACAGATGCCATACAAAAAGCGTCGGGGATACGGAAAAAAAAGTCCCGCCAAAAATTGAGCAGGGATGCAGATACGTTATCTGCATCCCTGATCAGCGCTTGGCGGGACGCACGGACAGATGCGATATAAAAAGCGTCGGGGATACGGAAAAAAAAGTCACGCCAAAAATTGAGAAGGGATGCAGATACGTTATCTGCATCCCTGATCAGCGCTCAGCGGGATGCACGGACAGATGAGGTGTAAAAATGGACAGGGGATACAGAAAAAAAAAAAAAAGTTATACTCACAGTACCCAGAGGATCACTGACCAGAAGAGCTGCAGAGGAACAGATGGCAGAGAGATGGACAGCTTTACAGGAGCAGCAGGCAGATCAGCAGAATGCCCAGGAAGGACCCAGCGATGGAGGCAGATGTGATCGGGCCAGAGAAGACAGGTAAGAGGACGTCGGGGGAGAGCAGAGTGGGGGAGAGCAGAGGGGTAGAGGGGGGGGTGAGAGCAGGGTGGGGGGGGAGAGCAGAGGGGGAGGGGGGAGAGCAGAGGGGGAGACCGGAGAGGGAGCTGCAGAAGCAGAATAGAGATAATGGGGGAGGCAGTCAGATCGCGGGGGGAGCAGATCGGGATGTCGGGGAAAGGGGGAGGAGCAGATCGGGATGTCGGGGGGGCAGATCGCAGGGGGGCACGGGCAGGGGCTAACACGGGAGCGCGCAGGGGCACCACGGGAGCGCGCACGGGCTGCAAGGTGAGCACAGTACTCACGTGCAGCAGGAGCGGTGACCTCAGCTACGGCGGCGGCAGCAGCGGTGGCGTGGTACCACAAGTACCAGCCACTGCACGCTGCAGACATGTTGGGGGAGGGCTCACAGGCCAGCACAGGCCTGGGGAGGGCGGCCACCGGCAGATCAGACCCCCCACTGCACACTGATTGGAGCGATTGCGCGTCATAGCACGATCGCTCCAATCAGTGCTGCAGGGGCTGGGGACGACATGTTTGAGGTCCACCTATGATATGCTGCAGCAGCTGCGGCATCTCATAGCTGGATCTCACAGTATCGCACTATTTCCGGCATTATTTTTGCCGAAATTAGTGCGAACGATGTGGTTGGCGGTTCAGATTTGAACAGCCAATCACATCGATCGTCGATAGGGGGTGGAGATGCCGCTCCCCCTGGGGTCAAGCAAAGGTCCCCTGCTGTAAGAAACAGCAGGGGACATCATTTGAAAGCCGTTGCTATGGCCACGGCAATCAAATGAAGTTTAGGCCGTAAAATTACGTCCCTGGTCGTTAAGTCACGTTAAAATAGTACGTAATTTTACTGCTCGCGGTCGTGAAGGGGTTAAGCAGGCCACAGTTTTCAAGTAACATGGGAAAGAAAAAGGATCTCTCTGCTGCCAAAAAGCATCAAATAGTGCAATGCCTTGGACAGGGGCTGAAAACATTAGATATTTCACGAAAACTTAAGAATGATCAGCGTACTGTGAAGGGATTTGTGGCTGATTCAGAGCACGCACATACGTGTTCGTGCTGATAAAGGCAGAATGAGGAAGGTTTCTGCCAGCCAAGTTCATCGGATCAAGAGAGCAGCTGCTAAAAAGCCATTACAAACCAGCAAACAGATATTTGAAGCTGCTGGTGCCTCTGGAGTCCCTCGAATCTCAAGGTGTTGGATCCTTCAAAGGCTTGCTGTGGTGCATAAACCTACTATTCGGCCATCCGTAACCAGTGCTCACAAACAGAAACGGTTGCAGTGGGCCCAGACATACATGAAGGCTAATTTTCAAACAGTCTTGTTTACTGATGAGTGTTGAGAAACCCTGGATGGTCCAGATGGTCGGAGTAGTGGATAGTTGGTGGATGGCCACCATGTCCCAACAAGGCTGCAACGTCAGCAAGGAGGTGGAGGGGTCATGTCTTGGGCCGGAATCATGGGGATACATCTGGTAGGTCCCTTTTGGGTTCCTGAAGGTGTGAATATGACCTCTGCAAAGTATATAAAGTTTCTGACTAACAACTTTCTTCCATGGTACAAAAAGCAGAAACGTGCCTTCAGGAGCAATATCATCTTCATGCATCATGCATCTTCATGCTGCAAAGAATACCTCTGTGTCCTTGGCTGCTATGGGCATAAAAGGAGATAAACTCATTGTGTGGTCACCATTTTCCCCTGACCTCAACCCTATAGAGAACCTTTGCAGTATCAAGCAAAAGATCTATGACGGTGGGAGGCAGTTCACATCAAAACAGCAGCTCTGGGGGGGCTATTCTGACATCATGCAAAGAAATTCAAGTAGAAACTCTCCAAAAACTCACAAGTTCAATGGATGCAAGAATTGTGAAGGTGATATCAAAGAAGGGTTCCTATGTTAACATGTAACTTGTCCTGTTTTGGATTTACATAGCTTTTTAATTCAGTGAATGTGACCTCCTAATGCTCTTTAAAACATATAAAATGTATAGAAACTTTACTGTGCCTAATAATTTGAAACAGTGCATTTTGAGGTTTTTTAAATTTTGAAGATTATACTGTTATCATTGGGAGGTTTCTTCAATAAAAATCAATGTATACTGTAACGGGTGATGACTTTTATTAGACTGACTGTCATTTGCACCGACCATTTAGGAAAATCAGAGTAAAATATAATTTGCATAATAATTTGGAACATGGTGTATAGCGCATGTTCTTCTTAGCTCATTAGCAGAACGGAGAGCATGGATAGGATGGTAAACAGAGAGGAGCGAGAAGATGTAGGGTGCTACAGAATTGTTGAGAGCTTTGTGGGTGGGAGTGATCAGTTTATGGAAACTTAACCCTGACTTCTGTACTAAGGATATATTGGAGTGGGGAGAGTTGATAAAAGAAAAGCGCGCTCCTGTGTAAAATCAAATGATAAAATACTGTAAGTGCAGTGTGATGGCCACACTCACCTGATCCCGTTGTACATCAGGTACAACACTGGGGAAACAGCCGAAGGGAAATCCAGGGTGTACCCTGATGACATCAGCGGAGATTCCGTCCTCTCCAGCCCGTGAGACTTCCAGCTCGGGCGGCCGCTCACACGATCGAGAACCCACGTGGAGAGCACAGCCGCCTGGCCAGCGCTAAGCTGCAGCTCCTCCTCTGGGATGGACGGACTCGTAGATCCGATGCCGGTGACTCACCGGCCCTTCACAAGCGTAGATCTTGGATTAGCTGCAGCAGCCCCGTGAACTCCAATAAGGAGATGAAAGATTTGGGGAAAATGAAGAAAAATCACGGTGTCGGCTGCGCTGCTAAGAAAGTTCATATAGATGATAATATTAATCCAGAGTTTTTATTTGCAAAATAATAAGCCACAACGCGTTTCGGGGATAAAAAGCTCCCCCTTCCTCAGGTAGCAGCAATCATATGAAGTGATATACCTTATATACATAAATTTAGAGGTCCCCACACCCCTTAACCAAATTAGCATATGGAACAAGGTAATCAATCAACAGGGTTTTCAGGGACCTCGACTTACAAAAATCAGTTATACATATCCATATTTAACAACAATGTTCAATGAAACACATGTATATTTTTGTCTGAAGTTGGTTGTGACACAATCATCACTATAAAATTGGATAAAACAAATCTTATGAAGTTATTTTAAAATTCCTTTACCATTGAAATTATGTTAAACATTTTTTTTAAAAAAGAGGGATTCATAAAAAATCCTGTTTTTTGTTTCCTAATTTTTAAATTTTTTAAAAAAATATGTAAAAACTCTTTTAAAATGTTATTTTTTTTCCCAAAAATCTTTTTAAAAAACTTTCTAAAAAACTTTTCAAAACAAGGGGGGGGGGAAGAGGAGAAGGTTGGAATTAAAAAAACCATATACCGTATTTTTCGCTTTATAAGACGCACTTTTGTTCCCCCAAATTTTGGGGGAAAGTAGGGGGTGCGTCTTATAATCCGAATATACGGGGGGGGGTGTATATATATATATATATATACACACACTACAGAGTCCAGGGGAGGTGCGGGCAGCTCTGGAGCTCTGCTGGGGGACTTGTGAAAGCTGGGAGCAGCAGACTTTGATCTCCTGCACCCGCTCATATAATATGCACAGCTGCTGTCCACCACCATGGTGCTGAAAGTGCACCGCGGCGATAGGCTGGGGCAGCAGTGTATATTATATCTGCCTGCCCCTTCTTTGATTGCACATGCCCCCTCCCCCGTGTTAGCTATGTCCCCTATGCTGCTGCAAACAGTAAAATAATAAACTTTTTACTCACCTCCTCCAGCGTGTCTGCCAGGCCTCCCTCCTGCTGCTATGATAAGGCACAAGAGATTTCACTCTGCCGTGCCGATCACATGACCGGCCGAGAACCAGGAAATGCAGGAGGCCGGAGATCAACCCCGAGGAGGGGGACACAGACAGGACAATGCTGGAGAAGGTAAGGAAAGTTTATTTTCCTAAAAGCAGCAGCATGGGGCGATATATAACACAGGGAGCTGTGTGCCAGCAATAGTGGGCCATGTGCCAGCAATAGTGGGCCATGTGCCGCTACATGGGGCCGTGTGCCGCCACATGGGGCCATGTGCCAGCAATAGTGGGCCGTGTACCGCCACATGGGGCCATGTGCCAGCAATAGTGGGCCGTGTGCCGCCACATGGGGCCGTGTGCCGCCACATGGGGCCGTGTGCCGCCACATGGGGCCGTGTGCCGCCACATGGGGCCATGTGCCAGCAATAGTGGGCCGTGTGCCGCCACATGGGGCCGTGTGCCGCCACATGGGGCCGTGTGCCGCCACATGGGGCCGTGTGCCGCCACATGGGGCCATGTGCCAGCAATAGTGGGCTGTGTGCAGCCACATGGGGCCGTGTGCAGCCACATGGGGCCGTGTGCAGCCACATGGGGCCGTGTGCCGCCACATGGGGCCGTGTGCCCGCCACATGGGGCCGTGTGCCCGCCACATGGGGCCGTGTGCCGCCACATGGGGCCATGTGCCGCCACATGGGGCCATGTGCCGCCACATGGGGCCGGGTGCCGCCACATGGGGCCATGTGCCAGCAATAGTGGGCTGTGTGCAGCCACATGGGGCCATGTGCCGCCACATGGGGCCATGTGCCAGCAATAGTGGGCTGTGTGCAGCCACATGGGGCCATGTGCCGCCACATGGGGCCATGTGCCAGCAATAGTGGGCTGTGTGCAGCCACATGGGGCCATGTGCAGCCACATGGGGCCGTGTGCCGCCACATGGGGCCGTGTGCCGCCACATGGGGCCGTGTGCCGCCACATGGGGCCGTGTGCCGCCACATGGGGCCGTGTGCCGCCACATGGGGCCGTGTGCCAGCAATAGTGGGCTGTGTGCAGCCACATGGGGCCGTGTGCCGCCACATGGGGCCATGTGCCAGCAATAGTGGGCTGTGTGCAGCCACATGGGGCCGTGTGCAGCCACATGGGGCCGTGTGCAGCCACATGGGGCCGTGTGCAGCCACATGGGGCCATGTGCCAGCAATAGTGGGCCGTGTGCAGCCACATGAGGCCATGTGCCAGCAATAGTGGGCCGTGTGCCGCCACATGGGGCCGTGTGCCGCCACATGGGGCCGTGTGCCGCCACATGGGGCCATGTGCCAGCAATAGTGGGCCGTGTGCAGCCACATGGGGCCGTGTGCAGCCACATGGGGCCGTGTGCAGCCACATGGGGCCGTGTGCAGCCACATGGGGCCGTGTGCAGCCACACGGGGCCGTGTGCCGCCACAGTGGGCCGTGTGCCGCCACAGTGGGCCGTGTGCCAGCCACAGTGGGCCGTGTGCCAGCCACAGTGGGCCGTGTGCCAGCCATAGAGGATGTGTGCCAGGCATAGGGGACATGTGGCATCACTGGGCCATATCCAGATTCAGAGGGCTAATTTTAGGATGGGGGGGGCTATGAGGGACATATACCCTATATGATTTGTCAGACGGACACTGGCATTATAAGACGGACCACATTTATTAAAAAATTCTCTATTCCTTCACCAAATTTGGGGGTGCGTCTTATAATCAGGTGCGTCTTATAAAGCGAAAAATACGGTAAATCTATTGAGGGCCTCTAAATATTATTATTGTAAAAAATTGTAAAAGTGATGACTCTAAAAATTCATATGAAGAAACAGTAACTTCAATGGGTCATATAATCCATAATGTATAGTAAATAACATATGAGAAATAAATACATTCAATGTTTAATAACTGTTTATATGATAATTATACCATATTTTGGCCTCAAATTTATTTAGTGGTAATAATGAAAATTATTGCTCTATTTGATCTGCTCAGTCATTATATTGAGGCCTTCTGGATTCAAGGTGGCTAATTTAAAAATCCAGAAGGATTCACGTTCCACCAACCTACAATACCTATCTCTAACATCAGCCATAATTTGCTCAATAATCACCATTTTAACATTGTCCCTATCTTTATCATGTTCCAATAAAAAATGCCTGGAGAGACTATGAGTTACTATTCCATGGCGAATATTATATCTATGGCCGTTTAATCTATTGTGCACCATTTGTGTCGTGCGGCCTACGTATTGTAGGCCGCAAGAACATTCCAATAGATAAATAACATAGGAACTAGTGCAGCAAAGATGTTGCTTTATTAAAAATTCTTCCCCTGTTATATTTGATTTGAAGGATTGTACACCATGTTTTAATGCTCTGCAACATAAACATCGGGTTTGTGCACAATGGAAATTCCCGACTGGTTTACTGGTATCCAATCCATTTTGAGATAACTGGTTTTTTTTTAACAGTGTTGTATTACTAGGTGCAATCATATTTTTGAGATTTCTACTCCTCCTAAAGATGACCTGAGGTTTATCGGGTAAGATACCTGAGAGGATTCTGTCACCTTTTAGAATATGCCAGTGTCTACCCACTAGCTCCTTCACTTTCCCAAATGAATCACTATAGGTAGTCACTAGACAACTCTCAAAGGTGGTCTTCTTTCCCTCCACTTCTATATCCGTCTTTTTCCCTTTGCTGCACTAGTTCATAGTCTCTCCAGGCATTTTTTATTGGAACATGATAAAGATAGGGACAATGTTAAAATGGTGATTATTGAGCAAATTATGGCTGATGTTACAGATAGGTATTGTAGGTTGGTGGAACGTGAATCCTTCTGGATTTTTAAATTAGCCACCTTGAATCCAGAAGGCCTCAATATAATGACTGAGCAGATCAAATAGAGCAATAATTTTCATTATTACCACTAAATAAATTTGAGGCCAAAATATGGTATAATTATCATATAAACAGTTATTAAACATTGAATGTATTTATTTCTCATATGTTATTTACTATACATTATGGATTATATGACCCATTGAAGTTACTGTTTCTTCATATGAATTTTTAGAGTCATCACTTTTACAATTTTTTACAATAATAATATTTAGAGGCCCTCAATAGATTTATATGGTTATATTAATTCCAACCTTCTCCTCTTCCCCCCCCCCCATTGTTTTGAAAAGTTTTTTAGAAAGTTTTTTAAAAAGATTTTTGGAAGAAAAAAAAAAAATTTTAAGAGTTTTTATATATTTTTTTAAAAAATTTAAAAATTAGGAAACAAAAAACAAAGGATTTTTTATGAATCCCTCTTATTTTAAAAAAATTTTTTAACATAATTTCAATGGTAAAGGAATTTTAAAATAACTTCATAAGATTTGTTTTATCCAATTTTATAGTGATGATTGTGTCACAACCAACTTCAGACAAAAATATACATGTGTTTCATTGAACATTGTTGTTAAATATGGATATGTATAACTGATTTTTGTAAGTCGAGGTCCCTGAAAACCCTGTTGATTGATTACCTTGTTCCATATGCTAATTTGGTTAAGGGGTGTGGGGACCTCTAAATTTATGTATATAAGGTATATCACTTCATATGATTGCTGCTACCTGAGGAAGGGGGAGCTTTTTATCCCCGAAACGCGTTGTGGCTTATTATTTTGCAAATAAAAACTCTGGATTAATATTATCATCTATATGAACTTTCTTAGCAGCGCAGCCGACACCGTGATTTTTCTTCATTTTCCCCAAGTGGGGAGAGTTGAGTAAGAAGTAGAGATGAGCAAACCTGTGGACGTTCGGTTCATCGGGTGCAGCCAGACTCTTGAATAAGTTCATTTTTAGACCCGGACTTGACCTGAACCCCAATAAAAGTCACTAACTGTGCAGTTGAGGTCTCGGCCCACATACAGCCAGCCATAAACAGATCACTTCCAGGGGTGGGGTTTTTCCTTTTATTTTGTACACACTGCATCTGATCATGCTGCTGATACCCCCAGTGTGAGCCATTCAAACACTGCAAGCGGCTCGCACTGGTTTGAGCATCAAGCATACTCTAGCAGAGAGACACTCGAGTGTGCATGACATAGGACGCGTCATGCATCCAGGCTTCAGAAGAAGGAGGACAAAGATGGCTGAAAGAGGAGGCGCCGCACCCGGGGAACAGAGACATCCATCTAACCCGTCTGCACCGTACCGACCGTTTAGGTGTGTATTATAAAGTCATTTTTACGCTGTACACAGTGGCCTGGGCTCTTATATACAGCATGTTAGAATACTGTATATAAGAGCCCAGTGGTGGTGGCCGCAGCTTGTAGGGGACAAATCTGGTGGCAGTTTCCCTTTAAATGGAATCTCTCACCAGGGTTTTGTAATCTGATAAGAGCTTGATGTAAGGGCTGAGACACCTGATTCCAGCAATCTGTCACTTGCTGGTCTGCATGCTGTCATTTTGATACAATCACTGTTTTCTCTTCTCCAAATCTAGCACTACTCAAATTGCTGAACCCTGTTTAAACCCAACCCAAACCACTGATTGGCAGCTTTCTGTGTACACTATGCATAGGTAGAATATTGCTAATCATTGATGATGGTGTAGTTACACAATAACTAGTTGACTAGAAGGCACAACATACCTAGTCCTGTAATGACAATTTCCTACTGATAAAACACTGTAGACACATCACAGGAATCAAGTTTTCAGCCCCGACATCAGGCTGCTCTCAGATGACATAACAAAAACCTGTTGACAGGTCCCTTTAAGAAACTGATTGGAGAAGAATAAGTTAGAACGTGGTCTACGTGATATTTTTCAATATCTGCCAACAGTTTATAGTCCATGTTTATTCCTTGTCCTTGGACAACACATTTAGAAAATTTTCAAACTCTTTTTATTTAAAAAAATAATTATTGTACAAATCAATGTACATTCATTGTGATGAATCAAAATAGGTGTAATTCATGAAAAACATATGTGGCTGATATGTTTGGCGGCACACAAGATTTTTCCTTGTAAAGTGGTAGAGGACAGAAGACTCAAGCACATGTCATTTATGATCACTAACACTTCAGGCAATACATCTGCAAATGTGATATGATGGCCCCCAGCCTGCACTAAACATTTTTATTAAATAGGATGCTGAAAAACGTCATAGATAAAAAAAGAAAGATAATAAAAGAACATCCCCAGGAGTTTAAAAAATGGATTACTCTCCAATAATTAGATTTTTTTGGATTGCAAAATCAATGTTCTTGTATAAATGTATTATTGGATCTTTGCCAAAGGAAAATGACGATGTTGCCAAATTTTATTTTACAAACATTTGATTAAAAGTATAAAAACGCAATACAAAACATAAAGTTTATCACATGTTATCAAACTAATAGAAATCCAATTTCCTCTGTTAGGAGTATAGAAATAAAACTTGAAAATCCCATGTGGTGTTTCTTTTTTAGGTCTGTAGAGATGAAGGCTGTAATGTATAGGACTGAAATGTTCAAACGTCCTCTATTACAAGAATAAAGAAATGTCTGCCAGCCTACAGTCCTAAAAGCAGAACCCCCCCCCCCAAAAAAAAAATCCCTGTAATCATTATCATATACTTACCAAACTGTTATCCATTAACAAATGCTGCTCCCCACAAACCAGTACTTTGTTGACACCTTGTAGGTGGCGGTGGGATTGTACACTTTTTGAAAACACTGTTCACCAAGTAGCTCACATTGGTATGTGGGTAGCAGTAGTAGAATTCATGTATTCATTAACTGAGAGCTTAGGTGCAGTTTTGAGAAGGTTTTTGATTTGACTCCCAACTTTACTTTGGGGAAGGGAGGAATTACCTTAAAGGGAACCTGTCACCACTTTTGTGGACTATAAGCTGCGGCCACCACCACTGGGCTCTTATATATAGCACTCTAACATGCTGTATATAAGAGCCCAGGCCGCTGTGACAACATAAAAACCACTTTATAATGGCCCCTTTTATGCCATCTTCGTCCTCTTTCTGAAGCCTGCGCAGGACACTCGCCGGTAGATCAAAGGGCAGATCAAAGCGCACCTGCTCAGAACCGGAATGGCAGTGAGTGTGTATGACGTCGGACCCGTCTTGCACCGCGGCTAGAGAAGGAGAAACAAAGATGGCCAAAAGAGGCGGCTCCGTCACCGGACAACGGAGACACCCATTAGGCCCTATTCCACCGCAGAGCGACCGTTAGGTAAGTATTATAAAGTGTTTTATGTTGTCACAGCGGCCTGGACTCTTATATACAGCATGTTAGAATGCTGTATATAAGAGCCCGGTGGTGGTGGCCACAGCTTATAGTCCAAAAAAGTGGTGACAGGTTCCCTTTAAGGAATGCAACACTCCCCAATTCATGGACTTCTTCAATATTGCACTTGGTATGGATTCTGCAACATATCTGCTCACACCAAGTGTCTCATTAAGTTTTTCTTTAAAAGAACCCTTGGGACTCTTCTTTTCCTTATAAGCGCTCCATGAGACCGATCCCCCCTTTTGTTCTCTATTAATTTCAATGAGGATACGCACCTGTGGTGCAAGTGTAGTACATTTTTTCCCAACAAGTAATTTTAACAAAAACATCACGGCAATTTTTTGTTGCGTTTTCATACATAAATAGTGGCAGAAAGTATGTTTAATTTTCAAGGTTTTTATAGTAATTCTTGGCACAACGTGCATTGGAAATGCTCCCAAAAACACGTCCTATTGCTACCCCCCATATTATAATAAAAAAAAACAACAAAACATATATTTTTGCAAAACTGTGGCAAAACTTGTGTCTTTTAAAACTGTTTTTTTTTACATGTGGATTTTTCATCCAAAAAAATCCATGCAAAAAACCGATGTGAACAAATCCTAAAAAACCCTATATACAGCAGACTAATGTTGGCTAAACTTGCTGATATTGACAAGTTCGTCTGACAATCAAATGTGTTGGGGAAGAGGTCGATTGTGCATGTCTAATTTCGCATTGTGATCCTGCAGATAAGCTGGTGGCTTTCTCATAGAGAATACTAGTGCCAAATGTACGGTCCTGTATCTAGAAGAGTGGGCTGAGATGCTGTTGGCCATACGATCAGCCAAAACATTGTTTGGCCGACAGCCATCTAAGGGGTACTTTGCACACTACGACATCGCAAGCCGATGCTTGCGATGCCGAGCACGATAGTCCCTGGCCTCATCGCAGCAGCGATATCTTGTGATTGCTGCCGTAGTGAACATTATCGCTATGGTAGCTTCACATGCACTCACCTGCCTTGCGACATCGCTCTGGCCGGCGAACCGCCTCCTTACTAAGGGGGCGGGTCGTGCGGCGTCCCAACAACGTCACACGGCAGGCAGCCAATAGAATTGGAGGGGCGGAGATGAGCGGGACGTAAACATCCCGTCCACCTCCGTCCTTCCGCATAGCCGGCGTGAGCCGCGGTGACGCAGGTAGGAGATGTTCCTCGCTCGTGCAGCTTCTCACTCAGCGATGTGTGCTGCCGCAGGGGAACGAGGAACATCGTACCGTCGCTGCAGCTACATTATAGAAATGTCGGACACTACACCGATGATACGATTACGACGCTTTTGCGCTCATTAATCGTATCATAAAGGATTTACACACTACGATATCGACAGCGACGCCGGATGTGCGTCACTTTCGATTTGACCCCACCGACATCGCACCTGCGATATCGTAGTGTGCAAAGTACCCCTAAAGAGCATAGTTTCCTTTTGGGTATATGCACACATCGTCTTACAGTTGTTTTCCTGATGCATCTTCTTTGTCATCTTCTTGGTCAAATTGCAGTGACTTTATCGCCGGCATTTTTTTTTTTAACTCTTAAATAATGACGACTCCCAAGTAGTATTGTCACGTCACCCCTTTTAGCCGCCTTATGATGTTTATAGCTTGAGGCGGTCAAAAGAAATTGCAAAAGACTGAACATGTGCAGAGCGAGTCTTTTTGACATTATAGTGCATATGTTGTTTTTGCATTTTTTTTTAGCCCTTGAAAAAGACGCCGTTTGAACATACCCTAATTGTTCAGAAAGTTTGAGCTTCATGCTATTTCATCTTAAAGACAGATTACCACTAGCAATCTGTAACAGATCCCAAGACAATAATTCCCCAAGTTATTTATTCTGCAATCTAAAACTTTCTGGTTTAGAGTCTTCTATAAAAGTGTATTTTTTTCATGTACATGTGAATATGAACAAACTATTATCTGAAAATGTCTAATCTTCAGAACAACCTGTGTAAAGTAAAGGCGTGAATAATAGATAGGAGGACAGCTGAAGTATCTTTTTGTATGTATGTTGGGGTTTTATAACGCAGAGTTCATATCAAAGCTCTCACATCACAACAGGATAAGCTCACTCATTCAGCAGACATGGAGAAAGAGAACTGTGCATTGACAAAAAGAAGCAGAGAGAAAAAAAGAGGCCAAAAATAAGGGATGGGGATTTTCCACGATTTTTTCTAGTTTTTTAAAAAAAATTCTTTTCCTAAATAAGATCTCAACTGAACAAAGAAGAGAGCAGATCTTTTGAAGTTTGGATTATCTAATTTTTTTCCCAAAAAATTAGATTTGTGGTTTATAAATCTGTGCAAAGTTCAATATTGGAAAGCTTGTAATTGCTAGGAAAATTCACAGTTTACAAGCTACAGGAAAGTGAGGACCCAGCTAACCAGAAGAGCTTACACTCTACATTAGAGAGGGGAGTCTGCTGATCATAAGAGCTTACACTACAGGAGAGCGAGGGCTCTGCTGATCATAAGAACTTAAGGGTACTTTACACGCTGCGATATCGGTACCGATATCGCTAGCGAGCGTACCCACCCCGTCGGTTGTGCGACACGGGCAAATCGCTGCCCGTGGCACACAACATCGCTAACAACCGTCATATGGACTTACCTTCCCTGCGACGTCGCTCTGGCCGGCGATCCGCCTCCTTTCTAAGGGGGCGGTTCGTGCGGCGTCACAGCGACGTCACACGGCAGCCGTCCAATAGCAGAGGAGGGGCGGAGATGAGCAGCCGGAACATGCTGCCCACCTTATTCCTTTCTTATTGCCGGTGGACGCAGGTAAGGAGATGTTCGTCGTTCCTGCGGTGTCACACATAGCGATGTGTGCTGCTGCAGGAACGATGAACAACATCGTACCTGCAGCAGCAACGATATTAAGGAAATGAACGACGTGTCAATGAGCAACGATTTTTCACGTTTTTGCGCTCGTTGATCGTCGCTCATTGGTGTCACACGCTGTGATGTCGCTAACGGCGCCTGATGTGCGTCACTAAGGATGTGACCCCGACGATATATCGTTAGCGATGTCGCAGCGTGTAAAGCACCCTTTACACTCTACAGGAGAGAGAGGACTCTACTGATCAGAAGAGCTTACACTCTACATGAGAGTGAGGACTCTGCTGATCATAAGAGCTTACACTACAGGAGAGCGAGGACTCTGCTGATCATAAGAGCTTACACTCTACAGGAGAGAGAGGACCCCGTTGATCATAAGGGCTTGTTCGCACATACATGCTTAAATTTCTGCAGCGATTTGACAGCTCATGTGGGCTTCAAATCGCTGTAGAAACACTGCGTAATGGATGCAGAATACATGCAGATTTCATGTGCTCGGGATGCTGCCTCTCCCATAGACAGAGTGGGAGCTGCATCCAAAGCGCACAAAAGAATTGACATGCTGCATTTTTGAAGGCACGGATTGGGTCAAAATTTTAGCATCCAAATCGCTGCGTTCAAAAAAGCAACGTGCGCACGGATGTAACGCCTGCCTGGATCCACAGACTCAGATGGGCTGTAAAGGGGAGGCTAGAGGGAAGCCACTCACCAAGTAGGACCCCCAGAACCCTGAAACCCTTTAACCCCTATACAGGGATTTGGAATTACACAGGACCCTGGAGATCACTACCTGTGGATGGCTGCAGTCCGATTAGAGTAGTAGTCAGGCAGGGTCAAACCAGGAATTGCGGAACAGGGAGAGAATCGGCAGGCAGTGACGTAGTCAGCAAACGTAGCAGAGGTCAGATCCGGGTCGGGCAGCAAGGTACAAAAACAGTAGGCAGAAGGGTAGTCAAAAACACGCAGAAGTAAACACAGGAATCACCAACAGAATAGGACGTAACAGGAGCCAGGAAAGTCAGAACTATATCTGGCAGTAATCATGTGACAGGAGGGGAAATAAGAAGGGTGTGGTGTCTTCCCATTGGCTGTAGCTGAACGCTGGCAACTTCAGCTGGAAGACACATGCCACCCACAGTCAGCCAGCGGTACTGCAGATCCCAAGCTAACCCAGCCCAGTGGATGATCGGAGCCTGCGCCCACTGGTGCCGCTGGCATCGACTTCTCTCCCATCACCAGCACCATCCACGGCAGGAACACGGCGTCGCCTGGCGATCGGAGAAGAAATCGCTGGAGCAGACTCCGGCGGTGACGTAACAACGGATTATGCACAATCTACATAGATTGTGCTGGGGACGCAGGACGCATGCATTTACGCTCCAGTGCTAAACGCAGCGTAAATCCATGAAATTACGCAAAGTGCACACAAGCCCTAAGAGCTTACATTCTACAGGAGATGATCCTGCTGATCATAAGAGCTTACACTATTCAGGAGAGAGAGGACTCTGCTGATCATAAGAACTTACACTATACAGGATAAATAGGACCCCACTGACCATAAGAGCTTACACTCTACAGGAGAAAGAGAGGACCCTGCTGATCATTAGAGCTTACAATGTACAGGAGAGAGAGCCACATTAACCAAAGAAGCTTACCCTTCACAGGAGAAAAAGCCAAATTACTCAAAGTTTCCACTCTACAGGAGAGGATCACAATGATAATATGAACTTACACTCCACAGGAGAGAGAGGACTCCGCTGATTGTAAGAGCTTAAAATCTAGAAGAGGTAGACCTACACAATGATTGTACAGATTGGAAAACAACTCTGCTGTACAAACTGTGCTCTGCTGTGAACCGCTGATCTGTGATGATCCAGGTATTGAACACCACTGTACAAGGTATGATAATCTGTAAAATATCATAGCTGTAGGGTATTATGGGGCCGGGCAAAAAGACGTTAGTCTGCTCTCTCACCAATGTGGGAAATGGTACTGGGCAAGTTCTTTTTTTTTTTGCAAACCTCTAATCAAATCTTAAAATGTTGGAATTCATGTGAAACCACAAATCTCACTAAATTCAACACAAACTTGATCCTAGTAAGAGCGATCTGCTGATGTGTAGTTCATCTTCCGGTTTGTATAACACACTTTTTTCCCCCAAAACTGGGATCGCAAACCCTTCGCACACTGACCCTTCTGAGTTGCTACACCCCCTCCTCCGTGCCCGTAGCATTGCCTACCCTTCCTCCTGGACCTCCTGAGCTACTCCATCACTGCCGCTCCCCCCTAGTGAGTATGGCTCTCGCGGAATTACATTTTAAAATATGTGGCGTTCATGGCTCTCTCAGCCAAAAAGGTTCCCAACCCTTGTGCTAGTGCTTTGGTAATCTGACCTGGTATTGGTAAGGTTGCTTCTTTTTCTGACATGATTAACTATACAGTCGGTGTAAGACCTTGTTTCCTACTGTTCTGTTGTGCTCTGTTTGCAAAAGTTTTCAGACATCATGTCCAAATTACAGCACACGAGTATTTTGCTGCACAATTTAACCTGAAAAAAAGCGGTCGCCGATAGGTAAAGATTACTTGTTCTCAAAGTTGACAGATTCAATAAGTGAAAATCTTATCTACAGTCAGACTGTTACGAAAAATGAAAAAGTATTGATTTTCTGAAAAGTGAAGACCTCTATTTACAGCACTTTCTGTGACTAGTAAGTAAATGAATGTGCAGAATGTATAACAGGGAATGATGCTCAGAATGCCGTGGCTTTTGGCAGCAATCATTTTATTGTATTTTGTGATCTTTTCATCCAACATCTCAGATTTAATTTAGCTGTGGTCAGAACCTGACGTACGCATCCAAGATTGTGTTGTTTAAAAGTGAAATATACTGACAGATTTTTTACAATTTGTAGCATCTGCACACTCAACCATTGTTATATGAAGTAAAACATTGATGCTCTGATTGCACTGTTATCATCGGAGACAATGGCTAAATTATTAGTATAGAGAAAAAACTCACACCAATACGTGAGCAATTAGATCTAATAATATCTTACACCATTTTTCAAAAGAATGATTGTTTAGTTACTTTTGCAAGTAATATGATGTGATTTACATTCTAGAACATCGGTAATAGCTATTTTGTGGATGAGGGTCACATTTCTCAGTTGCAGTGCAGCAAAGATACTAAAAAAAAGTGTTGCCCCCACCTTTATCATGGGGTCTCTGCTGTGTTCTGCTAGTGCATTGGTAATCTGACCCAGTGTTGGTAAGGGCTGTTTCTTTTTCTATGATGTCTTTTTAATTTATGTCCAATGTGAGCCGTGTATAATAGTAGTGCCTAAATCTGGCTTTACACACTGCAATGTATTTTACGATGTGTCGGCGGGGTCACGTCGTAAGTGACGCACATCCGGCATCGTAAGGTACATTGCAGTGTGTGACAGGTACGTGCGATTGCGATTGAACGGTAAAACGTTCATCGCACGCACGTCGTTCATTCCTCATGGATTGAACGTCAGATTGTTCATCGTACCCGGGGTAGCACACATAGCAGTGTGTGACACCCCGCGAACGATGAACAGATCTTACCTGCGTCCTGCGGCTCCCGGCCGGTAATGCGGAAGGAAGGAGGTGGGCGGGATGTTTACGTCCCGCTCAGCTCTGCCCCTCTGCATCTATTGGCCGCCTGCTGCGTGACGTCGATGTGACGCCGAACGTCCCTCCCACTCCAGGAAGTGGACGTTCGCCGCCCACATCGAGGTCGTATGGAAGGTAAGTATGTGTGACGGGGGTTAATAGTTTGTGTGGCACATTCAACAAATTGAACATGCCACACATACGATGGGGGCATTGCAAATCGCATACGATATCGTATGCGAAATTGCAATGTGTAAAGCTGGCTTTACAGAATATTCTCTTCGGAAGTGTACTCTTGAAGATTCACCCACGAAGACACTTGTCTGACCAGGTACTATTTACCTTCAGAATATTACTAACATGACAAATGAGCACATTTTATCGTTCCTCCATCACACGTTAATACACAATCACTGTCTATATGAGGTGAAATCTCTGTTTTTAAACAAGAAGACAGATCATATGCATTTTTGGGATTTAAAGAAACACCAACAAATATTTCATCCCGTTGAGTTGCTAAATATGTCTGTAATGTAGGGTGGTTGTATTAACAAACTTATCGTTTGCAGACTTACCAATGTAAGCCCATGCAGGATTATTGAGTCTTCACTTGACTTACACTGTAAGGCTATGTGCAGATGCTACAGATTCGGTGCAGAAATTTTCAGCATTCAATCTGCACCTTCTGGCAGAAAAACGCACCGAAAAATGGCTTCCCATTGCCCAACAACTCCAGTTCAAAACACTAACCATGACATACAAAGTCATCCACAACCTGTCTCCTCCCTACATCTGTGACCTAGTCTCCCGGTACTTACCTGCATGTAACCTTCGATCCTCACAAGATCTCCTCCTCTGCTCCCCTCTCATCTCCTCTTCCTACCATCGCATCCAAGATTTCTCCCGTGCCTCCCCATACTCTGTAATGCTCTGCCACAACATATCAGACTCTCGCCTACCTTGACAAGCTTCAAAAGGAAATTACCAAAAGGAGACCATACAGAAAGCCATAAAATATATTTTTTATTAATTTAAGAATAAAAACAAGGTATAGACAAAAGTGATTGAAAGAAACACCAACATAAACAGCAGGGGAGAAATAAGTAAAATAATTGTGCCGGTACAAAGCTATGCATACACAGCACTGCTTATACTGTCAGAGAAGTTTTTAGTAATAATGGAACAATTATATGCATAAGCAGGCAGGATCATAGATAATAGAGGGTACAAGTGACAATCAGAGATATACCATCACATTAAATCCACAGCGATCAGAGTGATATCTTCAAAATGATCCATAGCAATTACCTAATGGCATCTCCTCCTGCTGGTGCTGGCGTCCGTCCCTACACGTGTTTCAGCATAAAGCCTTCATCAGGGGGCGTGGCGTCAGACCAGCGGAGGTTACGTTATATGCGCCCAACAGCCAATGAGCTGTTAAATGACATCACTAACCGGGATTGATTGGCAGCGCATGCGTCCAGCCAGGGAACCCCCGCGAACACACGGAGCCGCGTCATCCAAGGAGGAAGGACGTGACGCGAGCAGGCTCCGACCATGTGACCAAGCACGTGATCGGAGCCCGGTCACGTGACGCCGCCCCTCCAGGATACTGACGCGGCAACCAGTGACCACCGGAGATCCTGTCAGACGCATGCGCATAATCCCAAGTGGAGAAATCCTGGCTGTGCGCATACACATATTAGAAAAATACATATTAGAAAAATACAATAAGAAAGTAGGGATAAGAGGATCTAATAGACATCAGTGCAAGTAGTCCATGGAAAAAATATATATATATATGGACATAAAATCATGTGCAAATATAAGAACATATGCAGCTATATATAATATGTGAATAAAGTGCAATGTGCAAAAAAGGAAATAGATTACCCAGTGTGAGAGCAGGTGGATTTGGATTTTGGATACAGTTTTTCCAAAAGGACTGAATGAGAATTTGTCCTTTGCTCCATTCCTTCATTCTAATTAGTATTGCTCTTATTCAAACAATTTGTGCATTTTTATATATTTATATATTCTTAGGAATTGTTATTCTGGCCATTTTCTGATATTTTATGGTGTCTTTTTTATGTATTTTATCTTCTCTAAATAGTACTTTATTTTTATACCAGTGGTTGTTTTCTTTATAATGTTTTTTGTTTAAGGTTTGGTTTGTATTCTTACATTTTCTTTATTTTTTCAGATCCATTATCTTTTCACTTATTCGTCATCAGTGTTTCTTGGAACATCTTCGTATTGTCCTAATATATGGAATTTCGTGTATGCATATGTAATAATTGTATTTTTGGGTGTAGTTGTTTATATCTACAGCTATATGTCTCACTATTTTATATATATACACATTATTTCAGCAGAGTTTTTATGAGTATACACTCTTTGTGGTATGCACTTGTAATTTTGGCAGCATGAATTTTTCTGCAATTAATAAAACATCACTTTTTAGCTATAAATATACACATATATATTTTTGATATGCACACTTGCACTTTTGGTAGCATGATTTTTTCGTAAATTATAAACTACCAATATCATTTTTAGTTATTTAGAATATATATAAATTTCACATATATTGAATGTTTTTATTATTTAGTGTATACATATATGTGTATATGTATATGTATACGTACTTTATACACATTGTAATACATTTATGGATTTTTTCACATTCATATTTTATTCACCAGATTTTATTTGTTTATTTATTTTTTCAATAACTGTATCCATTCGGGTAATCTATTTCCTTTTTTGCACATTGCACTTTATTCACATATTATATATAGCTGCATATGTTCTTATATTTGCACATGATTTTATGTCCATATATATATATATTTTTTCCATGGACTACTTGCACTGATGTCTATTAGATCCTCTTATCCCTACTTTCTTATTGTATTTTTCTAATATGTATTTTTCTAATATGTGTATGCGCACAGCCAGGATTTCTCCACTTGGGATTATGCGCATGCGTCTGACAGGATCTCCGGTGGTCACTGGTTGCCGCGTCAGTATCCTGGAGGGGCGGCGTCACGTGACCGGGCTCCGATCACGTGCTTGGTCACATGGTCGGAGCCTGCTCGCGTCACGTCCTTCCTCCTTGGATGACGCGGCTCCGTGTGTTCGCGGGGGTTCCCTGGCTGGACGCATGCGCTGCCAATCAATCCCGGTTAGTGATGTCATTTAACAGCTCATTGGCTGTTGGGCGCATATAACGTAACCTCCGCTGGTCTGACGCCACGCCCCCTGATGAAGGCTTTATGCTGAAACACGTGTAGGGACGGACGCCAGCACCAGCAGGAGGAGATGCCATTAGGTAATTGCTATGGATCATTTTGAAGATATCACTCTGATCGCTGTGGATTTAATGTGATGGTATATCTCTGATTGTCACTTGTACCCTCTATTATCTATGATCCTGCCTGCTTATGCATATAATTGTTCCATTATTACTAAAAACTTCTCTGACAGTATAAGCAGTGCTGTGTATGCATAGCTTTGTACCAGCACAATTATTTTACTTATTTCTCCCCTGCTGTTTATGTTGGTGTTTCTTTCAATCACTTTTGTCTATACCTTGTTTTTATTCTTAAATTAATAAAAATTATATTTTATGGCTTTCTGTATGGTCTCCTTTTGGTAATTTCAGTTTTGTTTGTACATACAGCCTGGGCATATATGCCCATAATATTACATGCATGGAACCTTTTGATATTTTGGTATTTACCTTTTATTATTTCCTATAACACTATTTGGGTTATTTTGTTCCAGTGTATTTGGCACCCTTAGTCATTTTTTTAAGCTTCAAAAGGAACCTGAAGAACCACCTCTTCCAACAAGCCTACAACCTGCCGTAACCCTCAGTCTGCTATAAGGCGCCCAACCAGCTCTACCCTAACCTACTGTATCCTCACCTATTCCTTGTAGACTGTGAGCCCTCGAAGGCAGGGACCTCTATCCTCCTGTACCAGTCTGTGCCTTGTATTGTTTATGATTATTATACTTGTTCCTATTATGTATACCCCTTTCACATGTAAAGCACCATGGAATAAATGGCGTTATAATAATAAATAATAATAATAATAATCCCCGAAGTGCTTCTTTATAGCAGACCCAAGTGTTAGACCCATACTGAGTTCCTTTAGTGAAAAGAACACATCCATTTTAGTCCTTATTCAAATGATTGTATTTTCGGTCCGAGTGCTATCCATGAGAAAACTGACAGCACTCTCAGCAATTTTATTTCATGGAGCAGGGCAGATGAACAATTTTTTTTTTCATTAAAAGAATGTGTTTGAAAACAAATCGCAGCATGCACAATATTCCTTCAGAAATCAGATGTGAAGCAGCCATTCAAGCTTATGGGTGTGAGAAAAAAAATACACAGTGTGGTGTCCAATTTTTACGGATGCATTGCAATTCTGTAACATGGGAAACTGTAAATGGTCCTGTAAATGATTATTAAGAGCTGCTGCTGTAAGAAAAGACAGACTGCAAATAGATGACAAGTGAGAAAAAAATTGTCCCATTTTTCAGGATGAAAATTGGACCAATTTTTTATATGCTTGTATGAACTTACCCTTAGATATACAAATCACTGATACACAGTACTGCATGTAACGACTATTAAATGGGTTGGTCACTTATGGGGACATAATTTTATATTTAAATACAGGTATTTGGGGGTTGGGGAATTTTTTTTGGCAATTGAGTTTTATTACCAAATTTTGCACAATTTATCTTTTACAGTCATTTTGTTTCCCCGCACATTCAAGTTTAGTATGGTCTGTGGTCATAAAATAGCTAAGAGAAGTTCAGAAAAGACTGATAAAAAAAAAGAGTTACAGACTTTCCTGTTAGACTGTGAGAATGAGTTCACCAATGGATTCTCAGGTAAAGAGGTCGGCCACTTTCTCGTTAGTGCAACTTTCCTCACAAACTGTCCAGCAATTTTGTCCATACAGTGGCCACTGGCGGAGGAGCTGGTGACCAGACCAGTCCATGTGCCTTCTCCAATTGTATAACTCATCACATAGGAAAACCAGTGGAGGAGGAGGAGAAGGATGGGTGGCCTGGTCACCTGCTCCTCCACCAGTGCCCATTGTATGAACAAAAGTGCTGGACACCTGGCGTCCAGCACACAGCCTATGCTGCCATACCCTACCCGGCGCCATACGCATGGACTTCCTATTTTACCATACATGTATGCACCCATACCTCTCACACCCAGATATCCTTGACAAAGGCTCGAAGAGGTCGAAATGTTGGATTATTTCTGTGGTGCCGAAATGGAATAAAATTTTTGCAGCATTATTGAACCAATTTTTTCTCATTTGGTGCTGAGGTCTTACCTTCTAACCCTAAGGAAGGTCATCAATATCTAAAGGTGGTGTCACACATAGCGACGATGACAACAACGTCGCTGCTAAGTCTCAATTTTCTGTGACGTAGCAGCGACGTCCTATCGCTGTTGCTGTGTGTGAGATCCAGCAACGACCTGGCCCCTGCTGTGAGGTCGTCGGTCGTTGCTGAATGTCCTGCTTCATTTTTTGGACGTTGCTCTCCCGCTGTCAAGCACACATCTCTGTGTGTGACAGCGAGAGAGCGACGAACTGAAGTGAGCAGGGAGTCGGCGTCTGGCAGCCTGCGGTAAGCTGTAACCATGGTAAACATCGGGTAACCAAGAAGCCCTTTCCTTGGTACCCGATATTTACCTTAGTTACTAGCGTCCGCCGCTCTCACGCTGCCAGTGCCGGCTCCCTGATCCCTGCATACGTAGCTGGAGTACACATCGGGTAATTAACCCGATGTGTACTCTGGCTAGGAGTGCAGGGAACAGGGAGCCGGCACTGGCAGCGTGAGAGCGGTGGACGCTAGTAACTAAGGTAAATATCGGGTAACCAAGAGAAGTGCTTTCCTTGGTTACCCAATATTTACCTTAGTTACGCTTCCACGCGTCGCTGCTGGCTGGGGGCTGGTCACTGGTCGCTGGTGAGATCTGCCTTTTTGACAGCTCACCAGCGACCATGTAACGACGCAGCAGCGATCCTGATAAGGTCAGATCGCTGGTCGTGATCGCTGCTGCGTCGCTATGAGTGACACCATCTTAAGTCCAGGACAACAGCTTTAATCTTTCATTTTTAATTGATGTAAAAAAATAAATAAAATAGGGAGTAGATCCTATGGACCAATATCATCTTCAAAGTATTCCTTGTCAGTAGTGATGAGCAAGCACTACCATCAGTAGCGTAGCTAGCGGGGGGGCAGAGGGTGCCGCCGCCCCGGGCCCCGTTCTCAGAGGGGGCCCACCCGGAGCTGCGATACCATTAACTATATCAGCGTGCACAGCATGCCGATATAGTTAACCTCTGCAGCAGTGCGGAGGAGACATGATCTCCCTGCGCTGCTGCGGATGACAGAGCACACGCAGGACACAAGGTCCCAAAGTCCCAGCGTGGTGACGTCATCCTTCAGCGCCGAGCGGGGGGGGGCAATAGCCCCCCAGGCTGCTCTCCCGGGTATCGTAGAGGGCCGGCCGCAGGCCGCCTGCTGCATAATGTCATTATAACACACATGGCCGCGCAGAGTGAATTGCGCGCGGCCGTGTCTCTTGTAACATGATGTGGCCGGCCACACTGACAGGCGCAGACAGTGCTGACCGCCACATAGTACAGGAGACCCGGCCGCTGGCATGCACAGTGCGCGGCCACGTGCGTTATAATGACGTCATGCAGCGCGCGCTGCCTCCATCCAGTGTTGTGGCTGCATCCCAGTGATTAGAAGCTGCCTGGGTAGTGGGCGTGACCGGCTTTGTTAGTGGGCGTGGCTATGTTTCCTCCCGTCCACTATAATCATGTAGGCTTCGCCCCCCCCTCTCCCCCCTCCCCCCTCCATCTGGAGGTCTTACCTCGGTCCCCGCTTCTATCATAAAGAACTCCAGGACACCTGGAGTTTCTTTCTGTCATCACCTGCGTTGCTGAGGCCCCGCCCCTTCTGATCACATGGGCGTGACGTCACCACAGGTCCTTTAGTTTAGAGGGATTTACTATGGCATGAAACAAGTCTGTGGCTGCACGAGAGAGAAGTGTCCCCCAATCATCAAGAGTAAAAAGCACCTCCAGTATGTGTCTGTGTGTATAGGATTGTGTCTGTCTTTTGTGTATGATTATTTGTATGTGAATGTTTTCAAATATGTATACACTTCTATGTTACTATATCTGTGTATGTGTCTGTATATATGTGTGTGTATATGGCTTTATGCAGGTGTCTGTATGTGTATACGGTTGTACGCAGGTGTCTGTATGTGTATACGGCTGTATGCAGGTGTGTGTATGTGTGTACGGCTGTACGCAGGTGTCTGTATGTGTATACGGCTGTACGCAGATGTCTGTATGTGTATACGGCTGTACGCAGATGTCTGTATGTGTATACGGCTGTACGCAGATGTCTGTATGTGTATACGGCTGTACGCAGATGTCTGTATGTGTATACGGCTGTACGCAGGTGTCTGTATGTGTATACGGCTGTATGCAGATGTCTGTATGTGTATACGGCTGTACGCAGGTGTCTGTATATGTATACGGCTGTATGCAGATGTCTGTATGTGTATACGGCTGTACGCAGGTGTCTGTATGTGTATACGGCTGTACGCAGATGTCTGTATGTGTATACGGCTGTATGCAGGGTTGTGTCTGTGTGTATGGCTGTACGCAGGGGTGTCTGTGTGTACGGCTGTACGCAGGTGTCTGTGTATACGGCTGTATGCAGGTGTCTGTATACGGCTGTACGCAGGGGTGTCTATGTGTATATGGCTGTACGCAGGTGTGTGTATGTGTATACGGCTGTACGCAGGTGTCTGTAAGGAGCTGTAGGCCCATCATACTGTGTATAGGGGAGGTGTAGAAGTATATTATGTATAGGGAAGGGGTAAAGGCATCTTACTGTGTATAGGGGAGCCATGGGAACATCATACTGTGTATAGGGGAGGTATAAGGGCTTCATACTGTGTATAGACGAACTGTACATGGGAGGGACATTATTAAATGTTAAGTGGACACTTAGGAACCATTATTGTTATAGGGGCAGTCAGGGTATTGTGACCATGAAAGACACACTGGGGGCTCTATTACTTTCTAGGAACAATATGTGGGCACCTTTCTAGGGCACTTACACAGGTCATTAATATTTTCTAGGGGGAAATGTTACCATTTAGAGGGCACAAATGAGGCATTTTACCATGTAAAGAGCACAGTGGTGGCATTAATATGTGGGGGGCACAGTGGTGGCATTAATATGTGGGGGGCACAGTTGTGGCATTAATATGTGGGAGGCACAGTGGTGGCATTAATATGAGGGGGGCAAAGTGGTGGCATTAATATGTGGGGGGCACAGTGGTGGTATTAATATGTGTGGGGCACAGTGGTGGCATTAATATGTCGGGGAACAGTGATGGCATTAATATGTGGGGGGCACAGTGGTGGCATTAATATGTGGGGGTCACAGTTGTGGCATTAATATGTGGGAGGCACAGTGGTGGCATTAATATGTGGGGGGCACAGTGGTGGCATTATTATGTGGGGGCACAGTGGTGGCATTATTATGTGGGGGCACAGTGGTGGCATTATGTGGGGGTACAGTGGTGGCATTAATATGTGGGGGGCACAGTGGTGGCATTATTCATTATTATGTGAGGGCACAGTGGTGGCATTATGTGGAGGCACAGTGGTGGCATTATGTGGGGACACAGTGGTGGCATTATGTGGAGGCACAGTGGTGGCATTATGTGGGGACACAGTGGTAGCATTATGTGGAGGCACAGTGGTGGCATTATGTGGGGGCACAGTGGTGGCATTATTATGTGGAGGCACAGTGGTGGCATTATTTTGTGGGGGCACAGTGGTGGCATTATGTGGGGACACAGTGATGGCATTATGTGGGGGCACAGTGGTAGCATTAGTAAGTGGGAGGCACAGTGGTGGCATTACTATGTGGGGGCACAGTGGTGGCATTATGTGGAGGCACAGTGGTGGCATTATTATGTGGAGGCACAGTGGTGGCATTACTATGTGTGGCAGTAAGAGGAGCATGGTTTTTGTGCCACACAGCAGGTGCAGTAATAGGGACACACACGGCAGCAGCAGCTCAGTATTGGGGTGACGGCAGGATGAGGGGTTTGTGCAGGTTGGGATTAGATGGGGTTCGGTGCCGGAAGTGTGAAGAGTTACATGTGTCTTTGTTGTAATTTCTGTAGATGAGTTGTGGCTGGAAGAAGTCGTCATGTCGGTCTGGGCCAGATGGAAAACACAGAAAAGGTGAACAACTCCATCCGAAAGAACGTCAGCTGTAAGTCACCATCTATAACTGCACTGTGACCTCTTGTATGTGCTGCAGCACCGATATCTACCTCTATATAGTCACCATATAGCGGTAATATCAGTGTCATCTGCCGAGGTTCCACTATACCCACGATTAGTCTGCACCACCGTAGTTATCATGGTTACCTGGTAAGGGGCCCACTCAGATGTTTTGCCCCCCCTGAGCTGAAACCCTAGCTACGGCACTGATTACCATGCTTGGGTGCTCAATATTTGTAAGGAGCAGTTGGATGCTCGGATGGGAACAACTTGAGTACCTGAGTATAATGGAAGTCAATGGGAAACTTGAGCATTTTTCTGGAAGATATGCTGAGTTCCCAATTGACTTCCAATATACTTGCGTACTCAACTTGTGCCCATCCCAGCATCCAATTACCCATTACGAATACTGAGCACTGAGTATGGTAGAGCTCACTCATCGCTACTTGTCAGTGATTTAAAAAACAAATGATGCTTTAGGAGCTTTGCAAGTTTTTGTTTTTTTCCTCATCTGCCCAGGGTGTTACTCCGTGTAAAATCAGAGGCCTGCGTTCTGAGAAGCGACCAGGAGTCCGAAATCTGCTTTCTCCTTTCAGAAAAAGTTTGTGACCTTAGGAAAACAAAATGGCACATACAGATAAGATTAGTGTTTCGTCTATATAAATAAATGAACTATAAATATTAACTGTATATGGCACATTGGATGAGCTCACCTCATCTGAAACAATGACGTGCATCGTTCTTCCCAGGATAAACTTTGTGAATGGAGAGCGGCTGACGGGTCAGACTTTACCATAGATCCAAAACCTTCCAGACTGAACACAAATAGAGAGCAAGTGGAATTGTCACTGGTCATGTTCTCTCCAGAAGCCACGTCCTGATTAGCTACAAGATAAAAATAGAGTATGGGAAATACACTGTACCTACTGAGGAGCAAGATGACAACATGTACAAGCACATTTAATAGGAATTATAACCTGAATCAATTAATACATGTGAAAATATGAAATTAATATATCATAATAGTTAAAAGCAATATCTTCTTCAGCTCATTCCGTTTACCTACATTCATCCTGTCAGATCTTCATCATCAGATATATGGCTCTTCAGTGAGTAATACAGTAAATAGAAGGCAAGGGTAGGATGGAATAATAATGATAAGCATGCTAAAAATGCTGATTTCTCTATCTTAATGTTCCAATTCTATGCTATATATACATTTTTTACCATGTTAATAGAAAACTTAACCAATATTAAGAGCCTAATTGTAACAACAAACAAAAGAGAAAGGGAGGCACTTATTAACCCCTTCTTACGCCATGTAAATTAATGTGACATGTATTGCAGGAAACCGTTAATTTATGTGCTGTTTTTTTACGCACTACAAGCTCCTGTACATGAAGCCATCAGCAGTAATGCACGGTCATACTGCCAGATTTTTATGCAGATTTGTTGCAGTTTTGGTGCAGATTGTTGCCCAAAACTGCATGTGTATCCTTATGCCAGAAAAGGTAAAGAAATAAAAAATTCTTACAAGGCTATGTGCACACATTGAGTTTTTTTATGCTTTTTTTATGCAGTTTTTTAAAAATCTGCATGTCTATCCTTATCCCAGCAAAGTCAATGAGAACTCAAATGCTGTGCATATGTTGCTTCTTTTTTCTTTGCAGTTTTGGGTACAGAAAAAGAAGCAGCATGTCAATTGTTGGTGTGTTTTTTTCCTGCGTTTGTTTAGTTCTTCCAGCCTATGATTTCACTAATAAAAACGCATGGCACAAAAACGAGTGCGTTTTTTGGTGCATTTTTCTGCCACAAAGTGCAGTTTTTGGTGGAGACAATTTCTGCAACCAAAAACTCATGGTGGCACATACCCTAAAAAATGAAAGAAAAGAAAGAAAAGGTGCCAAAAAAGTTGGGATATTTTAGAAAGCTCTTGTAGCCATATTTTATTCACAACAGAACATTGAACATATCAGAAGTTGAAAAACATTTTTCCATGGTGGTATTTGGGCCCAGGAAGAAGTGCCTGGCAGGCGCGAAACACCTATTGTCCATACTTCTAGGTACTCCAGTGGCTCATATGCTGTATTCTGACAATTTTTATAATAAAGTCGACTGAAATATTTTTATTCAGATGAGGGTTACAGCTTATCTTCTCTACAACTGTTCTATATCTGCTGAGCACCACTCTAATATAAGGGGATATTTGTTTTGCTATATGCTGGTACCTATGTTCAATTTTCAACATTTTTCGATTTCACTGGAAAAAAAATGTGCAATACAGAGTAATATTGTGGTACCGTGTTAGCCAGAACAATCAATTGAAATACTATGTCCCAAGAATGACAAAAGTATTTTAGGAGTGATACCTTTATAGGCTAACCAGAAATTTGTAATTGCCTGAAGAAGGAGCCTTTATGCTCTGAAAGCTTGCTAATATAATTTTTCTGGTTAGCCTATAAAGGTATCGCTCCTAAAATACTTTTGTCATTCTTGTGACGTAGTATTTCAACTAGAAAAAAAACCAACTCATTTCAAAACTGATGTCAGCCACACATCTCAAAAAAGTTGTAACGGATAACAAAAGGCTGGAAAAGTAAGTGGAACAACTGAAAAACAGCTGGTGGGTACGTTTTCAATTAAGGCACATGACTGTACAAAACAGAGCATGTTATAGAGGCAGTTTTTTAGAAGCAAAGATGGTCAGAGGTTCACCAATCCATAAATAATTGCATCTAAAAATTGGGGAACAATTTCAGAAAAATGTTCCTATATGTAAAATTGCAAACATTTTGATTATCACACCATCAAGAGTGTATAATACCATCAAAAGATTCAGAGATTGTAGAGAAATCCATGTTCCCATGGAGAAAACCAATCGTCAATACTGAAGGCTCGTGATCAATGGGCCAACAAGCAGTATTAAAAATAGGCATAAACTGTAGTGGAAATGACTGCATGGGCTCAGAGATGCAGAAATAATTGTCTGTTAACCGTGTGATCAACAAATGCAAGTTAAAGCTCGAAGATGCAAAGAAGAAGCCATATATCAACAGGGTCCAGAAATGCTGTTGTCTTCTCTGGGCCAAAGCTCATTTAAAATGGACTGAGACAAAATGGAAAATTTTCTGTGGTCAGATGAATCAAAATTTGAAGTTCTTTAGGGAAATCATGGATACCATGTACTGGAGACTCAGAAGAGGACCATCCAGCTTGTTATCAGCACACAGTTGAAAAGCTGCATCTCTAATGGTATGCGATTGCATTAGGCCTATGCCATGGACAGCTTACATATCTTGAAGCACTATCAGTGCTGAGCATTATGTAGAGGTATTAGAACAACATATGATCCCATCCAGCCATCGCCTATTTCAGGGAAGGGCTTGTATAGCTCAGCAATATGAAGCTCAACCATATACTGCAGATATCACAGAATATGAGTTTGGGTGATGAACTTGCCCGCCTGCAGTGCAGACCTTTAACCAATCGAAAATGTTTGACGCATTGTGAAATGAAAAATGTGGCAAAGATCCCGGATTGTCGAGCAATTGGAATCCTACATTAGACAAGAGTGTGACAATGTTCCTCTCCCAAAACTCTAATAATCATTATTGGTCTCCTCACTTTCCAGACATTTACTAACTGTTGAACTGTTGTATTGTAAACAGAAAAGGTGATGCAATACAATGGTAAACATGGGTTGAGCCCAATTTTTTTGAGATGCGTTGCTGCCATCAACTTCTCAATAAGTCCATCTTTTTAAATGAAATATAAAAATGTCTAACTTTCCACTCTGATCTGTTTTCTGTTGTGTATAAAATATGGCTATAAGAGATTTCCAAATCATAGTATTCTTGTTTTCTTTACATTTTACACAGTATCCCAAGTTTTTTGGAATTGGGGGTTGTATGTTTGTTGTCTTTTTGTTCTGGTGCTAGTGATATATTAAGCTTAGAAGAAGAGGAGCTCCAGACACAGTTTTTAATCTGTCAACAGCGCCATACAGTGGCCCAGACCTCCAGTGGGTCAGAACAAAAACTACACCTGTAAATGGATCTACTACACAGCACACAAAAGATGGGATAAAATAATAAAGACAGGCAGGATCTGGCTAATGAAAAAAGCATGACGCCTGCAGCAGAGGACGTTCCTACGTAGCAGTGCCAAGTTCTTCTCTCCAAGTTTCAGGGCATAGAAGAAGTTGCCTTGGCATGGTTTTCTTAGATGCTTGATTATAAAAAACTGGCTGCTGATGTACAGAATAGAATTACATCACACATTCAGAAGACCCTGGAGCAAGTTATCCAGATTTCTCTTCAATGTCTCCAGAGTGAACTGGGCAAATAGAGAGACAGATTTGAAGAACTGGAACAGAGCATTGTGGTACGAACATATGCAAACCTGCATCAGACAAACTATGTTAGAGGCAAAGCAGCGTTACAATAAGGTGGAAGACTAAGAAAACCGTTCAAGGCACAGTAACTTTAGATTGGCAGGGCTAAAGAAGACAGCGTCAGCAACAGAACTACAAAAACTACTGCAAGAGAGATTTATCTGCCTCTTTGAGACTCCGTCACAGCTGCAGAGTTCAGAAAGCCACATTGAGTAGACCCAGACCTGCATTCCCACCAGAAAGGCCTGGAAGATTGTTACAAGGCCAAGATAGGTCATTATGAAGCTTTTATAGTATAATGATAAAGTTGATATCATGAGAGTATACAGAAAGATCTAGTTCCCTGGAAATAAAAGGCATGAGTATGCTACTGTTTGAAGATCATTCCACAGATGTTGTAATAGAAATTAGTACCTTCATCAAAATATGATCAGCTTTGTTTCAGTCAAAAAAGCGACTCTTGCTAGAACACCCTGCATGTTGGAGGTATCCAAGAAAACAGAGAAGTGGTCACAAACTTATTGTCACGATTCCTCTGTGTAGAGCATCTTGCAGACTAGAAGATGTTCTGCGCTTTCCTGGACTACAGACCAGGCAGTGACACGATTCCTCTGTGCAGAGCATCTTGCCTTAGGAGATGCTCTGATGCACTTCCATGAGCTACTGGAGCTGGCAGCTTGAGTGACAGCGCAGGATTCCATGTTGGTTCTGGGAGGTGCTGATTACTCAGGTGTTCCACATTCCTGGTAATTGCTCAGGTTTCTTTACGGCGCATGCTCACCCAGAACCTTACCAGTTGTATTTTCTGGTTCTGCAGTTATGCTATTGGCTTGTCTCTCTGCTAGTGTTCTGATATTTGTTTGCTGAGACCGGACTGTTATTTGACTTCTCTCTGCCCCTCCTCGTTCTTGTCGTGACCTCCTGGCCTTTGACCTTGGACCGTTACTTGACCACGTCTTTGTTTTCTCCCTGAACCTATTATGCGCTCTCCTGGAATTGTGACCCTCGGATTGTGAAGTGACTACGCCTCTGTTTACTCCCTGTGATCATACGTGTCCTCCCGTTACCAGACCCCGGCTTTCCTGACTACTCTTCCATCTATACTAAGTTGAGTTGTGACTAGCATCACACTTATCAGTTCATCATGTGGAAGAAAATTTGGCAGAGATGTTGAACATTATTGAGACCTCAAGATGAAGTGAGAATCGGAGTGATCGAAAGCCTCTAGCATTGAAATTCGCTGTCAGGACTTTGTTCTGCTGATTGACCACTAGTGGTTGCTATTATAAACCTTAAGAAATTGTGCTGCATTTCCACTCATTACCACTGGAAGCTATTATTTTGTTTCATCAGGCAGCAACCTTTCCTGACAAATAGACCTAGAACGAGTTTGAAATATGTGATGGCGGACATTTTTATCATATTTTTGGAGAACGTCTTTAACAAAGTTTAAATGAAAAAAGTATAAAAAAAAAGATATATTCATCATTTAATAATACTTAAGTGATGACTGTGGAGACACGGAGCTCAGTGGGTGCTCTTGTCCTCTGGCCCAGCCGCCTTTAGAAAGACAGCATGGCTCAGGGCTCATCCCAACTGAACGCACGACCTCCTTAACCGTGGGCGGAACACTACTCAGACAACACAGGGTGAGGGAACCACAATAATTAGACTTTATTGGATCCCCAAAATATTAACGGCACATAACACATAACCAGCAAAACACACAAATGTAACAGGCAACAGAGTCTCACCCTTCCGCTGGCTCACCAGGGATTTAGAATGTCCATGCCTCAGAGCTTCCAGGGCTACTTACTCCAATCCAGGGGTGCTGCTTTTGGCGGGCACCCACCGAGACTGGAATAACGGCAGATTTAGGAAGCTGGCTGAGGTCTGCAAAGTCTGTAGCCAGGTGACCAAATTATCCCAACCTGGGTTTCTTCCTTAAGTAGTCTCTGGTATGAGGATATAATCCTGGCAGCTGGAGTCGAATCCCTAGACTGTTGATATGGTCTCCAGTCGGAACCGGAGTCCCTAGATTGAAGCCACAAGGTATCCTGATCCTCTAGCCAGCTCCTAAGAGCTTAGACTGGATCATGCACATTCATCCACAACCCCCTGGTGACTTAAAGAAATCCCTTTTATAGCCACAGCCTTCCACTTGGAAACACTGCGTCCTCATCGAATTGGTTGGACAAGATTGCTTCTCCCATTGGATGAATTTCAAGCTGCATGGATAATGCTCATTTAAATGATGTGGGAAGGGAGACTGAGGATATCTACATGGAGCCTGCAAGTCTCCGACTAGACAATGGTTACTAAGGTAATTACATTAGCAATAAACAACTACATTACAATAATTACTGGAAGGGTCTGGAGAAACAATAGTTAAGCAAACATGAGGTAATACACAAAAGAACAATACGTCTGGCTGAATGTTAAGAAACTTTAACCCATGAGAGTCCATGTCGTCACAATGACACTTATTAATATTACTTCTCTTTACACTATTAAGCTAACGTGTATCTGCAGCCGTTTTGTTACATACATCTACATATACCATATGTCCATTTAATGAAAATGACAATTAGAATAAAATACGATCCTTTCACTCTCTTCCCTACTGAATGCAATAAGAATAAACATTATCTGTACTAAAAATAATATGTAACTGTGATTGTGAAGAATGATTGTATAGACCATGGGAAGAATCGAGGAGGAGTCTCTTAGGGATATCCTAAAAAGAAGCTCAAAATGTTTCATTTCAGAGAAAAACTGAAATTTCTTTTTTTCTTTAACTGCTTAGATGCTTTATATGGAGTAAAATAAGAAGTCATTCTGAACGTGACACTAGATATTTTAGCTTTAATATTCCCTATAATATGAAGAGAACTTGAAACAGACTTTTTAAATCAAGTAATATCAATGTAATATGCCTGGTGCCAGATCTGTACTTAAAGTCATAATAAATGAAATGCATTTTGAATAATGGGGAAAAATACAAGAAATTCCTAGTGGAATTAAACCTTAGTACTAGAGGTCTGAGCGATGCGATGTTAGATATTATTACCTACCTTTGAGAAAGAGACAGTGGTTCATAGCATCCAGTGCGTGTACCGGTTGCCAGGGAAATGCTACTTTATAGGGCGAAGGGAGGACAATCTGGCAAACTGGTTGTCGTTCTGCAGCATCCAGTAGCTTTACCACACCGCTGCGGAAGAACAGAAGAACCTAGGAAGAAAACAGAAAAAGTAGTGCAAGCTTATCAAATGAGCTATTCAATATATTACACACAAGGCTCTTGATTCATCACGACAGGAGATCTTATCCCTGGTCTTGATGAGCGGTCATGGTGGCCAAATGCTTCTGATTCATGAAGAGGTGCACTCCTCTTTATAAATCTGGAGCGTTAGACAAGTGGCGTGCACCTCCATGCGCTACACCAGAAATCTTACTCCAGTCTGTCAGGAACTGGAGTGAGATTTCTGGTGGCCGGAACGTCACAGCTCGTCATGAATTAAAGAGAACACAGACTCTAGGCAGTTGCCAGCGCTGACCAGCTTCAGACCCAGGATCTCAGGGCTGCAGGGCTGTGTGTGTACTAATGACTGTTTATGGTGCCCAACCAACGACAGGCAGAATGCAATTAAAGGGTTATTCCCACCTCCAATATCCTGTTCCAATATGTAGTAGGTGTAACAATAAAAATATTAGCAAATACCTCCAATTACCTCCTACAAGCCTTCTCCCGAACTGCACCAATCCTCTGGAATGCTCTACCCAAAGAAATTAGGATGATGCACACCTTGATCAGCTTCAGACGCTCCTTAAAAACACATCTTTTTAAAGTTGGTCTATCACCCTCCCTAATCTCAGAATATTAATTCTCCTTTAAACTCCCCTGTACCCAATGCATTCCAAAAATTGCTGATGACTGGTTCACACAACCTTTTATCTATCCCCCCATTTTTTGAAGATTGCTGGACCATCGTTGTATAAGCACTTATATCACGTGTCACCACCCCTCACCCCACTGTAGATTGTAAGCTCTTACATGCAGGGTTTTCTTCATTTCTGCTTTAGTTATTGTATCTTCTATAACTGTTACTTATGTTTGTTTTTTATGAATCTCTGAATTGTAAAGTGCTGCGGAATATGTATAGAAATAAAGATTATTATTAATTAGAAATGTTGTATAGGTCTCCCTATTAGTTATGTCACTTACCTGAAGTGCAGTGCATTGCAGCTTAGGTCTCCATGGTTCTGACCACTATCAACTAACTAACTGTCACTATATGCGTGATCGTAACCATGGATACCTAAGCTACTGTAATGTCCTGCACATGAGGTAAGCGATATAGCTAATCGTGAGAAATATACTACATTTCTAATTGAAAGTATTTGCTAATTATTATTATTATTATGCCTACTATATATTGGGATAGGATCTTAGAGATGGGAATAACCCTTTAATTTCTTCACAATCAAGCAATTTTACATTATTTTTGAGCTTTCATAATTTTCCTCCCCTTCTTCCAAGAGTTATAGTTTAATTTTTTATAGCCATATGCCGAACACAAAATACATTTATTTTCTTATTTATTATTTTTGAACTGCAAAAATAGGGGTGATTTAAAGGGTCATTGAGGTTTTTTTTTAACTTTTTTAATTTTTTACTTTAATTTTTAGCTCCTTAGAAAATTTGTAACTGCCATTGTTTTGATCACTTGTTCTATACACAGCAATACCAACGTGTTGCAGAATATAGGAAATCACTGATCCTCTATGAAGTCCAGACACTGCATTGAAGGAACACCAAAAAGGTGGTGAAAGAAGTCTTTGGGGTGGATACGGATGATGCAGGGCAGATGGGATTCACATGGGTTCCTGTCTGTGAGTGTAACGCTATGTCACCTGCATAACTACCTTTATTGGATACCTGGGTATACACTCGTGACGGTTTGCACATTATGGGTATGTTAACATGTTAAGTATTTTCTGCAGACATTTCTGCATCAAAAACATGTATCTTGGCAGGAAAAATGTTGCATAAAAATGTGTTTTTGATGTGTGGTTTTTTTATGTGTTTTTTCCCCATTCGTTTTAATGGGTTAAAAATGCAGCAAATCCCCTGAGAGAATCTACAGGCTGCAGATTAAAAACTGCTTCAAATCTGCAACAAAAAAATAAGCAACTTGTGCATGAGACTTCAGAAATCTCATTCACTTATGTGGGATTAAAAATGCTCCACTTTTCATGGCAAAAATGCACAGAAAAGTGTGACGGGCAAACATCCCCTACCTGAGGGCTCATTCACAAGGTGGATTTTCACATACGAGTGCTGTCCATGATTTTCGCAGATAGCACTCATACCCATGATATTGTATGGGGCTGTGCACATGTCCGACTTTTTTCTTTTGATTGTGTGGTCTGCGGAAAATATCTGAGATCTGTTAGATTTTGATCCCAAGGGCATTGTGTCTATGAGCAAAACAGACATTACTCGGATGACATCTGAGTGCGAAACCATTTTCACTGACTGTCAGAATGGGAAAGGTAATATTTTTTTTTTAGTTTCTCAACGTACAAGAAAATTGGATGACACTTGCACAGCACTCTGATGAACGTTTAGTCAAAGTGATCAGAATAATCAGTCGTTTTTCTTGTACGTGAAAAAATTGGACGTATGAATGAGCCCTTAAGGCCGCTTTACACACAGCGACATCGCTAGTGATGTCGCTGGTGAAAGCACCCGCCCCCGTCAGTTGTGCGTCACGGGCAAATCGCTACCCGTGGCGCACAACATCGTTAACACCTGTCACACGGACTTACCTTCCCTATGACGTAGCTGTGGCCGGCGAACCGCCTCCTTTCTAAGGGTGCGGTTCATGTGGCGTCACAGCGACGTCACACGGCAGACATCCAATAGAAGCGGAGAGAGTGGAGATGAGCTGGCGGAATATCCCGCCCACCTCCTTCCTTCCTCATTGCCGGCGGCCGCAGGTACGATGTAGTTCCTCGTTCTTACGGTGTCACACATAGCAATGTGTGCTGCAGCAGGAACGATGAACAACCTGCATCCTTCAACAGCAACGATATTTGGGAAAGGAATGACGCGTCAACGATCAACGATTAGGTGAGTAATTTTGATCGTTAACGGTCGTTTCACACGCAACAACGTCGCTAACCAGGCCGGATGTGCGTCACGAATTCCGTGACCCCAACGACATCTCGTTAGCGATGTCGTTGAGTGTAAAGCGGCCTTTAGTCTGGAGGTGTGCCCTTAAAGGGAATCTGTCATCAGGTTTTTGCCACCTAATGTGAGAGCAGCATAATGTAGAGACAGAGACCCTGATTCCAGCAATGTGCCACTTAGCTGCTTATTGTACTGTAGTTTTGATGAAATCACTGCTTAATCAGCAGTAGATTATCATTAGAGAACTACTTGGTGTGCTACCAGGTAGTCCAGCATATTCATGAGCTCTGTCTAACTGCTAGATCTGCAACAGAGAAAACATTGATTTTATCAAAATGACAACAAACAGCTCAGTAAGTGACACATCACTGGAATCAAAGTCTCTGTCTCTACATTATACTGGTGACAGATTCCCTTTACTCTGAAGGCAGGCTGAAGCCAAAGCGATAATTATGTTTCTTTTCAACACCTATATATTGTTTATGGTGTACTTTTTATTACCTCTCCATAGATGAACTGATGGTAGTAATATTAGGTTTTAATTTTTGTGATCCCATTATAAAGTTTTTACCCAATGGTATATTGACCATGAGGTGGGAACAGCAGTAAAAGGAAGGAGTGTTCTAGTGGCTCCCTGTATATTTATACGGGCAGCCACCAGAACACTCCTTCTTCCTTTTACTGTATACTGCTGTTTTGTATGTTTTTTTCTATAATAGGCGTGATAAGTAGTAATATTGTGGCACAGTTTTATCTTGTTTATGCAATTGTTCAAAGAAAATGTATCCAAGGCAGCAGAGTGATCCTGATTAATCTTTTATTTGAAGAGATGGCTGCACTTCAGCTCCTGAGCCTGCGCCACCCACTTGCACGCAACATAAGATATATCAATACGTCTTATCTGGGAAGGGTTAATATTACCATAAAGCTTGGTTAAGGGTAATGCTAAAATGTGTCCAGTGTATCCTAACTACTCGACAACAGATATTGATGGAAAACAGTTTGGGAATGCTACATTTCAACATTTCTTTTATGCTCACTGACGGCAAGTCACTTCGGAGTGTGTATGTGCATATGGGGGCTGAAAGGAATGGCAGGCGGCTGAATAAACATTCGGATGACATGTATCTAAGGTGTATGGCCACCATACACACTAAATCTTGTTACAAAGAAGTAAAAGATCAGGAAAATTACCCAAGGGAAACCAGCCACAACACTTTTTGTATATTACTTGCATTTCCAAGTAATACATGGCACAGTGGCTCAGTGGTTAACACTGCAGTCTGGCAACGCTGGGATCTTGGGTTCAAATCCCACCAAGGACAACATCTACAAGGAGTTTGTATGTTCTCCCTGTGTTTGCGTGGGTTTCCTCCAGGTACTTTGGTTTCCTCCCACACTCCAAAAACATACTGATAGGGAACTTAGATTGTGAGCCCCAATGGGGACAGCGTTGCTGTTGTATGTAAAGCGCTGTGGAATTAATGGCGCTAAATAAGTATAAATATTATTTCCTCTGTGGTATCGCCCCACTTTATCTACAATAAAACATTATATTGTAATATGGTATGTATTATATTATATGTATTGTACATACAGTGCTGGACAAAAGTATTTGCACCCCTGCAATTCTGTCAGATAATACTCAGTTTCTTCTTGAGAATGAGTGCAATCACAAATTCTTTGGTATTATTATCTTCATTTAATTTGTCTTCAATGAAAAAAAAAACTAAAAATTTGTCATAAAGCGAAATTGGATATAATTCCACACCAAACATAAAAAAGGGGGTGGACAAAAGTATTGGCACTGTTTGAAAAATCATGTGAAGCTTCTCTAATTTGTGTAATTAACAGCACCTGTAACTTACCTGTGGCACCTAACAGATGTTGGCAATAACTAGATCCCACTTGCAGCCAGTTGACATGGATTAAAGTTGACTCAACCTCTGTCCGGTGTCCTTGTGTGTACCACATTGAGCATGGAGAAAAGAAAGAAGACCAAAGAACTGTCTGAAGACTTGAGAATCCAAATTGTGACTCAAAACTGGTGTCATTTGTGGGTTGAGCCTGTAAACTTCTCATTGCCCAAATGTGGCGCTCGACGAAGATACCCACCCTTACGCAACTTCTGCTGAAAATAGATCAACTGTACTATGCTGAGGAACTTTCAGCCCTTTCACATCAAAATATGCTCTCTTTCACCCAAGTCTGGAATGCTTGGCAAATCTATAGGGTTAAACCCTATTTCCTTATAGCCACAGCGCAGAGGGAGGCTGGTGAAGTAGCCCAGCAAAATGAGACAGAATAGAAGCTCTTAAGCCACATTCCCCCACCAGGGAGGTGGACGTACCACCGGTAGAGCAATGGTTACTCTTGGCACTGATGAATGGACTCTGGACCAATCCCTCTTTTTTTTTTCTCTCTCTCTCTCTCCTCCCTCTCCCATCATCCTTTTATTTCTCTCAATCTCCTGAACCCACTAACTTCCCTCCTAAAACTGAATTTCTTGAGATAAAATTTTGCTCTCTTGGCTTTCAGTTATCTTCCCCAACTTACAGTTCTTATTGTATTTACTATAAAAAAAAAAATAAAATAGTTTCATAATAATCCGGAAAACAGATTAATGTTCCAGCTTCAATCTTACCCACTATCAAATTGAAAATTTTCATTACTCGGTTTAGTTTTGATCTCACATTTAAAGTTCCAAGAAAGTGGGGAGAACTAATAGCAATGAGTTTAACTGCAATGATACTAGATCTGATCGTGTTATCTGTTGACTTTGTAATTTGACAATTGTTTCAATAAATAAAACATTAAAATAAACGAAAATCCAAATTGTGAGGAAGCATGAGCAATCTCAAGGCTACAAGTCCATCTCCAAAGACCTGAAAGTTCCTGTGTCTACGGTGCGCAGTGTCATCAAGAAGTTTAAAGCCCATGGCACTGTGGCTAACCTCCCTAGATGTGGAAGGAAAAGAAAAATTGACGAGAGAGTTCAACGCAAGATTGTGCGGATGGTGGATAAAGAACATCAACTAACATCCAAACAAGTTCAAGCTGCCCTGCAGTCCGAGGGTACAACAGTGTCAACCCGTACTATCTGCCGGCGTCTGAATGAAGAGGAATTGTATGGTAGGATACCCAGGAAAACCCCACTTCTTACCCCAAGACATAAAAAAAGCCAGGCTGGAGTTTGCCAAAACTTACCTGAGAAAGCCTAAAACGTTTTGGAAGAATGTTCTCTGGTCATGTGAGACAAAAGTAGAGCTTTTTGGGAAAAGCCATCAACATAGAGTTTACAGGAAAAAAAAAGAGGCATTCAAAGAAAAGAAAACGGTCCCTA
Source organism: Anomaloglossus baeobatrachus (assembly GCF_048569485.1). Classification (NCBI taxonomy): domain Eukaryota; kingdom Metazoa; phylum Chordata; class Amphibia; order Anura; family Aromobatidae; genus Anomaloglossus; species Anomaloglossus baeobatrachus. The sequence goes on from NC_134356.1 coordinate 529,530,780, forward strand.
CAGTCAAACATGGCGGAGGTTCCCTGATGTTTTGGGGTTGCTTTGCTGCCTCTGGCACTGGACTGCTTGACCGTGTGCATGGAATTATGAAGTCTCAAGACTACCAACAAATTTTGCAGCATAATGTAGGGCCCAGTGTGAGAAAGCTGGGTCATGGGTCTTCCAGCAGGACAATGACCCAAAACACACTTCAAAAAAGCACTAGAAAATGGTTTGATAGAAAGCACTGGAAACTACTAAAGTGGCCAGCAATGAGTCCAGACCTGAATCCCATAGAACACCTGTGGAGAGATCTCAAAATGGCAGTTTGGAGAAGGCACCCTTCAAATCTCAGGGATCTGGAGCAGTTTGCCAAAGAAGAATGGTCTAAAATTCCAGCAGAGCATTGTAAGAAACTCATTGATGGTTACCGGAAGCGGTTGTTCGCAGTTATTTTGGCTAAAGGTTGTGCAACCCAGTATTAGGCTGAGGGTGCCAATACTTTTGTCTGGCCCATTTTTGGAGTTTTGTGTGAAATGATCAATGATTTGATTTTTGTTTCATTCTCTCTTGTGTTTTTTTTATTGCAAGCAAAATAAATGAAGATAATAATACCAAAGAATTTGTGATTGCAATCATTTTCAAGAAGAAACTGAGTATTATCTGACAGAATTGCAGGGGTGCCAATACTTTTGGCCAGCACTGTATGTCATAGCTGTGTTTCTGCATTACTGTGCATCCAATATACACAATGAGACCACAGACACTGATATGGGAAGCTGGTAAATATGAGAAGATGCGTATATCAGAGGATACAGTTAACGTAGGAGAAGCGCGGGGACTTGACATTTAGATATTGATTGAAGAAGGGACATGAATCGGGGAAAAAAAACTAAGAAGACAAGAAAATAACATTCAAGATTACAAAGTGGAAAGATAAATACCAATATTTATTGAAATACAGAGGAGCACAGATATATGATTCACAGGTAAACAATAGCAAAAATGCCACATCTCAGGTGACAAACAGGCAAACATGGGGAGAATACTGATAATACACTGACAGGGGCAATGAAAGGTAAAACATAGGAACACAGAATACATGGTAAAATGATGCAAAATTATAGGCACAAAGATGTGAAACTTCATATAAAAGACTAGAACTCACACCATTAGGAAGTGAGGACACCGGGACCGCGGCACTTATAAGCTCATCTGAAGAGCCAGCGCTGTACAAATGGAGAAAGACAGTGTTATTCATTACCCACATATATACATTATACACCCCCATGCATATATAGTCCAGAATAACATCTAAAGTATCGCTGGATCCATTATGCCATCTTTAATACCTAATATTATAATGGGTGATCCCAATGTAATGTACAATATCATGTATTGTTCATAAAAAAGGCAATTATAAGGATGAATGAATTAAAAGCAACCAAACAATCAGCAGTAATGGCAGACACAGAAATGCAGCTATTAACAACCAGTAGGTGTAATAATAGCAATTCATAGGACTAATCCTGTAATCTGGAACAGAATTGTGCAGTCAGAGCCAACTACTGCACCTCGTGAAATGAATATCTATAGACCAAAAGATGAGTCCAGATCTCACCTGTCATGGAGAAGAACGAGGCTGGACGCCTTTCCTCCAGCTGCAGTCACAAGGTACAGAGACTTGTCAGTACAGCACACCATGACCCGGGCTCTTGGTACACCTGGAGGACTTCCGTAAGAAGGTAAGTGACCCAAGAAATGTAGACTGCCAATAGATTTTCCCTCTGGCAGGGCAACAACACCTAATGGGAATCCTGAGAAGGAGGAACGTGGTTTGCATCAATGTGCCTTGTCACACAGAAAACATGCCCCCGACAAACACAGCGACCCACCAGAAGGCTTCATGTCCCAAACGGTCAGTGTTTCATCTTCAAGGCCAAAAGCCAAGTATGAGGAGCAAGAACTGATGGCTGAGACTTTTATAGGAGCTGCACATGGCCAAACCACATCAGGTCTTATGTCCGTATCTAAAAAGTAAAAATATATCATTAATTCTGGTTTTGTAACTAAGGGGTACTTTGCACGCTGCGACATCGCTAGCAGATTGTAGCGATGCCGAGCGCGATAGTCCCCGCCCCCGTCGCAGATGCGATATCTTGTGATAGCTGCCGTAGCGAACATTATCGCTACGGCAGCTTCACACGCACTTACCTGCCCTGCGACGTCGCTCTGGCCAGCGAACCGCCTCCTTCCTAAGGGGGCGGGTCGTGCAGCGTCACAGCGACGTCACACGGCAGGCGGCCAATAGAAGTGGAGGGGCGGAGATGAGCGGGACGTAAAAATCCCACCCACCTGCTTCCTTCTTCATTGCAGGCGGGACGCAGGTAAGGAGATGTTCCTCGCTCCTGCGGCTTCATACACAGCGATGTGTGCTGCCGCAAGAACGAGGAACAACATCATACAGGTCGCTGCAGCGAAATTATGGAAATGACCGACGCTACACAGATCACCGATTTTCACCGCTTTTGCGATCGTTTATCGGTGCTTCTAGGCTTTACACCATGCGACGTCGTTACCGGCGCCGGATGTGCGTCACTTTCGATTTGACCCCGACGAGATCGCAGTAGCGATGTCGCAACGTGCAAAGTACCCCTAAAAGTTAAAGACTGTGCTTCCTACACAGACAACCACAGCAAAAATACGTATATGCAGGATAAGCTTTATTTAACATTGCGATCAGTAGGAGACGTACACCACTTAAGGTTATACAGACGCATTAGTGCCAAGCTGAGTTACGATGGGCCCCCCTGTGACAAGATTCTGGGGGCCAACTGATCAGCTACATGCAATATTACCCAAGCCTCATTCACAAATTTGCCTCTAAATGTAATAAAGTAAGAAAAAGACTGATGGCACTTCCTAACTCTCTAATGTGAACAGGTGCAAACTGAGTATGAAACATAGTAACAAAAAAGACAGTTGCACTCTGTAGTGCTAAGATATATGTAACAATGAATATAGGAATATAAGCATGCATTACTGCTATGGAAAACATGAAAAAAATGAGATACTTAGCACACAAAAATGGCCACTTTTATGTGAGCTCAACAGCCAACGGCGAGGCCTCGCCGTTGGCTGTTGAGCTCACATAAAAGTGGCCATTTTTGTGTGCTACCTCTTATTGTTGGGTCCCTGCCTACTCTAATGCCTCTCTTTGAGTTAAAAAAAAAAAAACATCCAATTTATGGGTGGACAGAAACCTGCAAATGAAGAATTAAAATAGCTTAAGGCTGAAGAGCAGGAATGCTCCATCAGAAGGTATGACCCTGTATCCTATGAAAAAGACTGATGACACATCCTGCCTTTCTTATGTGAACAGGTGCAAACTGAACATGAAACATAGCAACAAAAAGGAGATTGTTGCACTCTGTAGTGCTAAGATATGTAGAACAACGAATATCATCATAGTATCATAGTTTTTAAGGTTGAAGGGAGACTCTAAGTCCATCTAGTTCAACCCGTAGCCTAACATGTTGATCCAGAGGAAGGCAAAAAAAAAATAATATGAATAATAATAATATGGGAATATATACCTGCAATACTGCAAGGGGAAATGTAAAAAATGAGATACTTCGCACACAAAAATGGCCACTTTTTACATGTTTCCCATAGCAGTAATGCATGTCTATATTCCTATATTCATTGTTACACATATCTTCGCACTATAGAGCGCAGCTGTCTCTTTTTTTGAATATAATAAACTGGCATATTGCTTTTATGTGTATATTAATTTACAGGATGCTGCAGATTAGAATAGCAAAGTGAGTAATGGTATTACAAACAATGGTGTATGCTAAATGTTCATGCTTTGCTGACAGATGCCACTGTATGGCATTTGTTGGAAGCATTCATCTTAGGCTATGTGCCCACGTGTGCAGATTGCATGCAGTTTCGCTGCGATCTGCACCGCAGCGTAACTTCATGCGTCCTGCGTCCCCAGGACAATCTATGAAGATTGTGCATAATCTATGCCCAAGTGGCGTTTTAGATCGCAGCGATTTGCATGCTGCCAAATCGCTGCGTTCTAAAAAGCAACATGTCACTTCTTTCGTGCGCTCTGCATGCTGTCTCCATTCTGTCTATAGGGAGAGGCAGCATCCAGAGCGCACGAATTCTGTAGTCACCGAAACTTCAGAACGGAGCTTTTCAGCTGCGCTCTGAAGCGCACATGCAGTGACGTTACACTGCGGTGCAGAGCACACACACGTGGGCACATAGCCTTACACTTCCGAGTGTACATGTAACACATGCCTAAATTGGATATAAACACCCTTAACCCCTTAATGCTCTATAACAGATATGCACGCCATAGAGCAAAATCAGGGTGTGTGAAGCAGGCACAAGAGCAGAGTCCACACTACACAATGCAGTTGTTGGCTTTGTTACTAAACTAGCATCTACTTCTCCTGTTCACTCCTTATAGGGAATCTGTCACCAGGTTTTTGCCACCCGGAGAGCAGCATAATGTAGGAGCAGAGATCCTGATTCCAGCGAAGTGTCACTTACTGGGCTGCTTAGTGTACTTTTGATGAAGAAGGGAATTTTGTTACTTACCGTAAATTCCTTTTCTTCTAGCTCCTATTGGGAGACCCAGACGATTGGGTGTATAGCACTGCCTCCGGAGGCCACACAAAGCATTACACTTAAAAGTGTAAGGCCCCTCCCCTTCTGGCTATACACCCCCAGTGGGATCACTGGCTGTTCAGTTTTAGTGCTAAAGCAAGAAGGAGGAAAGCCAATAACTGGTTCAAACAAATTCACTCCGAAGTAACATCGGAGAACTGAAAACCATTGAACATGAACAACATGTGTACCCGAAAACAACCAAAAATCCCGAAGGACAACAGGGCGGGTGCTGGGTCTCCCAATAGGAGCTAGAAGAAAAGGAATTTACGGTAAGTAACAAAATTCCCTTCTTCTTCGGCGCTCCATTGGGAGACCCAGACGATTGGGACGTCCAAAAGCTGTCCCTGGGTGGGTAGAGAAATACCTCATGTTAGAGCTGCAAAGACAGCCCTCCCCTACGGGGAGGCAACTGCCGCCTGCAGGACTCTTCTACCTAGGCTGGCGTCCGCCGAAGCATAGGTATGCACCTGATAATGTTTGGTGAAAGTGTGCAGACTCGACCAGGTAGCTGCCTGGCACACCTGTTGAGCCGTAGCCTGGTGTCGTAATGCCCAGGACGCACCCACGGCTCTGGTTGAGTGGGCCCTGAGCCCTGAAGGAACCGGAAGCCCAGCAGAATGGTAGGCTTCAAGAATTGGTTCTTTGATCCATCGAGCCAGGGTGGCTTTGGAAGCCTGCGACCCTTTGCGCTTACCAGCGACAAGGACAAAGAGTGCATCGGAACGGCGCAGGGGCGCCGTGCGGGAAATGTAGATTCTGAGTGCTCTCACCAGATCTAACAAATGTAAATCCTTCTCATACCGATGAACTGCATGAGGACAAAAGGAAGGCAAGGAGATATCCTGATTTAGATGAAAAGAGGATACCACCTTAGGGAGAAACTCCTGAATGGGGCGCAGCACTACCTTGTCCTGGTGGAAGACCAGGAAAGGAGCCTTGGATGACAGCGCTGCTAGCTCAGACACTCTCCGAAGAGATGTGATCGCTACCAGAAAAGCCACTTTCTGTGATAGTCGAGAAAGTGAAACATCCCTCAGAGGCTCGAAAGGCGGCTTCTGGAGGGCAACTAGTACCCTGTTCAGATCCCATGGATCTAACGGCCGCTTGTACGGGGGTACGATATGACAAACCCCCTGCAGGAACGTGCGCACCTTAGAAAGTCGTGCTAGACGCTTCTGAAAAAAGACGGATAGCGCCGAGACTTGCCCTTTAAGGGAGCCGAGCGACAAACCTTTTTCTAACCCAGATTGCAGGAAAGAAAGAAAAGTCGGCAATGCAAATGGCCAGGGAGACACTCCCTGAGCAGAGCACCAGGATAAGAATATCTTCCACGTTCTGTGGTAGATCTTAGCAGACGTGGGCTTCCTAGCCTGTCTCATGGTGGCAACGACCCCTTGGGATAATCCTGAAGACGCTAGGATCCAGGACTCAATGGCCACACAGTCAGGTTCAGGGCCGCAGAATTCCGATGGAAAAACGGCCCTTGGGACAGTAAGTCTGGTCGGTCTGGTAGTGCCCACGGTTGGCCGACCGTGAGATGCCACAGATCCGGGTACCACGACCTCCTCGGCCAGTCTGGAGCGACGAGTATGACGCGGCTGCAATCGGATCTGATCTTGCGTAGCACTCTGGGCAGGAGTGCGAGAGGTGGAAACACATAAGGGAACCGGAACTGCGACCAATCTTGCACCAAGGCGTCTACCGCCAGAGCACTTTGATCGCGAGACCGCGCCATGAAAGTCGGGACCTTGTTGTTGTGCCGAGATGCCATTAAGTCGACGTCCGGCACCCCCCAGCGGCAACAGATTTCCTGAAACACGTCCGGGTGAAGGGACCACTCCCCTGCGTCCATACCCTGGCGACTGAGGAAGTCTGCTTCCCAGTTTTCCACGCCCGGGATGTGAACCGCGGATATGGTGGATGCTCTGTCCTCCACCCACATCAGAATCCGCCGGACTTCCTGGAAGGCTTGCCGACTGCGTGTCCCTCCCTGGTGGTTGATGTATGCCACCGCTGTGGAGTTGTCCGACTGAATTCGGATCTGCTTTCCTTCCAGCCACTGCTGGAAAGCTAGTAGGGCCAGATACACTGCCCTGATTTCCAGAACATTGATCTGAAGGGTGGACTCCTGCTGAGTCCACGTACCCTGAGCCCTGTGGTGGAGAAAAACTGCTCCCCACCCTGACAGACTCGCGTCTGTCGTGACTACTGCCCAGGATGGGGGTAGGAAGGATCTTCCCTGTGATAATGAGGTGGGAAGAAGCCACCATTGCAGAGAGTCCTTGGCCGTCTGGGAAAGGGAGACTTCCCTGTCCAGGGATGTTGACTTCCCGTCCCATTGGCGGAGAATGTCCCACTGAAGTGGGCGCAGATGAAACTGCGCAAACGGGACTGCCTCCATTGCTGCCACCATCTTCCCCAGGAAGTGCATGAGGCGCCTTAAGGGGTGCGACTGACCTTGAAGGAGAGACTGCACCCCTGTCTGTAGTGACCGCTGCTTGTCCAGCGGAAGCTTCACTATCGCTGAGAGAGTATGAAACTCCATGCCAAGATACGTTAGTGATTGGGTCGGTGCCAGATTGGACTTTGAAAAGTTGATGATCCACCCGAAAGTCTGGAGAGTCTCCAGCGCAACATTCAGGCTGAGTTGGCATGCCTCTTGAGAGGGTGCTTTTACAAGCAGATCGTCTAAGTAAGGGATCACCGAGTGTCCCTGAGAGTGCAAGATTACTACCACTGCCGCCATGACCTTGGTGAAAACCCGTGGGGCTGTCGCCAGACCAAATGGCAGAGCTACGAATTGAAGATGGTCGTCTCCTATCACGAAACGTAGAAAGCGTTGGTGCTCTGTAGCAATCGGCACGTGGAGATAAGCATCTTTGATGTCTATCGATGCAAGGAAATCTCCTTGAGACATTGAGGCAATGACGGAGCGGAGGGATTCCATCCGGAACCGCCTGGCGTTCACATGCTTGTTGAGCAGCTTTAGGTCCAGAACAGGACGGAATGAGCCGTCCTTTTTTGGCACCACAAAGAGATTGGAGTAAAAACCTTGCCCTTGTTCCGGAAGAGGAACAGGGATCACCACTCCTTCTGCTCTTAGAGAGCCCACCGCCTGCAGAAGGGCATCTGCGCGGTCGGGATGTGGGGAAGTTCTGAAGAACCGAGGCGGAGGACGAGAACTGAACTCTATCCTGTACCCGTGAGACAAAATGTCTGTTACCCACCGGTCCTTGACCTGTGGCAGCCAAATGTCGCAAAAGCGGGAGAGCCTGCCACCGACCGAGGATGCGGAGAGAGGAGGCCGAAAGTCATGAGGCAGCCGGCTTGGAAGCGGTTCCTCCGGTTGCTTTCTTGGGGCGTGAGTGAGCCCGCCAGGCATCTGAGCTCCTTTGCTCCTTCTGAGTCCCTTTGGACGAGGAGAATTGGGGCTTGCCCGAGCCTCGAAAGGACCGAAACCTCGACTGCCACTTCCTCTGTTGAGGTTTGCTTGATCTGGGCTGGGGTAAGGAGGAGTCCTTACCCTTGGACTGTTTAATGATCTCAGCCAATTGCTCACCAAACAGTCTGTCTCCAGATAGTGGCAAGCTGGTTAAACATTTCTTGGAAGCAGAATCTGCTTTCCATTCCTTTAACCACAAGGCTCTGCGCAAAACCACAGAGTTGGCAGACGCCATTGAGGTACGGCTCGTAGAGTCCAGGACAGCGTTGATAGCGTAAGTCGCAAACGCAGACATTTGCGAGGTTAGGGACGCTACTCGCGGCACTGCTGGACGTATGATAGAGTCCACCTGTGCCAGACCAGCTGAAATAGCTTGGAGTGCCCACACGGCCGCGAATGCTGGAGCAAACGACGCGCCGATAGCTTCATAGACAGACTTTAACCAAAGGTCCATCTGTCTGTCATTGGCATCTTTAAGTGAAGCCCCATCTTCCACTGCAACTATGGATCTAGCCGCAAGCCTGGAGATTGGGGGGTCCACCTTTGGACACTGGGTCCAGCGTTTGACCACGTCAGGGGGAAAGGGATAACGTGTATCCTTAAGACGTTTGGAGAAACGCTTGTCTGGATAAGCATGATGTTTCTGGACTGATTCTCTGAAGTCAGAGTGGTCCAGAAAAGTACTCAATTTACGCTTGGGATACCGGAAATGGAACTTCTCCTGCTGTGCAGCTGCCTCCTCTGCTGAAGGGGCTGGGGGAGAAATATCCAACAGTCTATTGATGGCCGCTATAAGGTCATTTACCATAGCGTCACCATCAGGGGTATCTAGATTGAGAGCGGTGTCAGGATTAGATTCCTGATCACCCACCTCTGTCTCCTCATACAGAGCCTCGTCTCGCTGAGACCCTGACCAGTGTGATGACGTCGAGGGTCTTTCCCAGCGAGCCCGCTTAGGCTGCCTGGGACTGTCATCCGAGTCAGAGTCTTCAGCCTGTGATGCCTGGGACCCCCTTGAAGTACGGATTAGTTCCAACTGAGGGGGACCGGGGAGCATAGACACAGCAGTGTCCATGGTCTGAGTAACTGGCCTGGACTGCAAGGTTTCCAGGATTTTTGTCATAGTCACAGACATCTTATCAGCAAAAACTGCAAATTCTGTCCCCGTCACCGGGGCAGGGTTCACAGGCGTCTCTGCCTGGGCCACTACTACCATAGACTCTGGCTGCCGAAGTGGCACAGGGATTGAACATTGCACACAATGGGGGTCATTGGAACCTGCCGGTAGATTAGCCCCACATGCGGCACAAGCAGTGCATACCGCCTGTGCCTTGGCACCCTTGCGTTTTGCGGATGACATGTTGTTGTCTCCTCAGAGCAATGTAGGGTATAAGCCAAGAAGCGCTGTACAGTGCAATATAAATATATATGGTACAGGGAAAAAATGCACCAAATAACACTGTGGCACTAGTGGGGCCAGCACTTATGTGCAGCTTACCGCCCGCATAAACGCGGGTGTGTGGTCGCCAGAGTCCCTTGTCTGAGTCCCCCAGAGCCTGTGTCCGTTCTCCAGCCAGACTGCATGCAGGAATGGCTGCCGGCGTCCTGTGGAGAGGGGCGGGCCCTGGGCGTGTTGAGACCAAGAGCGGGAAACTTGCGTCCCCACTGTGCCCAGTGAGAGGGCTGGAGTATGTAAATAAGACTCCAGCCCTCGGCGCTGACTATAGAACAGCGTCTCTCCCTTTCCCTGATTGACAGGGTGGGGGCGGGAACGAAGCAGAGCTAGGCCGCAAAAGCCGGGGACTGGATTTATGAGCGCTGCCGCCGTAAAAGCGCGGGCAGCGCGAGTCCCCGGCGCACTACAAGTCCCAGCCGCGCCGCCGCTCCCGGAGCGGCCGGCGCGGTAGTTCCCAAGACATAAAATCACTCAGCTAAGCTGCAGTGACTCTAACCCGAGCGCGCAGCGCTAATGCCCCCGGCGCACTAGCACACCCAGCAAGCCTGAAGTGTGCGTGGCCTGACTGTGCGGGGACACAGAGTACCTGAACGTTGCAGGGCCTTGTCCCTGACTGTACTCAGCTCCTCCAGCAGGGTCTCTGGGTCTGTGGATGGAGCCCGGCCTCAGGGTTTGGGGGCCGGTAAGATCCCACTTCCACAGAGCCCCTCAGGGGGATGTGGAAGGAAAGCAGCATGTGGGCTCCAGCCTCCGTACCCGCAATGGGTACCTCAACCTTACAAACCGCAAGTGGGGTGAGAAAGGAGCATGCTGGGGACCCTATATGGGCCCTCTTTTCTTCCATCCGATATAGTCAGCAGCTACTGCTGACTAAACAGTGGAGCTATGCGTGGATGTCTGACCTCCTTCGCACAAAGCTTGAAAACTGAACAGCCAGTGATCCCACTGGGGGTGTATAGCCAGAAGGGGAGGGGCCTTACACTTTTAAGTGTAATGCTTTGTGTGGCCTCCGGAGGCAGTGCTATACACCCAATCGTCTGGGTCTCCCAATGGAGCGCCGAAGAAATCACTTTTTAATCAGCAGAAGATTATCATTAGAGGACTAATAATTTTTTCCAGTTTTCAGTATATTATAAGATAGTGTATGGTGTCTTTTAAAAAACAACTCATCCTGAAAAACACAAACCTGTATACCTCTATGGTGACAGCACTTGTGTGCTCGACGCCTTATGCGGGCGTCACACGGTGCGATTGCACGAACGATCGTATCCGCCCCCGTCGTTTGTGCGTCACGGGCAAATCGCTGCCCGTGTCGCACAAAGTCGTTAAACCCCCGTCACACGTACTTACCTGCTGAGCGACGTCGCTGTGGGCGGCGAATATCCACTTCCTGAAGGGGGTGGGACGTTCGGCGTCACAGCGACGTCACACAGCGGCCGCCCAACAGAAGCGGAGGGGCGGAGATGAGCGGGACGTAAACATCCCGCCCACCTCCTTCCTTCAGCATTGCCGGCGGCCGCAGGTAAGGTGTTCATCGTTCCCGGGGTGTCACACGGAGCGATGTGTGCTGCCCCAGGTACGATGAACAACCGGCGCAAAGAAAAATAAACGATTATTTAAGAATAAACGATACACGATTTGTAACTGATTTGCGATCGTTGACAGATGCTCGTAGGTGTCACACGAAACGATGTCGCAAACGATGCCGGATATACGTCACGAAAACCGTGACCCCGACGACATATCGCACGATAGATCATCTTGTGTGACGCCCGCATTAGAGAAAGACAGTATTTAAAGAGATTTTCCCATGAACAAAGTTAATTTTAACCATTAGATCTTAGAATAATAATAATAATTTATACAATTAGATGTGTTTAAAAAAATGTTCCTGTGCTAAAATAATCTTATATATGTGTCCCTGCTATGTGCTGTGTAATGGCCGTGTCTGACCGTACAGGGACATGGTTTGATCATGCCACAGAGATAAGATGATCTCAGCACAGGAACTTTTTTTTTTTTTTTTAAATACATGCAATTGTATAAATTATTATTATTATTATTATTATTATTATAAGATCTATTGATTAAAAGCAACAATAAAATGAACATTGTTTGTGGGGAAAATCCCTTTAAGGCTCTGTGCGCACTGGGAAATGGAATTTTCTTGTGAAAATTCCGCATGTCCTCAAAGATTACCGCACCCGCGGTAAAAAACCGCGGAAACCGCATCCGAAAACCGCATGCGGTTTGCCGCGGTTTTACCGCGGTATTATTCGCGGTATTGCCGCGGTTTTGCCGCGTGCGGGTTGGGATGTGCTTTATTGCATTCAATGCAATAAAGCACATTGAAGAAAAAAAAAAAAAAAAAAAAAAGTCCTTTAATTCTGAGATAGTAGATAGACAGAAGAATAGATAGAGGGATAGATAGATAGACAGATAGATAGAGGGATAGATAGATGGAGGGATAGATAGATGACAGATCGCTGCATTTCCCACGGTCGGCAGTGAGTTCACATTACCGGCCGTGGGAAATGACCGGTAATTACCTCTGCTGTCTGCTGCATTCATTCAGCGCTGTGTCTGTGACAGTCGCGGCTGGATGTCAGCAGTGCAGGACCCTGTGGATTACGCCGGAGCTTTGTTTGGGGGGGGTTAATAAAATGGTGAACGAGGCTTGTTTGTTTTATTTAAAATAAAGGATTTTTCTGTGTCTGTGTCTTTTTCACTTTACTTACGGGTTGATCATGTCAGCTGTCACATAGACGCTGCCATGATTAAGCCTGGGGTTAATGGCGGTGGTCCCCCATCACCATTAACCCCTTGTATTACCTTGCCACCACTGCTACACGGTGGCAAGAAGAGCCGAGGACACGCCGGTATTGTCGCATATTGCATGCGACAGTACCGGGGCAGCTGCGGCTGATATTCTCGGCTGCGGGAGGGGGAATGAGGTGGGGGACATTAACCCTGCCCCTCTCCCTCCCCAGCATGAGAATACCGGGCCGCCGCTGTGTGCTTACCTCGGCTGGAAGGTAAATATGCAGCGGAGCCCACGTTCTTTTTTTTCTATATTTCCGTTTTCTTTCTATGTGTGTTCTATGTGTCTGTGTCTATGTGATCTATGTCTGTGATGTCTGTGTGGCTGTGATGTGTTTGTGTTTACTCTCTGCACGGCTTCCTCTTCCTGTAATGACATCACTTCCCTGCAAAACCGCAAGCAAGTGATGCACATTACCGGAGGTAAACCGCGAAATACCGCAGGGAATAACGCAGGAAAACGCAGTGAACCGCACAGAATTTGCTGCCTGCGTTATTCCCTGCGGGATTTCATGATTAACATTGAGTCAATGGAGGGAAATCCCGCAGCGATGTGCGGAAAAGAAGTGACATGCACTTGTTTTTGCTGCGGGATTCCCGCAGCAAAACATGCAGCTGTCAAATTCCGCCCAGTGCGCACAGGATTTTTTTTCTCCATAGGATTTGCTGGTGATTCACTGCAGAGATGTTATGAACATTTTCTGCAGCGAAACATGCAGCAAATCCGCGAAAAATCCGCGGCAAAATCCGGTAAGTGCGCACATAGCCTAATACATGCACCGTGATTTAGTAGCACCACACATCCCAAGAATGTCCCTTGTAAAGGTATGATGATTTTTGTTTTTTTAGTAGCACAATGGTTTAGAAAAATAACTGTATAGTTATATTTTTCTAAAATCGTATTTTATTTCACATTTTACTCATGATATACACAAAAAAACCTCAGTTATTTAGCACATTTACAGTATTTACCTGCTTTGTCCTTAGTCTGTTTGCCCAGTAGGTACAAGAGATGGTTCTGGCATGCATCCCAGTGCACGATTATAGCATTAGGTGCAGCTACAAGAAACAGTTATGGTTAGAGACACATCAGCACTGTATAAATTTTGTTACCAAGAGATGAAGATTAGGTTTAGGTGATGCCGCCATCTAGTGGACATGAGTAGAGTTTACATTTCAAAATAATACACGAATGTCGGTTTGCACAAAGTTTTCTGCCTAATTATTTTCAGATTCTTTAGTCGGTCTATGGTTACTTAAGAACAATTTAAAGCAATTTACAAAGTTTTAAAATTTTATTGGCAAATACATTAAGTTTATGCAAAAAGTCAATAATAACAGCGTTGACAGTTATTTTAAAAGACTTCTGCAATCTGCCCTGACCAGAGTCCTGTGAATCGATTCTCCTATTTCTTCCTAGCATGTCAGGTCAAATGGTAGGAATCTTGAAAATAAGGGGCAACACTGAAAATATTTAGCGGCATAAATTTGATGTAATGGTCAATAAGTGTAAAAACAACTACAATGCTTATAAAATGTACTTCAGCAACCACAGAAACATCTGAGTAAAAGAAGATCTAATGACTCTGAAGCAGCAAAGTTTGTGAAAACCAAAATGTGTGTGTGTGTATATATATATATATATATATAGTGCCTTGTGAAAGTATTCAGCTCCCTTGAATTTTTCAACCTTTTCCCACATTTCAGGCTTCAAACGTAAAGATAAAAAAATTTAAAGTTATGAAGAATCAACAACAAGTGGGACACAATTGTGAAGGTGAACGAAATTTATTGCTTATTTTGAACTTTTATAAAAAATAATATACTGAAAATTGGGGCATGCAATATTATTCGTCCTCTTTAAGTTAATACATTGTAGCGCCACCTTTTGCTGCGATTACTGCTGCAGTCGCTTGGGGTATGTCTCTATCAGTTTTGCACATCGAGAGACTGAAATTCTTGACCATTCTTCCTTCGCAAACAGCTGGAGCTGTGTGAAGTTGGATGGAGAGCGTTTGTGAACAGCAGTTTTCAGCTCTTTCCACAGATTCTCGATTGGATTCAGGTCTGGACTTTGACTTGGCCATTCTAACACCTGGATACATTTATTTGTGAACCATTCCATTGTAGATTTTGCTTTATGTTTGGGATCATTGTCTTGTTGGGAGACAAATCTCTGTCCCAGTCTCAGGTCTTTTGCAGACTCCAACAGGTTTTCTTCAAGAATGGTCCTGTATTTGGCTCCATCCATCTTCCCATCAATTTTAACCATCTTTCCTTTTCCCTGCTGAAGAAAAGCAGGCCCAAACCTTGATGCTGCCAGCACCATGCTTTACAGTGGGGATGGTGTGTTCAGGGTGATGAGCTGTGTTGCTTTTACACAAAACATATCGTTTGGCATTGTGACCAAATTGTTCGATTTTGGTTTCATCTGACCAGAGCACCGTCTTCCACATGTTTGGTGTGTCTCCCAGGTGGCTTGTGGCAAACTTTAAACAACATTTTTTTATGGATATCTTTGAGAAATGGCTTTCTCCTTGCCACTCTTCCATAAAGGCCAGATTTGTGCAGTGTACGACTGATTGTTGTCCTATGGACAGACTCTCCCACCTCAGCTATAGATCTCTGCAGTTCATCCAGAGTGATCATGGGCCTCTTGGCTGCATCTCTGATCAGTCTTCTTCCTTGTTTGAGATGAAAGTTTGGCTGGACGGCGAAGTCTTGGTAGATTTGCAGTGGTATGATACTCCTTCCATTTCAATATGATCGCTTCCATAGTGCTCTTTGGGATGATTAAAGTTTTGGAAATCTTTTGTAACCAAATCCAGCATTAAACTTCTCCACAACAGTATCACGGACCTGCCTGTTGTGTTCCTTGGTCTTCATGATGCTCTCTGTGCTTTAACCCCTTCAGCCCTGGGGCACTTTCCGTTTTTGCGTTTTTGTTTTTTGCTCCCCTTCTTCCGAGAGCTGTAACTTTTTTATTTTTCCGTCAATCTTGCCATATGAGGACTTGCTTTTTGCGGGACAAGTTGTACTTTTAAATGAAACCATAAGTTTTACCATATATTGTACTGGAAAACAGCAAAAAAATTCCAAGTGTGGAAAAACTGCAAAAAAAGTGTGATGGCACAATAGTTTTTGGGATGTTTTATTCACGGTGTTCACTATATGGTAAAACTGATGTGTGGGTATGATGCCTGAAAGTCGGTGCGAGTTTGTAAACACCAAACATGTATAGGTTTACTTGTATCTAAGGGGTTAAAAAAAATTCACAAGCTTGTCCTATAAAAGTGGCGCACGTTTTGCGCCATTTTCCGAAAACCGTAGAGTTCTCATTTTTTGGGATCTATGGCTCAGTGATGGCTTATTTTTTGCGTCTTGAGCTGTTGTTTCTAATGGTACCATTTTTGCGCAGATGCTACGTTTTGATCGCCTGTTATTGCATTTTGCGTAAAACTTGCGGTGACCAAAAACGTAATTTTGGCGTTTGGAATTTTTTTGCCACTACGCCGTTTACCAATCAGATTAATTGATTTTATATTTTGATAGATCGGGCATTTCTGAACGCGGCGATACCAAATATGTGTATATTTATTCATTTTTTTAACCCTTACATTTTCAATGGGGGGAAAGGGGGGTGATTTGAACTTTTAGGTTTTTTCTTTTTTTTTTTTTTTAAACTTTTTTTTATTTTACTAGTCCCCCTAGGGGGCTATAGCGATCAGCAATCCGATCGCTCTTATCTGCTGATCACAGCTATACAGCTGTAAACAGCAGATTCAGTCACTTCCTGTTTCTCTCTGCTCCCGGCCGAGGGAAAACGAAAGTGAAACTTCATAGCTGCAGGCGTCATCACATGACCCTGTGCTACGATGGCAACCACCGAAAGTCACGTGATCACTCACATGACTTCCGGTGGAGGCGGCGGTAAGTCAAAATCTTCACCGCGCGTATATACATCTCCCTGCCAGACTTTGGCAGCAAAATGTAAGGGGTTAATGTTACGGGTGGAATGCGAATCCACTCGTAACATGTAGGCACACATGTCAGCTGTTGAAAGCAGGGGGCGGGGCTTAATGGGACACGCTCCATGACGGATATATCCGTCCATGGTCGTGAAGGGGTTAAGCAGAACACTGAGACTATCACAGATCAGGTGCATTTATACGGAGAATTGATTACACACAGGTGGCTTATATTTATCATCATCAGTCATTTAGGACAACATTGGATCATTCAGAGATCCTCAATGAACTTCTGGAGTGAGTTTGCTGCACTGAAAGTAAAGGGGCCGAATAATATTGCACGCCCCAATTTTCAGCTATTTATTTTTTAAAAAAGTTTAAAATAAGCAATACATTTCGTTCAACTTCACAATTGTGTCCCACTTGTTGATTCTTCAGCATAATATTAAAATTTTTATCTTTATGTTTGAAGCCTGAAATGTGGGAAAAGGATGACAAATTCAAGGGAGCCGAATACTTTCGCATGGCACGGATATGTATATACTGTATATATATTTATTACACACAGACATATATTATATAATACAGTAAAACTGCTGCCACCTGATAAGTGACAGATTCGTTCAGAATATTACAAAATATTGGGCAACTTCATGGTTTTGATCTGAATGATAGAAGGTCAGATTAAAAGAATTTAAAGGCACACAATGATTACAGCCAAACATGGTTTAATATTCTGAATAAAACATTTTTTAAATATATATTTCATTTGCTAAGATAAGCATTATTTTACAAAGTACCAAGTAATGTTATATATACAGTGCCTTGAAAACGTATTCATACCCTAAGACCTTTTCTACATTTTTTCATGTTACATCCACAAACCTCTAAGTATTTTATAAGGATTTTCTGTGACATACCAACAGTAAATAGCAAGTATTTGTGAAGAGTAAAGGAAATGATACTTGGTTTCTAAATACTTTAAAAATATACACATCTGAAAATTGTGACATGCAATTGTATTTAGCCCACCCGAGTCAATATTTTGTAGAACCACCTTTTGCTGCAATTCCTGCTAGAAGTCTTTTGGGGTATGTCTCTACCAGCTTTACACATTTAGAAGCTCAAATTGAGGGCCATTCTTTTTCTTTGCAAAATAGATCTAGCTCAGTGAGATTGGATGGAGTCGTCTGTGAGCAGCAATTATCAAGTCTTGTCACAGATTCTCAGTGGGATTTAGGTCTGGACTGTGACTAGGCCACAAAAAAACATGGATATGCTTTGATCTAAATCATCCATAGTAGCTCTGGCAGTATGTCTAGGGTCATTGTCAGGCTAGAAGGTGACCCCAGTAGTCTCAAGTCTTTTGCAACCTTCAACAGGTTTTCCTCCAGGATTGCTCTTTATTTATTCATCTCCCCATCAACTCTGATGGCTACCTTATCATTGGTGCAGAAAATCATCTGCTCAGCATGATGCTGCTACCACCATGTTTGACTTTGGGGATGGTGTTTCAGGGTGATGTTCAGTGTTAGTTTTCTACAACACAGTGCTCTGTATGTAGCCCAATAAGGTTCTACTTTGCTTTCATCTGACCAAAGCACCTTGTTCCACATGCTAACTGTGTCCCTTACATGGCTTTTTACAAAATGCAATCAGGACTTCTTATGGTTTGTTTAGAAAATGTCTTTCTTCTTTCCATAAAGGCCAGATTTGTGAAGCATACAAGTAATAGTTGTCCTATGGACAGATTCTCCCACCTGAGCTGTGGATCTCTGCAGCTCTTCAAGGGTGACCAAGGGCCTCTTAGTTGCTTCTTGAATTATTGCTCTCCTTGCTGGGGATCTCAATCTAGGTGGACGGCCATGTCTTGGTAGGTTTGCAGTTGTGACATAATCCTTCCCTGGATGATGGATTCAACATTGTTTCGTAAGATGTTCAGAGCTTGGGCTATTTTTTATAACCTAACTCTTCTCTACTCTTCTCCACAACTTTATCCCTGACCTGTCTGTCTTGTTCCTTGGTTTTCATGATGCGGTTTTATCTCTATTGATCTCAAACAAACCTCTGAGGCCTCACAGAACAGTTGTAGTTATGCGAAGAATAACTTACACACAGGTGGGCTCAGTTTACTAATTAGCTGAATTTAGAGGCAATTGGTAACTCAAGATTTTATTTATGGTATCAGACAGCGGGCTGCATACAAATGCAAGTCACAATTTTCAGATTTATAGGTTTAAGATATTTAGAAAACCATGTAACGGTTCCTTTATACTTCACAAATACTAGCTACTTTGTGTTGGCATATCACACAAAATCAAAATAAAACATATTTAAGTTTGTGGAAATAACATGAAAAAATGCAGAACAGTTTGCGGGGTATGAAGACTTTTTCAAGGCACAGCAGTATATGATAATATAAAATATTCTCCAGCTGTCCAAATCAGCCCAAATTTTATACTACTTTGGATTTGGATTGGATCTTTAAAATATTTGGATATATTTAAAATATTACAAATTAATATTTAAAAGATTTGGACCTTTAATATATAAAGGCTGCTTTACACCAGACAATCTATCGTGCGATAGATCGTCGAGGTCACGTTTTTTGTGACGCACATCCGGCATCGCTGGCGATGCCGGCCTGTGTGACACCTCCTAGCGACGCAGTATCGCTCACAAATCGTGAGTCATGTACTGCTCGCTAGGTTCCATAATATCATTTAATTTAGTTGTTCATCGTTTCCGGGGTAGCACACGTCGCTCCGTGTGACACCCCGGGAACGATGAACAGCAGCTCACCTGCGTCACGCGGCCGCCGCCGGCTATGTGAAGGAAGGAGGTGGGCGGGATGTTTACGTCCCGCTCATCTCCGCCCCTCCGCTTCCATTGGCCGGCGGCCGTGTGACGTCGCTGTGACGCCGAACGTTCCTCCCACTCCAGGAAGTGGACGTTCGCCGCCCACAGCGTGGTCGCACGAGAGGTAAGTATGTGTGACGGGGGTTATGACTTTGTGCGACACGGGCAGCGATTTGCCCGTGACGCAAAAAGGACGGGGGCGGGTACGATCGATTGTGAAATTGCACAATCGGTCGTACCGTGTAAAGCAGCCTTTAATCTTTTTATGTATAATCTTTCTTTATTGAGTAGAAGAGAAAAATAAAGAAACATAGAAAAACGTACAAACAATCAAGGTTATGGAAGGATCATTGCAAATGATACCACATTTTGAATAACAGTTCTATATTATAATTCCGGTAATGACTTCGGATCCTTCACTGTTACCAATCTTACTTTCCTCCCTTTCTATCCCATAAGCTCCAGACTGCTGTCTGTATTTTGGTATCCCACCTTCCCGTATAACCTTGAACCTTAGCCTATCTCAATTCGTTATATTTTTATCCGTACAATTAAAAAATAATAAAAACCTTCATGAGTGACCATAGAAGAGATATAGGTAGACAAGAATGAAGTAGAAAGGAAAGCTAAGAGACAAGAAGTAAGAAAGGGGGTATCTTTCTCGGGATTGGGGGGGCTGGGAGGGGGGCCACACGCGAGTCCTATCGTTGCCTTTCTTCTGACTCTGTTTAAACTGCACCTGCTGTGCCTCAAAATACCGTATGGTACTCGTCTGAACTTTTAAATGTTATCCATGGCGTCCAAATTCTCAGATATCTTTCAGTATGTCCCTCTGCCTCTGCCATTAATTCCTCCATATGATAGATGTGTTCAAATCCTGTGTCCATTCCCTTAATGACGGGGCCTCCTGTGTTCTCCAATGTCTTGGAATCACTGCTCTTGCTGCCGCTAGACAGAACCGCAGTAAATCCTCCTTTTGGGCTTTAATTGAACTGGGGAGCATTGACAACAAGGCTATTTGTGGGGTCCATACTGATCCCTTTCCTGTTATTTTTGTATATGTTTGGAAAATTGCCTCCCAGAAAGGCTTCAATTTATCACAGTCCCACCATATATGTATCATTGTACCCTTTAGTGTTCCACATCGCCAGCACATCTCGGATACAGAAGGAAAAATTCTGTGTAGTCTCACCGGATACTGATACCATCTTGTTAGGATCTTATAATTTTTCTCCTTGGTGTATCCTGCAATTGACATTTTATGTGTAAATATGTAAGCTTTCTGTTTTTCTGCATCTGTGAATGTCGTTTCGATTTCTTCTTCCCACTTGATCATGTATGAGGGATCCGAGCTCGCAGAGGGATCTGCCTGTCCAATCATCTTATATATAAGTGACATCAGATGAGTGGGTATAGTGCCCTGCATAAATAATTTTTCAAGAGGTAGGGCCAAGCCCTCTGATATTCCGTCCATTCCTCGTGTCTTAGAGTTCACGAATGAATAGAGTTGTCTATATTCTATCCAGGATAATTTCTGGGGAGGTTCCATATTTTGCATATCCTCAAAGGATCTCAATTTAGACCCCCTAAGGGTATGATATATCCTACCATCTTGTTGTGCTCCCCATCTTAGAAATTTAGTCCGACCTACTCCCGGAGGAAAATCTGGATTGGATATGATAGGAGCAAGGAGAAAAGGGCAGCCCACCATTCCGCCTTTCTGTTTAACCTTGTCCCATGTCCTCAGTGTAGCCTTAATAAAGAGACTCGTCGCATCTGATCTCACCCCCTCCCTTGACCCCACCCATGGTAGATACCTCAGTGGAATTGATGAGCTTTCTTGTTCAAGTTTGACCCATTTCTTATTCTGGTCGTTAAAATGCCAGTCAAACATTCGGACCATCAGTGCCGCCCCATGATATCTGCGCACATCTGGTAGTCCTGCGCCCCCTACAGTGATATGCCTAGTAAGTGTGTGATATTTTATTCTAACCCTAGAGTGGCCCCATACAAATTGAGAAAGCGCAGACCTAAGTGTCTGAAAGAACCCGGTAAGGGGAAGAAGCGGAACTGCCTGAAATATATATAAAAACCGTGGGAGGATATCCATTTTAAATGTGTTTATACGGCCAAACCAGGACAAGGGTTTTTTATGGTATGACCTAAGCTCTTTAATTGTTCGTGTCAATAGCGGTAAATAGTTCTTGGAATACAGTAATTCCAACTCTGCCGGTACATTGATGCCTAGATATTTTAGAGTCTGAGGTTGCCATTTAAATGGGAAGTTACTTTGGGCTAGTGATACCTCATGGGGCTGCAGTGTGATATTTAAAGCTTCTGTTTTTGAGCCGTTAACTTTGAAATTACTTAAATCCCCAAATCTCTCGAACTCCGCTATCAAGGAGGGGAAAGATATGTGTGGCTGAGTCACATATACCAACAAGTCATCCGCATATAATTCCGTCTTGTATGTTTTCCCCCCTACATCTATACCGTGCACATTGGGATTTCTCCTAATTGCGTTGGCAAGATGCTCCATTGTAATTACATATAATAGCGGAGAAAGAGGGCACCCCTGCCTTGTTCCATTTCTGATTTGTATAGGCTTTGATAAGAAGCCATTTGCCTTTATCCTTGCCGATGGACAAGTATAAAGTGCCAATACTTTATTCAAAAAGCCAGGGCCTAACCCTATTTGTATTAAAGCCGCCCTTAAAAATCCCATTGTACTCGATCAAACGCTTTTTCTGCGTCCACTGATAATATTCCCAGGGGTTGATTCGTGCTTTTGGCGTGCGCTATGAGCAGTAAAGTGTTATTGACGTTATCTCGCGCCTCCCTACCTTGTATGAATCCTACTTGGTCTGTATCAATGATGGAGGGGAGAAGGGGAGCCAGCCTGTTAGCTAGGATCTTGGAGTATAACTTTATATCTACATTGAGTAACGATATTGGTCTGTAATTAGACACTATCATGGGGTCTTTGCCAGGTTTCGGAAGGACCGTGACATGTGCCTCCAGTGACTGAGCCGCAAAGGGTGTCTCCTCTGAGATTGCATTGAAGACCTTAGTCAGAAATGGGGTAAGCAATTCCCCAAATGTTTTATAAAATGTAGGAGAAAATCCGTCCGGCCCCGGACTCTTCCCCTTTGGAGTATTCCTGATTACCTCTCCCACCTCCTCCTCTGTGAACTGGTTTTCCAATTGTTGCACTTCCTCATTTTTCAGAGTTGGCAAAGCCGTGTCTATCATGTACCCCTTAATGCGCTCAGTCAATGCTTGTGACGACATGCCAGAGAACCTCCCTTGAATGTTATACAATTCTGAATAGAAGCCCCTCAATTCTTACAAGACCTCCGCCGGATTGCTTACCTCCCCTCCTCCCCGTCTCCGCAGGCTAGGTATCAATGTGGTGAGATTACGGGCGTGCAAAAGGTTAGACAAGGATCTACCGCATTTATTAGAATGCTGATAGAGGAAGCGTTTATAATGGTTCCCGTATCTGAGAAATCTTTCATTCAGCACTGTCCTTAGTTCCTCTCTGCATTTTGTAAGTTCTGCTAGTGCTTCTCTCAACTGTTTATTTTTGTGTGCTGTTTCCAACTTATGAATCCCGTCCAACAATTCTTTTATGCGAATATTCCTTATTTTTTTGGTGCGCGCCCCATGCTTTATCAGCACCCCTCTTATGACACACTTAAACGCCTCCCACTGCAGTGGCAACGAAGTGGGTTCCGTTTCGTGAGAGGACATGAAGACCCCTACCGTCTCCCTGATGTCATTCATACAAATTTCATCTTTGAGCAAATTATCGTTGAGTCTCCATGTCCACTCCCGTTTCCTTCCATCTGGAGGGGCAAATGCCAAAAAGACAGGGGCGTGATCGGACCAAACTATACTACCAATCGTGGGATTCGGTCTCCAAGCCAAAACACACTGACTCACTAAGAATAAATCTATGCGACTATACGAGTCATGTGGGGTGGAATAAAAGGTATAATCCCTACCCGTAGGATGCATGCTGCGCCACACGTCATTAAGGTGCATCTGATGTATGTCTCGCTTCAAAGAGGTCAATCTTTTTGTGGAGATGTTGCTCCTTCCAGCCGAGGTATCTACTAAGGGATTTAACGACAAATTAAAATCTCCCCCCAGGATCATTATTCCCTCTGCGAACTCGGATAAAACCTTTAGAAAGGCCCTGTATGTCTGTGTCTGCCCCTTATTAGGGGCATACCATCCTGCCACCGTATATACTGTGTCATAGATCCGTAGCTTGACTATAATGTATCTGCCTTCTACGTCCTGTTTTGTGTCTATAATAGAATGAGGCAGATTTCTGTGTATGGCCAGTGATACCCCCCTTGACCGAGATTCAGCGTTGGCGCTGTGGAACCATGATATATAATTGCGGTCTCTTAAGTTTGGGATATATCCCACTTTAAAATGTGTTTCTTGAAGGAGCAATATATGAACTTTCTGTTTATGCATTTCAGCTAGTATTTGAGTCCTTTTTTGTGGCGTATTAAAGCCCTTTGTGTTGAAAGATCCAAATTTTAGTTCCGCCATGTCTATATCTGGCCGTTAGACGAACAAGGGAAGGACACGTATGGACGAGGAAGCTATCAGCAAGGGGTTAGGTCAGATGAGATTTGAGAGATTTATAGTAAGGGTATAGGAAACCCCGGAACTAGCAGAAAGAATAGTAAGTTGAGATAGAAATAAAGAAGAAGAAGAGAAGAAGAGGAAGAAGAGAAACAACAAAAAAAAAAAAAAAAACACACAAAAAAACACAACAAAACTTGTTCCCAAGTATGGAAAGGTGGTGTTGGACTAAGGCACCAGTAACTATATCCTGGTGTTCCAACCCACCTACTTTGATGGGGGAGGCTGTATCTAACTATACCTTGTCCAGCACGGTATAGTACCCCCTTAAGTGCGGTAGTCTTTCCAGGGAGAGTTGCTCCCCGCCGGCGCAGATCTGCATCATCTTTCTGATCATATATTTCCCATCTATATTAACTGTATATTAACTATGTTAATCTATGAGTAAATTGAAACTTGGTCCAACATGTATTACTATGTCACTATTCTATGTACCTCTCTGACTCCTCCATACCAAATCATTGCCCCTTTTCTGCTATTTCTGCTATCTTCTACCCTTATTCCCCTTTCAAATCCAAACCCCTTTTTCAATATGACTATAACTGTAACTATAACATTAAGCCATCTTCCATATTTCAACCATATTGTCCTAATTGTATACTATCTTTAGAACAATTCAAAGTCTCTTTTCCCGTTCAGTGAGACTCCATATTCAACCGAAATCCATAGGCGCCTCTCTTCGCCTCCTCTGAGGGGCTTCTCTAGGTGCAACCCCTCCGGGAGCCCCCGGAGGCAGAAATGGCCAGTCCCGAATTGTCACTGAAGGAATTTGGAGGGCTGCAGTGAACTCAGGTATGCCCCCAGGGTGACTGAGGACGTGCATCCTTCCTGCCCTCCGGACTCTCAGGCGGAATGGGAAGCCCCAAGTGTACTGTATATTCCGTTGGCGTAATATGTCCAATAAGGGTCTCAGAGCCTTTCTCTTCTGAAGAGTCCACTTGGACAGGTCAGGTAGAATCAGAATCTTTTGTCCTTTAAAGGATATATTGTCAAGTTTCCGTGCTTGGGCCATGATGTTATCTTTCAACTTATACTTATGTACTTTGAAAATGACGTCTCTGGGGAACTCTGGATCCATTGCCTTAGGACCCAGAGCTCTAT
Source organism: Anomaloglossus baeobatrachus (assembly GCF_048569485.1). NCBI lineage: Eukaryota > Metazoa > Chordata > Amphibia > Anura > Aromobatidae > Anomaloglossus > Anomaloglossus baeobatrachus. The sequence continues at coordinate 529,555,759 of NC_134356.1, forward strand.
GAGCCCTGTCCAGCTCCAGAGGAGAGTCTTTGGGTACTTGCAGTATGTCATTGAAAATGTGGCATAGAGTCCCTTCCAAGGCTGTGTGCTCAAACGACTCAGGAATGCCGCGTACTCTAATATTATTACGCCGGTTTCTGTTTTCTGCATCATCTAACATTTCTGCCAAGTACTGAAGTTGTATATTATGAGATGCATATCCAGCCTCCTGTTCTGTTGCCTTTACTGACAGAGCCTGGACTGTGGACTCTGCTGCTGTGACTCTTTCCCCCAACTGTTGTACTTCATCTTTGAGCCCAGAGAGTTCAGCCTTATATGAATTCTCCAGTCTGGAGATATACTGCTCCATATCCTTTTTTGTGGGGATGTTTTTAAAATGAGAACTCAGCTCCCCTATAGCCCGCCATAGCTGGCTAATATCGTGGCCCACCTGCACCCCTTCCTGACTAGTGGTCTGTATCATGTCAGTGTTTGGGGATTTATCAGGGGCTGGGAAAGTGACTGCTGTTATATTTGGTTGCAGCATTGTATGTGTCTGAACTTGGGGGCCTGCTGCATACTCCGTTCTGCTCCCTTCTTTAGCCCCCTCCTCTCCTATGCTCTCAGCCCGCTTCTCCTCGGGCATTGAATGGTATCCTCCCCCACTGCCTGTCAGCCCTCTTGGCTCCGGCGTCTCGGCGCCATTTTGCTCTTCTAGCGCGGCCGCCCCACTTGCTCCATCATCCCTGGGCTGGCCTGCACTCACCGCTCCCCGTGCTGCCTCCACCTTCTTCGCTTCCTCCGCCGCCCGCGTCGCCCGCTCAGCTTCTTCCATCTCTGCAGCCGCCGTCATCTCTCTGCAGGACGCGCGGCTGCTTCTAGTGGTTATTGCAGCGTCAGCCATATTGGGGTCGGGTCCTGCTGGTGCTGTCCGCACCATATACCGGCGAATACTCTGACCTGAGGCTTTTGCACGGGATGAGGTGGGCTGGGGGTCTTCCTTCTTCTTTCTGTTGCCCATTCGTTGCTTTAGGTGTCCTGAATTGTTGCTCTAACTTGATGCATCCCCGCGCCGGCTGAGGAGCTGAAGTGTCACACGTCTTTATCCCTCCATGGCCAGGCTAGCCTTTAATCTTTTTCAACCTTTTTCACTTTTTTTCCCTGAACATTAATCATATAATTTCATATACAAAGAAGAAAAATACAAACTAATTAATGATCAATCCCTCCCATCTTATACCCCATTCCTCACATATTGAATAAAACATTTTACCACTTTGGCATTAATATATTCAAAGAGACCTAAAGGTCCCACTCTTATACATAACAATCAGAGTTGGAGTAAATTGTTTCCAGGATCCTGCCCAACAATCCAGTGAGTAATCAGCGGCTGCTGAACAGAAGACTGGAAAACCGCATCCTACCTTCACGGCATCCATGGCTTTTCTTTTGATTAGTTGACCTGGTGCGACGTCACATATGCATCACACAACGGAGACATTGGCCGGCTAATCAAAAGAAGAGCAGCAGATGCCTTCAAGTAAAAAGCAGTTTCTCAGGGCTCTCGTCGGCCACCACAGAGTCTAATAACATTGCACGCTTACCTAAGTTTATCTGTTCTGAGCTGCTGTGCATCATTTTATTACGCTGAAGAAAATGAAACATGGTGTTCCTAATAAAAGAGAATGGGTTCAATTCTAACTCTAGTCGCATGGAGAACATGCACAATGCTACAGTCAATGCTTTTCAGATTAGCCAAAAGAAAACAAACATGAACATAATATACATATAACATTTAGAGAAATATTTCTGTACAAAAGCAGCAGAGCTGAATTTGTCATATTACTCTACTACCAAAGGAAAGGAGGAGATCCAGCTAACAGAACTAATATGAACGTTTAAACATAGAATCTTTATTGTAATCCATTAAAGGAGAAAAACCATATACACTTTGCGAAGAGGTGAGGGTGGAAAACCCTCCGTGGAAAACCAATGAGTTTCAAACACTGTGGCATTCTTAATCCTTGTATATAACAAATGCATCGTGGGTGGCGACCTATATATCCAATAGAAAATGCCTATGATTGAGGAAGTATGTCCGAAACGCGTAAGGCAGGGCTGGATGCCTGGATTACGCAATTTTAAAAAAGGATTTTAATGTGTCAATAAAGTCTTGAAGAATTTTATGAGGAACAGTGTTTGCGGGATTCCTATGATCTATATATCCACTTGTTCAAAAATTGACAACAACAGATGAAGCTACATGTTCAATTGCATAAATGATAAGTGGGCTTTACACGCAACAACATTGCTAACGAGATGTCATTGGGGTCACGGAATTCGTGACGCACATCCGGCCTCGTTAGCGATGTCATTGCATGTGAAATGCACGAACGACCGTTAACAATCAAAATTACTTACCTAATCGTTGATCGTTGACACGTAGTTCTAATCTCAATTATCGTTGCTGTTGCAGGACGCGGGTTGTTCATCGTTCCTGAGGCAGCACACATCGCTACGTGTGACACCCCAGGAATGACGTACAACACCGCACCTGCGTCCTCCGGCAATGAGGAAGGAAGGAAGGAGGTGGGCGGGATGTTCCCCCCGCTCATCTCCGCCCCTCGGCTTCTATTGGGCGGCTGCTTAGTGATGCCGCTGTGACACCGAACGAACCGCCCCCTTAAAAGGACAGATTGTTCGGCGGCCACAGCGACGTCGGTGAAGAGATAATTGCATGTGACTCTGCCGTAGCAATATTGTTCGCTACGGCAACGATCACCCCTTGACGCACCACCGACGTGGGCGGGTGCTATCGCTCACGACATCATTAGTGTCAAGCGTGTAAAGCCTGCTATAGTATTTGAAATATTTCGATTATGAATTAGAATCAGGGGTGGACATACTGAGGGTGCAGTTGGGGCATCTGCGTCAGGGCTCAGAGGTGGATAGGTTGCTTCAGACATTGGTGCCCACTTAAGTTGGATGTGAATCCAAAGACGCTGTTCCGGCTGAAATGTATTGCAGTGCAAAGACCTGCCAGTCCCTGCACTGCAATACACACTGCCAGGAAATTAGAGGCTGACAGCTGCCGTCGGCGTTTTTTTTTTAAATGTGTTGAGAAAGAACAGGCAATATTAGCATTGGAAGGGGCACAGGATGGGGGAAATTATAACAAGGAGCTCAGGATGGGGGGGGGGGCATTATTCCATGAAGGAGGCCAAGATGGAGGACAATGTATTATGATGGGGCCCATGATGGGAGGACAATTTACTATGAAGGGGTCCAGGATGAGGGAAATTATACCATGAAGGTGCCCAGGATGGGGGCATTATACCGTGAAGCAGCCCAAGGTGGGGGACATTATACCATGAAGAGCGCCACTATACTATCAAATTATACCAAGAAAGAGTTGGTGTCTGAGAGGGCGGCGCATGCGCCCTCGTTTCTTCACAGCCCGTTGTGACCGCGGGAGCGCGCGCAATTAGAACAGGACAGAACAGCTGACCGGAGGACGCGATTACCTGCTGCTCCTGTATCGTGCCGCCCCAGGACACCGGGCCAACACACCAGCCGGTGTGACATCGCTGTGGCGCCGCCCTCTCAGACACCAAGTTGTGTAATGCGGGGGCTTCAGAAACATGGCGCCGGAGATAAAAGCTATGCGCAGAGGCCCACTCCGGCGCCATGTTTCTGAAGATTAGATATTTACATACAGCCAGAGGGAGGGAGGGAGGAACAGGCGGCGCGGGGGGGCAGGGAACACGTGCATAACCCGCCCGGACATCAGGAGAGAGGGAGGAACAGGCTGGTTCATAAAATGTATCGTGCATTTTCTCCTGAGTACGCAGATACCCCATATGTGGTGGAAATCAAATGTTTGGGCACACGGCAGGACTCGGAAGGCAAGGAGCGCCATTTCACAGCAAAATTGGTTGGAATTATTAGCGGACGCTATGTTGCGTTTGGAGACCCCCTGAAGTGCCTAAACAATGGAGCTCCCCCACAATTGACCCCATTTTGGAAACTAGACCCCTCATGGAATTTATCTAGCTGTTTAGGGAGCACTTTGAACCCCTGGAGGCTTCACAAACGTTTGTAATGTTGAGCCGTGAAAATATTTTATTTTTTTTACCACAAAATTGTTTTTTCAAACAGGTAGCTTTTTTTCCACAAGGGTATCAGGAAAAAATGCACCATAAAATGTATTGTGCAATTTCTCCTGAGTACGACGATACCTCATATGTGGTGGAAATCAATTGTTTGGGCGTACGGCGGGGCTCAGAAGAGAAGGAGCGCCATTTCACAGTAAAATTGATTGGAATTATTAGCAGACGCCATGTTTCATTTGGAGACCCCCTGAGGTGCCTAAACAATGGAGCTCCCCCACATGTGATCCCATTTTGGAAACTAGACCCCCCCCATACAAAAAAAATTAGTTTGGCGAAATAAAAAATACAGACATCAGTAGAAAAAAAAAAAAAAAATGAGCGCCTGCCAAGACCAGTGCCAAACGTGAGAGCAATGCACGAGTCTCGCATCGCATCATCCACTGCAGTCTGGAAGCGAGCAACTGCGCTGGATAATGCGATGCGAGAGGGCGGGGCGGCAGATGAGAAAGGGCGCAGCGGATGGAAGATGGGAAAGGGCGCAGAGGATGGAGGAGCGGCAGAGGATGGGAAAGGGCGCAGCGGATGGATGATGGGAAATGGCGCAGCGGATGGATGGGAAATGGCGCAGCGGATGGAGGAGCGGCAGAGGATGGGGGGGGGTGTGAGATGGGGATACCTACCTTACAGGATGGATCTAGGCAGCAGGATCACAGCAGACAGAAGAGACAGCAGACAGAAGAGGCAGCAGATGAAGGAGGCAACAGATCGAGGAGGGTGAGAGGGGGCAGTAGATGGAAAATGGGAGAGAGCAGGCAGCAGATCGGGGAGGGGGGCAGAGTCTGATGGGAGAGAGAGATGGCACATGTAGGGGAAGGGAGGGGGGCTTGCAGCACATGTAGGGGGAGGGAGGGGGGCTTGCAGCACATGTAGGGGGAGGGAGGGGGGCTTGCAGCACATGTAGGGGGAGGGAGGGGGGCTTGCAGCACATGTAGGGGGAGGGAGGGGGGCTTGCAGCACATGTAGGGGGAGGGAGGGGGGCTTGCAGCACATGTAGGGGGAGGGTGGCTGGCTTGCAGCACATGTAGGGGGAGGGTGGCTTGCAGCACATGTGCTGCAAGCCAGCCACCCTCCCCCCACATGTGCTGCAAGCCAGCCACCCTCCCCCCACATGTGCTGCAAGCCAGCCACCCTCCCCCCACATGTGCTGCAAGCCAGCCACCCTCCCCCCACGTGGGGGGAGGGTGGCTTGCAGCACATGGAGGGATAGGTGGTGTGGCGATGGAGAAGGGGCAGCCGATGAAGGAGGCGGCGGCCGCCGCCGATCGGGGGCAGCAGCGGCTGAAAAAGGTGGGTGCGACGGCGGCGGGGACAGTGGCGAGCATGGCGGCGGGGACGGCGGTGGATCGGGAGCGGCGGCGGGGACGGCGGTGGATCGGGAGCGGCGGCGGGGACGGCGGTGGATCGGGAGCATGGCGGCGGGGACGGCGGTGGATCGGGAGCGGCGGCGGAGACAGCGGTGCAGCGGGAGCATGGCGGCGGGGACGGCGGTGGATCGGGAGCGGCGGCGGAGACAGCGGTGCAGCGGGAGCATGGCGGCGGGGACGTCGGTGGATCGGGAGCGGCGGCGGAGACAGCGGTGCAGCGGGAGCATGGCGGCGGGGACGGCGGTGGAGCGGGAGCATGGCGGCGGGGACGGCGGTGGATCGGGAGCGGCGGCGGAGACAGCGGTGCAGCGGGAGTATGGCGGCGGGGACGTCGGTGGATCGGGAGCGGCGGCGGAGACAGCGGTGCAGCGGGAGCATGGCGGCGGGGACGGCGGTGGAGCGGGAGCATGGCGGCGGGGACGGCGGTGGATCGGGAGCGGCGGCGGAGACAGCGGTGCAGCGGGAGAATGGCGGCGGGGACGGCGGTGCAGCGGGAGCATGGCGGCGGGGACGGCGGTGCAGCGGGAGCATGGCGGCGGGGACGGCGGTGGATCGGGAGCGGCGGCGGAGACAGCGGTGCAGCGGGAGCATGGCGGCGGGGACGGCGGTGGATCGGGAGCGGCGGCGGAGACAGCGGTGCAGCGGGAGCATGGCGGCGGGGACAGCGGTGGAGCGGGAGCATGGCGGCGGAGACAGCGGTGCATCGGGAGCATGGCGGCGGGGACAGCGGTGAAGCGGCAGCAGCGGCGGGGCGATCGGAGACAGCGGCAGCAGCGGCGGGGCGATCGGAGACAGCGGCGGGGACAGCGGTGAAGCGGGAGCAGCGGCGGGGCGATCGGAGACAGCGGCGGTGAAGCGGGAGCAGCGGCGGGGCGATCGGAGACAGCGGCGGTGAAGCGGGAGCAGCGGCGGGGACAGCGGTGAAGCGGGAGCAGCGGCGGGGCGATCGGGGACAGGGGCGGGCGGCGGGGCGATCGGGGACAGGGGCGGGCGGCGGGGACAACAACTTACCGCTCTCCTCGGCTTCCAGGGACGGTCACAGGCCGCAGATCCACATTGATTGGAGAGAGCGGTCACAAGACCGGTCTCTCCAATCAGAGCTGGGGGTGGGTGAAGCATCGATCACCCAGCTCCAGCCAATGGCCAGTGCTACAGCAGCACTGATCAGGGCTGGATTTCAATGTTCCAGCCATTTTCAATGGCTGGAACATTACAGTGGCTGTAATTGGCTGAGCGGCGTTCGTCAGCCAATCACAGCCTCTGTAGGTTCGGGGAGGAGGCACCACCCCTCCTGACGTCAGGCAGAGGTCCCCTCCTTCCCGAATCCACCGTTTAAGTAAATAAATTTCACTCCCCGGGGCTCCGGGACCGCGATTTCGCCAGGACGTACTGAGTACGTCATGGGTCCTTTAGCACCATGTCACCATGACGTACTCAGTACGTCCAAGGTCGTTAAGGGGTTAATTGTTTTTATTACATTTATTCCTTCTTTTTTATTTTTGTTTATTAATAAATTATATTCTTATGCCTATGTCAACTATATTAAGTGGCTGCCAGTATATGTAATTAAGTATGAATCACCTGCTGTTGTGCCATCTACTTTTTGAACAAGTGGATATGTACAGTGAGGAAAATAAGTATTTCAGGCAATGACGATTTTGTAAGTTTTCCCACCTACAAAGAATGGAGAGTTCTAGAATGTTTATTGTAGGTACAATTAAACTGTGAGAGACAGAATCCCTCCCGCAAAAAAATCAAGAAAATCACATACTATGATATTTAAATAATTAATTTGAATTTTATTGCATTAAATAAGTATTTGATATAACAGAAAAATATAAATTAATATTTGGTCCAGAAAACTTTATTTGCAATTACAGAGGTCAGATGTTTCCTGTAATTCTTGACCAACTTTGCACACACTGCAGCAGGGATTTTGACCTACTTCTACTTACAGATCTTCTCCAAATCTTTCAGGTTTTGGGGCTGTTGCTGGGCAACATTGAGTTTCAGGTGCCTCCAAAGATTTTCTATTGGGTTCAGGTCTGAAGAATGGCTAGGCCACTACAGGACCTTGAAATTCTTCTTACAGAGCCATTTCTTACCTGCCCCTGGCTGTGTGTTTTGGGTCACTGTCATGCTGGAAGACCCAGCCACAGCCCATCTTCAATGCTCTAACTGAGGAAAAAAGGTTGTTGATCAAAATCTTGCAATACATAACCCCATTCATCCTCCCTTCAATATGGTGCAGTCATCCTGTCCCCTTCGCAAAAAAGAACCCCAATGCTTCACGGTTGGGACAGTGTTCTTAAAGTTGTACTAAAGCGGGCTTTATACGCTACGATATCGTTAATGAATTATTGTCGGGGTCACGGTGTTTATGACGCACATTCGGCGTCATTAACGATATCGCAGTGTGTGACACTTATGTGCGACCTTAAACGATCACAAAAGCGGCCAAAATCATTTGCCGCGGAAAGGTCGTCCTGAAACATAAAATCGTTTTCTTCTTATTAACGATGTTGTTCATCGTTCCTGCGGCACCACACATCGCTGTGTGTGACACCGCAGGAGCGACGAACATCTCCTTACCTGCCTCCATCGGCAGTGCGGAAGAAAAGAGGTGGGTGGGATGTTACGTCCCGCTCATCTCCGCCCCTCCGCTTCTATTGGACGTCTGCCGTGTGACGTCGCTGTGACGCCGAACGAACCGCCCCCTTAGAAAGGAGGCGGTTCGCTGGCCAGAGCGACGTCGCTAGGCAGATAAGTCCCTGTGACGCTGCCGTAGCGATAACGTTCGCTACGGCACCGATTACAACATATCGCACATACGACGGGGGCGGGTGTTATTGCGCTCGACATCGCTAGCAATTGCTAGCGATGTCGCAGCATGTAAACCCTGCTTTATTCTTCTTCTTCCTCCAAAGACGGCAAGTGGAATTGATTGCAATCTAGTTTGGTCTCATCTGACCGCATGCCTCATCTGGATCATCCAGATGGTTATTGTCGGACTTCAAATGGGCTTGGCGTAAGTGCTGGCGTAAGTATGGGGACCATGTGTGCCCTGCAGGATTTTAATCCATGATTGCGTAGTGTGTTACTGACTAGTCTGTCAGACTGTTGTCCCAGCTCTCTTCAGGTCAGGTCCTTCTGTATAGCTCTGGGCTGATTCCTGACCTTTGTCAGAATCATCCATACACCAAGAGGCAAAATATTGCATGGAGCTTCAGATCAAGTCAGATTGACAATCATCTTGTGTTTCTTCTATTTCCTAATAATTGTGCGAACAGTTGTTGCCTTCTCAGAAGCTGATTGCCTATTGTCCTGTAGCCAATCCAAACTTGTCCAGGTCTACAATTTTGTCCTTGGTGTCCTTAGACACTCTTTGGTCTTGGCCATGCTGGAGAGGTTGGAGTGTGATTGATTGATTGATTGAGTGTGTGGAAAGGTGTCTTTTATGCAGGTAACGGGTTCAAACATATACAAGTAATGAGTGCAGAGTAGGAGTTTCTTAAAGGAAAAATAACAGGTCTGTGAGAGCCAAAATTCTTGCTGGTTGGTAGGTGATCAAATACTTATTTCATGCAATAAAATGCAAATTAATGGTGTAAAAATCATACAAGGTGATTTTCTGGATTTTTTGGGGGTTCTGTCTGTCACAGTTGACCTGTACTATGATAAAAATTACAGACGTCTCCATTCTTTGTAGGTGGGACAACTTGCAAAATCGGCAGTGTATCAAATACTTATTTTCCCCACTGTAGGTCCCTATGCATGATGCATTTTTAATATACCAGGATCAAGAATTCCAGTGAGTATGAAACTCATTGGTGTTTTTCAGAGGGTTTTCCCACCTCACCCCTTCATAAAGTGTGTATGGTTTTACTCTTTTAATGGATTACAAATTAAGATTCTATCTTTAAATGTTCTAATTAATTCTGGAAGCTGGACCTCCTCCTTTCTTGTGGCATATATACCTAAACACTATGCAGTGGCATATTTACAAGCTTTCCCACGGTTTGCATCAATTGAGAAAGGGTCAACTGGAATCTTTGTCTTGTCCATATTACTCTATTCTATGCATTTACACTGTGCACCAAACCTCTGGTACAAAGAGTAATTGTTAATGTATTTGCAGTGGCATATTTCTGTTTATTAAAAAGAACAGGACTCTGTTTTTATTTTTCAATTTCTACTCTCTGTTGCACAGAGCATAAAATTTAGGTTAGAATTTGTTATTATTTAAAGGGGATATCAGGGACTTTAAAAATAAAAATATGCTTAAGCACTATGAGGCAGGCAGTTGCTACCTCCCTGCCTGTTGTGCCTGGTGCCGTTCTTTGGTAACTACAGCTCCTGCCAGCGATTCAGTTGCCTCTGCCGACATCGTGTCAACAGGGCGGTGTGTTCTCATCAGCTCTTCTCTGTAAATGGCACTGGTCAGCCGTTGTCATGCTAAATGACAGCAGTCTCCCCTAGTTAGGCAGCAGGGAGATGGCTGTCAATCAGCATGATGTTGGCTGTCCCACCCCGTCTACACAGCAGAGTAGAAAAGAAGACTCCGCTCTGTTGATGGAGCCACTGTATCTCTGGATGGAGCAGTCTGTGACCGCTCTGTGTGGGCAAAGAATGGACTTGGGTACAATAGGCAGGTAGTTAGCAACTACCTGCCTGTTAGTGCTTAGGCACATTTTTATTTGTTTTATTTATTTATTTATTTTTAACAGTCTCGTATATATACCCTTTCACTGTGAGTTACCAAATATTTGTCTCTGAGAACATGTACTTCTCCCCCTGCATTAGACTGACCAATCACAAGCAGGCAGTGTCATACAGAGGAGAAAAGAATACGTCTTCCTTTCCTCACTGATCTCTGCAAAGTTCAGCTATGAATCATTACACCTGAAAACTGCATGTGGCGTATGGGGACACTAATGTAGAGCACATATAAAGGTATTCTCCTATCCATTGTTTGTCTTGTTTACCTTGACATCCTTCCATTTTGGGTCTTTGGTAAATCTAAGGTCATATACTTTTCATACATTCCCATAAATACTGAATTTTGTTGATCCAACTGTTGAGAACTGATCAAGTGATTCTGTCCAGTGCCAAACACATTGCAGTCTTCATTCTTCTGCACAGCCTCCTGCACACTTCTGAAGATGCTGCCTGAGTGAGAAAACAACACAGTAAGCTTCACACAGGCATATGTCACGATCCTTATACAGACCACAATGCCCGGAACGACTGCAAGTCATGAGGCTGTAACTTTGTGTTGGGAGGCCAGTGGAAAGTACAGGCAATAAAGTCCGTATAAGGTGCCGGCCTTAATGCTGGGTGTTTTACAGTATTATTACAGCAATTTTAACTAGGCCCTGTCAACAAATCAGAAGTGAACAATTTATGCACTTAAGGGTACTTTACACGCTGCGACATCGCTACCGATATATCGTTGGGGTCACGTCGTTAGTGACGCACATCCAGCGCCGGTAGCGACATCGCAGCATGTAACACAAAGGAGCGACGATCAACGATCGCAAAATCATCCAAAAACGGTGATCGTTGACACGTCGCTCCTTTCCTTAATATCATTGCTGCTGCAGGTATAATATTGTTTGTCGTTCCTGTGGCAGCACACATCACTATGTGTGACACCGCAGAAGCGACGAACATCTCGAACATCTCCTTACCTGCGTCCACAGGCAATGCGGAAGGAAGGAGGTGGGCAGGATGTTACGTCCCACTCATCTCCGCCCCTCCGCTTCTATTGGACGGCCGCTTAGTGACGTCGCGGTGACGCTGAACGCACCTCCCCCTTGAAGGAGGGATTGTTCGACGGTCACAGCGACGTCGCTTAAAAGGTATTTGCGTGTGACGCTGCCGTAGCGATAATGTTCGCTACGGCAGCGATCACCAAATGTCGCACATACGACGGGGGCGGGTGCTATCGCGCTCGACATCGCTAGCAATCGCTAGCAATGTCACAGTGTGTAAAGCACCCTTTATTTTATTCCTATTGCATTCCCTTAGTATTCCTATTATTTTTTTTGTTTTTTTAAATCAGCTACATGGTCTAGAAAGATGGGCCTTTTTTTAGTGTTGTTTTCTGGTTTGTTAAACTATGACAAGGGGTACGGTTGACAGTGTAAAAATGCAGAGCAACCTAAAGACACCCCCAGGGAAATCAGTGTACACTACCACCTTGGTAAAAAAAAAAAAAAACAACCCACAAAAATTAGTCCTATGTCTCGTGAAATATATGGCAAATTTATAAAAAATAAAAAAATAAATGTACTCAGGGAATCAGTGGGAATAAAATAAAAGGAAAACCTGGCCACTTTAGAGCTTGTGAAAGGTCCACTTTAAAGCATATTTTGTGTGTTTATTAATGGGTTTGTCTTAAGAATGTAAGTCAACTAAGTGATCACTAGGGCTCCAGCTACTGGCACCTGCACAATTTCTGAATACAAGGTTCTGCGGAGCCCTGTCTGTGTGGGGTGAAGTGTGCACATACCTACTCCCTTTTTAAGTAAAAAAAAAAATGGTATTACACTATTTAATACCCTTTCCCAAACTCATCGTTCATGTACAGCGGATGTTGGAAGCCTGTGTATGGACCAGGTGTCATGCAGAGAAAATGTAAAGGAAGTCCATAGGGATAAGGAAAGGGGAGAGGGATCACCACCTCACACTCACCAGTGTCTGATCCCTGCACTCCCTAATGTCCCTAGACAGGTCCTTCCCCCTGTGTGCGATCACGTGCCTAGGCCCTGGCTGACCCTTTGCACTGACTAGTGAGGAGGCCTGCAAGATACTAGTCTTATGACTAATATAAACACAACACGAGGAATGGGAGACAAACAAGTGAGACATATTCAACACAACAACTATTATTCTTCTCCAGAGAAGGATCCACTGCAGCCACTGGAAAGGATAACCACTGCTTTCTCCTTCACAGGTCAGCATAGAATGAACTATAGCCAGCAGAGATGAGAATAAGGAGTGGGCTTATATAGCAGAAGGGAGTGGCGGCAGCTGGGATTAACAACTACATGTCAATCACAGCTGGATAGAAAGGGAACATTAATCCCTTCAGCACCAAATGGAATTAAGTAAGCTCCTACTCAGGATAAATACAAAGAAGATCTGCGGTCAACTAAACATTGAGACCTTTTGATGCCAGATCCCTCCAAGGTCTCATCAGGACACGACACACTTGTGACACCAGGCTCAGAATTGAGCCCACTCTGTAGATGTCATGTGTATATTGCATTCTTTAGCTAGCGCCTACCAATAACAGCAGCAATTGAAGCTAGCTCTCAACCTCTGCTGTTAATCTATGACAGAAGTATTTACGTTTTGCGATCTCCAACGACGGGTGGTGTCAGGTCAATTTCAATGGCAGCCGGAAGATTACTGTTGGAATGCATTACAGCTATCTTAGTACTCCTATGTTTGGCTTCATGGAAGACCCTTATAAACTTATAGTCCAAATTGACATCAGGCTGTAGTATTCAGTCATCACATTGACTGAGAACCCTCAGATTAAACTTTAATCCAGAAAATTATCATTCATGGACACTGATGATTCCACAGAGAAATCTATATACTTTTTTCATTTCAAAGTCATATCACAAATTCTTTCCATGGCAAACAAATACAGAGATAGATTTCAAATACTCACTGTAATAAGTTCAATATAAAGTTCAAGAATAGTATCGGAGACCCTGCAGAGTGGATTAGACATGGAACAGCACACGTGGATGTTTTGATGCTTGAGGAAGGGATCACGTTCCCAAAATGTCTGCGTCTGTTACTCCATGTCAAATCCACTGTGTGCGGTGTCTCATATGCTATTCATAGACTTTTATTGGCCAGGTTGCGTTCAATATTTGAGATCTAGCTCTGCATTTGTTTGCCATGGAGAGAATTTGTGATATGGCTTTCAAATCAAATCATTATTTTTTCACAATTCAGTCATCAGTGTCCGTGAATAATTGTTACTTCAATATATACTACAAGTGATAAAACGATCGCAGATTCAAGTCCTTAAGGAGGACTCAAAAATAAGTGAAAATTACTGTCATTTAAAAATAGTTTTAAAAATATGGAAAAAAAACCTAAAATGTCAATATGTAACATTATTTCTCCTATAGAATAAATTCCATAAGGAAACATTTTAGAAGTAAAGAGATTTGACACTACTGTATACATTACAATGTACTCACATAAGCGACACCGAAAGAAAAGACTGAGAATTCTTTATAGCAATAGAACACTTAAAGGGAACTAATCACCAGGATTTTCGTATATAACCTAAGTATTGCATAAATAATATACAATCAAAGTAACTTTTCACTTCCAGGACCTGTGGTGAGGTCATACCCATGTGACCAGAATGGGCGGGGCCTCAGCAATTAGCAAAATGTTGCTTTGTGGTACCAGCTTTGTTGGCTATAATACTTATGCTAATTCTAACAGTGGGAGGAGATAAGTATGAATACCCCCCAGATATTATCTGATCCTCAGCTGCTGTCACTCAACAAGCTGCTGATTTTATAAACTTTACTTTCTTGGGTTTCAAAGCCTAAACATCCGAGGTCACCACTAAAGGTATGTAGATAATCATCCGGATAGTGCCAGTATAGCACTCGTTTAGGTTATATACGAAAATCCTGGTGATTGGTTCCCTTTAAAAAGAACACAAAGGAAGACAGGAACGTGTAGGTATGGCCATACAGATACCATGGAGCCAATTCATTAAGACTGACATTGCACAAGCCAACCTTACTGAATGCCAAATGTCACAATATTCTGCAAAACGTCTGAGCTGTGCAAAAATATTGTGAGTTAAGGGTTTTTTTGTGCCAGATTTCTAGTGCAAACACCTTAATTAATCAGACCCATAATGCCTCATCTCAAGCTCATTAATCACGTAAACCAACAATGGTCTAAAACATAGATGAAACATTGTCCCAATCAAAATGCAAACATGATTGTTGAAATTTGCAAAAAAGAATGGTTTTCCTTGCTCTTAGGAATATGCACATTGTAGATTCAGACTGAAGGCAGCAAAACTACAAAAAGCCTTATTTGGAAACAAGGAATAAAGAAACATGTGTGTAACAAAACAGAATTTATGTTAAACCTTTTTTTGGAATCTAAACCTGCACCTTTTATTCTGATGACAGCTTTATACATCTGTATCAAATGAGGCTAATTAGGACCGGATAAAAATGCCGGCGTTTTAGTAATCTATGTGGAATCCATAAGAAGCGTGGTCCCGGGACCTGGTGTGTTATGGAAGCGCACTCCTAGGACAACATAGGTCCCATGCTCCTCTGATAAGGTAACATCAGTATATGATTTGGGGATACATATAGTAAAGTCTTTTCTCTACTTGAGCACCACTTAGACTGGTTAGTAGCTCATTATACCTTTTGTCATACTACAGCCTCCAAATGGTAATTTTCCCCTGATGAATCGATAAGAGGAAACGCGTTGGGAAGAAAACAAGGAGGGCTATGAGCATATTCTAACTATTATCTTTGGGCTGAATAGACAATGTATATCATGCCCTATTAAGGTAATATCTTGATTATTTTCTGTCAGAAAGGATGGGTGAAACATGATATCCTGCTTCTGTCAGATGCCAAATAAGTAATTTGAGGTAAAATATAAAAAACAGATATTTTGTGCAATTGCACTACCCTTTGGTTAATAGCACTTATTAATAAGGTACCATGAGGGTAATTGATATCTAATTTATATCTCTCTAGTAAGGTTATGTATGCCTACTAGAATTGAATACTCAAATTTTGTCTGTTTTTGTCTATCTGTGTGGTCACTATTCACGGGTGAATTTTTAGACCTTGAGCCAATTTTAATAAATAGAATTAAAAGTTAAATTTTAGCTTTATTACCTTTGCTGTATACCTATCTATTTTTGGTAATAATTTTCCTATCGCAATAATTATATATTGGTATGGCGGGTTTCCTGTCAACGGGACTTGATTTAAATAATTGGACATCTGAAGCAAGAGACGTTTTCTCAGAACGAGAATTTATTCAACCGAGCTGTACCCCAGCCTATAGTACTGTATTTAAGGAGTTGACAAAAATCTATAAAGACCATATAAGCTCGTGGTGGGAGGTCCAAAGTTTGGAGAACTATATAAAGGCAGCCATTGTACCTCGACACCTCCGTATTACACTTACCCCTGGGACGAGATATAAAGAACAGGGACTATCTGAAAGGTGGGAAAAGGAAATTACAGCTAGTTCTTTACGACTAATGCACCTCCTTTTGGAGGAAGAAAAAACTAGACTAGCCGTTTTGTCAAAAAAATTAACTGATCAAATTGAGATAACAAAAAAATTCTCATTAGAGGCAGACTTTAAATCTCGGGAGTCTACCCTTCAAAATTCAGTTGAAAGGTTTCAGTACCACCTTAAAGAAAGGAAACATCGTTATTTTGTCAGGGACCTTCAGGAATTTAAGGACCATAAGGCGTATCTTTTTCTTGCTAATAAGGTCCATATACCACCACCAGAAACAGAACTCTCGTCAACTGACACCGAGGTGTCAGATAACGATACTAGACCTAAGAGAGGTAAAAATAAAAATAAAAACTATAATTGCGGAGGTAGGGGGGGCCGGCCATACACATCCCATTTTTTAGATCACCAACATTACCTTCGGAGCCGCCAGCAACCTTACAACCCACTACAGGGGGATTTTCCCAGATAATAAATCTATCTACCAAAAATCTAAGCCCAGCAGCTATGTGTGTTCTTAGCAAGGGCCTATCTTTCGTACCTACATCAGGACTTAATGTGTTTGATACCATTAAGGACCTTCATTTATTTGTAAGAAAATTAAAATGGCGGAAACATTTCATTCATAATGAAAAGGTACAATGTAGAGAATTGGGAATTTCAGAAGACCTATTACCGGATATTCGTCTGTTAATCGGTATCTCTGAGGAGGACCCAAACCTTGTTGGTGAGGGCCCCTTCACCGATCTAAAACAGAGGAGTACCCGCTTACCTCCACCTCAGAGCGATGTTTCTGCAATAGACGTTTTCTCTCGTTTAGTGTGTGAAGACATCGAAAATTTGGACAAAAAACATCTATATACCGAATTTAACACCACGCAGGAGGAAATGAGAGCTTTGAATGAGCTACAACATGACCACGACATTGTCATAAAACCCTCTGACAAGGGAGGCAATGTCGTGGTCATGGATTGGAGTAAATATAGGGACATGTGTCGGTCACTTCTAAATGACACAGCTGGATACACTAAACTGAGTTCGGATCCTACTGCGTTATTTTTGAGACAATTAAAGACAATTCTTGCGGATGGTCTTACCAACAAATATATCAGCAAAAATGAGTATGAATTTATGTTACCATCACATCCAGTAACTGCTACCTTCTACTGCCTGCCAAAAATCCATAAGGGCTTAACACCCCTGAAAGGCAGGCCTATTGTGTCTGGTGTAAATGGCCTGTGTCAAAATGTTGGTATCTATCTTGACAAACTGTTTACCCCCTTTGTAAATTCTCTTTCATCTTTTACTCGTGATACGACTGATCTTTTGAGGAAGTTGGATGGTGTTGTTCTGGAACCAGATGATATTTTATGCAGTATTGACGTTGAGGCCCTTTATTCATCAATTATACATTCAGTGGGGCTACACGCAATTGAATTTTTTCTTAAAACGCGTGGGCGTCATTTTCAGGGACATAACAACTTTCTCCTCCAAATTTTGGAATTTTGCCTCACAAAAAATTATTTTTTATTTGATGGGCGGATCTATCACCAGCTCAGGGGTACTGCAATGGGGAGCCCTTGTGCTCCCTCGTATGCAAATTTACTCCTGGGCTGGTGGGAGGAGACACTGATTTTTGGTGATGGGAACCCCCCAGGTATTGAGAATATAATTTTTTGGTCAAGATATCTGGATGATATTTTTGTGATATGGAGGGGTAACCCAGAAAGCTTCAAAAGATTTGTTACACACCTGAATGATAATACCATCGGCCTCTTTTTTACTAGTGACAGCAACGCCACCCAGCTTCCCTTTTTGGACGTTCTTATCATGAGAGATGACTTGGGGAACCTCTCCACAAGAACGTATAGAAAACCTACATCTACAAACTCACTATTGCGTTGGGAGAGCAGTCATCCACTCCCACAAAGGAGAGGTATCCCAAAAGGACAATACTTTAGACTTAGACGCAACTGCTCTATGGACCGTGAGTTCCGGGAGCAGGCTGCGGATCTAAGGAAACGTTTTAGGGAAAGGGGGTACCCAGATAAGATCTTAAAAACAGCATACCAAGAAGCATGCAAAAAGGATAGAACAAGCCTTTTGGTCCCCTCCCGGATAGGACCTGATGAAAAAAAAAACAGATTTATCACTACATATAGTAATGGATCAAGGGCCCTTTATTCCATTCTGAACAAGCATTGGCCGGTCCTCCAGATGGATTTGGACATTGGGGACCTGGTAGGGGGACACCCTCAGTGTACGTATCGACGTAACAGATCACTGCAGGATAGACTCGTCCACAGCCACTTTAATCCACCAAAAAGAACTACATGGTTGGAACATGGAATAGTGGGCTCGTTTAGATGTAGTGGCTGTGTTGTCTGCTCGGTCATAAAAACTGGAAAGGACTTTCTAAGTCATAATACGGGTAAAACATACTCAATAAGGTCATTTATCAATTGCCGGACATCCGGGGTAATTTACAAAGCCACCTGTTCTTGCCCCGTTGAATACGTGGGAAAGACAAAACGAGAGCTACGGCGCAGGGTCGGAGAGCACCTGCGGGATATAATTAATAAACGAGATACCCCTCTGGCCAAACACATTAACCAAGTACATGAGGGGGAAACAGGGGGTCTCACGTTCATGGGCATTGACTCTGTCGCCCGCCCCCTCCGGGGGGGTGACTGGGACAAGAGCCTTTTGCAGCGTGAGACCTTTTGGATCTACACTCTTAGGACCCAGGTCCCTATGGGATTAAATGAGATCCTCACTTTCAGCTGCTACTTGTGAAGCGATTGTATAGGGCCAGATAGGGTGAGCCACCGTAGAGCGGGGGCGCCATGACGTGACGGTTAGGGCGCCGACCTCCGCAGGCAGGTAGTTCCAGATGATAGTTTGGTGAACTAGGGTTTTCCTTGCTTTTTTCTTTTTTGTGCTGTCCGTTTGGAGGATTGACCAATGCTGTTCAATATTAATAACGTAAAAATCATCTAACATCCCTTAAAATTATTTTAGTCTCTTTGTATCGTAAATCTTATCCCTGTTAGTCAGGAGCTTGCCAAAAATACCAAAAGATATTCTGTATCCATTGTTATGGATCAGCTGTTTTTTCCGGACGGGGCTCCGTCCTTTTTATCACCTAGCTTTGTAGAGGAAATGGGTATACCCAAATATAATCCCTCACGTCTTTTGTGCTTATCTGAACTTCCTCAAATTATTACGCTAAGAAGGGGATTTTAGGGATGTACATAATTAAGGGGATTTGGTTTTGATTTTATATAGCTGGGAAATCGCACTGTATTCTAATACTAATTCATGATCTTTATTCCACATATAAGCTTCCCTTCTTAGGGATTAAGCCTGACCGCCGACTATTTAAATGTGTTCGCCTGTTTTTCTCAATAATACGTCCACTATTGCCTTGGAATGAAGGGCTGGGGGCGTGGCCTGAACGGAGGTCACATGACCGCAACCTCCCCTAAGTTTATTGGCCCTCATGTTCCTGGTCATGCTGGGAACTGGGCTTGGGGGCGCGGCCAAAACGATGACCACGTGACCACGCCTAACATGGTCATGGTCCAGCATGCATCTGACCAGGAAATAACCTGGGCATGTGACCGTGATTCATGACGCGATGGTCACGTGTAAAACAAGAATGACGCGGTGCTATGATTCGGCGGTCATGTGACTAATGTCACATGGCGCGCGATTTTCAAAATGAGGCTAATTAGGACCGGATAAAAATGCCGGCGTTTTAGTAATCTATGTGGAATCCATAAGAAGCGTGGTCCCGGGACCTGGTGTGTTATGGAAGCGCACTCCTAGGACAACATAGGTCCCATGCTCCTCTGATAAGGTAACATCAGTATATGATTTGGGGATACATATAGTAAAGTATTTTCTCTACTTGAGCACCACTTAGACTGGTTAGTAGCTCATTATACTTTTTGTCATACTACAGCCTCCAAATGGTAATTTTCCCCTGATGAATCGATAAGAGGAAACGCGTTGGGAAGAAAACAAGGAGGGCTATGAGCATATTCTAACTATTATCTTTGGGCTGAATAGACAATGTATATCATGCCCTATTAAGGTAATATCTTGATTATTTTCTGTCAGAAAGGATGGGTGAAACATGATATCCTGCTTCTGTCAGATGCCAAATAAGTAATTTGAGGTAAAATATAAAAAACAGATATTTTGTGCAATTGCACTACCCTTTGGTTAATAGCACTTATTAATAAGGTACCATGAGGGTAATTGATATCTAATTTATATCTCTCTAGTAAGGTTATGTATGCCTACTAGAATTGAATACTCAAATTTTGTCTGTTTCTGTCTATCTGTGTGGTCACTATTCACGGGTGAATTTTTAGACCTTGAGTCAATTTTAATAAATAGAATTAAAAGTTAAATTTTAGCTTTATTACCTTTGCTGGATACACAGCTTTATACATCCATGACATTTTCTCAAGCAGCAACAGGTAGTCACCCGACATGGCTTCCAATGAACCAGTATGCCTCATTAAGAGTTAATTTGTGGAATCACTGGCCTTCAGGAAGTGTTTGCAGAGGCAGTGTTAGAAAGTGGAATGGGGCTTAACACTATATAAAACTGTGTACCAAATCAGAATACAGTAAGCAGCACTCAGCTGTAATGAAAAACTATATAGATAGTTACATTTTTACCTCTAATGTTGTTTTAGGCCCAGATTTATAAGTTTCCCAAGGGAAATAGGTAAAAAGGCCCCATAATGTGTTACACAATTTATCCTGAATGTGGCAATACCCCACGGGGACCATTCCTGGCTGTGACAGCCAGGGCTCAGCTGTCATGTAAGTTGAGCTCCCAGTGGTAATCGCGTATGCACAGCTCCTGTGCCTGCATGATCACTTGTGCATTCAAGATTAGATGGACCCTGCCAAAAAGGACTTACCGGTATCTCTAGGGTTTTGGAGGTCAGAGGTCAGGCAATACAAAAAATTGTTGGAACCTTAAAGATATCAAATACATTCATAAAACCCATAAATTGCTATGTTATAACTGGCTCTCATGAGGACCGACCCAAGTAAAGAAGACCAAGTTAATCAAGGTTACCAGCTGCAGAAAGCAAACCGACAGCACCTCAGATACCAGCCCTCTTAATTCATGCACAGACATTAAGGTGGAGACACATCGCAACATCAACTATCCGGGAGGAGAATGCAAGAAGCAGGCCTCTATGGGTGAATGTCTGCAAAAAAGCCACTACTGAGGACCACAAACAAAAAGAAGAGACGTGTTTGGATAAAGCAACTCAAAGACTGTACACTAGATCAATGGAAATCTGTGCTGTGATCTGATTAGTCAAAATATAAGACTTTTGGTACCTAATGTATCTCCATGTCTTTGTGAGTCACACAAAAGGTGAGCATATGGCTTATGTGTGTGTAGTGTCCACTGGGAAGCATGGTGGGAGAGATGTGATGCTGTAGGAGGAGCTTTCCTGAGACACTAGTACTTATTTATTCCAAATTCAAGTCACATTTACCCATTAAGACTACAATAGCACAGTATTCTGCCGTCCAATATGGCTTAATCTTATTGGGACCAGCATTTGTTTTGCAACAGAACAATGACCTAAATCTATGTCCAGGTTACATAAGGGCTTTGTGGTCAAGAAGGAGAGGGATGGAGAGCTGCGTCAGATAACATGGCCTCCACAGTCACCTCAACCCAATTCAGATGGTTGGGGGTGAGTTAGGGGTACTTTACACGCTGCGACTTCGCTAGCGATTGCTAGCGATGTCGAGCGCGATAGCACCCGACCCCGTCGTACATGCGATATCTGCTGCTTGCTGCCGTAGCGAACATTATCGCTACGGCAGCTTCACACACACATACCTGGTCAGTGACGTCGCTGTGACCGCCGAACAATCCCTCCTTCAAGGGGGAGGTGGGTTCGGCGTCACAGCGACGTCACCGTGATGTCACTAAGCGGCCGGCCAATAGAAGCAGAGGGGAGGAGATGAGCGGGACATAACATCCCGCCCACCTCCTTCCTTCCGCATTGCCGCTGGACGCAGGTAAAGAGATGTTTGTCGTTCCTGCGGCTTCACACACAGCGATGTGTGGTGCTGCAGGAACGACAACATCGTATCAGCAGCAGGAGCGACATTTTGGAAATGAACGACGTGACACAGATCAGCGATTTTTCTCACTTTTGCGCTCGTGCATCGTCGCAGTAGGATTTACACGTTGCGATGTCGCTACCGGCGCCGGATGTGCGTCACTAACCACGTGACCCCGACGATATATCGGCCGCGATGTCGCAACGTGTAAAGTGTTCTGTTTATGGCTGGCTGCGTGTGAGCGGAGACTCGAACTACCCAATTAGTGACTTCCATTGGGGTTCAGGTCAAGTCCCAAACCGAACTTTATCTAAAGTCTGTCTGAACTCACCGAACCAAACTTTCATGGGTCTGCTCATCTATAGAGCAAGGAAAACTAGTGTATGAACAAGTATGTGCAAACTTTTCACGGGTACTGTAAATGATAGTTATTTACAATTTGACACCAGCCTCAAAAAAAGTGAATAAATCAATGAAAAATACCAGCTAAATACTTATTTATCCCATTCAAACGTACAGTGCCTTGCATAAGTATTCAACTCAAAAGAAGGAGCCAGCACGATTTCTATACTGTATTTGTTGATAAAATAGAGATTTTTGGCAAAACATTGCAATATTTTAAGCCACCCCGCCAACGTCACGGCAAATCCCATGGGGCAGTCCTACACTAAATATTATATTTTGTTTGGGGTGCCATATGGCCTCACACATCAAATGCAGAACTGCTTGAGGCAGCACTTACCTGGTGCTTTTCATTCCCATACCTGTGACTGAGTCACAGCTGTGGGCGGGACAGGCCCCGGCAAGTGCTGCTAAGATTAAAAACCCTGTGGACAGGGCCGGTGGCTGTGTGTGAACAGTCACCAATGGCTAAACCAGTTTACAGATAGAACAACCAAACTAGGGTGCACGGCCTGGTGGAGGCTAACCACCTGCCAAAAAAATTCAAAAGAAGGAGCCAGCACGATTTCTATACTGTATTTGTTGATAAAGTAGAGATTTTTGGCAAAACATTGCAATATTTTGAGCCACCCCGCCAACGTCACGGCAAATCCCATGAGGCAGTCCTACACTAAATAATATATTTTGGTTGGAGTGCCATATGGCCTCACACCTCTAATGCAGAACTGCTTTTGACACCCCAAACAAAATATAATATTTAGTGTAGGACTGCCTCATGGGATTTGCCGTGACGTTGGCGGGGTGGCTCAAACTATTGCAATGTTTTGCCAAAAATCTCTAATTTATCAACAAATACAGTAATAAGTAATAAATAAGTATTCAACCCCTTGGCATTTTTTGTAATTGCTACCTCACAACCTGGAATTTCACAGGCTTTTTTTACCTGAGGGTTTGTATTGATTCGTGTAAAGAACATGCCTATAATTGTGAACATTTGGTTTTCATTTTATTGTGAAGCAGACCACAAACAGGACAAAATAGCTGAAAATTTCAGTGTGCATAACTATTCACCCCCCCTAAAGTCAGTAATTTGTAGAGCCTCCTTTTGCGGCATTTACAGCTGCAAGTCACTTTGGATAAGTCTCTGAGCTTTCGAAATCTTGCCACTGGAATTTTGGCTAATTCCTCAAGGCAAAACTGCTCCAGCTCCTTCAAGTTAAATGGTTTCTATGGTGAACAGCAATCTTCAAGTCTGATCACAGATTCTCAATTGGATTAAGGTCTGGGCTTTGAATAGGCCACTCCATTGCAATTACACGTTTCCCCTTAAACCACTCGAGTGTTGCTTTATCAGTCACTTTGGGCCATTATCTTGTTGGAAGGTGAACCTGCGTTCAAGTCTCAAATTACCGACAGACTGAAACAGGATTTGCTCACGAATAACCCTGAATTTCGTACAATCCATCTTCCCCTCAATTTGGACCATTTTCCCTGTCCCTGCTGCCAAGAAACATCCCCACAGCATGATGCTGCCACCACCATGTTTCACGGTGGGTATGGTGTTCTTGGAGTGATGAGCTGTTTTGGTTTCAAGCCAGACATAGCTTTTACTTTCAGTTCTGGTCTTATCTGATCGCGCCACCTTATCCCATACATTTGGAGAGTCTCCCACATGGTTTTTGGCAAACCCAAAACGAGCCTTCCAATTTTTGCTTTAAGCAAATGATTTTTTCTGGCCACTGGTCCATAAAGGCCAGCTCTATAGAGTATATGATTTATAGTGGTTGTATGGAGAGATACTCAATTCTCTGCTCGGAAACTCTGTAGCTTTTTCAGGCTTACATTTGGTCTGTGTGCTGTCTCTTTGATTAATGCTCTCCTTGCCCGGGCTGAGAGTTTTGGTGGACAGCCCTCTCTTACCACATTTGTTGTGGTACCATGTTCTTTCCATTTGATGACAATAGATCTGATAGTGCTCTGGGGGATCATCATTGACTGGGAGATTTTTTTAGAAGCCAACCCTGACTTGTATTTCTCAACAACGTTGTCTCTGACTTGTTTGGAGATCTCCTTGGTCTTCATGGTGTTGTTTGGTTAGTGGTGCATTTTGCTTAATGGTATTGCAAATTCAGAGAAGGTGAGTATATACCGACAGACCATGTGACACTTTAGATTGCACACAGGTGAGCTCCCTTTCACTAAGCATGTGACTTATGAAGGCAAATGGTTGCACCAGAAACTTTTAGGGGCAAACGGGGTGAATACATAAGCACATGGCAATATTTATTTTATGCCATAATTTTAATTTTTGCCTATATTTTTCTCACGTCACTTTCCCAACTTAGACTATTTCAATTTAGTGCTGATAAATCACACACAAGTCCGGATTACAAAAAGATTTAAACACACGTTGTAATGTAACAAAATAGGTAAAAAGTCAAGGGGAGTGTGTGAATACTTTTGCAAGGTACTGTACATAAACATTGTAATAACTGAAATCTTACTGCAGATAACGAGTTTAATGTAAGGCAAGAAATATCAATAGGTAACACACATATAGAAAGAAGACCTGGCACAGAGCAACAGATCAGTATGTGCCCAACATTTATCACCACCGAAAGAGGCTTCATCAGGTGACCCCTTCTTGTGGTGTACCCTGCAGAAGGCGTTTACCGGTCTTCAACTAGTCACATGTCACCTAAGCAATGTATCATGGCTTTATATTGTCTTGCAAAAACAGTTATGGATTTCTAGATCCGTTTGATAGCGGCCCCTTAATAAAAGACCACACACCACAATTTCTGAAAATGCTGACGGTATGAAGTATGGGAACTGCACATCAGTATGAGATAACAGCTTACTTTAATGGTAAGGTAGAAGCTATGCCAGGAGGAATATACCCAACATGGATCATATGATGTTACCTGCAAGTGGTTTAGGTGGACGAATCTTCATTAAAAGAGCTGGTTGTGTTATCCTTGGGTCCGTCACTGGCATACTAGCCGACTGTAATACAAATATAAAACCTGTCAGTGTATTTCCGCTACAATGAAAAACAGTAACAAAGTGATGCAAAATTAGTATGATTGTACAGAGCAAATATACCCCACTAACACATTGAAGCCTTGAAACTTCTTTCTATGATCAATTTAGTCATTTTGAAAGATGTATTTAAGTACTAAATAGGTAATAGATACTTGATGCACTTTGGATTTTACGCGGAAATTCCGCAGATTTTTCAAAAATCTGCAGCACAGCTACTCCCCAGCCATTTCTATGGCATTTGGGAACTGCTGTGTCCATGCTGTGGTTTTTTCCACAGCGGAAATAATGCGGATTTCCCTGTGGAAAAATCAGTAGCATGTCAATTATTCCTGCGGATTTACCTGCGGATTTTGCCATTCAATTGAATGTCAAAAACGCAAAATCCGCAACGAAATCCGCGTCAAATCCGCAACAAATCAGCAAAAAATCCGCACCTATGCAAAGGTGCAGTTTCGGGGGAATGCTGCGGATTTAGCTGCAGAAAAATCCGCGGATACAGAGTCCCGTGGGCACATAGCCTAAGAGGCAGCGCTTTTGAAGCCGCGAAAATATGCAGCATCAAAAACTAACTAAAAACTCATCGTGAGCACATAGACATAAGGGGTTTTCTGGTTTCGACAAACCCGCTCCAGCCTGTTTTGAAATACATACCATGATTTATTTACCCATTTCGGATCTAGCACTGAGGCTGCATCGCTGCTGCCTGTGTGTCATTGAATGATGTGCTGATGACACCTAGGCAGCGCAGCAATCACTAAATGAGCGGTCAGTGGCTCTGCTCGAGTTCCAAGCAGGAACCATTCAGAGGCGTTGAGTTCACGGATTGGCTGCAGCACAGTTGACATGATGTCAGCGCTGCAGACAATAACAGACTCTGTGGGCAGCAGCAAAAAGCGCAAAATCCGAATCCGCACGGTTTGAGTGACCGATCCGAGTCCGATCAGAACCCGGGTGCACGATCTATCGACCGATCCCTTGATCCCTCCCTTGATCCTTCCCTCCCTCCCTCGATCCCTCCCTCCCTCCTTCGATCCCTCCCTCCCTCGATCCCTACCTCCCTCCCTCGATCCCTCCCTCCCTCGATGCCTCCCTCCCTCGATCCCTCCCTCCCTCGATCCCTCCCTCCCTCGATCCCTCCCTCCCTCCTTCCCTCCCTCCGTCTCTCTCTCTCCCGAATTATGGCCGATCCGCTCAACTCTAGTCACAGACAAATCGCTACCCGTGGCGCACAACATTGCTTACACCCGTCACACGGACTTACCTTCCCTGCGATGTCGCTGTGACCGGCGAACCGCCTCCTTTCTAAGGGGGCGATAGGTGCGGCGTCACAGCGACGTCACACGGCAGCCATCCAATAGAAGCGGAGGGCGGAGATGAGCGGGACGCCGACCTCCTTCCTTCCTCATTGCAGCCGGCTGCAGGTATGACGTTGTTGCTCGTTCCTGCGGTGTCACACATAGCAATGTGTGCTGCCACAGGTACGACAAACAACCTCGCTACTGAATAGGCAACAATTTTTGATAAATGACGTCTCACATACCAACGATTTTTGCCTCTTTTGCGATCGTTTAAGGTCGCTCATAGGTGTTACACGCTGCGACGTCGCCAACGACGCCGGATGTGCGTCACAAACACCGTGACCCCGATGATATATAGTTAGCGATGTCGCAGCGTGTAAATGGCCCTTTAGCCTTCTGACTGCATGTTTTTCAGAAGGATCATTAACAAAGGTGTTCCACATAAATTGACCTACTGAATTTGAGTCGCGTAGAAAAAATGCACCATCTACACCATGTGCCGCGTCTACACCATGCACCACCTTGCATCATGGCCCATATTACGCCACACACCGTCTGCACCATGCTTGTGTATGCAAAAATTAGATGCAGTTTTGAATTACATCGAACCTGAACTGTTTGGCCTTACCCTAAGGCCACGTGAACACATTAAGTATTTGGTCAGTATTTTACCTCAGTATCTGTAAGCTAAAACCAGGAGTAGAACAATCTGAAGAAAGAAGGGAATTTTGTTTACTTACCGTAAATTCCTTTTCTTCTAGCTCCAATTGGGAGACCCAGACAATTGGGTGTATAGCTATTGCCTCTGGAGGCCACACAAAGTATTACACTTAAAAGTGTAAGGCCCCTCCCCTTCTGGCTATACACCCCCAGTGGGATCACTGGCTCACCAGTTTTAGTGCCAAAGCAAGAAGGAGGAAAGCCAATAACTGGTTTAAAGACCAATTCAATCCGAGGAAACATCGGAGAACTGAACCATACCACATGAACAACATGTGTACCCGAAAAAACAGAAAAACCCCGAGAAAAACAGGGCGGGTGCTGGGTCTCCCAATTGGAGCTAGAAGAAAAGGAATTTACGGTAAGTAAACAAAATTCCCTTCTTCTTTGTCGCTCCATTGGGAGACCCAGACAATTGGGATGTCCAAAAGCAATCCCTGGGTGGGTAAAAGAATACCTCATGATAGGGCCGTCAAACGGCCCTCTCCTACAGGTGGCCAACCGCCGCCTGAATGACTTATCTACCTAGGCTGGCGTCTGCCGAAGCGTAGGTATGCATCTGATAATGCTTGGTAAAAGTAAGTAGACTCGACCAGGTGGGTGCCTGACACACCTGCTGAGCCGTAGCCTGGTGCCGTAATGCCCAGGATGCACCCACGGCTCTGGTAGAATGGGCCTTCGGCCTTGAGAGAACCAGAAGCCCAGTAGAACTGTAGGTTTCAAGAATTGGTTCCTCGAGCCCCCGAGCAAGGGTGGATCTGGAAGCTTGCGACTGTTTACGCCGACCAGCGACAAGGACAAAGAGTGCATCCGGGTGGCGCAGGAGCGCCATGCGGGAAGTAGAACCTGAGTGCTCTCACCAGAACCAACAGATTGCAAATCTTTCTGAAATTGATGGACTGGACGAGGACACAAAGAAGGTGAGGTGATATCCTGATTGATATGAAAATGGGATACCACCTTAGGGAGAAATTCCGGAACCGGACGCAGAACTACCCTGTCCTGGTGAAGGACCAGGAAGGGAGTTTGTATGAGAGCGTTGCTAGCTCGGAAACTCTCCTAAGAGACGAGACCGTTACTAGAAGGCCACTTCCCGTGAAAAACGGGAAGGGAGACATCCTTCAAAGGCTCGAAAGGCGGCATCTGGAGAGCAATTAGAACCTTGTTCAGATCTCAGGGCTCTAACGGCCGCTTGTACGGAGTGCTGAGAAGACAAACTCCCCGTAGGAACGTGCGTACCTGAGGAAGTCGTCGTTTCTGAAAAAATACAGATAGCGCTGAGACTTGTCCCTAAAGGGAACTGAGCGACAACCCATTTTCCTACCTAGATTGCAGGAAGGAAGGAAACATAGACGATGCAACCGGCCAGGGAGAAACACCCTGCGCCGAGCACCGAGATAAGAACATCTTCCACGTCCTGTGGTCAATCTTGGCGGACGTTGGTATGCTAGCCTGTCTCATGGTGGCAACCACGTCCTGAGGTAATCCTGACGACACTAGGTTCCAGGACTCAATGCCACACCATCCGGTTGAGGGCCGTAGAATTCAAATGGAAGAATGGCCCTTGAGACAGCCAGTCTGATTGGTCTGGTAGTGCCCCCGGTTAGCCTACCGTGAGGCACCACAGAACCGAGTACCACAACATCCTCGGCCAATTTGTAGCGACGAGGATGGCGCGGCCGCAGTCGGTCTTGATCTAGCGCAGTACTCTGGGCAACAATGCCAGAGGTGGCACCTAAGGTAGCTGGAACTGCGACCAATGCTGAACTAAGGCGTTTGCCGCCAGAGCTCGATGATTGTGAAACCGTGCCATGAAGCTGGCACATTGTTGTTGTGCCGTGACGCCATTAGATCGACGTCCGGCCTCTGTCAGCGGCGCCAGATCTCCTGAAACCCGTCCGGGTGAGGAGACCATACTCTTTCGGCCACACCTCAGCGACTTAGGAAGTCAGCTTCCTAGTTTCCACACTTGGGATGTGAATTGTGGATATGGTGGATGCCGTGTCTTCCACCCACATCAGAACCTGCCGGACTTCCTGGAAGGCTTGCCGGTTGCGCGTTCTTCCTTGGTGGTTGATGTATGCCACCGCTGTGGAGCTGTCCGACTGAAGTCGGATATGCTTGCTTTCCAGCCGCTGTTGGAAGGATTGTAGGGCAAGATACACTGCTCTGTGTTCAAGAACATTGATCTGAAGAGTGGACTCTTGCTGAGTCCACGTACCCTGAGCGCTGTAGTGGAGAAAAACTGCTCCCCACCCTGATAGACTCGCGTCTGTCGTAACTATCGCCCAGGACGGGGATAGGAAGGACCTTCTTTTTGACCAAGAGGTGAGAAGAAGCCACCACCGTAGAGATTCCTTGGCCGCCTGAGAAAGAACGACGACTCTGTTGAGGGACGTCGACTCCTCGTCCCATTGGCGGAGAATGTCCCATTGTAGTGGACGCAGTAAAACTGCGCGAAAGGAACTGCCTCCATTGCTACCATCTTACGTAGGAAGTGCATGAGGCGTCTCAATGTGTGCGACTGGTTCTTAAAGAAGAGCTTGCAGCCCGTAGTGAATGCTGTTTGTCTAGCGGCAGCTTCACTATCGCTGAGAGAGTAAGAAACTCTATGCCTAGATATGTTATCGATAGGGTCGGGGTCGGATCTGACTTTAAAAAGTTGATGATCCACCCAAAACTCTAGAGAGTCTCCAGCGCAACGTTCGGGCAGTGTTGGCATGTTTCCTAAGAGAGTGCCTTGACAAGTAGATCGTCTAAATACGGGACCACAGAGTGACCCTGAGAGTGCAGGACTGTGACTACTGCTGCCCTGACCTTGGCGAAGACCAGTTGGACTGTCGCTAGCCGGAAGGTAGAGCTACGAACAGAGGGTGTTCGTCTCCTATAACGAAGCGTAGAAACGCTAGTGCTCTGGATCAATCGGCACGTGTGGATAAGCATCCTTGATGCCTAATGATGCTAGGAAATATCCTTGGGACCTTGAGGCGATGACATGGCGGAGGGATTCCATCCGGAACCGCCTGGTGTCCACGAGCTTGCTGAGCATTTTTAGATCCAGAACGGGACGGAACGGCCCGTTGTTATAGGTACCGCAAAGAATTTGGGGTAAAAACCGTGACCTTGTTCCTGAAGAGGAACGGGAGTCATCACTCTTTCTGCCTATAGAGTGCACCCTGTTTGCAGAAGAGCAGCGGCCCGGCCGGGAGGTGGAGAAATTCTGAAGAATCGAGTTGGAGGACGAGAAGTGAGCTCTATCCTGTACCCGTGAGACAGAATGTCTCACACTCAATGGTCATTGACCTATGGCAGCTAAATATCGCCAAGGCGGGAGAGCCTGCTACCGACCGAGGCCGCAAGTCATGAGGAAGCCGCCTTGGAAGCGGGTTTTCAGACTGTCGCTTTTTTGGGCGAGACTGAGCCCGCTAAGAATCTTAGCTCCTCTGATCCTTTTGAGTCCACATTGGACGAGGAAAAATGGGACCTGCCCGAGCCTCGAAAAGGCCGAAAACCCCGACTGCCTCTTGCTCTGTTGGGGTTTGTTGTGTCCGGGCTGAGGAAAGGATGAATCCTTACCCCTGGACTGTTTGATGGTTACATCCAACGCTCACCAAACAGTCGGTCAGCAGAAAAAGGCAACTGGTTAGGCAACCTTTTTTGGAAGCAGAATCTGCCTTCCATTCACTTAACGAGCAGACCAGGCTCTGCTTAAAAACACGGAGTAGCGGAGGCTACCGCCGCACGGTTCGCAGAGTCCAGGACAACCTGAATCGCGTAAGAAACAAATGCAGACATTTGAGAGGTTAAGGATGCCACCTGCGGCACAGATGTACGTGTAACCGTGTCAATCTGTGTAAGACAAGCTGAAATAGCTTGGAGTGCCCCAAGGGAGAGAATGCCGGAGCCAACGGTGCGCCGACAGCCTCATAGATGGCTTTCGACCAGAGATCCATCTGTCTGTCAGTGGCATCTTTGAGTTTGCAGTTCCATCTCCCACTGCAACTATGGATCTAGCTACAAGCCTGGAGATTGGAGGATGCCGCTCGGGACATTGGGTCCAGTCCTTGACCAAGTCAGGGGCAGGGATAACGTGTATCCTAAGCCGTTTGGAGAAGCGCATATCTGGATAAGCGTGGTGTTCCTGGACTGCCTCTCTGAAGGCAGAGTGGTCCAGAAAAATACGTGAAGCTGACTCCTCCACTGGAGGAGCTGTGAGAAATAACCCACATTCTATAGATGGACGCTATAAGATTATTTACTATGGCGTCACAATCAGGTGTATCCAGATTGAGAGCGGTCTCAGGATCAGAATCCTGAGCCGCTACTTCCGCCTCATTACACAGCGAGTCCTGTTAGGACCCTGATGAAACCGAGGCCGCTCATAGCGAGCCCACTTAGGCTGTCTGGGACTGACGTCCGTGCAGAGCCGTGACTCTGGGATGCGTGTGACATTCCCGGAGCTGTTAGTTATTCACACTGAGGGGGGCCATGGATCAATGATTCAACAGTGCCCATATTGTGAGAGACATGTCCGGACTGCTAGGCTTCTAGTATCATAGCCATAGTCTCAGAAAAACTGTCAGTAAATACTGCAGACACCGTCCTCATCCCCTGGCCATTAGTGCATACAATGGGAGTCTATGTACCTGCCGGCCGTATAGCCGTACATGCTGTACCAGCTGTATAGAAAAACATGTGGTTCTGCACCTTTGTTTTACACAGAGAATATGCTGATAACTCCTCCGCATAATCCAGGAGGGTATATACAACGTGCGACCAAACAGTGCAATGTATATAGTACAAGCATATCTATAAGTGCACTTCTGCACTAGTGGGGTTAGCACCACCGGTGCTGCTTAACGCCTGTTACAGCGATTGTGTGACTATCAGAATGCCAGGGTCTTCCACACTTGTCTCTGTATCGTACAGAAACTGACACTAATGGCTGCCGGTGTCCTTGTAGAGAAGGAAGCCGTGGGCGTGCCTGAGAAAGTGCGGGAATCCGGATTCACAGTGCACACAGTGAGAGGGGTGGAGTATGCAAAACATACTCCAGCTCTCAGCTCTGCTCTATGCAGCGTCACGCCCCTACCCTGACTGTCAGGGCTGTGGGCGGTAACGAAGGGAGACTAGGCCCAGAAGCCGGGGACTCGAGTTAACAGCGCGGCCGCCGTAAAAGCGCGGGCCGCGCTGAAGTCCCCGGCGCACCACAAGTGCCAGCCGCGCCGCAGTTCCAGCGGCCGGCGCGACTGATTCATAGAAGTGGCCAGCGTCCCGCCCCTCTCCTGACTGGCAGGTCTGGGGGCGGGAACGAACGGAAGCAGGCCGCAAAAGCCGGGGACTCTAGTTATCAGCGCGGCCGCCGTAAAAGCGCGGGCCGCGCTGAAGTCCCCGGCGCACCACAAGTGCCAGCCGCGCCGCTGCCAGCGGCCGGCGCGACCGATTCCTGGAAGTGGCCAGCGTCCCGCCCCTCTCCTGACTGGCAGGTCTGGGGGCGGGAACGAACGGAAGCAGGCCGCAAAAGCCGGGGACTCTAGTTATCAGCGCGGCCGCCGTAAAAGCGCAGGCCGCGCTGAAGTCCCCGGCGCACTACAAGTGCCAGCCGCGCCGCAGTCCCAGCGGCCGGCGCGACCAATTCCCATAAGTGAGCCTCCTTCAGCAAAGCTGAATGAGGCCATGGCACAGGCGCCGCAGCGCTGATGTCCCCCGGCGCACTACAACACCCAGCATGCTGCGGTGTGAGCGCCAAATGCACGGGGACACAGAGTACCTTGAGGAAGCAGGGCCATGTCCCTGATGTACTCCGCTCCATCCAGCATCTTCTCCAGGGGCTGTAGATGGAGCACGGTCTCAGTGCCTGGAGACCGGTAAATCCCACTTCACCCAGAGCCCTGTAAAAAGGGATGGGGAAGGAATCAGCATGTGGGCTCCTGCCGCCGTACCCGCAATGGGTACCTCAACCTTACAAACACCTCCGACATACAGTGGGGTGAGAAGGGAGCATGCTGGGGACACTATATGTGTCCTCTTTTCTTCCATCCGACATAGTCAGCAGCTGCTGCTGACTAAAAAGTGGAGCTATGCGTGGATGTGTTGCCTCCTTCGCACAAAGCACAAAACTGGTGAGCCAGTGATCCCACTGGGGGTGTATAGCCAGAAGGGGAGGGGCCTTACACTTTTAAGTGTAATACTTTGTGTGGCCTCCAGAGGCAATAGCTATACACCCAATTGTCTGGGTCTCCCAATGGAGCGACAAAGAAAGTAGAATAGAAACACGGGCTCCATTTCTGCATTTTTTACCCACTCCTGGTCTTGGGTTACACATAAGAAGGTAATAAACCTCACCAAATACTCAACGGCCTAAATGTCTGGTTCTAAGAAGTCTTATAAATACCTTTCTTCTACAGATGCACTCACCTGGATGTCGGATACAACTGGTGTGGGTAGAGAAAACGGAGAAGTTTCCAACTCCTTCATCCAGATTTCCTTTGGTAGCTTATACACTTCCAGACAACAGTCTCCTACACCTGGAGCATTTTAACAACATTTTAAGCTGGCATGTTAGTGCAGCATTAGATACCACAAACTTGTATAAATAGTATCTTTAAAAAATAATTGTGGTTTACATTTTTTTCACAAATCAATAGTACAAGTGAAAATAAGAAATGTTACACTATATCTTGATAGAAAAATTTCTCTATTTGGACTGTTCATTTTCAAAATTCTCAATTCTGCTACACCGGGTGCAAGAGAACACCTGGCGAGTGGCGTTACACAAAGGGAAAGACAGAGAAGATGTACCACGGAAGGTCCTGGCAATAGGGTAATGAAAGCGGCATCACCTCCTAACTTTCAAGTGAGTCTAACACCTGCACTCACTGACTGGTCCTGCACCCCCTCCAAACTGTGCGCCATCACATGCCTAGGTCCTCAATGACCCTAAACTCACCCTGACTAGTGTGTAGGCCAGCACTACTGTAATAAAACAACATGGGGAAGGTACGAAAAACAGGTGGGAAATGACTAAACAAATAGCACTCCTCGGCTTCTTCAGCAGGAAACTTCTAAGCTGCAACTGAAACAATCACCTCAGCTTCCCCAGAGACAGGCTCCTTCAAAGTGGTTAGTATTGAAGATCTATCACAAACATGGAGTGAAGCGAGAAGTGGGTAAATATAAAGGAAGGGAGTGATGATAAGCTGATGCAGCTGTGATTAAGTCCATGAGTAATTTCAGCCAGAAAGGATGAGGTCCTTAAGCCCTTCAGCATCACATGAAAGTAAAACCGCTCCAATACTCTGTGGACTCCACAGAGAACCTACTATTAATTAAGCGTTGAGACCTCCTAATCCCAAATCCTGCAGAGGTAACATGGAGACAAGACATACTTTTGACAATTCACAGGTGAAATGTGTCTTTAGAAAAAACAGATTTTTAATGCACCTGTAATGCACCTAGGATGGAGTAATCCTATAGCTGCGTATACATTAAATGGAAGTAAACTAAGAACTACAAAACAGGAGAAGGACTTGGGTATTCTTATTACAAATAGGCTGAGCGGCAGCACTCAATGTCAGGCAGCAGCTGCTAAAGCAAACAAGATTTTAGGGTGTATGAAAAGAGAGATTAGATCCCATGATCCCAACGTATTGTTACCCCTCTATAAATCACTTGTAAGGTCACATCTAGAATATGGGATCCAGTTTTGGGCTCCACATTTTAAAAAGGACATTCAGAAGTTAGAGTCAGTTCAAAGGCGGCAACTAGACTATTACAAGGAATGGAAGGCCGCCCATATGATGACAGGTTGGAAAAGTTTGATTTGTTTAGCTTAGAAAAAAGACGTCTCAGAGGAGATCTCATTTATATGTATAAATACATGTGTGGTCAATATAAAGGACTGGCACATGACTTATTCCTTCCAAAGACAATACTAAGGACCAAGGAGCATTTGCTACAAGTGGAAGAAAAGCGATTCCGGCAGCTAAATAGGAAATGGTTCTTTACAGTTAGAGCAGTCAGACTGTGGAATGCCCTACCACAAGAGGTAGTAATGGCAGATACTTTTAAAAAAGGGCTGGATGATTTCCTCAGTACACACAACATTGTTGGTTAAAAGTGACTAAAGGCTGCTTTACATGCTTCAATTTCTTGTGCGATCGCATGTGCGGTCGCACCCGCCCCCATCGTTTGTGCGGCACGGGCAATTTGTTGCCCGTGTCGCACAATGTCATTAACCCCCGTCACACGTACTTACCTCCCGTCACAGCGACGTCACACAGCGGCCGGCCAATAGAAGCGGAGGGGCGGAGATGAGCGGGACGTAAACATCAAGCCCATCTCCTTCCTTCCTCATTGCCGGCGGGACGCAGGTAAGCTGCAGTTCATCGTTCCCGGGGTGTCACACGGAGCGATGTGTGCTGCCTTGAGAACAATGAACAACCGGCGCGCAGAAGGACGTTCGATTTTTTGAAAATGAGCAACGTGTCAACGAGCAACGATCAGGTGAGTATTTTTGCTCGTTCACACTCGCTCGTATCTGTCACACGCTACGATATGGCAAACGATGTGCGTCACTTACGACGTGACCTGGACGACATCTCGTTTGATATATCGTAGCGTGTAAAGCCCGCTTTAGTGACAAATGTATAATTGGTGGAGGAAGGTTGAACTGGATGGACTTAGGTCTTTTTTCAACCTATGTAACTATGTGACTATATTACTGAGATAGGCGATGACAGATTGTGTTCCTAAAGTTCTATGGAACTTGCAGCAGAATGTCTAGGTCTGCCTCTAGCTGCTCCCATCATAGAGTTTTAACCCCTCTCCCTCTGCATCCAACGTTCGCCTTTTTCATTTTTTTTCCTCTCTTTTTTCAAGAGCCATAAGCATTGTCTTTTTCATTCCTCAAGGTTGTATGGTGGCTTGCTTATTTGTGGGATGAATTGTATCCATTCATTTCACTATTCAATGTATTGAAAAATGGGAAGAAAGTTCCAAATGTGGTGAAATTTGAAAAACATTGCAATCCTGCCATTTTTTGAGGGGCGGGGGGTGTTTTGATTCTTTTCTCATTACAGCGTTTACCTATTAACTTTATATTTTGATAGATCAAACTTTTAAGAATATGGCGAAACAAAATAGGTTTAATTTATTGTTTATTTATTTTTTATGAATTTATTTTCAAAGGGGCAAAGGGAGATCATTTTAATTTTTTATATTATTTACATTTTTCTTTTAGATGTGTAAACAGGTTTTTTTAAAACTTTTTTCTTTATGCCCCTCAGACGACTTGAACTTGCAACTGTCTGATCGCTTATACTACCCTATATAGTGCAAAACCACTGTATTGCAGAATATAGTGTAAATTTCGGTCTCCTAAGCACAGCATAGAGCCGAGCTTCAGACCATCAAAATTACAGCAACTGGGACCTTCAGCAGGACTCTGGCTATCATAGCAACACATTGGCGCCCCATGATCACGTCACAGGGCGCCTATGGAAGCTGTTAAGGGCAGACTGTGGAGAGTTCAACTTACAGTGCCTTGAAAAATTATTCATACCCCGTGAACTTTTTCCAATTTTTTTATGATACACTCACAAACTGTTTTTCTAGATATTTACAAATACAATTCTGAAGATTGTGATTGTCCTCAGCCTCCTATAGTCTGATACCCGTAATAAATTCCTGACTGACCAATTGCCTCCAGAATACACCAAATTAGTAAATTGAGCACACTTGTGTGTAATTTATTATCAATATAACTACAGTTGCTCTGTGAAGGCCTCAGAGGTTTGTTTGAGTACATTGGGGATGAAACAGCATCATGAAAATCAAGGAACACATCAGCCAGGTCAGTTATAAAGTTGTGAAGAATAGTATATAAGGGTAAGGTTATAAAAAATAGCCAAGCTTTGAACATCTCACGCAGCACTGTTTAAATCATCATCCAAAAATAGAAGGCGAGTGGCACAACTGCAAAATGTGGAAGAAGGTGCTTTGGTTAAATGAGACCAAAGTAGACGTTTTTGTGCAAAATACAAAACGCTATGTATGGCAGAGAGCTACCACTGTACATCATCCTGAAGGCGCCATCCCCACAATCACACATAGTGGTGGTAGCAGTCAAAAGACCAGACCTAAATCCCATTGAGAATCTGTGACAAGACTCGAAAATTGCTGTTTACAGATGCTCGCCATCCAATCTCACTCAGCAAAAGCAATTTTGCAAAAAAGGATGGGCAAAATGTCAGCCTCTAAATGTGCAAAGCTAATAGAGACATATCCCAAAAGACTTGCAGCAGTAATTGCAGCAAAAGGTGATCCTACAAAAGTAACATCAGCGTTTTGGTTGAATACCTACACCGGCAAAATGGTGTGTCCTTAGGGCAATGTCCCTGCACTCTTCTCCCCCCCTACTCAGCTGGGATACCATTGCTGTTTCCTTTTGGTTGCTTGCGCGGTTCCTTGCTCTGCTGCACTCCACTCACGTGTTGTTTGGTCCTCTGCTGCCCCCAGTTCTGTCTGTAATTTGTTCTGGCCTGCTTATGTCTGCCCTGGTCCTTTCCTGTCCATGTGTTCCCCTGGTATCAGTTTTAGTCCTGTTCCTGAATTCCTGCTGTTTTCTGTACCTGAAACCCTGCTGTATCCTATTTCTGTGACTAAAGTCCTGTTTGTGTTTTAAACCTGAAGTCCAGAGTTCCTACTGTGCCTGCACTACCTGTGGTCCAAGCCCAATGCGCTTGCACCACCCTGTTGCACTCCAAGCACGCTGTGCCTGCACCACCCTGCTGCGGTCCACGCCTGCTGTTCCCAATGTCTGGTGTCAGACGACACCTGCTCGATGCCTGGAGCCATGCCTGATGTCCGGTGTCTGATGACCTCTACCAGATGTCTGGAGCTTTGCCTAATCTGCAGTGTCTGACGATCTCTGCCCAGTGTCTGGAGTCTTGCCCGATGTCCAGTGTCTGATGACCTCTGCCCAACGTCTGGAGCCTTGCCTGATGACTTCCAGTGTCTGCTGTCCTGTCTTCCTGTCTGTTTCTGTGGCCGGGACCAGTCAGTATCTCTGCTCTGCCCTGTATGTGTTTCTGTGTCCTGGGACCTTCCTGAATCCCTGATCGTCCTGTTTGAGTTCCTATGTGTTCCTGTGTCCTGGGGCAAGCCTGATCCTGATCCGATCCTGAACTGTACTGTGTTCCGTGCCAGTCCTGTCTGACCGTGCCTGTCCTGCTGTCACCTAGCCCTGGCTCAGCTGACACATTCCCTTGCCTGGGTGGGTCCAGATCCCCGCTGTGGTACAGTGGGTCCACCTCGCCCCTTGGGATGCTATCCTCGTTCTCACCACCTCATAACCGGCAATGAGCGTGACAACAAAGTATTGACTCTAGGGGGCTAAATAGAAATGCACCTCACAATTTTCAGATTTAAATTTTTGAAATATTTAGAAATTATGTGTCATTTCCCTTACACTGCACTAATACTCGGTACTTTGTGTTGGTATATAACAAAATCACAACAAAATACATATACGTCAGTGAGTGTAACATGAAAATATGTGGATAAGTTCACGAGGTATGAATAGTTTTTCAAGCCAACGTGAATGATGCTGCTAGATGAGCTCCACCTGCGGCTGTTAGAGACAGATGCTGGCTATGTAACGTAGCCAGTATCTGCTGCGTGTGGAGCTATGGGCTGCCATCAACCCCTTGTTTCTCCGACTGCCACCGCACCAGGACAATTGAGAAGACCTGGGTAAAGTTCTGGGATTGTCGCATCTAATGGATGCGACAACTCTGGGCGTCTGCAGGCCACTATTTTTAGACTGGGAGGCACAACTAACATGGGTCTCCCCAGCCTGAGAATACCAGCCCGCAGCTATTGGGCTCTATCATGGCTGGGTATTAAAATTGGACGGGACTGCAGGATGGTTTTTTAAATTATTTATTAAATTAAAAAAAAAAAAAAAGCCGCATGTGGTTCCTCCTATTTTGATACACAGCCAAGATGAGCACACGGCTGGGTGCTGCAGCCTATAACCGTATGCTTTATCTGTGCTGGGCATCATAATGTGGGGGGACCCTATGCCAGTTTTTATTTAATTATTTTTACACCACAATAGGGAACCACAGACACGTTCTGTGACTGAAAGCATTCAGACACGCTGTCACAGGCTGTGGGTGCGTCTGACTGCAACCAATCACAGACGTCAGGACTGTTGGGGCCGGGGAAGCAGTGAATATGTATGAAGCTAATGAGTGGCCCCGGAAGTAGAATGAGCAGGCCGAAAGCAGTTACAGCCACGCTGGAGAATTGGTAAGTATAACGCGCTCCCCCTATCCCTTCTACCACCATTTGTAAGCGCTGGATTCTGGTCCCCATATACTTTTATGGATACCGGCGTCCGGCCAGATACCTTGGATCAATTCCATGCCCAAACTAGATTTTTTTTTGTTTTGTTTTTTTTTTAAATCCGATTAGACCCACTGATCCCAGGTATCCGCGAGTCCACCCAGCACTAATCCCTGTAGATTGTAAATGGATGCATCCCGGCCATTGAAGCCCCACTTGTGTCGGGATTAGCAGATAGATTAAGGGCGGCTTTGCACGTTGCAACATCGCACGTGCGATGTCGGTGGGGTCAAATCGAAAGTGACGCTCATCCGGAGTCACTTTCGACATCGTTGGGTGTAAATTCTAGATGATACGATTAACGAGCGCAAAAGCGTCGTTATCGTATCATCATTGCAGGCTCCGACTTTTCCATAATTATGCTGCCGCGACAGGTACGATGTTGTTCCTCGTTCCTGCGGCAGCACACATCACTGTGTGTTACGCAGCAGGAGCGAGGAACTTCACCTTACCTGCCGCCGGCGGCTATACGGAAGGAAGGAGGTGGGCGGGATGTTTACATCCTGCTCATCTCCGCCCCTCCGCCGCTATTGGCCGCCTGCCGTGTGACGTCGCTATGACGCCGCACGACCCGCCCCCTTAGGAAGGAGGCGGGTCGCCGGCCAGAGCGACGGTCGCAGGGCAGGTGAGTGCATGTGAAGCTGGCGTAGCGATAATTTCGCTACGCCATCTATCACAAGATATCGTACCAGCGACGGGGGCGGGGACTATCGCTTGCGACATCGCAGCATCGGCTTGCGATGTCGCAACGTGCAAAGCCCGCCTTCGTGACATTCAGCAGACAACACCACAGTCCAGAAAACAGAATGGATTTCTTCCCTGGGAAGGACAAGCAGCAGCGATAAAGACAGTGCATCAGTTTTGTCTCTGCTACTACATGTAACATGCACCACTCACATCCAGCTTTGGGTGAAGGGTTGGATTATTTCTTTCTATATGGCATTATGAGTAGTATATAATAGTATAATTCCAGCAGGGAAGTACAATTACAATTTATTGGTAAATTGAAAAGTGCACATGTGGATGGCATTCAGCTATTTTGTATCTACAGATACTATGCAAACAGGTGTTTCCAATGAAACAGACTACTATGTAGCCTGATCTTGTGGTCATATTCCTTTGTACTTGTAACCTATAGATTGCTAATACACCAGAAGTTGAGTACAGATAGGCGGCAATATAACTGTGGGATCAGACAACAAAGCCCATTCTTGTATTCTAGACACATACCACATTGTTTCATGTCTACATCACATTTGGTTTCAAAGGTGAATATTTTTTAACATGAATTCAGCAATAACACAAAAATATGACATAGTCTTTACAGGTCAGACAATATTCATTTTGACAGATTTGCAAAAAAAATATAGGTTGAAAGGGCAAAAAGTCAATTTATTTTTCCACTGTGCCCACCTTCTGTAAGAATGCCAGCGTAATCGCCTCCTTGGGACAGCTGGAACATTGTGCAGTTGCTCCTTTTACTGACATCGTCCTGTGGGGAAGAATTATATTCACAATTATGGAACATAATCTCCCCATTCCACATTGTAAAAAAACATCTCCTACCGGCTCATTGAAAGTCTTCAGAAAACTGAGGTTTTCGTCAGAAAAATAAAAGAGACGTGCGATACCTAGAGAAAAAGAGAGCAGATCATTAGAGAAAGTATAAAACAGTATAGTTTATCTTCTGCACGTTGTGTAGGACATTACAGTCAAACTAGACGTGTCTGACCTATAGATGATATAACCGCAGTATAGAGTAAATGACACCGAGCATTGACCTTATGAGTACGATAGTGGGAATAATGGTCATGCCGTGTGATAAGTCCAGTCTGGATGGTGATGTCCGGATCCTATTAATGGTGAAATGATGGTGAAGACTGGGCAGAAACTAGAGTAGGAAGCTAATATAACTGATCACTCCAGCCGGTAGCATCTCTCTGATATTTGTAAATGATGACGACAACGATGTTCCGTGACGTTCTAGGGATGGAACTTTGCACTATCCGGACTTCCCATAGCTTCCGGTGATGTCACCGAACAGAGTTGTCTTTGCAATGGTATGTTATACTGTTACTTTTGCATGTTATTAGGTGTTTGTAAACACATCTTATTCTGTTACAGTGTCATCAATCAGTTGCAGTGCAGGTGTATGGCTGCTGGTTTATTGTATAAAATATACAATCACACATCGCTCATTAACATGAATGCAAATGATGTACATGTCCCAAACAATTCAGATGACTTACCCATGTCATCCACTGTGCTAAGGAAGTAGACTTGGTTTTGCACCTGGCACACGGTGAGGGTACACACATCTACTGTACTGGCCTCCCAACCACAGATCCAGTCGTGATCAGTAAGAGCGTACACTTCCAGTCCCCCGGAAAGACCAAAAAATATGTATGATCCCCCAACGGCCACACAATTAACCCTCTTGGACACCTGGTAATGCACAAAAACAATAAAACGTTCACTACTAATAAAGAAAAATGCATTTCAATTAATATTATATATCACAAATAGCAACTTCAGAACATTAAGCTATATAGCACAGCACTCTAATGTAAGCTGGATGGGCTCAAAGCAGATTTACTGCGTTTTACACAGAATCACAAACTGAATCTGAAAGAAGGAAAATCATTGATAAAACAACAAATCCAAGGTATAAAGAGGGCTGAGTGCTGCCTAGGGTCTGCCTCCTACGTACACTAAGCCAAAACTGCTTTGCTTGGTTCCAGTTGGTGGGTGTATACTACTGGGAGGAGATAACTTCTTTTTGCCTAGTATCAGCCCCCAAGCAGCAGCAGCATACACCCCCATGGTCTCCTGTGTCCCCCAATGAATGTTCATTATGGGTAGATTATATGCCAGAGTACAATGAGTCTTAATCATAGAAAGAATGCCACCCAACAGACACGCACCTAATGAGGGGAATATGGCACAATCTGATGCATGTACCTAAGAAACAAGAACAGCAGTGTTAAGGCCACTTTACACACAGCGACATCGCTAGCGATGTCACTGCCGATCGCACCCGTCCCCGTCTTTTGTGCATCACGGGCAAATCGCTGCCCGTGGCGCACAATATCGTTAGTCCCCGTCACACATACTTACCTGCCTAGCGACGTCGCTATTGCCAGCGAGCCGCCTCCTTTCTAAGGGGGCGGTTCGTTCGGCGTCACAGCGGCGTCACTAAACGGCCGCCCAATAAAAGCGGAGGGGCGGAGATGAGCGGGCCGAACATCCCACCCACCTTCTTCCTTCCTCATTGCGGGCGGCCGCAGGTAAGGTGATGTTCCTCGCTCCTGTGGTGTCACACGTAGCAATGTGTGGTGCCGCAGGAACAACGGACAGCCTGCGTCCTGCAACAGCAACGATAATCGAGAAAGGAACGACGCGTCAACGATCAACGATTAGGTAAGTAATTTTGATTGTTAACGGTATTGCCAGCGAGCCGCCTCCTTTCTAAGGGGGTGGTTCGTTCGGCGTCACAGCGGCGTCACTAAACGGCCGCCCAATAAAAGCGGAGGGGCGGAGATGAGCGGGCCGAACATCCCGCCCACCTTCTTCCTTCCTCATTGCGGGCGGCCGCAGGTAAGGTGATGTTCCTCGCTCCTGTGGTGTCACACGTAGCAATGTGTACTGCCGCAGGAACAACGGACAACCTGCGTCCTGCAACAGCAACGATAATCGAGAAAGGAACGACGTGTCAACGATCAACGATTAGGTAAGTAATTTTGATTGTTAACGGTCGTTCGTGCGTTTCACACGCAACAACGTCGCTAACGAGGCCGGATGTGCATCACGAATTCTGTGACCCCATTGACATCTCGTTAGCGATGTTGTTGCGTGTAAAGCAGCCTTTACACCTCATCCTATCAACCTTACAAGTTAAAGGGGCTGCCCAGTGAAAACAAGTTAGCACTTATCCGCAAGATAGGTGATGATTTACTGACTGTGGCGGTCCAGCTGCTGAAACGTGTACTGATCGGCAGAACAGGGAATTTGTATCCCCAATGGGAAACTGTTATACCCTTTACAAAATGGAGCATCAGGGTGGATATACGAACACTGCTCATTTCATTATCTATGTGGCTGCAGCCTAAGGCAAGCAGGATCTAATGCTGTTTATATGTAGAGTAAACCTTTACCTGAAGGTAAATAGTATTTCTAGACATGACAAGTTGATCTTTAAATTTTTAGGACTCATTTACTTATGATTAAAGAGATTGTCCAGTAAAAACTATTTAAAGGGAACTGGTCAGGTCCAATATGCACCCAGAACTACAAGTAGTTCTGGGTGTATATTGCTAATCCCTGCCTAACTGTCCCTGTATCTGGTAGCATAGATAAAGAGATCTTTAGAAAAATTATTTATAAAGATCTTTAATTGTATGCTACTGGGCGAGGGGCCTAGTCCCAAGGGCGTTGCTTCCCTTGGCTAGTTGGCACCGTTAGCATGTTAGTACGCCCCTGTGGGCCCCTGTGGGTGTGCTAACATGCTAATGAATACGCAGTGTCCCAGGATGATATCACTCACCTCTCTGCTACCATCGCCGTCCAATACTGGATTTCGGCTAAATGCGCATGACCCCGAAGTTTGTGTCATGCGCACTACTTCAGTTTGAAGCCAGGACGCGTACACCCGGCTTCATAGTGCGCATGACCCAAACTCCGGGGTCATACGCACTGAGCCGATATCCAGTGTCAGGCGGCGATGGTGGCGGAGAGGTGAGTGAGATTATCCTCTGACGTTACGCATTCATTAGCATGTTAGTACACCCATAGAGGCGTACTAACGTGCTAATGGAGCCAACAAGCAACGTGTCCTGGCTTCAAACTGAAGTAGTTCGCATGACCCAAACTTCGGGGTCATGTGCACTGAGCCGAAATCCAGTGTCGGGCGGCGATGGCAGCGGAGAGGTGAGTGATATCATCCTGGGACACTGCGTATTTATAAGCATGTTAGCCCACCCACAGGGGCCTACAGGGGCGTACTAACATGCTAACGGTGCCAACTAGCCAAAGGAAGCAACGCCCTTGGGACTAGTCCCCGCGCTCATTAGCATACGATAAAAGATCTTTGGAAATACTTTTTCTAAAGATCTCTTTATCTATGCTAGTGTATACAGGGATGGTTTGGCAGGGA
Source organism: Anomaloglossus baeobatrachus (assembly GCF_048569485.1). Lineage (NCBI taxonomy): Eukaryota > Metazoa > Chordata > Amphibia > Anura > Aromobatidae > Anomaloglossus > Anomaloglossus baeobatrachus. The sequence continues at coordinate 529,600,697 of NC_134356.1, forward strand.
TTAGCAGTATGCACCGAGAACTGGTCGTGGTTCTGGGTGCATATTGCACCTGACAGGTTCCATTTAATCTTATTTATCGGTGGGGTCTAAGGCTATGTTCACACATTGTATATTTTACTGCGTTTTTGAGGTCACTAAGATGCACCTAAATGCTTGCATTTCCTTCTTCCAGCAAAGTCTATGAGATTTCTATTTCGCTGTCTACACTGGGAATCTTTTTTTGGCTGCATTTTTGAAGATGTAGCCAAGATGCAGAATGTTAATTCTGTTTGCGTTTTTCCAGCGTTTGTGAGCCCTTCCAGTCAATATATTTGACTTAAAAAATGCATTGGGCAAAATGTGGTAAAAACGCGGAAAAACTGCGGCAAATAGGCATGCTTTTTTATGCGTTTTTGCCACGGGTGCATTTTTTGGGGCAAAATACGCTGCATCTTTGTGGTTAGAAAAGATGCAGTGTGTGAATATACTGCAGCAGCGATTACGGGGAGAAAGGAAACTTAAATCCTCCCTATGGCTCCTCCCTTCCAGTTTTCAGTGCAGTGCAGGGGGCATGATTGGCAGTGTGTGAGTCCACTGTATGTGTACAGATCAGGCTATCAATCAAAATACCTGGACGCGATTATAGCCACACACACTATGTAGCCAGCAGTGACTGCAACTTGAACCGTACCAATGACTTAGGCTAGGGACCCACTTTGCGTTCTCCTACTTGCAGTTTAGAACGCACATTTTGGGCTTAATTGATTTGACCAAAGTTGCCTTTTTCAGAAATTTAGCGCTGAAAACGCATGCATTTTTGTCGCGTATTTGATGCGTTTTCAGCATTTTTTATCTGCGTTTTCACCTGCGTTCTGATAGTTGCGTTTTGAACATAAAGACACTGCTTAATAAAGTTTAAATAGTCAAATTATTTGAAAAAATGGGAAGAAAAGAATCAAATCTATATTCATAGAATAAATCATTAAATTAAACTTTGTTCATTAAATTGTTGCGGTAATATGATATTTTATGTAAAAATAGCAATAAAGTATTAATTTCCTTAATTTAAATTGTCGGATTATGTGTGTGTGTAAAGGGACATATGAATTCATTATTTTGATGTCCAAAAAACATGCGTTTTGGAAGTCCAAAACGCATGTTTTCTGCACTGAAAAAGCAGGTAAAACGCAGGAATTTGAAGTTTCTTGGTTTTTGCCATTTCTCATTGACTCCAATGTTAGCAAAACGCACCTAAAATGGCAAAAACAACTGACATGCTGCTTCTTTGAACGCATGGTTTTTGCCACAAAATCTGCAAATTAAACGCAGCGTTTAGAAATGCAATGTGTGGTCGGAAAATCCACTTTTTCCATAGACTTTTGCTGGTAAATCAAAACGCATGCCTTTTGGCATGAAAAAGGTGCATCTCAAAACGGACCTAAAAAGCACCTAAAACGCAGGTAAAAACGCAAAGTGGGTCCCTAGCCTTAAAGCAAGAGGCTGCAGGGAGGTTATAAGTTCATTTTTCCCTGCAGCCGCTGCTCCTGCAGGCCAGGATTTAATGCTATTTCCTTTAGATTAACCCTATATTTGCAACACATTATTTTTTTCAGTATTTTGCAGCATTTTCCACCCATTCTAATGACTTTGAAAAATGCAACAAAAAATGGTTCTACAACATATTAAAAAACACTGCAAAAATGCATGTAATTTATGCAGTCTTTTTCCTGCCCAGAGATTTTTTTTGTGCACAAATGTCTGCAGCAAATATTTAATGTGTGCACGCACCCTTAGTTCTGGTCATAAAACCTGCATATAGTTGTCCATTTCTTCAATAACTTGTTTGCTTACAACACTTCCCATATATATATATTTAAGTACTAAAAAACATTTTAGAAACCCTGGACTATGCTCCATCAGCATACTGATACATGGGTTGTAGTGTAGTGTGAGCCGTCCTTACGTGTATCTCAGCAGATGGCTGGAGGATGGCAGTTTTCGCCTTGAGTTTCTCCTCTTCACGCTTTTGCTGCCGTTCAGTCATCATTTGAATAGCCTGGTCAATGAGATTCTCCACCACTTTGGCAATCATCCTGTACGGCTGTGGTAGACAGTCTCGTGACTGGTCTGGATCCCTCAGAAAATACTCATCCTCCTCTTCTTCATTGGCCCAGTCTTTCTCAGATCCTGGAGGTATTTCTAAAGGTCCCTTTCTTATGTACACAGGCATGGTGTAAGCTGTGATAAGTGGAAGCAAAGGATTTGTAACCCGGCTCCTTGTCTATGTTACTTGCAGAATTGTTCCCTTACAGAACACCTAAGAAAGAAAAAAAAACATAAATTGAGAATATACCCCCACGCCACTACATTTGGAGGTTATCACATATCCAGAGGGTAGTTGATAACTTCTTCCAACCAGAATACCCCTTTAAGTCTGGCTAAACAGCTATTATGTATGAAAGTACCCCATGACCTACATACAAAAGGCCGGGTACATCTTAGGCTAGTTTCACACTTGCGTTGGACGGGATCCGTAGCATTGCGTTGTGTGACGCATGCAACGGATGCGTTGCATATAGTGGCACAATGCAATGCTACAAATCGTACAAAATAATGCAATCCGTTATAGGTTTTTTCCTTGACTTTACACATCTGGGCATTGCGCAGGTGTGTAAAGACGGATGCGTTAACAGAATCCGTCAAATGGCGCATTCTAACGGAATCCGCCACCATAGGCGTCCATTATAAAAACAACGGACGCCTAACGGATTCCTGCAGGTTGCGTTTTTTTGACACTCCGCCAAGCGCAGAAAAACGTTACATGCTGCGTTCCATCCGCCCGACGCTGCGTCGTCCAGCGGATGCAACGCAGACACTTGCGTTACAGTGCGTCGTCCATACAACTCTATGGAGAATAGCGCAGTCCGTTAACAAACTGCGCTATTCTCCATAGTGACGGAATGCTCTGAACTCAAGTGTGAAACTAGCCTTATATGACTTCCAATCACATGAAAAAAAGAGACGATGTACGTCTAATAACAACAAACCCTGATACATTTTTAAACTAAAATGATTAGATTAATATTAGGGTGAGCATTTGTCCTCATAGAAATCCCAAAACTCATCAGTATATAAAGTGCTCCCCACAATAGTTGATATAAAATGGTGACCCCCTCCCAGGTACATACAATTGGATTAGTTTTCTATGTAATAATAGAATCACAGGATCTAGTTCAGAAAAAGTAACAGAATGAAAAGGGCAAAATAAATCTAATGCCTCATGATTGTCCCCCGAGCACCTACTGAGCCGACATTAGACAGTGAGGGGTACGGCTTTACAGCGTACAGAGAGACTGTCACCCCTGAAATGTAATGGTACTAAAAAAAACAGTTACACAATGGAACCTTGGATTACGAGCATAATTGGTTCCAGGAGTGAGCTCTTAAACCAAGTTACTCATATATCAAAGCGAATTTTCATATAGGAAATAGCTGAAACACAGACAATTCGTTCCACAACCCAAAAATATTTACTGTATTTAAACAAACTTATTACAGTAATACAAAATAATGTACTGTATTCTATTCATAAAATTATTACAGGACACTAATAGAAAATACTGTACAGTACAGGAAAAAACTAATTAAACTCCACATTAGCTTACAATATAATTATTGGTGAGCGGGAGGTACAGTACAAGTAATGTGCTGTTCTGTTAATCAATAAGAAAGTACAATTCTGAATCCACAAATGCAAATTAATAGACATGCTGTATAGTGTATACTGTACTGTACAATGGTATACAGTATACAGTACATATGGACAGACAGTTACTTCCAGAGCGGGTCAGAACGTGGTGAATGGACAGAACTGGAAGTGTGCACAGTGAGGATTTGCTCTTATTGCAAAGCATTGCTCTTAACCCCTTCAGCCCCGGGCCACTTTCCGTTTTTGCGTTTTTGTTTTTTGCTCCCCTTCTTCTGAGAGCCGTAACTTTTTTATTTTTCCATCAATCTTGCCATATGAGGGCTTGTTTTTTGCGGGACAAGTTGTACTTTTAAATGAAACCATAAGTTTGACCATATGGTGTACTGGAAAACAGCAAAAAAATTCCAAATGCGGAAAAATTGCAAAAAAGTGTGATGGCACTATAGTTTTTGGGATGTTTTATTCACGATGTTCACTATATGGTAAAACTGATGAGTGGGTATGATGTCTGAGGTTGGTGCGGAGATGAGTGGGAAGTAACATCCCACCCACCTCCTTCCTTCCACATTGCTGGTAGACGCAGAAAAGATGTTCGTCGCTTCTGCGGTGTCAGACATAGCGATATGTGCTGCCGCAGGAACGTCGAACAGCATCGTACCTGCAGCAGTGATATTTTGAAAAGGAGCGACGTGTCAACGATCATCGATTTTGAACGGTTTTGAGATCGTTGATCGTCACTCATTAGTGTCACACGCTGCGATGTCGCTACCGGCACCGGATGTGCGTCACTAACGACGTGACCCTGACGATATATCATTACCGATGTCGCAGCGTGTAAAGCCCCCTTTAATCCAAAGTTCCACTGAATAGCGGACTTAGCCCCTGTAAAGATCTTAGCTCTATACATTTCATTGTTGTAAATAGTTTGAAAACACTTTATATTTCATATGCTAATTACGGGTCCTTGGTGCACCCTTGGCGTGGCCAAAAGCTTGGTGCACTGTTCTCCCCCTCAGTTTGCACACTGAGCATTTCCCTAATTAATTAGATCTATTAGACCTGATGAGGCTGTTGTACTTATCCTGTAAATCCAGGTCAGAATGGCTGTAGAACCCTGATATTAATATGAGCTATGGGTGATTTTTACATTGAGGTGCTAGAAAATCCCTGTCACATGATGGGTGTATAAAGTGCACCAGCTTCATCAGGTGTGAGCGCGCTGTATCATGCGGGCATCTTGTGTTGTAAATGCTGGTGGCAGAGATGGTATACTGACCATACTAAACCCCAGCACCTCTGCCCTACACAGCACATCCTCCTCACCTCTCCCGGGCTACAGCTCAGGGCGCACCGGTACCAGCCTCCCGTGCACTTTGCTCCGCTGCTATTCGTCACCATAGTAACCAGAAACAGGAAACAGCCCCGGAAGTAGAAAAGCTAGGATTTGTACGGCTTGTCTCTCCTTTTTACAGCCGGCATTGCCCTGCACAGTGTAGGCTCAGTAGTTGCGGCTTTGTGGAGCAAAAAGCTGCACATTATGTGGCAGATACACGGGTTCGGAGGGCGGAACGTTTCTACTATGCTGGAAAGTTTCCGGCGGAGCAGAAAGGAGGCGAGCAGTCACATGACCAGGCGCTTGTCAGTCACAGTTACAGCTGGCGGCGCTTCAATGAGCAGGTGGCAGGAGGCCGGCACCGCCAGCGGCATGAGGTGGGTACTGGCCGGCACTGCGGGGATAATGGGCCGGGAAGAAAGGTGTGACCCTGCAATTAGGAACTGAATTATGAACTATACGTGTGACACACACTATATACTCTGTGTGTGTGTGTGTGTGTGTGTGTGTGTGTGTGTGTATATATACACACACACACTATATACTGTGTGTGTGTGTATACACACACACACACTCTACATATATTATTGATACTGCAGTGGCTTTCATACAGATTTGTTCCCTGATTCCTGAAGGTGCATTGGTCCAGTTGTGTTCACATTTGTTCGTCCGGTTTCTGGTGTCTGAGGTTCGCGCTCCCCGTACCCCCGTTATGTCCGGACCAGACCGGCCGTTATCTTCCTAAACCCCCAATCCTGATATAAAGCTAGGAAGCCAATGAGTTTGGTGCAGGAGATCCACGTCTGGTGCCGACATCACTGGACACAGTCTGATTGTGAAACAACCCCAAGAAAAGTGTTTTCTGTTGATCAAGCAGCAAGAAGACTGAACCCAAGGAGGATCTGTCACATGGACACAAGTGGCGGCCGGCCGGCTGGGTACTTTCACACTTGCGTTTATTTCCTTCCGTTACAATCCGCCCTTTTGGAAAACAGCGGAATCCGTTAACGGATTCCGCTGTTTCCCATAGACTTGTATGGGTGACGGATTGTACCAAAAGGACCTGCGTTGCTTCCACTGGGCGACGCTCCGTTGCTTCCGCACAGCGGGAGGAACGCATGTAACGTTATTTTGAGCAGCGGAATCCTCTGGATTTCACTCTTCTTCTTCTTCTTCTTCTTCTTCCCTGCGTTGCTTCCGCTGGGCGACGCTCCGTTGCTTCCGCCCAGCGGGAGTAACGCATGTAACGTTATTTTGAGCAGCGGAATCCTCTGGATTTCATTCTTCTCCTTCTTCCTTCTTCCTTCTTCTCCCCTAACACATCATCTGATCGCTTTGCCTTCCAGCAAACCGATCAGATGATATTGGATCCGGATTGGACGGCGCGGGACCCTTGACCCAGGATTACTGCGGAGGGGGGGGTTCTTTATTTCAATAAAGATGGAGTCACTAATTGTGTTGTGTTTTTATTTCTAATAAAAATATTTTTCTGTGTGTTGTGTTTTTTTTTATCTTTACTAGAAATTCATGGTGGCCATGTCTAATATTGGCGTGACACCATGAATTTCGGGCTTAGGGCCAGCTGATAATATACAGCTAGCCCTAACCCCATTACTACCCAGCGAGCCACCGTCACCAGGGCAGCTGGAAGAGTTGGATACAGCGCCAGAAGATGGCGCTTTTATGAAAGCGCCATTTTCTGGGGTGGCTGCGGACTGCAATTCGCAGCGGGGGTGCCCAGAAAGCATGGGCACCCTGCACTGTGGATTCCAATCCCCAGCTGCCTAGTTGTACCTGGCTGGACACAAAAATTAAGCGAAGCTCACGTCATTATTTTTTTTTTTTTTTTTTTAATTATTTCATGAAATTCATGGAATACTTAAAAAAAAAAAAAAAAAAAAAGGCTTCCCTATATTTTTGGTTCCCAGACGGGTACAAATAGGCAGTTGGGGGCAGCCAGTACCTGCCTGCTGTACCCGGCTAGCATACAAAAATATGGCGAAGCCCACGTCATTTTTTTTGCTTTTTTGGGGATGGGGGGGGGGGGCAAACAAATCCTGCATACAGTCCTGGAAGGAGGATGCTGAGCCTTGTAGTTCTTCAGCTTCTGTCTGCTCTCCTGCATATACTATTGGATGCAGCTTGCTGAGCCTTGTAGTTCTGCAGCTGCTGTCTGCTCTCCTGCATCCACTAGTGGATGGTGTATGCTGAGCCTTGTAGTTCTGCAGCTGTCTGCTCTCCTGCATACACTAGTGGAGAATGAAGAACATATGGAAGAAGGAAATTAAATCAGACTTTTTTTTTTTTTTCAACAATCTTTAATGGCAATGTTCACTGATAAAACGCAGTGAGAAAAAACGCAGCCAAAAACGCGGTAAAAATGCATGCGTTTTTTGCATGCGTTTTTAAAGACTCTGCGTTTCTGTGCGTTTTTAGCGCTAAAAAACGCAGTGTGTGCACTTAGCCAAACGCACCAAAACGCCATGTTTTTCTGACTAAACTACGGGTTGGCGGGGATTGACCAGAATCGTGTGCAAAGGGGTAGGAGCAAGCGCTTCATACTCGCCGATCACCAGTCCGCTGTCTCACTGCTGCCGTGGTAGCTCTTTAATTTTTCTAGAGCCGGCTGCTCATTAGGCTCATTGTATGACATAAGGCACTTCCACCATAAAAATCATAGCTGGGGTGCTCTCGTAGGTTTCCACACCATGTAGAATAATAATTGAAAAGAGACACTCCCAGATTAAACTGCCTTCAAACCATAGACATTACTTGAGTAGGGAACATGTGCAAAGCGTTGTAAGATAAGGCTCTATTGAAAGCACAGCAGTGGATACCACTGCTTCATAGATTCCATACAGATGGTGCCATCTCACTAGTGCTTTACAAATAAACAGCAAAACAGCAGTGGGAACAGCTTTCAATAGACCCGTATCTTACAGCACATATCTAGCGCTTTATAAATATATAGTGGTGGATACCACTTTCAATAGAGCCTTATCTTACAGTTCATACCTAATAGTGCTTTGCACAGGTTTCCTACTCAAAGAATTTCTATGGTTTGAAGGCATAACTCATTTCTGGGCCGAAACGTCTGTTGCACTAAGACTGAATGTTTAATACATTTTCCAAGTTGCTCATTAGGTTCATAACATATTCACTCCTTCCCTGCTCTCACCGGTGGCTGTGATTGGTTGCAGTCAGACCCACCCCCACGCTGAGTGACAGCTGTCTGACTACAGCCAATCACAGTCGCCGGTGGGTGGGTCTATATCATACAGAAAATTAAATAATTTAAAAAAACAAAAAAAAAAGATGTGCAGTCACCCCAATTTGGATACCAGCCAAGATAAAGTCTCGCTGTTGAGGGCTGGTATTCTCAGGCTGGGGAGACCCACGTTATGGGGAGCCCCCCCCAGCCTAAAAATATCAGCCAGCAGCTGCCCGGAATTGCCACATTCATTAGAAGCGACAGTCACCGAACTCTACCCAGCTCATCCCGATTGCCCTGGTGCGGTGGCAACCGGGAAATAAGGAGTTAATGGCAGCAGCCCATAGCTGCCACTAAGTCCTAGCTTAGTTATGGCAGGCATCTATGAGATACCCCACATCACTAAGCTGTAAGTGAAAGTAAATAAACACAATCACCCAAAAATCCTTTATTTGAAATAAAACACACAAAAGCCCCCTCTTTCACCACTTTATTAACCCCTAAAACACCCCTCCAGGTCCGACATAATCCACACAAGGTCCCACGACGCTTCCAGCTCTGCTACATCTGACGATCACAACAAGTGGCCATAGAACATGACTTCTTGCTCTGAGGGTCAGGCCGCTAGTGAAGTGAGGCGCGCGAGATCAGCGGTGATGTCACTCGTGATTTGCGGTGTCACAGCACATCACCTGAGTGACATCAGCGTTAATCTCACGGCTCACTTCAGTAGAGGCCTGAAAGGTGGAGAACTCCTGCGGTTTTTTTTTTAGGCCAAAAAATGCTGCTCTTTGTAGTCACTACAAAGATAAAAATGCTGCATCTTTGTGGTGAAAAAAAAAGATGCAGCGTGCGCACATAGCCTTATGGAGTTTGTCAGGTCTCGGTCTGTTAGCTTATGTGTGCCTCACCTTAGCTGTGCTTCTGGAAACTAAGGGTACCGTCACACTTTAGCGACGCTCCAGCGATCTGACCTGGTCAGGATCGCTGGTGTGTCGCTACATGGTCGCTGGTGAGCTGTCAATCAGGCAGATCTCACCAGCGACCAGTGACCAGCCCCCAGCCAGCAGCGACGCGTGGAAGCGATGCTGCACTTGGTAACTAAGGTAAATATCGGGTAACCAAGCGCTTGGTTACCCGATATTTACCTTTGTTACCAGCGCACACCGCTTAGCGCTGGCTCCCTGCACTCGTAGCCAGAGTACACATCGGGTTAATAAACAAACTGCTTTGCTTATTTACCCGATGTGTACTCCGGCTACGTGTGCAGGGAGCCAGCACTGGCAGCCTGAGAGCAGCGGATGCTAGTAACCAAGGTAAATATATTTACCTTGGTTACAGCTTACCGCAGGCTGCCAGAAGCCGACTCCCTGCACATTCAGATTGTTGCTCTCTCGCTGTCAAACACAGAGATGTGTGCTTCACAGCGGGACAGCAACGTCCAAAAAATGAACCAGCACTGTGTGTAACGAACAGAGATTTCACAGCAGGGGCCAGGTCACTGCTTAGTGTCACACACAGCGAGATCACTAATGAGGTCACTGGTGCGTCACAAAAACCGTGACTCAGCAGCGATCTCGCTAGCGATCTCGCTATGTGAGAAGTACCTGTAAGATAACAAATGATTCTTTGTAAACAGCCTTAGAGATCACAAACAACCTCCTGCACAGGGATGAACATATCACTGGTGCGGCCGTACAGGGGCCCAATAGGTAAGAGGGTCCATTTCTACCTCCAAAGCAGGTGGAATTTTGCATTTTTCTGAGCTCTTGGGCTACAAAGGCCCCATATATTGTTTTTGCACAGGGGCTCTTTTCTGTCTGTCTGCCAGTGCCCCTGCAGTCATGTTCTTTTCCACCTATTGCTAATATTTTAAACTGCTTGTTCATTTTCCTAGAAATGGACCCCAGACTCATATTGCTCCACCATAACAATTTCGTAGACCTTGAGTCCCCTGCTCACTCGGCCCCCCTTCTCCAGTGTTTCCCAGAGTTCGTTCTGATAGAACTGCCGTGGTGGTGATCTAATCTACGGCTGGCTGCTTGGTAAGCACATGGTTAACTGCAGTTTAGCGGTTACAAGGAGTTTTATACAAATTGAAAAAATGGATTTCCCTAAAATAACAAAATACCGTAGCCATTATTTACCAGTGGAATCTCCTGCTGGTGCCCACATCCTAGAATAGTTGGTCTTGGTGATGTTTGCTTGTACGACACACATGATCTTGAAAATCCAATACCTCCTTAGGCCATCGGAGTAATGAAGCATTCATTTAGGATGTTGATTGCTCTATTTAAAGGGATTATCCACTACTTTAAAACAAAAGTCCCATAGCTATGGGCAAATAAACATTAAGAAAAACAAATTTTGCTTACCTGACAAATCGCCGTTTTTCCCTGTTCTCCACAGTGGTTTTCTCAGCAGATTCCTGGCTGCTTCTTCTGATGGGGAGAGCATCATATGACAGCTGGAGCCAAACAGCGGCCCTGATTGGCTGCAGCTTTTATATTTTGTCCTCCTCAGAAGAAATTATCTCGGTCCCGAGCTTTGATAGAGAATGAAGAATGCAGCTTATCAGAGGCACTGAAGGGGGTCATGTGATTTCCCTTGACAAAAGAGGCAGACTGGCAGGGGACACCATACCGATGAGCAATATCAACAATAATGAGTGCGCTTTTCCCTTCCCATGACAGACCGTACATGAGTGTATCCGCCCCTAGGAACAGGAAACCTTTCTGAAATAAGTGGCGGCACCTCTCCAAAACCCCTCAGTGTGGTTTCCTGTTCCTGCAAGAGGATACCAGAGTTTATCTGGGAAATTTCTCCAGATGATCGGGTCTTGGCAGGCCATGGGGTCTCCGGGATCCAGGTGTCACGGGGGCCGCGTTGGCTGCTTGTGCGTTCCCCTTCCTCCATGCCCAGCGTCCCATGAACTGGAGGTTCCCTGGGCAACAATCGGGCAGCGGATCCTCAGGTACCTAGCAGGGTGTGAGCCCTGGCCAGGACCCATTCTCCGGGTGCGGTGGCTGAAACAGTAACACTGCAATCACTTCCGTAGATCCGAAGACAGAGCTGCAGGCACAGTCATGCACCAGAAAAGCACACGGCCGTTTGCGCAGGAGCGAGCCCCACTACTACTTCCGGAGAAGTGGAGGCTCATGGGAGCGGAAATAACGGTGCACACCAGGGATGGCATCAGAGGCCACCTCCTAGATCGGAGGCTGCGCCTGCTGTGTTCACTGTGGCGGGGAATTTGAAACAGTTATCCAGACAGCGTGCCTTTAGTGGTCCTCCAAGATGGAAGCTCCCACAGCAACCAGCAATGCTTCAGAAGGTCCTAGATCTGTCCTACTGTGGTATCTGTTCGGGCTCTCGCTCTCTCTCTCCTCTGCACTGCCAGTCGTGGATCGAGAGGATGATGGTCCGGAGCCAGACCAGAGGATTGTTCCTTATTTAAATATAAAAAAAAAAAATGTGGAAGGTATCTGCCAGCTGCACAAAGCATAACCTCTTCCTCTACCCACTGAATCGGACAAGATAGACAATCTGGTCTCCTTGCTGCACCTTTTAAAGGTGAGGAGGTTGCGATTGCTAGGAAGCCTAGTCTGGGGACAGCCCTGTCATCCAGTAGTCGCTGCTCCCCATCTGAGGATAGCGCTGAGGAGGGGGAGAAAACGGGAGAATTGGGGCTCTCATCAGAGCACTCTAAGTCTAATGAAGACCATGATCGGCCATGCTTTCCGAGAGAGGATACAGGAAACCTCTTAAAAATAGTTAGAGCTACCATGGGGGGTGGAATCCCTGAATGAGCAGTGATCAGTCCAGGACACCATGTTTTCAAAACATGAAGGCATAGGATCTTCCCAGCGCATAAAATCTGCTGAATTTATTTATAAAGGAAAACTAGTCAGGAAGGTGTCGGTTCCCCAAATTCTAAAAAAGTACCCCTTTTCGGAAGATTGTGCCATTCTTGGCACTTACCCTTGTTGTTCTAGTAGTGGGATTGTCGTTTGGGGTGCGATAGGTTATGGGTGCGGATCATGTGCAGAGCTCATGGATGCTGCCAACCTGTTAGGCGGTGACCAATGCTTGGTTGCAATGCTGAAAGATGCCTACCTGTGTTCATTGGAGGGGACGCGGCTATAGTAAGTCTCAAAATACGTGGACTTGCCCGTTTGAAGATCTAGGTTTTTTGTAAGACTCTTAGATAAGAAAGTGGACACCTTCCTTGATGGAGCCTGGGGAGCAACGGCAGAATCCTGTAAGCCTGTAAACATTGTTGCCACCTGCACTGCGAGATCCTTTGCAAAATGTCTTTAAGAACTAGAGGTCCAGATCAGAGACAGAGATCTGCGAATACAGTTGCTAGAAGCTCTGCTAACTATTCAAAAAGCTATCTTCCTGGCCGACGCCCCAGAAGACAGGGTTAGGTTAGGCACCCGCGCCTGTGTTCTTCCCAACTAAAGCAAACCAGCATTAGGGCTAAAAAACTGGAGCACAGATTTTCATCGAAAATGAAATTCCGTGCTATACCATGCCAGGGGAAGAGAAAGTTTAGTCTAAATGGTTCTTATTCCATAGAGTCTCTCAAAGAAGAGCCCTAGGAGGCGATGACCCCAGGCCTCTAGGCGGGAACACTAAAACAATTTTACCACCAGTGGGCCAGCCTCCGACTGGGTATTAAAAACTGTCTCCCTCGGTTTCAAGCTCCATTTCTCTTTCCTCCCTCCACAACGCATAATAAGCCCCCAAGTGGACCCAAAGAGCCAAGAGGTTCTGGAATGGGTAGCCCTCTCCTTTAACAGAGAAGAACATATTGGTCAGGGTGCCAGTTGCATAAGAGGGTACCAGGTGCTACAGCAATATGTGTTCTTCAGGACCATTTTCAATCTAAAGATCCCTGAATCACTATATAAAGGTAGAAAGATTCAAGATGGAGACCTTGGAAAAAAAAAACAGTACGATTACTATTCCCATTCTGCTACATTTCGGTAATAGACCTGACTGACGTTTATTTCTACACCCCTATCCACAAAGACCACCTAAAATATCTCCGGCTGGCAGTGATGGTCGAAGGGAAGCTGACTCACCATCAGAATCAGTGTCTTCTGTTTGGCATCTTGGTAGCCCCGAAGGTGTTCACCAAAATTGTCAGACATGGCATCTTATATAGGGGAAAAAGACGTCCTAATAGTCCCTTTCCTGGATGACCTTTTGCTACTAAGAAAATAAAAGGATTGTTCAGCAGCTGTCAGTCAGGTCACCTCAGTCCTCTCAGGGTTGGGGCAGTTGATGAACGTGAGACAGTCAAGGAAAGACCTAGTCTAAATTCAGGTTTTTTTGGGGGGGCGTCAGTCTGGATTCAGTATGGCAGTACAGTTTCCTTCCACCAGGAAAAATATCCAAATAAGACGCAAAGTCTTATCAGCTCAGACGAAAGCCGAGAATTTTCTCAGAGGGGAGCAATGTCCCTATTAGGTTCTTTGATGTCTACCATCTCTGCAGTACAGTGGGTTTTAAAATCACTGGAGTAGTGGAAGGATGAAGGAAGTCTCAGGAGTGGAGATCTCTGGAACACAGTAGAGCCGGTGTTTATCAATACAGATGCCAAACCAGTGGGGTGGGGGTCTCACCTAGGAGACCAGTACCTTCAAAGGGAAAGGAATCCAGCCTTCAAAAGCAGCTCCTCGAACCTAAAAAGTGCTTGCTTCCGCAGCACATATACTAACATTGGAATGATACAGAGAAGATTAGTATGGCCCATGCGCAAGGATGACATGCAAATTTGTGAAGCATTCAAAGAACTACCAGCAGTGATGGAGACATTACAGATACTAGTAAAGAAGAACGTGGTAATCTTCTCGGACAACAGTACAGTAGTGGCCTACCTAAATCACCATGGAGGCACAAGGCAAAAATTCCTGAGAGAATTATTTTTTTTTTTATTTTTATTATAGCAGGAAGGAGGTTGCGGTCACTCACCGCGCGCCCGTCTGTAAGGCTCAGACATCATAGCAGACTACCTCAGTCGCCATACCTTCAACAAACCGAGTGAACTTTACATCGGGAGGTGTTCAAACAGATCTGTTTTAGGTTGAGAAGAACCAGAAATAGGTTTATTTACATATCAGGAAAATCGGCAATTTGACATTCTTTTCCCTAGATCCCACGGAGGACCAGAGAGAATGGACGCACTTCTACAGAGATGGGACTTCCTACTAGCATATGTGTTTCCTCCTTTCCCACTAATCCTGCTAGTTCTGGAGGAAATCAGGACGGAGCAGGCCAGAGTCCTCATGATAACCCCTTCTGGCCACAGAAAGAATGTTCACGTGGCTGCGAATTTGGTCTATATTGGACCCCTGGATTCTACCAGGCACACCCAATCTACTTTCTTAAGGGCCAGTTCTTCATTCTCAAGTACAGGGGTTACATTGGAGCAGCCTGGAACTTGAGAGGAACCTTCTAACGGCAAGGGTGTTTTTATCCAATCTTAAATTCCACCCTCCTTTGTAGCAGGAAGGAAGTTACTTCCACCAAGTGTGCAGCAGTGTGGAAAAATTCCTGGAGTTCTCAGGATGACCGATATCTGAACATCAGCAGGTGCTGATTCCAGGAGTGTTGCAGCTTCTGCAGAAGAATCTGAAAGGGGCCTATCTACTACTACATTAAAAGTGCAGGTAGCAGCCCTGGACGCACTCTTTGATAGAAAGATGGCAGACCATCTGTGGGTGCATAGGTTCATTGGGGCCTCATTTACTTCTAGAACACTAGCAAAGCCTAGGATGGCCCCCGGGGACCTTAACTTTGTATTATGCCCTCACTAAACATTCCTTGAACCATCTCCTAGGTCTCCACTAAGCCTCTTACCCTGAAGGTAGCATTAACATTAGCCAGATGCATTTGTGAGCTTCAAGCCGTTTCCATTAAATCTCCCTTAATTACAATTCAGGATTTTGAAATAATATTTAAGCCAGACCCGGCTTTTCTTCCCAAGGTCAATTCAAAATTCTATAGGGGCCTGGTAATTATCTATCCTCCTTCTGTGGAAATCCCAAGTCGCAAGAAGAGCAGGTCTTTCATTTCCTGATGTCAGGAGTAGCGTCCTGAGATACTTGGACATAACTCGTCCATGGCGAAAATCCTCCACCATGTTTCTTCTTTTGGCGATCCAAATAGAGGGAATGTGGCCACCAGATCCACTGTTGCTAGGTGGGTAAGGGAGGCCATTAGTTGGCATTTTCAGGGTCAGGTCAGGCCCCTCCTCAGGTGATTAGGGCTCGTTCTACATGGGCTATATCCACTTCTTGGGCGAAGACGGCGAATGACTTGGTGGAGCAGATCTGTAAGGCTGCAGTATGGTCTTCTACCTTGCTTTAAGCACTACTGTTTGGATGTGGGTCTGTCGGTGCTATCCCTTTAGAGAAAGGTGCTTCTGCAGTGGTCTTGCCCTAAATTTCTTCTATTTTATTCTCTCGTGTATGGTGCTGTCATGGGAAGGGAAAACACAATAATTACTTATCGGTAATTGGATTTTCCAGAGCCATGACAGCACCGTGCTAATTCCCTCCCTATGTTGGTGGTGGATTTTATTATATATATTATATTTTAAACAAAAAAAGTGTCTGTCTGGTCTCACACTATGTTGAATGTGTACAGCACAATGGGGTTTTCTCCTGTTTGGTGATGGATATGTGTATATGTCTATTAATAAGACCGTTACCTCTAAGTTTCTAAAAACACACTGGGGTTTTGGAGAGGTGCCTTCCCTTTTTATTTTAGAAAGGTTTCCTGTTGCTGGGGGTGGATGCACTCTCATGTACGGTGCTGTAATGGCTCTGGAAAATCCAATTACTGGTAAGTAATTTTCAAAGTCAATGTGTGGGTGCTATTGTATAAACTGTAAAATAACACCTTCCGTATTTTGTAACAGTAAGGAATTGACTGTAACTTACTCTTCTTGATGTAAAAAATGTAATTCAAATATGATCTAAGGGGTAATATTTCTCCTTGTGGAGAGTGTGACCAGTCTGATATGTCAGTGTAAGGAGGCTTAAAAGTCTGACAATACTCCTCTGGGAAATTAAATATGCAAATTGCTTCTTCAGAGAGGAAGAGGACTTGAACAGTGTGACGTCATGCAAAAACAGATGCCAATCAGCAGCAGCTTTACTTTCCCCCGTTTCCAAAACGATCCCACACATCCGGAGGAGGTGAGCAGCAGCGTTCTCTTCTATGTTAGTGATTTCTCTGAAGGCAGGAAGAGTGAAGCGGCTGCTCATTGGCATTAGGGATTATGTGACATCGCAGAGTTACATGACCCTGGGAGAGTCAGTGCCAACACCGCTGGAAAGGTGTCGGCACTGGAGGCAAGTTGAAGTTTTCTATTTTAAATGGTGATAAATACAGATTGAGAAGGGCTTGTCTGAGTAGTAGATAACGCCTTTTAAAGGGTCAATATTGATTTTCAGGATTGCTACTTCCAATAGGTGGCTCTAGAGTTCAAGTCGTCTTTCTCCCTGAAGAGGCAATTTGTATATTGAAATACATTGTGATTCATTTACATATTATTCATACTCCTAATCATTTGCCAACAGTCTGTCTTTCTTACAGACGGCGTTCTGCATTTCAGTAATGATGGAGTCATTTGTGAAGTTCACAAACCAAAGTCAGGGAAGAGACCGACTTTTCAGGTACAGTTTCTAGATTGATCATCCCTTTAGTAACTTATGCACCTGCACCCTGCGATTTGTTTAGTTTTAGTTCCTAAAATTTCACCCATAGCATAAGAGAAGAACCAGGAATCCCCATTCTATTCTTCCTTAAAACCTCCATCACACTCATTTTTTTCCATTTCAGAGCTACTCAGTATGCATGCATGTTGCTTAGTTATGTTTTAGAGAATAAAGCTGGCAGAGAGCAAGTGGTAAAGAAGCTCAAACGAGTGGAATCTGACATGAGTTCTGGCCGTAAATGTAAGTACTAGACCTGGCTGTCTATAGCTGCAGTTACTTCCCCTCATCTACTAATTATTTCACTGCTTTTTACTGGGCTAACTTCTTGTAACATTTTTTCATTGTCCATTCTATTTAATACAGTACATTCATCTGCTAAACTACTGTCGGTAAGCTGTGGTTACAATATTCTAACACCTTAAAGGTGATGTACAGTAAAATGTTATTGTGGGACCGTGTCTGCCAGAAAAATCTATGTAAATACTCTTATGCTTTAAAAAGAAAAAAAAAAATATTCAAAGAGTGATACTTTTAATTGACCAGAAAAAGGGATATTTGCAAGTTAGCACTCCTGGAATACTTTTGTCTTTTTTGGGGCATAAGTATTTGCAAAACGCGTTACAGCAATAGGAAGGACATATATTATATTATTTTCTCTATAAATAGAAAGGAGTTTTTTCATCTCGACAACCCCTTTTTTAAAATGAAGAAGATCCATTGATTAGCTGATCACCATAGGCAATTTTTAAAGGAATTGTTGAGGTTTGGGACACAATTTTGGGCCGGGCACACAATTCCACAGTATTCCCAGTGCAAGTTATCTCTCCCATGACCCCTTATACATGTGATCACATACCAATTAGAGAAGCCAGATAAATACTTGTACATGATTGCATACATGTGGTCTCTTAAAGGGAACCTGTCACCTTATTTTTCAACATTAAACTGGCCAGAATGTGTTTTTAAATTTTCTGCATCAATAACAAGATTTAAAAAACTAAAAACAAAACATAGTTATCTAAAAAAAAAAAACAAAAAAACTTTATATGGCTAGGTAAATGTATCTCATACCTTGGTTCTGTCATAGGGGTTGTGCTATTAATGTGTTCAGTCATTTGTCAATCAACATTAGTCATGCTTTTTTTTTTTTTAACTTAAATCACGCTTCCCGCATTAGAAATCACCGCCCCTGTAATCCCACACTTGCTCACTAAATGTCTATAGCCTGGGCATGGGCATTCAATCTGGGTGTACGTCCCCAGATTCATTATGTGTAAATGATTGTTGTGACTGCCCCAACATCACAGCAATCTTACCTGTAATCTCAAGCTTGCGCAGTAAATGTATTTTGCCCAGGCATGCGCACTGAATTTGGGTGTACGTCCCCAGATTCATTATGTGGTGTGCGCATGCTCTAGGTTGCTGACGTCACTTTGGGTGCGCTCACGCTTAGTGTCCTTATTACCGATATCCCTAGCTTCTCTCCCCAGTCGGCGTCGGTTATGGGGACACGCTAAGTGGAGCATGTGCACACCGTATAATGAATCTGGGGACATACACCGAGATTCAGTGCGCATGCCCAGGGAAAATACCTTTCGTGCACAAGCTCAGGATTACAGGGGAGATTGCTATGATGTTGGGGCAGTCACAGCAATCATTTCTGATGTGGGAGGTGTGATTTAATTTAAAAAAAAAAAACGTATGGCTGATGTTGATTGACAGTGACTGAAGTCACAATAAACAAGAGAACATATTAATTGTTCCAGTGTACATAAACATGAAAACCTACAGAGAAAACACTGAAACACATGTTGTATAAACAATAATGTTTATTATTGAATCAATTTAATAGAAAAAGGTTAAAAATTACAGAAGAAAAATTAAGAAGAAAGAGAGGGGGGGGGAATACAAAACAGTGATGATACAAAATGACCCCCAGTGGTCACCCAAGGCTTGTAATAAGGATGTAGGTACAATATAGGTACAATCAATGCAAATAATGTTAGGTATACCTATGGAATAATGAAAACCGAATTAGTCAAAAGATCATATAGAGCTGTGAATGTATGGAAAGTAAGGAGCATGAATAGTTAATCCTAAAAGGTCATAATTACCATTAATGGATATCTAGAAAGTCTAGTAGATACTCCTGACTGTGATAAAGGGGCTTTTTTAAGAGGACAAATTCAGTTTGCATGAGACCATATGTATACATATGACAGAATTTATACAAAAGATGCTCAAAAACCTAGGACTGTAGGAAGAATTCTTTATACTCCTATGTGCAGGCTGGGCTAGTAGGTAAGGTCATATCAAAAAAATTCGTTTTAATGATGTATAAAACACAGTGTGCACCCCCTGTCAGATGGAGCAGAGATGGAGCGTATCACACATAGATAGGCTAGTGCCTAGAAAGATGGTACTTAAATATATGAGTACTGAATCATGCCAACATATATATGAGCAGTATAGAAAAATACATGTGTTCATAAACACCTCATATGTGCTCCATCAGACTGGAGGACCCACATCAACTAGCAGAGGTATAATCATTTAACATAGTTGCTGACCTGTTAATAAGTGTGTATGTATGTATGTATGTATGTATGTATGTATGTATGTATGTATGTATGTATATATATTATTTACACTGCTATTTTTTACATCCATCCACCTTATGTGACACCATGTTTTTAATCACTATTTCATCCACCATTCTTCACTACATATACACACTTACTAGTACATGTTTCACATATTTTACATTGTTCTTATATTATTCTTATTGTATGACTTGCACCCTATGTATGATGATTGTGTGTGACCACCACTGGGGGGTTTCCCAGTTCCATACTGTGTCCATGCCATGAATAATACATGCTGTTTAATTACTTTTTTATTTTATAGTTTATTCCTATATTATGGAGGAGCCTGTGCGGGTGATTCACCCTTCTAGAGTATGCTTTGCGACATGGACACAGCATGTGAATAGAGCGACATGCCTCCTGATTTACGCTATTAAAAGTGACATCTTAATCCATGTCTCTTAGGGACTACTTGTGCGCATGCGCTTGTTACACGCAACACTTACTACTTCTGCTGCCGCTTCCTATCTCGGGATCGCGCTTTACTCTGCCGCGGTCCCGAGACCGGAAGTGACGACAGACGCCGCACGGCCGTGCATGTGGTGTCTCCGGACGCCACACATTCCTTAAAAGGCACTCTACACTACACACATCTACGTTTCCCTTGATAAAGACGGCGAAACGCGCGTTGGGAAGCCTCCCAGTGGTCTCCTGCTTGTAAGTAAATCATTGATTATCACTCTATGCATTTATATGTGTGCCTCGGTATGCTCCAGGCTTGATATTTCCAGCAGTTCAACTGCCTTTTTGTGGCTTCAGGGACATACCTATAAACTGGAGTTATAGCCCCCTATTGCAGCATCTAGTGCACTGGGTATTTTATTTCCATCTCCATGTATACCAACTTGGTAATATATACTTCTATTCCTGTATGATATACATCTCTTTCCTGGATAAATAGACATGCTGAGCATACTTTTTTCCTGTTACTACTGAATGATGCTGTATTCAATGGACTGATGGATTATAAATAGAATCCATATTATATATATATATATATAATATGGATTCTATTTATAATCCATCAGTCCATTGAATACAGCATCATTCAGTAGTAACAGGAAAAAAGTATGCTCAGCATGTCTATTTATCCAGGAAAGAGATGTATATCATACAGGAATAGAAGTATATATTACCAAGTTGGTATACATGGAGATGGAAATAAAATACCCAGTGCACTAGATGCTGCAATAGGGGGCTATAACTCCAGTTTATAGGTATGTCCCTGAAGCCACAAAAAGGCAGTTGAACTGCTGGAAATATCAAGCCTGGAGCATACCGAGGCACACATATAAATGCATAGAGTGATAATCAATGATTTACTTACAAGCAGGAGACCACTGGGAGGCTTCCCAACGCGCGTTTCGCCGTCTTTATCAAGGGAAACGTAGATGTGTGTAGTGTAGAGTGCCTTTTAAGGAATGTGTGGCGTCCGGAGACACCACATGCACGGCCGTGCGGCGTCTGTCGTCACTTCCGGTCTCGGGACCGCGGCAGAGTAAAGCGCGATCCCGAGATAGGAAGCGGCAGCAGAAGTAGTAAGTGTTGCGTGTAACAAGCGCATGCGCACAAGTAGTCCCTAAGAGACATGGATTAAGATGTCACTTTTAATAGCGTAAATCAGGAGGCATGTCGCTCTATTCACATGCTGTGTCCATGTCGCAAAGCATACTCTAGAAGGGTGAATCACCCGCACAGGCTCCTCCATAATATAGGAATAAACTATAAAATAAAAAAGTAATTAAACAGCATGTATTATTCATGGCATGGACACAGTATGGAACTGGGAAACCCCCCAGTGGTGGTCACACACAATCATCATACATAGGGTGCAAGTCATACAATAAGAATAATATAAGAACAATGTAAAATATGTGAAACATGTACTAGTAAGTGTGTATATGTAGTGAAGAATGGTGGATGAAATAGTGATTAAAAACATGGTGTCACATAAGGTGGATGGATGTAAAAAATAGCAGTGTAAATAATATATATACATACATACATACATACATACATACATACATACATACATACATACACACTTATTAACAGGTCAGCAACTATGTTAAATGATTATACCTCTGCTAGTTGATGTGGGTCCTCCAGTCTGATGGAGCACATATGAGGTGTTTATGAACACATGTATTTTTCTATACTGCTCATATATATGTTGGCATGATTCAGTACTCATATATTTAAGTACCATCTTTCTAGGCACTAGCCTATCTATGTGTGATACGCTCCATCTCTGCTCCATCTGACAGGGGGTGCACACTGTGTTTTATACATCATTAAAACGAATTTTTTTGATATGACCTTACCTACTAGCCCAGCCTGCACATAGGAGTATAAAGAATTCTTCCTACAGTCCTAGGTTTTTGAGCATCTTTTGTATAAATTCTGTCATATGTATACATATGGTCTCATGCAAACTGAATTTGTCCTCTTAAAAAAGCCCCTTTATCACAGTCAGGAGTATCTACTAGACTTTCTAGATATCCATTAATGGTAATTATGACCTTTTAGGATTAACTATTCATGCTCCTTACTTTCCATACATTCACAGCTCTATATGATCTTTTGACTAATTCGGTTTTCATTATTCCATAGGTATACCTAACATTATTTGCATTGATTGTACCTATATTGTACCTACATCCTTATTACAAGCCTTGGGTGACCACTGGGGGTCATTTTGTATCATCACTGTTTTGTATTCCCCCCCCCTCTCTTTCTTCTTAATTTTTCTTCTGTAATTTTTAACCTTTTTCTATTAAATTGATTCAATAATAAACATTATTGTTTATACAACATGTGTTTCAGTGTTTTCTCTGTAGGTTTTCATGACTGAAGTCAATAGCACAACCCCTATGACTGAAACCTAAGTTATGAGATACATTCACCTAACTATATAAAGTTAGTTGTTTTTTTTTTTTGTGTGTTTTAAACCTGGTTAGTGATGCACATAGCATAATTTAAAACAAATTCTAACAATTTTAATATAGAAAAATGAGGTGTTCGGTTAAGCGGCCAGCTTGCACTGTGAATACAGGGGAATTGTGACAGCGTGCATCACATGCTATCTTGTGCTGCAGACTTTTATCCTAAGCTCTGCAGATCCCTTTAAAGATGTATCATTGATCCACAGAATAGGTGATATATAAATGGTTGTTGGGTATCCAATTGCTGGAATTCCCATCAATCATAAGAACAGGAGTTCAGAATTCCCCATTTGTAGGAAGCAATGGTTGCACTTGTATACAACCACTCCAAGTAATGGAGATAGGAGTACAGCGGTCAGTGCCAAAGATTGTAAATATAGTGAGTGATAGAGCGCGTGCAACCATATATTTACTAACAATCTAATGCAATTTGCTGTGTATGTATTATATTATATTTATATTTTATTTTATTTTTTCCCTACAAATCTGTGATCTTCCTTTACCCTGTACTCCCAGTTGCAGTTCAATACCCTGGTGAACAATTTCTCCACTATGGTGACCAATCTGCAGTTTAAACATTTATGGCTCCTATTCAAATAAACTAATCAGACCCCCCTAGTCAAGGAAGAGGAAGCCCAAATAACACTATAAGGCTATGTCCGCACGTTGCTTTTTACCTGCTTTTTACCTGCTTTTTTGCTGCTTTTTCAACTGCAGCGTTTAATGCCAAAATGGATGTGTTCTGCTTTTCAAGCAAAGTCTATGGGAATTTGGGTTTCTTGTCCGCACTATGCAGTTCAAACTGCAGCCTTTTTGTTGCAGAACTTTGGTCAAAAACTCAGCTTTGCAGTGCAAAACCCAAATGGCAAAAACAATTCACATTTCAATTGTTTTTGCCATTTGGGTTTTGCCCTGCAAAGCTGAGTTTTTGACCAAAGTTCTGCAACAAAAAGGCTGCAGTTTGAACAGCATAGGGCGCACAAGAAACCCAAATTCCCATAGACTTTGCTTGAAAAGCAGAACACAACCATTTTGGCATTAAACGCTGCAGTTGAAAAAGCAGCAAAAAAGCAGGTAAAAAGCAACGTGCGGACATAGCCTTATACCCTTAGTAAATGTATGGAGAAAATGATTACAATCCTACATCTCATCCATTTAATGTGGTGTATAATTATAGGTATATTTGCAACTACATGAACCAGATTCTGCAGATTATCCCCATGTGCAAACTTTCTTGTAAACTTTCAATCCATGGGTGGAGAAATTAGTGTTTATATTAAGGGCCGGTTGTTCCACTCTAGGATGCACCAATCCAATTAGATATATATATATTTTTTTTTCCTTTTTATTTTTCGTTGTTGTACTTGGGTATTCAGGATTTTTCAAAAAGATGGGAAACATTTTAAAGTTGTTTCCTATTATATTACTGAGATTACCGGTGACATTGCTTCCAGGATTTGTGCAGCCCTTCTCTAATTTTTCTTTCCCCTTCCCCAAGTGTGAACTTTCCATCTTCTTAACTTTTAGTCCAGGAATCCTTCTTGTCTAAAGGCCCTGTCACACACACAGATAAATCTGTGGCAGATCTGTGGTTGCAGTGAAATTGTGGACAATCAGTACCAGGTTTGTGGTCCTGTACAAATGGAACAATATGGCCATGATTTCACTGCAACCACAGATCTGCCAAAGATTTATCTCTGCGTGTAAACTGGCCTTTACGCTATGTGCGCACATTGCGTAGTGTCTATGCTGAAATATCTGCAGCGATTTGGCAGCGCATGTGTGCTTCAAATCTCTGCAGAAACACTGCGTAATGGATGCAGTGTGTCTGCAGAATATATGCGATTTCATGCGCTCTGGATCCAAAGCACACGAAAGAAGTGACATGTTGCTATTTTGAGCGCAGCGATTTAGAACAAAATTTCAGCATGCAAATCGCTGTGCTTTCAAACCCAACGTGCAGATGGATTATGCGCAATCTTCATAGATTGTGCTGGGGACGCAGGATGCATGCATTTGCGTTGCAGTGCAATATGCAGTGTAAAAGCATGAAATTACGCAATGCGCGCACATAGCCTAACACTTGCATGCAGAAGTAAAAATGCTGGATCAGTCTCCTCTTCAAAAAACCCTTGTGATTAGCATTGTTAGGGGACACGTCCTACCTTCCCCCTGCAATCTCTGCTGCAGAGGAGTTTAGTAATACATGGCATGTATTTAAAAAAAAAAACAACACAGCCCAGAGCAGCACTTTAGTGACTTCCGACATTTCAGAAGGGTCTTTGTAAGTTCTTATTTCTGTATGAGAAATGGATATTGCTAAGTAGAGCAGAACAGCTGTAGGTTATCTAGAATATTGGAATGTGCTTGTGATAATGTGGGTGACATTTGTCACAGTGGTGATCTAACTGATGAATAATTAACCATCTTTCTTGTCTTTTAGTGTTTCGACTGGGTAATATGGTGCATGCCATTGAAGCTTCAAAAGCCTCTATTCAACTGCCAGATCCCTTTCTGTGCTACTGCCTTACTGCTGCCAACCTGAACCGCGTCCTGTATTTTACCTGTGACACTGTCCTGTGGGTTAGAAGTGTGGATCTAGTTTCTGGCGTCCACAAGGAGAAGTGGCAGCATCGAGCCAGCCAATGTTATTTCTATTCTCTCCTCTTTCATCTAGCCAGGGATTTGTATGTAATAATAAACTGCATAGAGAACGAAAGGAGATGCGGACGTCAGGGGGCTGATCACGACAATGGTCCTACTCTGAATTCAGGCAATCCTTTACTGAAGAGCCTTGAGGGCGCGTTACTTTTCCTTTGCTTGAGCTTAAAGAAGCACCCACCAGTGTTATTAGACACAATAAAAAATGTGTGTGATTTATTTAGTCCTCTTGATCGTTTAGGATTTTACAAAACCAATCCTGGATTCATTGGGATTTGTGGCCTGGTGTCTTCAATTGTGGGCATTCTGACCATAGCATATCCCCAATTAAGGTTAAAAAACTGATTTGAAGGAAAAAAATTATTAGAATTTTATATTTGGCTGCTAGTTGCTACAAATGATGCCTTAAGTTATTTAGAAGGAGCATAACACTAACTAATGTTGGTTTTTAGTGCAGCAAAGCTGTCTACTCAAGCAGGCCGAAGACATGATGATTTCTTGTGCACTGCAAATGGCATATTGTGATTATCCTTTTAGGGTGATGCCATATTCCACAGCACTTTACACTCAGGGGAATGGAGAAAATACCCCGGCCAGCGGATGCCGAGATCTAATTCTGTGCATTAATGTTTACATACAATTGGGTCGTAAATACAATAGCAAAAATAAATGTGCAACAGAGGTGGTTCTCGATTGCCAATGACTGATATATCTGACATTTTTATCTACTGTCACTGCTGCAGTACAGATTTGTAACATGAATCTTAAAAGTTGCATTTTATAATCATGCCTAAAGTGTACTTATCGTTTTATAAAACTTTTCTCATGCCATAGTGATCACATAGAAAATCAATGAGTTCATATACTTCTCATATGGCTCCTTGTGGAGAGCAAGGAAAAATGAAGGAGCACATTGCTTATGTTTCTGAGTGCATCTGCCCTTTGTCTCGGCACACAGATAAGCCAGTCTTTAACCCTTTTCCACTCCATGATGTACGATTACTATTTTATTTATTTTTATTAATTTTAAAAAAAAAATTATGGCACTGATTTAAAAAAATAACTTAGTATTAATCTAATGGTGCAGGTCAGTTTACTGCACAATGATTGCAGTTTCACCATTTCACTTCACTTTAAATTGTCCCGTGTTCAGTACTTGTAATGCTAACCGTGTCACGTGAAATTACAATTTGTTATGCAAAACAAAAAAACTCATACGGCTTTGTCTATAGAAAATTTTAGTAGGTTATTGGGAAAAGGGAGGGGAAAAAAAGTAAGTCCAAAAAATGGAAATTGGCTGTTTCCTAATGGGGTTAAAACTTTTGACTGATCACTGGAATAATATATGCTTTCTAAAATCAATAATGGAATAGCCTTTTACTTGAGTCTTTTTGTAATCCTGAAGGAAGCTGTTCCCCATCCTCTTCATTATGATTGACAGCTGGCACAATAGTTCATCAGTCACTGAGGAAGGCAGGTGCAGTACTTTCCTTATAACAGTACACTGGACCAGGGGGGTATATTATGGCTCAGTGCAACCTCAAGGTTAAATGGAGATGTAATCTGGGAGTAAAGGCCCAGTCACACACGACGACTTACCAGCGATCCCGAAAACGATGCTACCTGATAGGGATCGCTGGTAAGTCGCTGGGAGGTCGCAGGTGAGATGTCACACAGATCTTACCTGCAATACAGGAACAATACAGGTCGCAGTAGCGACCTGTATAACGATCTCAGCAGTCACTCTGACCCTGTCACACAGTGTCAAACACAGCGATGTGTCCTGCCCAGCAGGACATTGCCTTTGAAGAAAATGGCCTGGACCATTCTGCAACGACTAGATATCTCACAGCAGGGGCCTGATCACTGGTAGGTGTCACACATAACGAGATCGCTACTGCATCACCGAAACCGTGGCTCAGCTGCGATCTCGCTAGTGATCTCGTTATGGGTGACGGTACCTTAAGAGGTTGGGATTAAGGAGGAAGACATTGATTAACTAATCGATAAGCAAATGTGAATCCTGGTCTTTTTGATAAGAGCTGTATAAAGGGCCATTTACACGCTGCGACATCGCTAACGATATATCGTCGGGGTCACGGTGTTTGTGACGCACATCCGGCGTCGTTAGCGACGTTGCAGCGTGTGACAGGCTGGAGCGACCTTAAACGATCGCAAAAGAGGCAAAAATCGTTTGAGAGAGGTAGTTTATGAAAAATCGTTTGGTCAGTAGCGATGTTGTTCCTCGTTCCTGCGGCAGCACACATCGCTATGTGTGACGCCACAGGAGCGACGAACATCTCCTTACCTGCGACCACCGGCAATGAGGAAGGAAGAAGGTGGGCGGCATGTTCAAGACTCTCATCTCCGCCCCTCCTCTGCTATTGGACGGCTGCCATGTGACGCCGCACGAACCGCCCCCTTAGAAAGGAGGCGGATCGCCGGCAACAGCGACGTCGCAGGGAAGGTAAGTCCGTGTGACGGGGGTAAGCGATGTTGTGCGCCACGGGCAGTGATTTGCCCGTGACGCACAACCGACGGGGGCAGGTACACTCGCTAGCGATATCGATACCGATATCGCAGTGTGTAAAGTACCCTTTATGATCAAAAGTATTGCCAGTTGGACAGGTCTTGAGGAAGAATAACGCACTGTGGAGTTTCCATGGACAATGAAAAATATGCAAAATTGATGGCTGGTTTCTAACAATATGGTTCTCTGCAGTGCCCTCACAAGACAAGGGGGAGCTTCTTCCAGCTGCTAATAAAAGATTCAGATACTAAACTATCAGGAATTCTCCACAGATGAAAGGTTGATGACTTTAAGGCAAGCTAATTTGATCATACAAAGTATCAATGTAAAAAAAATAAAATACAATTTCCCCTTTCCTTATGTGTATAGTGCATGCACATCACACGCTGGGTGCAAGCGTATGGAGCGGGCTCAGGGGCTGAGCCGTACAATAGCCAGTAGATGACGACTGTGCTATCCAGCTGGCATCTGTATGGTATGAAACAGTACCAATTTGGTGCTCAATTCAGATAACCTTCAATTTCTGAGAGCAGCTTTATGGTGTCCCATCCCACAGGCCCACCGTTCTGCCCACCCATAGGCCCATTGTGATGCTATTATGGCATGCCTATGGTTTGTCATGCTACAGTACATATAGAAATTTGCCTTTTTACGTATAAACAAATTCCAGCTGTTTCCTTGAATAAAAAAGCATAAACATTTTGGCATCACCACGTTGATACAAGTGAAATATAGCTAAACATTTATCTTCTATGGTATGCATTGTATGGCAAAATAATAAACACCTAATTAGTTTTTTTTTTCCCTTCCTTTTGACTAATTCTATCCCTATAATTCAATGAAAGCATTTTATGTATCCCAAAACAGTGTCAATAAAACTAGCAGCTTGCTACAAAAATAGACAGGGGTCTGATGCCACTACAGCTGAGGATTTCTGCTCCTATGAGTTCTCCATTTATCACTACCCTGTAACAGTCCTGGTGCTATAGTAATAACTTTACAAAGTACAGGAGAGGCCGCTCCCTGTTCTACTATTTCTCACATTGGCGGAGAATTACATTACCATTGAGTTGTAATGTAGATATACTGCCATTTGAAGTGTGTGTGCTGTATTTATAGATCCGCTGCTATTCTCTGATTCCTATGCTGTACATGTGATTTTCAGTTTTTAATTTAGTTTTTTGACAATATGGAAAATAAATGGTTAGTCTTAAATATGTCAAGACTAATGACTTTATTGCTGCTGTTATTTATGTACTGCACTTTTTATTACTTTGTAATATTAAAATTGTAAAGATGACATTCGTTAAGGAATAAAATGCCGAACTTTAAAAAATATTCTTTATATTTTCATTTTTGTTTTATTCACCCTTGTTGAAGCTATGGACATTCAGGTAAAAAGATTACAGTATATTATCAGAACTTTGGCCTGGTAATGTGAAGGGTGTACAGGTTCCCGACCGTAACAAGACAAATTATCCCCACCCCCATTGGAGTTGTACAAGTATAGTGAAGGATCCAAATAACTGTCTTAAAGCAGAGATCTTCAAAAACCCAAGGAATTGATATTGAAGGCTCTAATAACATTTAGTAAACCTCTTGATAAGGATTTTGCTCCCTATTTACTTATGGCTGGCAGTTTTGTGCAGTTTTCGTATTCTCTGGCTTCTTGGTTTCTATTTATTACGAGGCTGATGGATTTACAGTACCGACTGACTACTAATTGGTATGGGCTGATTTTCCAAGTGAGCATCATTACACCATATGGGTATTGAATTATATAAAGGGCTAATGATGTATAAAAAAAAAAAAAAAAAATCTACTTGCAAATTTTATCAAAAATCAACAGTTACAACATTAAAGGGCTTTTTACACGAGAAAAGTTAATTTTAGAGTTCACTTGAATAGATCTTGGAATAAGTTCCACAATTGGATGTGTTTAAAGGGAATATGTCAGCTTATGCATGCTGTCTAAACTGTGGGCAGCATATATCGGTCACTGGCTGTACAATCACAGCTATGTGTGTTTAATTCTGAAACACTGCAGCGTATTGGAGTAAAATAAAAACATACTTTTAGCAGCTGCTTGGGACTGAGCCATGCTATTGACTAGTTGTATAGGTGGGTTCCGGCGGCTTCCCTGCCCGCTAACATTGCAGAGATGGAAGGATTGATCAACTACTTGATGATTGATGTCAGTGCAGCATTTCCCAGTTTCTTCCATCTATCTCTGCAATACGTTTCTCCGGGGCTACAGCAGATGCAATTTATGCTTGTATAGGAGTTGTGACTGGCACAACTTCTATAGCCGAGTACATTTACCTATGTGATTTCACATCTCCCCAGATAAGAAGAGCCTATGTGCGCTTTTTATCCACAGTACACGTCTATGCCTGCTAACATTGATTCTCTGCCTATGTGTGTAGCATGCTAGAAGAGTGTGGTTTTTAATCATGATTAAGGCATAGACTGCCGAAACACATTAGTCTCATTCACTTGTCTTATGGTTGCCAATGCGGTTGCAGTTTTTAATGTCATTATAATAAATTGGAGTTTCATATACAATTTTATTTTTTTTTTCTTGCCTGTGCTTCTTCACTGGAGTTCCGTTGCTTTTTGTTTCAGTCTTCTCTCCGACCCTGGCTAGGACGTACCTGGTGATTAACTTTGGACTAAGCACCTACTGTGAGCTGACCTATTTTCTTTATTTTACTGTTGGTATGATGTTCCTTTTCTGAAATGTTTGTTAAATCTACTCCTGTGGTAATGGGACATATAGCTTCCAAAAAGTTCACCTTTTGTCTCTTCAGCCCAGAGTATTCACCCACAAGTGTTTGGGATCATCAAGATGTTTTCTGGCAAAACGGAGACACTCATTTTATGTTCTTTTTGCTGAGCGGTAGATTTAGTCTTGGAACTCTGCCATGCAGGATATTTTAGACCAGTCTCTTATGGTGGAGTCATGAACACTGACCTTAACTGAGGCAAGTGAGGCCTGCAGGGCTTTGGATGGTGTGGAGTAAATTTAGTCTGCGCCACTGTTGCGCTCTTGGGGTAATTTTGGTCTGCCAGTCACTCCTGCAAAGGTTCCCCACTGTTCCATGTTGTCACCAGTTGTGTATAATGGTTCTCACTGTAGTTTGCTGGAGTCCCCAAGCTTTAAACATTGCTTTAACCTTTTCCAGATTGATAGATCGCAATGACTTTCTTTCTCATTTGTTCCTGAATTTCTTTAGATTTCAGCATGATGCCTAGCTTATGAGGATCTTTTGGTCTATTTCACTGTCAGGCAGGTCCTATTTAAGTGATTTCTTGATGAAAAACAGGTGTTGCAGTGATCAGGCATGGGTGTGGGTAGGGAAATTGAACTCAGCTTCTCAAAGATGTAATCGTTAAAATCTAAATATTAACCCCTTCAGCCCCAAGCCTATTTTGACCCTAAAGACCAGGCCATTTTTTGCAATTCTGACCAGTGTCACTTTATGAGGTTATAACTCTGGAACGCTTCAGCGGATCCCGGTGATTCTGAGATTGTTTTTTCGTGACATATTGGGCTTCATGTTAGTGGTAAATTTAGGCCGATATTTTTTGCATTTCTTTGTGAAAAAAACGGAAATTTCGCGAAAATTTTGTAATTTTCAAACTTTGAATTTTTATGCTCTAAAACCAACGAGACATATGACACAAAATAATTAATAAATAACATTTCCCACATGTCTATTTTACATCAGAACAATTTTGGGAAAAAAAAAAATAAATTTAAGGAAGTTATAGGGGTTCAAAGTTTATGAGCAATTTCTCATTTTTACAACAAAATTTACAAAGCCACTTTTTTTTAGGGACCACATCACATTTGAAGCGATTTTGAAAGGTCTACATGACACAGAACACCCAAAAGTGACACCATTCCAAAAACGGCACCCCTAAGGCTACTCAAAACCACATTCAAGAAGGTTATTAACCCTTCAGGTGCTTCACAGTAACTAAAGCAATGTGGAAGGAAAAAATGAACATTTTACTTTTTGCAACAAAAATGTTAATTTAGCCTCAAATATTGCATATTCACAAGGGTAGCAGGATTAAATGAACCCCCAAAATTTGTTGGGCAATTTCTACTGAACACGCAGATACCTCCATATGTGGCGAAAAACCACTGTTTGGGCGCACGGCAGGACTCGGAAGGGAAGGAGCGCCATTTGACTTTTTTGAACAGAAAATTAGCTGGAATCTTTATCCTCACCATGTTGCGTTTGGAGAGCCCCTGAGGTGCCGAAACAGTGGAGCTCCCCCACATGTGACCCCATTTTGGAAACTAGACCCCTCATGGAATTTATCTAGATGTTTATTGAGCACTTTGAGCCTCTGGGGGCTTCACAAAAGTTAATAGAGTTGAGCTGTGAAAATAAAAAAAATTTTTTTTTACCACAAAATTGTTACTTCAACCAGGTAGCTTTTTTTTTCACAAGGGTATCAGGAAAAATTGCACCATAAAATGTATTGTACAATTTCTCCTGAGTACACAGACACCTCATATGTGGTAGAAATAAAATGTTTGGGCGCACAGCAGGGCTCGGAAGGCAAGGAGCGTCATTTGACGTTTCAAACGCAAAATTGTCTGGGATAATTAGCGTATTCCATGTT
Organism: Anomaloglossus baeobatrachus; assembly: GCF_048569485.1. Taxonomy (NCBI): domain Eukaryota; kingdom Metazoa; phylum Chordata; class Amphibia; order Anura; family Aromobatidae; genus Anomaloglossus; species Anomaloglossus baeobatrachus. The sequence goes on from NC_134356.1 coordinate 529,633,086, forward strand.
GCGTTTGGAGACCCCCTGAGGTGCCGAAACAGTGGAGCTCCCCCACATGTGACCCCATTTTGGAAACTAGACCCCTCATGGAATTTATCTAGATGTTTATTAAGCACTTTGAGCCTCTGGGGGCTTCACAAAAGTTAATAGAGTTGAGCCGTGAAAATAAAAAAAACCTTTTTTACCACAAAATTGTTACTTCAACCAGGTAGCTTTTTTTTTCACAAGGGTATCAGGAAAAATTGCAGCATAAAATGTATTGTGCAATTTCTCCTGAGTACGCAGATACCTCATATGTGGTGGAACTCAAATGTTTGGGCGCACAGCAGGGCTCGGAAGGCAAGGAGCGTCATTTGACGTTTCAAACGCAAAATTGTCTGGGACAATTAGCGTATTCCATGCTGTTTGGAGACCCCCTGAGGTGCAGAAACAGTGGAGCTCCCTCACATGTGACCCCATTTTGGAAACTAGACCCCCATGGCATAGAAAAAAAAACAGCGGAAGATGGGGGGGAGGGCGGCAGATGGGGCGGCAGCAGATGGGGGGGCAGCGGCATATAAAGGGAGCATCTGTGATTGTGAGACGGCGGCTGGGATAGGGTGGGGGCAGATGGGAGAGGGCGCAGTGGATGCAGGAGCGGCAGAGGATGGGGGGAGGGGGCGGGTGGGGGGGATGGGTGGGAAGGGGAGTGGGAGGTGAGATTGGGGATAGTTACCCTACAGGATGGATCTAGGCAGCTGGATCACAGGAGATGAAGGAGGCAGCAGATCGGGGAGGGTGAGAGGTGGGGGAGGGAGCGCAGCGCAGATCACGGAGGAGACAGGTGAGCAGAGCACAGATCACAGAGGAGACAGGTGAGCAGAGCACAGATCACGGGGGTGAGAGGTGAGGGAGAGCGGACAGCAGATCACGGGGGTGACAGGTGAGGGAGCACAGATCACGGGGTGACAGGTGAGGGAGCACAGATCACGGGGGTGAGAGGTGAGAGAGCACAGATCACGGGGGAGACAGGTGAGCAGAGCGCAGATCACGGGGGTGACAGGTGAGGGAGCCCAGATCACGGGGTGACAGGGGAGGGAGCGCACATCACGGCGGTGACAGGGGAGGGAGCGCACATCACGGCGGTGACAGGGGAGGGAGCGCACATCACGGCGGTGACAGGGGAGGGAGCGCACATCACGGCGGTGACAGGGGAGGGGGCGGGTAGCTGACCACGGGGGTGAGAGGTGGGGGGAGCGTGCAGCACATCATGGAGGGGAGGGGGCGAGCAGCACATCACGGAGGGGAGGGGAGGGGGCGAGCAGCACATCACGGAGGGGAGGGGAGGGGGCGAGCAGCACATCATGGAGGGGAGGGGAGGGAGCAAGCAGCACATCACGGAGGGGAGGGGAGGGAGCGAGCAGCACATCACGGAGGGGAGGGGAGGGAGCGAGCAGCACATCACGGAGGGGAGGGGAGGGGGCGAGCAGCACATCACGGAGGGGAGGGAAGGGGGCGAGCAGCACATCACGGAGGGCAGGGGAGGGGAGGGAGCGAGCAGCACATCACGGAGGGGAGGGGGCGAGCAGCACATCACGGAGGGGAGGGGAGGGAGCGAGCAGCACATCACGGAGGGGAGGGGAGGGAGCGAGCAGCACATCACGGAGGGGAGGGGAGGGGGCGAGCAGCACATCACGGAGGGGAGGGGGCGAGCAGCACATCACGGAGGGGAGGGGAGGGGGCGAGTAGCACATCACGGAGGGGAGGGAAGGGGAGGGAGCGAGCAGCACATCACGGAGGGGAGGGGAGGGAGCGAGCAGCACATCACGGAGGGGAGGGAAGGGGAGGGAGCGAGCAGCACATCACGGAGGGGAGGGAGCGAGCAGCACATCACGGAGGGGAGGGGAGGGGGCGAGCAGCACATCACGGAGGGGAGGGGGCGAGCAGCACATCACGGAGGGGAGGGGGCGAGCAGCACATCACGGAGGGGAGGGGAGGGGGCGAGCAGCACATCACGGAGGGGAGGGAAGGGGAGGGGGCGAGCAGCACATCATGGAGGGGAGGGGAGGGGGCGAAGCAGCACATCACGGAGGGGAGGGGGCGAGCACCGATCACGAGGGGGAGGGGCCGGGCAGCAGATCGGAGGGAGCGGTGGCACTATGACAGATGGAGGAGGACAGGGTGCACGATCCCAGTCCTCCTCCATCTGTCACAGTGCCACCGCTCCCTCCGATCTGCTGCACGGAGGTGAGGGGCCGGGCAGCAGATTGGGGGGAGCGGTGGCACTGTGGCAGATGGAGGGCGGCAGCGGATCGGGAGGTGTGGGGGTGAGGGTGCGGGCAGGAGATCGGGGAGACAGGTGACAGATCGCGGTGGGCAGCGGCGGCGGCGGATCGGGACGCTTTTCATACAGTGCAATGGCAGCGCGGCAACTTCCGGGTCCCATGCTCCGGTCTCAGAACAGCATGGGACCGGAGCTTGTCGCCCTGCCATTGCACTGTGTACACTCACTGTGTGCTGGCGTGCTGCAGGGACGATGACGGGGGCGGTCACCGGCAACAGGTCCACTGTGATTGGAGAAATCGGTCACAAGACCGATCTCTCCAATCAGAGCAGTGGAGCTGGGGGAGGGTGATCCAGTGAGGTCACCCAGCTCCAGCCAATGGCCAGTGCTACAGCTGCACTGGCCAGGGCTGGAATTCAATGTTTCAGTCATTTTAAATGGCTGGAACATTACAGTGGCTGTGATTGGTTGAGCGGCGTTCGTCAGCCAATCACAGCCTCCGTAGGTCCGGGGAGGAGGCACCACCCCTCCTAAGGTCAGGAACAGGTCCCCTCCTCCCCGAATCTGCGGTTTATGTTAACCGATCGCAGTCACCGGAGGCTCCGGTGCCGCGATTCCGCCATGACGGAAAGATCCGTCCTTGGTCGTTAAGGCCCAGGGCACAAGGACGGATCTTTCCGTCCATGGTCGTGAAGGGGTTAAGGGGGAGGCACACTCACTTTTTCACACAGGGCCCTGTAGGTTTGGATTACTTTTTCTGTTAATAATAAAGACCTTCATTTATTAACTGCATTTTGTATACTTGTGTTATTTCTATAATATTGAAGTTTGTTGATCTGAAACATTTACGGTAAGTGTGACAAGGACGCAAAAGAATAAGAAATCTGGAAGCGGCAAACACTTTTTCACATCACTGTGTATAGAAGATTATCTTAGCACAGCAATACTTTTTTTTTTTTTTTTAAACACATCCAATTGTGGAACTTATTACTCCAAGGTCTAAACCCGTTTAATGAATTTGTGCTTTGCTAATATTTTTTCAATTTCAACCACAGCAAAACATTTTCCACAAGGAGGCAGTATTTACCAAACCAAGCAGGCCCCAAACTAATGAACTTCTGGCTTCAGTGGTCTTTGAATCCCTGAGACCTTTACTGCCCCCTCACTCCCTGCACTAGGCATGATACAGTGTAAAGGTTTTACCTGGAGAGTTACCTGTGTAAACATTTAATGTTAAAATAATGAAATCTCTTTAATGAGATTTCTTTTATTAGTATAACATTTTCAGATAAACGGACTTTCTGTGCAAAAAATAGACTCTGCAATGGGGCCATTAATGTAAAAACGGTTTCCCCTATAACGATCGGTGGGAGAACACCACCACCACCACCACTCTGTAAACTGTTTAGTGGCTGATTACAAATACTGCAAAGCAACTCCTATTGAAATGAGTAGAAACTGAACATGGAAACGGACACTTAATACGTTGGCAGAGGAGTGGTGGACTATTCTATTCCGTACAATGTACAAAACCTTCCAAAGCTGGTAACATAGAGGTGTCGGACCCCCACCGATTTGATATTCGTTAACTATTGTTCTAGTGAATAATTATCTTTGTACTTACAGTTGAAACCAGAAGTTTACATACACTAATAAGACACAAGCATGTTTTTCTCACTATCTGACATGAAATCATAATAAACCTTTCCCGTTTTTAGGTCCATTAGGAAACAAAATTATTTATATTTGCCAAGTGCCAGAATAATGTGTGCGAGAGAATGTTTAAAGGCATTTTTATTACTTTGTGCAAAGTCAAAAGTTTACATCCACTAAGAATACTATGCCTTTAAACAACATGGGACAGCCCATATGATGATGATGTCGATGTCATGTCTTTGGAAGCTTTTGATACATTTATTGCAGCATCTGACTTAATTAGTGACACATCTGTGGATGTATTTTAATGCACACCTGAAACACACAGCTTCTTTGTGTAGCATCATGGGAAAGTCAAAATAAATCAGCCAAGATCTTAGGAAGTGAATTGTGGACTTGCACATGTCTGGTTCATCCTTGGGTGCAATTTCCAGATACCTGAAGGTGCCTCGTTTATCTGTACAAACAATTATACGAAAGTACAAACAAGATGGGAATGTCCAGCCATCATACCGCTCAGGAAGGAGATGGGTTCTGTATACCGGAGATGAATGTGTTTTAGTCAGACATGTGCATATCAACACAAGAACAAAAACAAAAGACCTTGTGGAGATGCTGGCGGAAGCTGGTAAGATTGTGTCATTATCCAAAGTGAAACAAGTACTGTATCAGCATCGGCTGAAAGGCCACTCTGCCTGGAAGAAGCCATTAATTCAAAAGAAACATTAAAAAACAGATTAATATTTGAAAATGCACACAGGAACAAAGACCTTCATTTTTAGAGACGTCCTGTGGTCTGATGAAACTAAAATTGAACTGTTTGGCCATAATGACCATAGTTACGTTTGGAGGAAAAAGGGAAAAGCTTTGAAACCTAATAACACCATCCCTACTGTGAAACAAGGGGGTGGCCGCATCATGTTGTGGAGTTGTTTTGCTGTAGTTGGGACTGATGCACTTCCCAAAATAGATGGTATCATGAGGAAAGAAAATTATGTGGCAATACTGAAGCAACATCTCAAGACATCAGCCAGGAACTTAAAGCTTTTGGGAAAATGAATCTTCCAAATGGACAATGACCTGAAGTATACTACCAAACTGGTTACAAAGTGGCTTAAGGATAACTAAGTCAATGTTTTCGAGTGGCCATCACAAAACCGTGATCTCAGTCCTATTGAAAATTTATGATCAAAGCTGAAAAAGCAGGTACGAGAAAGACGACCTACAAACATGGCTCAGTTTCACCAGTTCTGTCAGGAGGAATGGGCCCAAATTCCTATCAACTATTGTGAGAAGCTTGTGGAATGATATCCAAAACATTTGACCCAAGTCATACAGTTTAAGGGCAATGGTACCAAATACCAATGAAATGTACTGTATGTAAACTTTTTACTTTGCAGAAAATAATAAAAATGCCTTAACATTCTCTTTCTTTCGTTATTCTGGCCTTTGGCAAATATAAATATTTTGCTTCCTAATTGACCCAAAACAGGAAAGGATTATTCTGATTTCACGACAGATAGTAAGAAAAACATGTAGATGTGTCTTTTTAGATAGTATATATAAACTTCTGGTTTCAACTGCATTTAATATACTTAGTGTTTGTCTGGATTATGTAACAAATAAGAAATAACGTTTGGAACTCCATTCTATGTCTGAACTGGGTGCAAAAACCTAAAAAACATCACTATGGGGAGATAAGGTATGCACACCAGTGACTATGCAAGGGGAATACATGTAATAGCAGAAACTGCTGTGTGATTACTGACATGAAAAATTCAATAGCTATATGCAAGAATGAAATGTGAAAAATGGAATCTGCATTACTGCCATGAATATATGAATAAAGAGAAAATTAGCTACTGAATTGATCAATGCAATAGAGCCCCAACACTACGCCAAAGTATTTCTCTACGTTGGGGTCCCTAGCTTGTGTGTGTCCTCTCATGCAGTTAAAAAACTTACCGTGTATGGGAAGCTGAGACCCAGGCTATATATACGATGTGGATTGGCAATAGGTGTGTGTGGGGAGGGTTCCCAAACGAAAAACAACTAACAAATAAGAAATAACGTTTGGAACTCCATTCTATGTCTGAACTGGGTGCAAAAACCTAAAAAAACATCACTATGGGGAGATAAGGTATGCACACCAGTGACTATGCAAGGGGAATACATGTAATAGCAGAAACTGCTGTGTGAATACTGACATGAAAAATTCAATAGCTATATGCAAGAATGAAATGTGAAAAATGGAATCTGCATTACTGCCATGAACATATGAATAAAGAGAAATTTAGCTACTGAATTGATCAATGCAATAGAGCCCCAACACTACGCCAAAGTATTTCTCTACGTTGGGGTCCCTAGCTTGTGTGTGTCCTCTCATGCAGTTAAAAAACTTACCGTGTATGGGAAGCTGAGACCCAGGCTATATATACGATGTGGATTGGCAATAGGTGTGTGTGGGGAGGGTTCTCAAACGAAAAACAACTAACAAATAAGAAATAACGTTTGGAACTCCATTCTATGTCTAGCCTGGGTCTCCGCTTCCCATACACGGTAAGTTTTTTAACTGCATGAGAGGACACACACAAGCTAGGGACCCCAACGTAGAGAAATACTTTGGCGTAGTGTTGGGGCTCTATTTTTGTGTAGGATCGGATGGTATCCGTATGCATCCGATCCTACAAAAAAACATCGGATGCCGTATGTTCGTTCCGTTATTATGGAACATGTCCTATTCTGTTCCGTAATAACGGACCATGACTCAATACAAGTCAATGTGCTCGCAAAATCCCCAGAAGCCGCACGGAAGCACTTCCGTGTGACCTCCGTCGGGTGTCCGTGCAGTCTGTATCCCGCTCCCTGCCACTCCCGCGATTGCAAGCACAGTAGTGTGTCAGTGTCTGTCCGCACTGCAGTATCAGCAGCTTCTCACACTGCAGTGCGGGCAGCCACGGAGATGTCAGGAGGTTAGATCATTACCTGCTGTGACGATCTCCTGCACTCCTGACGTCAGCGCTGTCACTGCCTTCTATGCCCGCCACGTTCTCACATCACGTCTCGCGGGCGGCCCGAGACTTTCAGTAGCTGTGACGTCACGGGCTCCCGCGATTCTTCGCTGTGAACGCGGCGGACAATGTAAGTCAGTGACAGCGCTGACGTCAGGAGTGCAGGAGATCGTCACAGCAGATAATGATTTCATCTAACCTCCTGACAGCAGCGCTCGTCATCCCCTGCAGTGACCTGGGCTGACCTCATCATGATGTTAGCTCAGGTCACTGCACTACTCTCCCAGTCAATGGGGAAATTTCTGTTCTTCATTGACTGGGACAGTGACTATATTATGGATCGTCATGGGACTCCCTTATTGGATTACGCCGGACCAGATTTGATTGTTCTTTTCAATAAATTAGTGAAAGAGGGAATGTTTTGGGAAGTGTTTTTTCAAATAAAACTTTATTTTGTCTATTTTTTTTTAATTACTGACTGGGTTAGTAATGTCGGGTATCTGATAGACGTGTGACATATCTAACCCCACGGCTTAATGCCAGGTGACATTACACATCTGGCATCAACCCCATATATTACCCCGTTTTCCACCGCACCAGGGCAACGGGATGAGTTGGGGCGAAGTGCCAAGATTGGCACATCTAATGGATGCGTCACTTCTGGGGTGGCTGTGGCCTGCTACTTTTAGGCTGAGGAGTGTCCAATAGCAGTGGACCTCCCTAGTCTGAGAATACCAGATCCAAGCTGTCCGCTTTACCTTGGCTGGTGATCCAATTTGGGGGGCACTCCACGTTTTTTGTTTTAAATTATTTATTTAATGTAAAATAACAGCGTGGGGTGCCCTCTGTTTTGGATTACCAGCCAAGGTGAAGTTGCCAGCTTTGGTCTGCAGGCTGCAGCCGTCTGCTTTACCCAAGCTGGCTACAAAAGATGGGGGAATCCCCACGTTGTTTTTTTTTTTTAAATTATTTTTTGACTAAATACAAGGCTAAGCCACATGAAAGTCACTAAAGGGTGCCAGCTTAGAATATGCAGGGGGGTGGGACATTATATATGTCTTTCTCATCTATCTATCTATACATCTATTCATTCATTCATCAGTCCCTCTATCTCTGTCTCTATATCTATCTATCCATCTCTATATCTACCCATCTATTTATCTTTTTAGCTGCTTCCGTTTTTTGCGGTCCGCAAAAAAAAGGGAAGGCACTTGGATGCCACACAGATGCATCCTTGAAAAAAAACTGACCTTTTTTTGCGGACCGCAAAAACGGAACTGTCATGTGAATGTAGCCTAAACCAATTTGTGTTGGCGTAGGGGGAATTTATTCTAAATACCTGTGCCAGCCAAGAGTAACACTCCAATATGACAATCAAAACCGCATGTTATAAAGATAGAAGGTCTGCACATAGGTTTGCATTGTATTAATACCACAGAATAGGAATAATATGATGAAGCCATAAAAACCATAGGCAGACATGATTTTTCAAAATATGTGTTTATGGAGATTATTTTATTTTTATATTGCAGGAAGTAGAAATGGATATTTTGGAGCATATAAAAAGGGAATATTAGGAGAAAGTGGGTTTATGTTCCTATATGCGTAAAGGTAAGTATGTACTTCTGTTTAAGGACAACCATCGCTGTGGACAGTCAAGCAAACTTAGAATGGTGTTCCAAACGTTATTCATTATTGTTAGTAGTTTTTCGTTTGCGAACCCTCCCCACCACACCTATTGCCAATCCATATAATACGCATAAATAGCCTGGGTCTCAGCTTCCCATACACGGTAAGTTTTTTAACTGCATGAGAGGACACACACAAGCTAGGGACCCCAACGTAGAGAAATACTTTGGCGTAGTGTTGGGGCTCTATTGCATTGATCAATTCAGTAGCTAAATTTCTCTTGATTCATATGTTCATGGCAGTAATGCAGATTCCATTTTTCACATTTTCACTCTTACATATAGCTATTGGATTTTTCAAGTCAGTATTCACACAGCAGTTTCTGCTATTCCATGTATTCCCCTTACATAGTCACTGGTGTGCATACCTTATCTCCCCATAGTGATGTTTTTTTTAGGTTTTTTGCACCCAGTTCGGACTTAGAATGGTGTTCCAAACGTTATTCGTTATTGTTAGTAGTTTTTCGTTTGTGAACCCTCCCCTCCACACCTATTGCCAATCCATATAATACGCATAAATAGCCTGGGTCTCAGCTTCCCATACACGGTAAGTTTTTTAACTGCATGAGAGGACACACACAAGCTAGGGACCCCAACGTAGAGAAATACTTTGGCGTAGTGTTGGGGCTCTATTGCATTGATCAATTCAGTAGCTAAATTTCTCTTGATTCATATGTTCATGGCAGTAATGCAGATTCCATTTTTCACATTTTCACTCTTTACATATAGCTATTGGATTTTTCAAGTCAGTATTCACACAGCAGTTTCTGCTATTCCATGTATTCCCCTTACATAGTCACTGGTGTGCATACCTTATCTCCCCATAGTGATGTTTTTTTAGGTTTTTTGCACCCAGTTCGGACTTAGAATGGTGTTCCAAACGTTATTCGTTATTGTTAGTAGTTTTTCGTTTGTGAACCCTCCCCACCACACCTATTGCCAATCCATATAATACGCATAAATAGCCTGGGTCTCAGCTTCCCATACACGGTAAGTTTTTTAACTGCATGAGAGGACACACACAAGCTAGGGACCCCAACGTAGAGAAATACTTTGGCGTAGTGTTGGGGCTCTATTGCATTGATCAATTCAGTAGCTAAATTTCTCTTGATTCATATGTTCATGGCAGTAATGCAGATTCCATTTTTCACATTTTCACTCTTTACCTATAGCTATTGGATTTTTCAAGTCAGTATTCACACAGCAGTTTCTGCTATTCCATGTATTCCCCTTACATAGTCACTGGTGTGCATACCTTATCTCCCCATAGTGATTTTTTTGACAAACCATAGCTGTCCTTATACTACCCTTATACTAACCAGATTGCCACCGCACTAGGGCAAGCGGGATGAGTTCTTGGTTGGCTGCGCGTTGCTATTTTTAGGCTGGGGAGGGCCCAATAACTATGAGCCTTGCCGGCCCAAGAATTCCAGTCCCCAGATGTCTGCTTTTTCTTGGCTGTGTATCAAAATGGCTCCACACCGATTTTTAAAATTATTTATTAAACTCAGTAAGTATAAATGTCCTGCTTTAATCTCATTTTTTTTCTCTATTATTCTTATCCGGGTGGCTGAATGCTGAACCTGAACAGTAACATGAACTTCCCTGATAATTCTGTATACGGAACCCAAAGTTTACAGTTTGGGTTCTCTCATTGCTAGTCTGGACCCATGTAGCTTTCAGTTTGGAGACAAGGTATGGCTCTCATCAAGATGCTTCATTCCACGTGTCTCTTCTCTCCTCAAACCTGTTGTCCTGAGTCGCTTCTTCAAGGATCCTGGTAGCCTCTCTCAGCCTGTCAGCTCAGAGGATGTCTTCAAGGTAAAGAATATCCTGGCTATGTGAGATGTAAAAACCCTTTTCTTAATAGATTGGGAAGGGCTTTAGTCCTGAGAATAGGTCGTGCGAGCCTGAGAATAATAATGCCCCTCTTCTCATAAAGAGATTCCTTTCAGGCCTGGTAAAGGAGCATAAAGAGGGGGGTACTGTAACACTGATGCCAGCGTCCCTAGGCTGTCCCACTTCCTCCACTCAGCAGGCACTCCGGCTGGCGCATTCGCCATCGTGGTCGCTCTGCAGTGTCTATAGCCCCCTACTCGGCTTCCTGTTCCTGGGCATTGCTCATGCCGCATCGGTCTCCCAGAAGTGCACTTAGGGCACATGCTTTCTCCCCTCTTGAAGGAGCAGCATGCCTAATCCGGAAATGCCTCTCAGCCTATGGCTGAGAGTCAAAGATAAAACGATCGCAGTCGCAGGGGTCGCCTGTCAACCCCAATTCCTGCTTCAGCTTTATGTGCATCTGAAGACACACATCTAGTTGAAATGCATTGCGGTGCAGAGACCCATCATGTTCCTGCGCGGCAATACAGGAAAGGTGATTAGAATTGTTTTGGGTTTTTTTTCCTGCATTAGAGAATAGAATGGACACATGTGTACCAGGATGGGGCCATATATATCAGGATGGGGCCCAGGATAAGGACATGTATACTAGCAAGGGGCCTAGGATGGGGACATACAGTTAGGTCCAGAAATATTTGGACAGTGACACAATTTTCGCGAGTTGGGCTCTGCATGCCACCACATTGGATTTGAAATGAAACCTCTACAACATAATTCAAGTGCAGATTGTAACGTTTAATTTGAAGGTTTGAACAAAAATATCTGATAGAAATTGTAGGAATTGTACACATTTCTTTACAAACACTGCACATTTTAGGAGGTCAAAAGTAATTGGACAAATAAACCAAACCCAAACAAAATATTTTTATTTTCAATATTTTGTTGCGAATCCTTTGGAGGCAATCACTGCCTTAAGTCTGGAACCCATGGACATCACCAAACGCTGGGTTTCCTCCTTCTTAATGCTTTGCCAGGCCTTTACAGCCGCAGCCTTCAGGTCTTGCTTGTTTGTGGGTCTTTCCGTCTTAAGTCTGGATTTGAGCAAGTGAAATGCATGCTCAATTGGGTTAAGATCTGGTGATTGACTTGGCCATTGGAGAATGTTCCACTTTTTTGCACTCATGAACTCCTGGGTAGCTTTGGCTGTATGCTTGGGGTCATTGTCCATCTATACTATGAAGCGCCGTCCGATCAACTTTGCGGCATTTGGCTGAATCTGGGCTGAAAGTATATCCCGGTACACTTCAGAATTCATCCGGCTACTCTTGTCTGCTGTTATGTCATCAATAAACACAAGTGACCCAGTGCCATTGAAAGCCATGCATGCCCATGCCATCACGTTGCCTCCACCATGTTTTACAGAGGATGTGGTGTGCCTTGGATCATGTACCGTTCCCTTTCTTCTCCAAACTTTTTTCTTCCCATCATTCTGGTACAAGTTGATGTTTGTCTCATCTGTCCATAGAATACTTTTCCAGAACTGAGCTGGCTTCATGAGGTGTTTTTCAGCAAATTTAACTCTGGCCTGTCTATTTTTGGAATTGATGAATGATTTGCATCTAGATGTGAACCCTTTGTATTTACTTTCATGGAGTCTTCTCTTTACAGTTGACTTAGAGACAGATACACCTACTTCACTGAGAGTGTTCTGGACTTCAGTTGATGTTGTGAACGGGTTCTTCTTCACCAAAGAAAGTATGCGGCGATCATCCACCACTGTTCTCATCCGTGGATGCCCAGGCCTTTTTGAGTTCCCAAGCTTACCAGTCAATTCCTTTTTTCTCAGAATGTACCCGACTGTTGATTTTGCTACTCCAAGCATGTCTGCTATCTCTCTGATGGATTTTTTTCTTTTTTTTCAGCCTCACGATGTTCTGCTTCACCTCAATTGAGAGTTCCTTAGACCGCATGTTGTCTGGTCACAGCAACAGCTTCCAAATGCAAAACCACACACCTGTAATCAACCCCAGACCTTTTAACTACTTCATTGATTACAGGTTAACGAGGGAGACGCCTTCAGAGTTAATTGCAGCCCTTAGAGTCCCTTGTCCAATTACTTTTGGTCCCTAGAAAAAGAGGAGGCTATGCATTACAGAGCTATGATTCCTAAACCCTTTCTCCGATTTGGATGTGAAAACTCTCATATTGCAGCTGGGAGTGTGCACTTTCAGCCCATATTATATATATAATTGTATTTCTGAACATGTTTTTGTAAACAGCTAAAATAACAAAACTTGTGTCACTGTCCAAATATTTCTGGACCTAACTGTATATACTAGGAAGGGAGACAGGAAAAGAACATGTATACCAGGATGAGGGCATATATACCAGGAAGGGGCCTAGGAAAAGGGCATGTATACCAGGAAGGGGCTTTCAATGGGGGACATATATACTAGGAAGGGGCTCAGGATAAGGGTGTATATACAAGGATGGGGCTTTGGATGGGAACATGTATACCAGGATAGGTCCAGAATTGGGGACATTTACCAAGATGTGGGACATTCCTACATAATGGTGGAGGGAAACTTGTATGACTTTATAGGATGTAGAACGCTATAAGGGCCTATACATCTGACCAACATGTGGGAGGGGGTCCAAATTTTGCACCAGGTCCCATCCAACTCTAGTTATGCCACTCCTTAGAGTCACTGGGTACCCCTTAGGGAGGTGCCTGAGCAACGTGTTTTGTCATTTAATATGTACTTTAGCTAGTTGTCAGGTTTCATGTACTTGTTAAAATTCTGTGTAACTGTACCCGAGTTCCAGAGTCCATTCCTGTCTCGCATATCTGTACCCTTGTACCAGTCTGTACCAGCTGTCATGTCTATACCTTACTCTGTTCCTCCATTCCTGAGCCCTGGTATCAGATGCCTTAGTATCGAGAACTACCCTGGAGTGGTACCTTTCAGCTACCTTCCAGCACAAGCCTAACTACGCCATCAGTGGCTCTAGTGAAGACGAGGTAGTCAGTTAGTTGCGCCCCGTGGCGCTGTCCACACCCACCAGCGTGACAGTAGAGCTGATTCACTGCTATATATAGCACAAGTTATCCAACAATCACAGCTTCAAGTCCCCTGAAATACAGTAAAAATGTTTATTAAAAATACGAAAAAATAAAAAACACAAGTTCAAATCGCTCTCTCTTGCTCCATTAAAAAATAAAACAAAAAATAAAACAATGAGCTTTAATATCACTGTGTTTGTAAAAGTCCGATCTATCAAAATATAAAATTATTCCCATCAATAAACAGCGTAACAAGTAAAAATCAAAACACCAAAATTACTTTTCTGGCCACTGCAACAGTGCAATAAGAGGCAATCAAAACATTGTATGTACCCCAAAATGGTAAAAACGTCAGCTCGGGATGCAAAAAACAAGCCCTCACACACAGCGACATATCCCGAAAGTTGAAAATGTCGCAGGTCTTTGAAAATGGCGACACAAGCAAAATCTTTTCCCATATTTCCATTTTTTTGCACTACTTAAAAAAAATAACTATAGATATTTGGTACCTGCAGAATCGTACTGACCTGGAGAATCATATTGCCTGGTCAGTTTTACCATATCCTGAACATTGGTAAATAAAAAAAACATTGTAGAATCACACTTTTTGTTGCAATTTCCATGTACATAGAATTGTTTTCCTGCTTTCCAGTGCATTATATGATAACATGAATATTGCCATTCAAAGTGCAACTCATCCCGCAAAAAACAAGCCATCGTATGGCTTTTTGGACAGAAAAATAAAAAAAGTTATAGCTCTTGGAAAAAGGGGAGATAAAAATGAAAACTAAAAAATGGAAAATTGATCTCTGGTGAAGGGGTTTAACCTGAAAGTCTACACTTCAATTGTATTTCAGTTGTTTCATTTTAAATAAAAAAAAATAGTGGCATGCAGAGCTAAAATCACAAAGATTCAGTCACTGTGCAAATATTTCCAGACCTATCTGTACATGTATATATGATCACACATGCTCCCAATCTTCAAACGAGGACAGCCAGATTAGTATAAAAGTGGTTTAATGGTGAATGTCAGTGAATAACCAATGTTACCATTCACTATTTAACTAGTTTGATATGTTCTATTAAATTACTTATATCTTCAGTTTCACATAATCATAAAAAAAACTTATAAGGAATGGTTTATAGCCAAAGTTGTATATCAAACATCAGAAATGGCTCTTTGAGTTTGAAAGCTGAAAGGCTCAAGAAATCAAAATAGTTATTGACCAGATCAAATAATAAGGGATGTGTTAATTGCCGAATTATAATAATATAGTATTATCTAGATATATTCCATGTTATAGATATATTCTATGTTAATTCCCCACCTAACAAGTACAGGGAATATAATATATGCATGAGTTAAAAAAGAAAAATATTATGTAAGTTTACCAATACTCTAAGATAAATCCTCGAGGATTCTTTTAGATGCAAGTGCACCGACTCCTCCAGGCAGGTATCCTTGAGTAGATAATGGAGCATTATAAGAGAAAATTGGTATAGTCCAGCACCATAGAACATTAATATTCCATGTATTAGTGAATCTTACTTTAATTAAAATTATTGACAGAAGAAGGAGGAAAGTAACATATACCTAAAGGATATACTTCTGCCTATATGGGATATGTGTTTGTTCCCCTATTATCGCCCTATGTTCCATGTTCATTTTCCCCACCCACCAGGGAATAAAATACACATCTGTTTATAAGGGATGCGTGTTTATCCCCTTTATTCTGAATACTAGAAGGTGGCCCGATTCTAACGCATCGGGTATTCTAGAATTTACGTATTGTGTAGTTAATGTATGATTTTTGTTATATAGATGTTGTTGTGTGTAGTTACCAAGTGTTTATGTAGGGCACTGTAAATGTTCTGGGTGTTGTCTGGGTGGGGGTGTGTGAGAGCGGTGTTGTATGTGTGTTGCGTTGTGTGTGTTGTGTTTGTGGAGCGCTGTGTGTCTGCAGCGTTCTGTGTGTGTGGTGCTGTGTGTGTTGCGCGGTTTGTGTGGGTGTGGAGTGCGTGTGTGTGTTTTGGGGGGAGGTATGTTTTGTGCAGTGTGTGTGTGTTGCGCGGTATGTGCGTATATTTATGTATGCCGCGGTGTTTGTGTGTTGGGTGTTGTGTGTGTGCGGCGTTGTCTGTGTGTGTGTGGGTGTCTGTGTAGGGCGCTGTTTGTGGTTCCCAGTGTGTGTGTGGTGTGTTGTGCGGTGCGCGTGTGGCGGTGTGTGTGTGTTTTGGGGGTAGGTGTGCACCCCCATCGTGCTCCATCCCCCATGGTGCGCACCCCCCATCGTGCTCCTTCCCCCATGCTGCGCACCTTTCATCGTGCTCCATCCCCCATGCTGTGCACCCCCATCGTGCTCCATCCCCCATGCTGTGCACCCCCATCGTGCTCCTTCCCCCATGCTGCGCACCCCTCATCGTGCTCCATCCCCCATGCTGTGCACCCCCATCGTGCTCCATCCCCCATGCTGCGCACCTCCCATCGTGCTCCATCCCCCATGCTGCACACCCCCCATCGTGCTCCATCCGACATGCTGCGCACCCCCCATCGTGCTCCCTCTCCCATGCTGTGCACCCCCCATCGTGCTCCATCCCCCATGCTGCACACCCCCTATCGTGCTCCATCCTCCATGCTGCACACCCCCTATCGTACTCCATCCTCCATGCTGCGCACCCCCCATTGTGCTCCATCATCCATGCTGCGCACCCCCCATCGTGCTCCATCCCCCATGCTGCGCACCCCCCATCGTGCTCCATCCTCCATGCTGCGCACCCCCATCGTGCGCCATCCTCCATGCTGCACACCCCCAATCGTGCTCCATCCCCCATGCTGGGGCCGCCGGGGGCGGGTCCGAGCGTGGCAACGTGTGCTGGGGGCGGGGATGAGCGGGCGAGGCATCAGCGTATGCCGGCTCCCTGCACATGTGTACCGGGAGCTGGTGTACGCTGGTAACCATGATACACATCGGGTAACTAAGGGAAGCGCTTCCTATAGTTACGCAATGTGTATCATGGTTACCAGCGTACACCGGCTCGGTCACGATCCCAGCGGGGCCGAGCGTGCCAACGTGTGGCGGGGGCGAGCGGGCGAGGCGTCAGCGTATGCCGGCTCCCTGCACATGTGTACTGGGAGCCAGTGTACGCTGGAGCGGGGCTGAGCGGGCAAGGTGTCAGCGTATGCCGGCTCCCTGCACATGTGTACCGGGAGCCGGTGTACGCTGGAGCGGGGCTGATCGGGCGAGGCGTCAGCATATGTCGGCTCCCTGCACATATGTACCGGGAGCCGGTGTAAGCTGGAGCGGGGCTGAGCGGGCGAGGCGTCAGCGTATGCTGGCTCCCTGCACATGTGTACTGGGAGCCGGTGTACGCTGGAGCGAGCGATGCGTGCGGAGGGCCGGGGCGAGCGGCTAATCCATGCGGGGGGCGGGGCCAGACCGAGGCGAGCGGCCAATCCGACAGTTGTCACTCTAACGACACTGTCACGGTGACACTGTCAAGGTGACACAATTTTGGAGCAAGACAGACAGACAGACAGACAGACAGAATAAGGCAATTATATATGTAGATGGAGTGCAATGTGAGAGTATTCACCCCCCCTTGGCTTTTTACCTATTTTGCTACATTACAACTTGTGTTTTAATATTTTTGTAATCCAATTTGTGTATGATGCATCAGCACTAAATACCGTTATTTAATTTGGTGAAGTGAAGTGAGAAAATATAGGCAAAAAATACATTTTTGTGATTAAAATAAATAAAAATTGCCATGTGCATGTACAGTATATTCACCCCTTTTGCTATGAATGCTATGAAATTATTTCTATTTTCACTGAATACAAGGCTAAACACACTTTAGTGCCACACGAAAGGCTCTAAAGGGTGTCAGATTAGAATATGTAGGGGGGTGGGACATTATATATGTGTTTTGACTTTTTTCACACATCTATCTATCTATCTATCTATCCTAGCTTCTTTGGCTGTGTGCCCACAATCAGGGTTTGCAGCGTTTTAGACGCAGCGTGCTATACAGTACAAGCACAGTAGATAGATTTTTAGAAATCCCATGCCCACTGTGCTTCTTTTCTCAGGAGCGTAAACTAACATGGGGGCACGGCTTCCCTGTGACGCCCTGGCAAAACCAGGTAGTCACACATAGGCCCACGCATAACACCTTCCCTCGTCTAGGTAACATACAGCCGACCTGAAGCCCTAGTCACCCCCCTCAGGGCAAAAGAGGCACACCAGTGGGCGGGACCAGGCGGTTAGGAAATGCCAACCTAGGGGTCTAGACAGCCCGGGGCGGGAAAGTAAGGAGAGGAGAGTAGGCTGGAGCTCCAGCAGAGGAAATTCAAGTTGAGCGGTGCCAGGGTCAGAGCCCTGGTGCCTTGGCTAGGTGGCAGATGGTGGTCTCCATCAGCAGGAGACAGGAAGACTGCTCGGCAGATCCGAGGAGGACCAGAGAAGGGTTGGAGCCCACCGGTACCGACACCGGAGACCCAACTGGAAACCGTGCACAGAGGGGGTACTTGGACCCTCAAGCCAGGACCGAAACCAGTGGCCTAGCTAATTAACCGATTGAGGGCAGTATTACAGGTCCTGTCCCAACCTAACTCCCGAAAAGTAGACAACCACCCACAGAGAGGGATAGGGCAACCGCCAGGGCCCATAGATCCCACGGGTCAGCGTCAGACAGGCTTGGCTCCTTGGCAAAAACAGCCGGGAGCGGACTCCTGAGTTCCACACCAGGCAGTCCACAACACACAAAACAGTGCAGAGGAAAGGACAGCGACCACCAGCCCAGGTGAGCGGACCAGAGTACAACCGGCTGCAGCGGCCGACCACCAGCACCTTGGTTTGCCAAAAGACTCGTGTGATTCATTCAATAGTGAGTAACCAACTATCCCCTGGTCCATCCGGGCGTGCAAGTCCCTGCCGTCGCCATACCCTGCGCAGAGACACTGGCCCCCAGGCCAACCATTCTTACCCACGGAGGGGTTAACATCCGGCTGCCATTACATCTTCCCCGGGTATCCCACAACAGCAGCGGTGGTGTCCCACTTCACCACACACCGTGGGTGGTGTCACAGACAATCTACAATCAATCCCGTACAAATATGTCCCCCCTTTTATTCGGAGTGTCCGTGCGACCCCCGGGTCCGGGGAACCCCTCGAGCCGTACCGTAGGCCCCGGATCCGAGCAGCGCCGGCTGCTGGCACGGGGGCGGCACACCCAAGCCACAGTATCTCAATTTGTGCTGCAGAGATACGTGTCTTCTCCACAGGGAGAGCAGAACTGAAGTCCGCAGCAGCCTGAACCCTGATCATGGGCGCGGACAGCTGTGTTCTCTTGCGGACAACACTTGCATCTCCGTAGGAGGGCTGATACTGTGTCCTTGACGCAGTGTCACCGAATCTGGGGCACCTAACCTAAAAGGGAGAAATTTGGTGCTGCAGCAACATTTGTGGAAAAAAAGAAGAAAATTTTAAAAATGACCACCTCTTGTTATTAAATTGTGTGAATGACCTGTGGGTCAAAATGCTCACTATACCCCTGGATAAAATCCTTGAGGGATCTAATTTCCAAAATGGGGTCACTTGTGTGCGGTTTCTTCTGTTTAGGTACTTTAGGGACCCTACAAATGCAACAAGGTGTTAGTAATTTATTTCAGCTTTTCAAAAATTCACATATTCCTCCCTCAGTTCTGAGCTCTTTCATTTGTCCAAACAGAACTTTTTGACTAAAAGTGGGGTATCGCCGTGCTCATCAGAAATTTGGTTACAAACTGTGTGGTCTACTTTTTGGTGTTACTGTGGCGCCCCTCCGGCTTCAGGCACCACAGGGTACTGCACCCCCATTAGGGTGTAGTACTCATCTTGGGTCTGAGGAAGGTCGAGGCCGATTTACACATACACAAACATACAGTCACAGGGTCGCCCTCCCCAATGGGGACTGGGCCAGGGTCGGATCACAGTAGGGGGTCACAACAGCGGTGGGTTTACAGGACGCCACCGCATCAGTGGCTCCCCAGATCCACTGGACTGAGGACTCAGAGTCAGGGAGAAGCAACCACCAGGGGAAGTTAGGCACACAGTGGGAAGAGCAGGTTGACCTAGTGAGTGAGTAGTGAACCAGCCGGTGGCAGCGACTGGGGGCAACAGCTCAGAACACACAATACCACAACAGAAGAGTTCAGCTTCAGACACAGAGCAGAGTGGACGTGCCGCGCACAGCTCTGTGGCCCAAGGCATTCAACACAGTTCCTGGGTGAAGCAGGATAGCTGATTCCACAGGACTGGCGCTGTCAGGATACAGATTCCTAGGGCAGATATACTTCACGTTGTCTCCTAACTCTGCAAGAGTCGCTGGGAACGGCTACGAAAAGCCACCGGACCTCTCCCACGAGTCTGCACCAAATAGCATATAGAATCCGGGGTTGAGGTCCGGCCCCATAACGGAACCGCTCTATCAGCATACAGAACGGGACACTTTACTGACACCGGGACCCTCAAGTGTTTCACACCACAGAGGTCCGATACTTAGCGCATCAAAGGAGGAAAGGGCTCACAGACTGTCACACACACACCGGACTTGACCTTTCACGGATCCGGGATCAGCTGGAGCCCATCGTGGCAGAGAATCAAACCCTGGGCAACGCTTGAAAGACTTGTGAGTAAAAATGTGATGCCTGGCCTATCAAGTCGTCACAGGGTGCCGTGCAATCTGCCCTTCTGCATGGTACCTGCTCCTCCTTGGTTACGGGTCCTGTCCCTTTGGTGTTGCTAAGAACAGGTATACACAAATCCTGAGGAACACACTGCACCACACCCACCAGACACCCATTGGGCGGCCTGAGGGGAATAGGGCCTCCCAGATGGGGGATGGTAGAAGGAGGGCCAGAAGTGTCAGAGTAGTCAGGGAGTGTCAGTAAGCCGTGACAGGACAAGGTCACGCTGCGGAGCTGGGCTCCTGTACCCATCCCAGGAGCCAGACGTTGGCCTGGCCTGGAAGGAGCTGGAACCTGGGTCGCAGAAGGGAGTGACAGGGGTCACAGTACTGCCACGGAGGGCAGACCGGCGACCTTGTGCTACAATCGGGCAGGGGCCAGGGCACGGCAGGGTACAAGGACCCTAGGCTGGGAAGTAGCTTTATGCAGCCCAGTAATTCATCCGACGAGGACAGAATCTTCACAAACCATTCTCCACCCGCTCCAAAATCGGGGTACTAGCGCAACGAGGGGGATAGGACTTTCCAAATCCGTCCAGAAAATCCCACACGTGACCCCTGAGAGCAAGCTCACCCTGCTAGCCACACAGGTGAGCGGGACCCAAGTAGTTTCAGGCAAAAGGGATCCACACAGAGAGAAAGTACAGTGCCACGGGACAAGACTTCAGACCAACCAGCAACACCAAAAGGGCACGGGCCCAGCGTGCTCAGCCAAAGGTTTCAATGCATTCAGGACTTTGGTTTACCTGGTGTCAGTGTCAGCATCTCTGGACTGTGTGAGTACATTGTGCCCCACTACTCCCAACGGGTCCCCAGCCATCCATCACCGAGCCCCGGGACATCACTCCCCTGCCCACGGAGGGGTTAACATCACAAGCTGCCATCCCATAGTTCCCGGGCACTCTCCCCCAAAACGCAGCAGCGGTGGTATCCCGCCTTACCACGACCAGTGGGTGGCATCATGAACACTATCCAATCCTTTCACCCCCTTTTGTAAATATCTTTTTCCCCCTTTTTCATTTCGAGTGGCCGCACGATCCTGTCTTGGGTCCGGAGACCCCTCAAGCCACTGCGGATCTGGATCCAAGCAGCCCGTCGGCTGTCGTGGGGCGGCACAAAAACACCTGGAACCGCAGCCCCTGTCTCTGCCTCTCCTTTAACCGGCGCCTATGCCCAGCGCTGTAGCACCAACAGAGACCACTACTATCCCCTCCTTCCTCCCGGGGTACTCCTGCTTCGCCCGTGGGGAGCGACACCATCCTGGCTGCACCCATCATCTGCCCCGGTGAGAGACCCTGCAGCGGCGGCCCCCATCCCTGGCCGCGTATCACAGGTGGTGTCATGATCCTAATAGACTTTACTAACCCCCGACTACTACCTCCATCCTTCCTACCACCATCCAATGCTCCTTCCTGTATGCCTCGGGGCAACGGAATTGGGCCAGGCCACCCCGTGACAACGCAGAAGATCTGCACCCCCGCCCCGGCAACGAGTAGGTTAAAACACCTGCCCCATGTGGCGCTACATTACCTTTTGTAAAAGTGAGAATTTTGCTGCTGAAACAACATTTTTTGTGAAAAAGAAAGAAAATATTCATGATAACACAAAACCCATTCATTCCCATTCAAATAAACTGACACAAACAACAGAGTATGGATTGGAAAAACTGGCCATGTTGCTTTTTATTAAGGGTTACCAATAACAAATCACAATAACCATAACCATACTTCAACTTATAAATAAAATTACCATATTACCGAAATAAATACCGAAATCCATCCAGAGCGTCTGGGCGATTTTGCCCCTCTAATAAAAAACAAACGACAAAAAAAGAGAAAAAAATAGGGAATAACACAGAAAAAGAAAAGGGAGGAGGGTGGGACAATTGTCACTGTCCGTCAACTGTGACTGACACGGCTGACTAAAAACCGGCTTTTTATAGGGAAAACAGATTCCCGCACAAACATTAATAATAATCAATAATTTTTTCATAAATACCCGCGCAGTAGGCTGATTGGCCAAAGACCAACTTACCCGCGTTACTAGGCAGAATTACTAAATATAAACAAAGTTAGGGCTTGTGTCATCATGTCAGTCCCTAAGCTAGATGCTATGGGATTTTACAATATGACGACCTAAGGTTATCAAATTCTGTAAAGTACCTGTGTGTTCAAAATGCTCACTACACCCCTGGATAAAATCTTTGAGGGGTCTATCTTCAAAATGGGGTCACTCATGTGCAGTTTCTGTTGTATAGGTACCTTAGGGACCCTGCAAATGTGACATGGTGCTGGCAATCTATTTCAGACAAATTTGAGTTCCAAAATTCAAATGGCACTCCTTCCGTTCCAAACTTTTATCATGCTAGGTACAGGGAAGTACCCAGCATATGGCGAAATAGAAGGGAAGGGAAACCCTGTGTCTAGGGAGGGGATTGATGGTGACCCCTGACCAAACCTACAGCTGGGCCCCGGGTTCCCTTACTGCCCTAGACAGGTTCCGCACCTATGCCGTGAGCAGGATACCTGACCGTAGGCTGAACCTGTATCTGTGCCCTAGGTAGGGAGCGGATGGGATGAACTCTTTGTCAACCCAACTGAGCGTTAAAGGACACACAGAGATAACAAACAAGGAAAAAAACAATAACTTAACTCCAAATTCAGGAAGAGGAATTGCAAACAACTACCAGATTACACCTGAAGAATGCAAGCCAAACTTGTTAAGGCTGGAGGACTTATCACCAGCACTGAGTATGGAGAAATCAGAATATACAGTGCCTACAAGTAGTATTCAACCCCCTGCAGATTTAGCAGGTTTGATAAGATGCAAATAAGTTAGAGCCTGCAAACTTCAAACAAGAGCAGGATTTATTAACAGATGCATAAATCTTACAAACCAACAAGTTATGTTGCTCAGTTAAATTTTAATAAATTTTCAACATAAAAGTGTGGGTCAATTATTATTCAACCCCTAGGTTTAATATTTTGTGGAATAACCCTTGTTTGCAATTACAGCTAATAATCGTCTTTTATAAGACTTGATCAGGCCGGCACAGGTCTCTGGAGTTATCTTGGCCCACTCCTCCATGCAGATCTTCTCCAAGTTATCTAGGTTCTTTGGGTGTCTCATGTGGACTTTAATCTTGAGCTCCTTCCACAAGTTTTCAATTGGGTTAAGGTCAGGAGACTGACTAGGCCACTGAAACACTTTGATTTTTTCCCTCTTGAACCAGGCCTTGGTTTTCTTGGCTGTGTGCTTTGGGTCGTTGTCTTGTTGGAAGATGAAATGACGACCCATCTTAAGATCCTTGATGGAGGAGCGGAGGTTCTTGGCCAAAATCTCCAGGTAGGCCATGCTATCCATCTTCCCATGGATGCGGACCAGATGGCCAGGCCCCTTGGCTGAGAAACAGCCCCACAGCATGATACTGCCACCACCATGCTTGACTGTAGGGATGGTATTCTTGGGGTCGTATGCAGTGCCATCCAGTCTCCAAACGTCACGTGTGTGGTTGGCACCAAAGATCTCGATCTTGGTCTCATCAGACCAGAGAACCTTGAACCAGTCTGTCTCAGAGTCCTACAAGTGATCATGAGCAAACTGTAGACGAGTCTTGACATGACGCTTTGAAAGTAAAGGTACCTTATGGGATCGTCTGGAACGGAGACCATTGCGGTGGAGTACGTTACTTATGGTATTGACTGAAACCAATGTCCCCACTACCATGAGATCTTCCCGGAGCTCCTTCCTTGTTGTCCTTGGGTTAGCCTTGACTCTTCGGACAAGCCTGGCCTCAGCACGGGTGGAAACTTTCAAAGGCTGTCCAGGCCGTGGAAGGCTAACAGTAGTTCCATAAGCCTTCCACTTCCAGATGATGCTCCCAACAGTGGAGACAGGTAGGCCCAACTCCTTGGAAAGGGTTTTGTACCCCTTGCCAGCCTTGTGACCCTCCACGATCTTGTCTCTGATGGCCTTGGAATGCTCCTTTTGTCTTTCCCACGTTGACCAAGTATGAGGGCTGTTCACAAGTTTGGGAAGGGTCTTAATTAGTCAGAAAAGGCTGGAAAAAGAGATAATTAATCCAAACATGTGAAGCTCATTGTTCTTTGTGCCTGAAATACTTCTTTTTTTTATAATTCTTTATTTAACCGAAAAACCTGGAAAAACATCATTCAAGTACAGTAGCATTCCAAATTGCATGTAATACAGGTTATCCACTAACCGGCTAGCTGTAACATATGCTAACCACATCATTTGACATCTCCACGTTATCCGGGGAATTTTCCAAAATAAAGGTACTGTGGAGATTGAAGAGAAAGAAAAGAGAAAGAAGTATAGAAGAAGAGATTGGACAAGAAACGAGTAGAGGGGGAGCACACAAAGGGGGAGAGGGGAAGGGAGAAGGGTAAGACAATAGGGAACAAACAACCCTGGAG
The DNA here is from genome assembly GCF_048569485.1 of Anomaloglossus baeobatrachus. Taxonomy (NCBI): domain Eukaryota; kingdom Metazoa; phylum Chordata; class Amphibia; order Anura; family Aromobatidae; genus Anomaloglossus; species Anomaloglossus baeobatrachus. The sequence continues at coordinate 529,657,760 of NC_134356.1, forward strand.
CAGATATCCAACCTCTCAGAGCATATTGACTCACGGCAACCATATGGCCCCCCTCAGTCAGGGGGAATCCAAGTACCGTATTCCGAGGAGAATTTAAACTCGATCCAGGAACACCAAGTCTTATGAAAAGCATCTTGTCTGTCATGGAGAGATGCCGTCAGGTCCTCCATGTACAACAGTTCATTCACCCTGTCAGCCCACATCGACAATGTCGGCGCAACGGGGGATCTCCATCTCAGGGGAATGCATGCCCTAGCTGCCATCACCAGAAAGCTTAACAGAGACCCTTTGTAGACACGAACAGAGAAGTCGGACAATTGGAGTAAGAAGAGTTCCGGACCCAGGGCCTTCGTGTGTCCAGTCACGTGCCTGATCACGCCCCTCACCCCCTCCCAGAACCGCTGCAACACGGGGCACTCCCAAAATGTGTGAAGGAAATTTCCTTCTCCAGCCCCACATCTCCAACAGACAGAGTCCACACCTGGGTACGTCCTGTGAAGTTTTGTCGGGACCCTGTACCAGCGCGCGATACATTTATAGTTGGCCTCTTGGATTCTTGAGCTAATTGATGTTTTGTGGGCAAGTGACAGCACCTTATTTCTCTGTGCAGTCGAAAGGGTGATGCCCATGTCTGACTCCCACTGCAAGAGGAACCTGGGCGGAGGCAAGTCTACAGAGTTACAAAGCAAGGAGTGAGAGATGGCCAACGAGTGACGGAGGATCCCTTTCTCCATACACAGCTTCTCAAAAACGGTAAGGGGTCTAACAAAACGAGTGTAGTCTGGGAGCGACCTAAGAAAGTGTCGAAGCTGGACTGAGCGCCACGTGCCCAAAGGGCCAGGGACCCGGAAGGAGCCAAGTTCCTCTATTGTTGGCCAATGCTCCCCGACTCCAATTTGGTGGGCGCGAAATCTGTTCCGAGAGATCCAGAGACGGAACACCGGGTCAGAGACACCCGGAGAGAAGTCTGGGGCACCGATGATCGGAGAGAGGGGAGAGGGCAAGGGCATTAGGGATCCCCGTACCGCCTCTCGGGCACAGCAAGCTAACGTGGCACCAATAGTAGGATGAGATTTAAGACCTGTGTCTACCGGGGAAAGAGCCCAGGGGAGCCCCGCTAATGGCATTTCAGTGAAGCTCTGCTCCACCTGTATCCATGGTTTGACTTCAGAGTGTCGGCACCAGTCCACCACTCTGGCAACATGAGTGGCAATGTAATAAGTCCTAAGGTCTGGAAGACCCAGCCCTCCCCGGTCTCTAGACCTACACAACAGCGATCTCGCCAGTCTAGCCGGTTATACTTCTTAATACTTTAGGGGAACCAAACAGAATTCTGGTGGATTGAGGGGTTGAATAATAAATGACCCTCTGAATAAACTTTTCACACTTTAAAAAAAAAAAAAGAAATAACATTCTTTTTTGCTGCAGTGCATTTCACACTTCTAGGCTGATCTACAGTCCAAATGTCACAATGCCAAGTTAATTCCGAATGTGTAAACCTGCTAAATCTGCAGGGGGTTGAATACTACTTGTAGGCACTGTATATATAAACACCAAGGAAGTGCTGATAAAAAGCAGCTGAAAGGGCGAAGAGCCAATTACATCAAGCAGGAATGATAGAAGGTCAGGGAGCAGTTTACGCAGCCAAACTCTGTGACCTTCTATTGCTGGACACCACTTGACTGTCTGTCACCCATTTAAGAAAGAATAGGTCTGGCTCAACCAGAATAATTGGTGCTAGATAGTCAAAAATAATTCAAGTAATAAATAGACTATAGCGTATAAGGTAATAAAAAAAGTATAAAAGTTGTGGACTTTTTTATTACCTTATATGCTATAGTCTATTTATTACTTGTCTGTCACCCATGACACATCAGTAACAGATTTCCCATTTGTCTAAACAGAGGTGTCTGACTACATGTGGGTGATTAGCACTGCCAGAAGAAAGTGGGTAACAAATCTTGGGGTCCATTTTGTCATGCTATCCCTTGTAAAAGTGAATAAATTGAGGATAAACCAATACTTTTAGGTAAACTGTAAATTTATTTATTTACTAGCTATAGCACCCGGCGTTGCCCGGGATAGTAACTGTCACTGTCTCTCTCCCAGTCTCTGTCTGTGTGTCTCTGTCTGTGTCTTTCCTTGTCTGTCTGTGTTTTTGTCTCTCTCTGTCTGTTTCTATCTCTCTGTCTGTCTCTGTATCAGTCTATCTGTCTCTATCTCTGTATCTCTGTGTCTGTCTGTCTCTCTCTTTCCCCGTCTGTCTACCTCTCTCTGTGTCTGTCTCTCTCTTTCCCCATCTGTCTCTTTCCCCGTCTGTCTCTTTCCCCATCTGTCTCTTTTCCTGTCTGTCTCTGTCTCTCTCTTTCCCCATCTGTCTCCCTCTTTCTGAGTCTGTCTCTTTCTTTCCCCGTCTCTATCTTCCCCGTCTCTCTCTTTCCTCATCTCTTTCTTTCCCCGTCTCTATCTTCCCCGTCTCTCTCTTTCCTCGTCTCTCTCTTTCCCCGTCTCTCTCTTTCCCCGTCTGTCTCTTTCCCCGCCTGTCTCTTTCCCCGTCTGTCTCTGTCTCTTTCCCCATCTGTCTCTGTCTGTCTCTTTCCCCGTCTGTCTCTGTCTTTCCCCGTCTGTCTCTTTCCCCGTCTGTCTCTTTCCCAGTCTGTCTCTTTTCCCGTCTGTCTCTGTCTGTCTATTTCCTCGTCTGTCTCTCTCTCTGTCTCTCCCTGTCTGTCTCTATCTCTCTGTCTCTCTCTCTGTGTGTCTGTCTCTCTCTATCCGTCTCTCCACCGACATCATATTACCTCACACATAAGCTTCTTATACTGTGACTGTCCTTTGTTCCTATAGCAACCAATCAAAGCAGCTATTAAAACCAATAGTTCCAGGCTCCTTTTACTTTAATGGAAGCATTTTTTGGAGAGTAACTGTAAAGTGCAGGGTTAAACTTTCCCGTCAAAACATAGTCTACGACGTTCCCTGGGTCACATGGAATGTCTGTGCAAATTTTCGTGATTGTAAATGCGGTGCGGATTTCTTTAGCGGACACACACACATACATGCACAAATACATACACACATACATAAATACACACACACAACACATACATACATACATACACTCAGCTTTATATATTAGATTCATTCCACTTTGCGTTCATGTGAAGCCCCATGTAGGATTAATAAACTTCTTGGATGTGGTTTTGAGCAGTGTTGTGGGTGCAGTTTTTAGAATGTGTCACTGTTTGGTATTTTCTGTCACCTAGGCCTCTCAAAGTCACTTCAAATGGGATGTGGTCCCTAAAAAAATGGTTTTGCAAATTTTGTTGGAAAAATGAGAACTTGCTGATGAACTTTAAATCCTTCTAACTTACTAACAAAACTAAATTATGTTTCAAAAATTGCGCTGATGTAAAGTAGACATGTGGGAAATGTTATTTATTAACTATTTTATGTAACATAACTCTCGTTTAAGGGCATAAAAATTCAACGTTTAAAAATAGTGACATTTTCTAAATTTTTGCCAAATTTTAAAATTTTTTTTGCAAATAAGCGCATAAGATATTGTAGTAAATTTACCACAGTAAAGCAGAATAGTACAATATGGCACAAAAAATAGTGTTGGAATCATCGAAATCCGTTGAAGCGTTCCAGAGTTATAACCTGTCAAAGTGACACTTGTCAGAATTGTAATATTTGGTGTGGGCATTAAGGTCAAAATTCGCCCCTTCACTAAGGGGTCAAACAAACTGTGACTTGGGACAGGAGATTTCTGGAAACAGAAAACCTTTTAAGGGAACGTTCCCACGATCCAGAGATAATGCGTTCTAGATGCAGTGTCAACCATCCTGTGGAGATGCGAGTGTTCTCAGCAAGGGAACGCAGGACTCCATCTCCACAATCAGGGTTCTGGGCCATGCAGACTTGCGCTGTGTTCTACCACTGAGAACGACATCTCCACAAGCATAAATTGACATGCTGTAGCTCGGAATGTCATGCCGTATGTCAGTTTATGCTATGTAGAAAAGTAGCACCGTGGGCAGGAGATTTCTATAAATCCCATCCACTATGCTTCTACTGTACAACGCAGCACCAATTTGGACGCAGCGAAAACATGCTTCATCCAAAACGCTGAGGACTATGATTATGGGAATGTACCCTTAGGGGTACTTTGCACGCTGCGACATCGCAAGCCGATGCTGCGATGCCGAGCGCGATAGTCCCCGCCCCCGTCGCAGCTGCGATATCCTTGTGATAGCTGTCGTAGCGAACATTATTGCTACGGCAGCTTCACATGGACTCACCTGTCCTAGGACGTCGCTCTGGCCGGCGACCCGCCTTCTTATTAAGGAGGCAGGTCGTACGGCGTCACTGCGACGTCACACGGAAGGCGGCCAATAGGGGCGGAGATGAGCGGGATGTAAACATCCCGCCCACCTTCTCCCTTCCGCATATCCTACGGTAGCCGCGGTGACGCCGGTAGGAGATGTTTCTCGCTCCTGCGGCTTCACACACAGCGATGTGTGCTGCCGCAGGAACGAGGAACAACATCGGACCATCGCGTCAGCATAATTATGGATTACGCCGACGCTACACCGATGATACGATTACGACGCTTTTGCGCTCGGTAATCTTATCATCTAGGCTTTACACACTACGATGTTGCCTGCGATGCCGGATGTGCGTCACTTTCAATTTGACCCCACCGACATCGCACCTGCGATGTCGTAGTGTGAAAAGTAACCCCTTAGGCTATCTGGTCACAATGTCTTTTTCAGATGGATTCCACTATCAAAGCGCCCCGTAATATGAACCTAGTGCACAACAATGTTAAAACGACATGGTGCACTTGTTCCGTTTTGTGTCACGTCTTTTAACCTTTTTAGAGCTTCCGAACCTGAAGTGATTAAAAGACGTGACATGCTTATTCGTCTGGCGCCTTCTGCTTGGAAGCTGTCCACTCTCTTTATGTCACATTAAAGAGTTAAAGAAATGACAAGAATGATAGTGAACCCACCAGCAAATATGCTTCAGGAAAACAGCCGCTGGCACTTTTCTGAAGTGGCTTCGCCTGGGAAGACTGTGTCTAAAAGACACCATGTGCACATGGCCTTAAGCAGGATAAAGCTTGTATTTCTAGCTTTTCAAATTGTAGCTTTTAGTATCTGAGATCATATGAAGGCTGTGAAGGCCTAAGGACATATTGAGTTACAGACAGTATGACACATATATTCCATAACAGAGGGATCTTACTTTTCTGTACGTCTACTACACATGGTGATCAGATTCATGCTGACATTTGTGGGAAAAGAGGTTGATTTAAACATCTGCTCCCTAAGGGCTTAGAGTGCTTTCACAATGCGTTTTGTCACCTGTTCAGTGGTCCCGTTGGCGTTTAAAGGGTTATTCCCAACTCCAAGAAAATATCTCAATATGTAGTAGATGTAATAATGATATTTGCAAATACCTCCAATTAGAAATGTAGTATAGTTCTCAAGATATAGCCATGTCTCTTACCTCATGTGCAGGGAATTTTAGCTTAGGTATCCATGGTTACGTCAACTCATAGTGACAGTTATTTGTTTGTGATTGTACCCATGGATACCTAAGCTGCAATGCCATGCACATGAGGTAAGAGACATGGCTATATCAGGAGAATTATACTACATTTCTAATTGGAAGTATTTGCACATATTATTATTACACCTACTACATATACAGTGTGTCCACCCATATTCTGTCCACCGCCATTAACTTGAGAACGGCGGCAGCTATAGGAATAGAAGTGGTGTCTAGGTATAGTAAAGTAGCCATGCGCTACGCAATGAAACCACCTATAGCGCCACCAGGTGTAAAACAACGGAATTAGCATTTTTATCTCAAAACCGGAACGAAATAGAGAAAAAAGTGAATTACAAAGTTGTAGGGCATCGTCAATTCAATACGAATCGACACCTTGCATACAGAAATGCTATGATAAGAACGTGTAACATTCACAAGGATGTGGACGTGAAGTGATACCTCATGGAGACCTTCCTACAAGTCATTGGGTATTGTGGCTGTGTGGAGTGGCCTCCGCGCTCACCTGACCTGACCCCGTTGGACTTCTTCCTGTGAGGTCACATCAAACAGCAGGTGTATGCGACCCCTCCACCAACATTGCAGGATCTACGACGACGTATCACAGATGCTTGTGCAAACGTGTGACCTACCATATTGCACAACGTGAAGCAAGATTCAGTATGCTGTCTAGAGTTCAGATGTGCATTGCAGCTGACGGTGGCCACTTTGAGCATCAAAGTTAAATGAGCGCCATATACGTGACCAGCATTCAATGTTTTGGGGGGTCATGGGTTTCATATCATAGCATTTCTGTATGCAAGGTGTCGATTCGTATTGAATTGATGATGCCCTACAATTATTTAATTCACTTTTTTTTCCTGTATCTCGTTTCGTTTTCGAGATAAAAATGCTAACTCCGTTGTTTTCCACCAGGTGGCGCTATAGGTGGTTTCATTATGTAGCGCATGGATACTTTACTATACCTAGACACCACTTCTATGCCTATAGCTGCCGCCGTTCTCAAGTTAATGGCGGTAGACAGGATAAGGGTGAACACACTGTATATACATATATATATGTGGCACCCTGGACAAGCCAGGGGCCACAGAGAACAACACCTACACACCCCACACTCCCGGTCAGGCACACCGAAGTCAGACACAAACCCTTGTTGCCTTCCTCCAGGGGCTGCTGTTCACACCAGGGGGGTGGGCCAGGCGGTTGGCCCTGCCCACCGAGGAGTTCACAGTCCTGGAGGCGGGAAAAGCAGTCAGATTAGTTTTGAGGTGAAAGTGGAAGGAAGGAAAGTGGTAGTGGAGCAGACTGAAGTTGGTCCGGGTGTGTGGCCCGGACGGATCAGCAAGGTTGGCAGACGGTGGTGACCGTCTGCAGGAGTGGCCTATTGGAGTCTACCGTAAGGACCGTGGACGGGCAGTGGCTCGGCAGTACCGGACCGGTACACAAAGAGAAGTCAGCACCATCTGGCAGGGGCTTACGGACCCCGGCAAGGCTAGGAGTCGCCGTGAATTTGCCAAATCCGTTAGCGAAGGGAACCTCCTGGGTTTCCCAGCAGCCAAGTCCCGACAGAAGGCAACCGTCCAACCGAGAGAGGGAAACACAGTCACCGCCAAGGCTAAAGTTCCCAGGGCCAGAGCCTGCGGGCAAAAGGGGCTCCTCCAGCAACCATCCAAGCTGGGGAGCGGGTTACCGGTGTGAACCCATTGGAACCGTTACACTACATAGGTGCAGGGAAAGGCAGTCACCATCAACCTGCCGGGAGAAACAACACCGCAGCCGTCTGTGGGACCCGTCCATCCAGCCGTGTGTTTTACCGAGAACTGTGTCCTCATCATTGGCTGAGTGAGTACCACCGTGCCGTGCGGCACAGCGCTGCCCCCGTGACCCTGCACCTCACCAGGCCCCGTAACCTGCCTGCCATCCATCCCTACCCCATCAACGGGCCCCGGGACAACCAACCCCCTACCCACGGAGGGGAGAACTAACATCCAGGCTGCTCCCAGTCATCGCTCCCGGGATCCCCGTCCAGAGCAGCGGTGGTGTCACCAATATCACCACAACCGTGGGTGGCGTCACGGACAATAACCAAATCCCCACAATCAAACCCCCTTTTCACTCACGGGTGAGGAATGCCGCTCGAGTCCCCGGGATCCGGCCCACCGCTCGAGCCACCACCGAGCAGCAGCAGCCGCAGCAGCAGCGGCCGGACCCAAGCAGTGGGAGAGCGCAGCGTCCCCTCCTCCGCCCGCGACATATACTACATATACATGGGATAGGGTCTTGTAGATGGGAATACGCCTTTATGTCCAAAATTCCTCCCAAAATGGGATTTGAACATATGCGCCGATGGGGCCATTGACTATTGACTAGAGACAGACACCCAAATGTCTGCACATTGCATCTGGGTGTCCGCCTCCAGTTGGCGTACACGGCAGAAAATGGTGCACAACAGAGCATACGGTGTCTCCGTCTGCACCATTATAGTTAATGGCCCTATTAGGGCATACGGCCAAATCCTGTTTTGTGGATGGTTTGGACGTAAGCGCCAACAGAACGACTGAACATGGGATAAAACGCAATGTGAAAACAGCCTTTGACCATGGGCACACGTTGAGCATTTGGTGAGTTTTTCATCTCTGTATTTGTAGTCAAAACCAGGAGTGGGTAAAAAATACAGAAGTGGTGACGTGTCTCTATTACTTTACCTTTGATTGTTCAACTACAGGTTTTGGCTACTATTTGTAGCCAAAACCTGGCTACAAAAACTAGCCAAAACCTGAGGTAATAAAAACTCACATCAAATATGCAACTTGTGCATGTGGCCTTAGGAGTGCTGTGTGAGTTGAGTGAAAGTATTCTGTATGTACTTCCCACACAGAAGGCTGAGTCATTGACTGAGGTCACCTCTTGCTCAATAAATTAAAGCACCACTCCAGCATTTTTTTTCCTGCTGTCACCTTCTGGCAGCTTCACCTTTTACTAATGCCACTCTGGTCCCATGTCACCATCTTGTGATTGTAATTTCTGACTGGCCGAAAGTTAGAAATTATGTCACAAGCTCCCAATGCATTTCTATGAGAGCCAAAACGAGGACAGAATGAAGCTCTCATAGAGAATAGTGATGACGAGTGATTATTACCATGCTCAGGTGCTAAGTACTCGTAAGGAGCATTTGGACACTCAGACAGGCTGACCTTGTGTACCAAGTATAATGGAAGTCAAGGGAGAACCTGGGCATTTTTCAAGAAGATCTTCCATAGTGATGAGCGAGCAGTACCATACTCTGGTGCTTGGTACTTAAAATGAGCAGATTGGACAGGCTTGACTTGAGTACCGAGTATAATGGAAGTCAATGGGAAACTCGAACATTTTTCCTGAAGATCTTCTCGGTACATGAGTTGATCCTGTCCCAGCATCCAAATGCTCGTTATGAGTACTGATCACCCAAGCATGGTAGTGCTTGCTCATAAGAGATGCATTGAGTTGTGACCTCCGGTGCTCTCCATCGCTGGAGACCGACCGGAGCGGCAACGATAGAAGGTGAAGATGCCGGAAGGTAAGTCATACAGGAAGCAGGGTACTTACAATGAAAGTACTACTCCAGCAATGCAATGAAGCAATGAAAAAAAACTGGATTGGTGCTTTAGGTAAGTTTAAAGCCAGGGTTAGCACCCAGAGTGCTGACAGAACCTCAGTGGCAATTGCAATTAGCCACTGCAGTTTGCTTATTGTGTAATAATGAATCACTTATTACTAGAGATGAGCGGTTCCATAGCGGCTCTGACATGCCCACCAGGGCCATGGGGCACTTGGAACCGGGTCGGTTCTGTTGGTGAGGTCACGGCGGCAGGGCCCGACTCCGTGACCCTAGCGGTATCGTTCAAAATGAGGGATATTAATACGGGAAATGAGTAGTGACGCCACCTGTGGTACTCGGCAACGTAAAACCGACGCTGCTGTAAGGGACCGCTGTGGCAGATGGTGAATGGTGACACAGCTAAGATGGTACAGCTCCCTAGTGGTAGAGGTGGGCCCCAGGGCAGCCATACGTAGTCTTTAGCAGATTAAGTGTTTTGAATAGCGCAAGGATGGCGGCGCAGACAATAATTCCAGGACACAGCGGGATGCAGTCATTACTCATTAGCTCTTTTACTCACAGTTGGCAGTTCCAGGTTATCACGGCTGGCCGGTCAAACACCGCATTTGGAATGCTGAGTCATGCGGTAACGAGATCCAGCCAAATCCAAGGTAATTCGGAGGCACATAACCAGTGTCCCTTTCTGTATCCCTTTCCTGGTTGTCTTTCTGCGCTGGCTTCGCCCTCCTGCCCTGCGCCTCACACACAGTGCCCTGACCTGGTGTTCACGGGTCTTGCTAGGGAGGCTTGTCTGCCATATCCCCTAGCTCTCTGTGGTCACTTTTTTAGCGGATTTGCGTGTGGTTGCGGCTTCGGCACATAAAGATACCTCAGCCTCCGGTTTACTAGCTAAGCCTGGTTGTTCTCCACTAGTCTAGGGGCCGGTTCCCCCTTGCGGCCTAGTCCCTCCACACCGGTGCCTCAGATGTGGATGCGAGCCCCACGGGTGGATCTCTCAATGCCCGCGGCTCTGGGACCCCTTCTTCCTCTCTTTCTGATCTTCCTTCCTGTCCTAGGACGAACTCCACAGGCTCCAGTCCTCAAGACCTCTCTCTTCCGTGTCGTACCTCGTTCCTTTTTTACTTGTTCTCTCTACTATTCTTCCTAGTTCCACCCACTACCTAAGCCCCACCTCAGACTGGCTCCGGTGCTGTGCTCTCCCTTAGGAGCAATCTTGCCCTCATCCTGGCCTGAAATGGTGTGTCTATGCTATGAGTGTGTGGACAACGGCCTGTGCCCCCTCCTTACCAAGGAATGGGGTACCACATAAGCGGAATACTTCTGGGGATGGGTGGGCAGGATTTTTCAAACTTTATTTTGTTGCAGACTACCTCTGATCACGCTGTTCTGACCCCTAGTGTGCGCCATTCAACACTGCAAGTGGTTCACACAGGGCTGAGCACCAAGTGTACCTCAGCACAGCGTTGCTCACACAACGTTGTTGTTCACATGTACAGCATTTGATCCAAGAACCCAAAGCTTGATTTTTAAATTTGGTGTTTGGTTCGAAAACCGAACCTCCGGTTCGCTCATCTCTACTTTATTGAAATACAACTTTAGAATACAAATACTTTAATAAATAGTAAATATGCCATACACTATGCAGTAAGTGGAAAAAAACAGTTTTCAACAAAAATGTACAGAATAACATTTGTGCAGTCTATGAATTTATCCTGAGAAATAGTATCGCCTCCATCAGATCCTCCTTCATAGATGACATCAAATCTGATCTAATTATGTTAAGGCTAGAGAACAGCCTCTATACACTAATTTGGGTTAGTGGCAAAGAGGTAGCCACTTGGGCAACATACCTAACAATGTCTGGGTATAACGGAATTACCTCATGCACTGTCACTTTTGATGAAGGGTTGAACTCTTCTACTTCTTTGAGAGCAAGTGAAAAATTTAGCTGAAATATGGTCAATCTGTTTGTTATGGGAGTGGAATCTTTTTACCTGTGGCAACACTTTTCCTGCTCCATATCGTTCAAATAGTTTTCAGAATTAAACTCCTCATCTGATGAAGCTGAAGATACGGCAGCAGTAGCCCTGGATGACACAAGTCCTCTTGCTCTTCGCCGTCCTGTAGCTGCCCATCTTAACTGCTATCTGTCAGAGCTTCCTTTCCTTTAGTAAGCTGTTGATCATCCAGCAATATACAATGACTTAGTTCCACATAAACAGCTGCCAGAAGAAGATTATTTTCTAATATCAGTGTCTCTCTTCCATTTCATTGAAGCAGCAATGCCATCTACAATTAAACCTCCTCATTGGAACAGGCAAAACAGCAAGGTCTTCCACTCCTTTATGAAAATGTCGAGAGTTAAATCCTCAGCTTGTAATTTTTTAGTCAATGTAAATGGGTGATGAAGCAATTCCTTCAATTCAGCCACCTGTGTCCATTGACCTTCACTTAGAAGAAAAATATTCATCACATACTGCATTAAACTGCTGTACCCAATTTATTATATATTTTAGCAGTCAGAGTCGGTCCACTTTATACAGACTCCGACTCCACGACTTTACAACCCTGGTGACCCGGTCACTCATTCCAGCCTAAGGCTATGTGCGCACGCTGCGTTTTTTTGACGCTGCGTTTTTGTGCATTATTTGCCGCTAAAAACGCACAAAAATGCACCTGCGTCGAAAAAACACATAAAAAAAACGCATGCGTTTTTACCGCGATTTGGTGCGTTTTTGGCTGCGTTTTGCTGCGTTTTTGATCTCTGCGTTTTGCTGAGTTTTTCCAATGCATTGCATGGGCGGAAAACGCAGAAAAACGCAGGAAAGAATTGACATGTCCATTTTTTTTTTCAAGCTCAAAAACGCAGCTTAAAAAAACAGTTGTGTGCGGACAGCAAAAATGAAAATTCATAGACTTTGCTGGGGAAGCAAAGTCATGCAGTTTTGAGGCCAAAAACGCACTCGAAAAACGCGCAAAAACGCCGCGAAAAACGCACTGTGCGCACATAGCCTTACCCTTAAGGCTCATGCACACAACCGTATTTTCAGTGTGAGTGCAATCCGTTAAAACAGATATCACTTGGACAAATGTTATTCAATGAGGCAGAAAAACAGGTTTTTTTCACTGAATGATAGAGCATAAAAAAAAAATCGCAGAATGCACCATTTTGCTCTAAGAAACAGATGGCACTTGCTCATTCAAGTTAATGGATCCATGAAAAGAATGGACCATGTTCGGATAACATCTGAGTGCAGTCTGATTTTCATGGACTGACAGAATGAAAAAATAGGTGGAGAACCTTGTTTTTTTTGTTTGTTTTTTTTCTCTACATGTCTGAAAAACTGATGCCACTCTGATCAACTACTGATCAGAGTCTGCTTAGCATAATCGGACCTTTTTTCTCAGATGTGGAAAAAGCGGTTCTATGATCCTAATTTTAATATGGAATCTTTAACAAAATACTTTTTGTACCTGCTCAACATAGAGCAGCTGTCTACTGAAAAAAAACTGTAGAGCTATCTGATGGAGGTCCCCTTTCCGTGCCCTCTGCTAGTCGCTACAAACTAAGGGCAGTAGCTATAGGCAAAGTCAGCTCTATGTCCACTTTTGTTGACTCTGCTGATTTGGTTTTTCAGTGGGCATATTTTGAAGAGTCTGTAAGTCTCCAATTATCATAAAAAAACACTCAACCCAATCATTGTTTTACATTTATAATGTTTGGTGAAAACAGTTTTTGTTCATATACCCTATTCTGCACAACCCCCTGTTACAATAACTTTATTTCCCCCCCCACCTATGTTGGTACTCTGTGCAAACACTAAAGTTTTATAACATGGTTTGCCTAGCGTGCTACTACTTCTGTAGGAACAAAAAAAGTTTGGCAAAAAGGTCAAGATGGACGATTAATTTTTCTCCAACAACTGATACTGAAGTCGTCTTTAAAAATATTTCAAAGTTGCCTACAAACTTTTGTATGAGGGATTTTAAGAAGTAATTCCGCTTCTTGGGCCTCCTGAAACTTTTACAGGAGACATGCCCTCGCCTCCTGTAAAGCTGTTTTACAACTTGACATTGAAAAAGATTGTTGTTTTAAATAACTAAAACGAAACTCGTCACTGGAACGCTACTCCATCAGGGTCCTTCACTCTGCCTCCTCCTCGAGGCCTGGAACAAAACCCTTTACAATCTCCCAGAGAGATCGTAACTAAACACAACAAAAGTGAAGTTGTTCCATAAAGGCATCTCACTTTTATCTGTATCTAAATTTAAACTGTGATTAATGGAATGAAATAAAAAAAATATTTGTGGAGGAATGTAGGATCTGAAAAAAAGTACAACGGCAGAAAGAAAAATATCCAGAGGAAATACCAAACTGAAGAAAAGTCTACACAAAGCGCTGTATAAGGTTTTACCAGATATTTAGACTTATTGAAAAGAATAAATGGACAGATCTTAAAAATCTAGAGATTAGCAGTCCGGCACAGGCTGTTCAGTGCGGAGTGTACTGTATAATTTCTAAATATGTACTGCTTGTGTAACGGACAGAAAAACTGCACATGGCGCAGCCCTAAAACCCATGGTTTATGAAGCTTCTGCATTGCTGAGCTGTTTACAGCTTAAAGTGTCTGAGGAACTAGTGATAGAATACATGCTTTTTGTAGCTGTATTTAATATTTCCCCTTAATTAAAATAATTTGAACTTTAATTGTTTATTTCCACTTTTATAATTATTGTATAGATTTGTGGTTTAAAGAAATACTACCACTTTTTAAAGGGTTTTCCACTCCATTTTTCTGTATAAAAACAAAAATAAACATTGTCTGAAAACCCCCAAACATCATAGTGATACATGCATGTGCCTGTTGCAGCCAATTGCTAAGTGAAGCAGTCACATGCCGTACACCAGTGGAGGAATCAGAGACCGTAAGGGGATCCTTGCAGCAGAATAAGTGGAGCACCAAGGAATCAGAAGGGGAGTATATACACTGAACGAAAATATAAACACAACACTTGTTTTTGCACCCATTTTTCATGAACTGAACTCAAAGATCTAAGATGTTTCTATGTACACAAAAGGTCTTTTTCTCTTGACAGAGGATTCATTGACTAATGTGATTGTTAAATGAGAACTCCCCCCATGGAAGGAACCTGGCCCAGTCTCTATGGTGCTCGTTGATGAAGTGCCACAGGAAGTTCATCAGGATCTGATTCACCCATTAGACGGTAGGCCGACGAAAATTCCAAGGTGACATCCAGTAACTTGCAGGTGGTCCTCCAGAACCCATACGTAAACTGGACACCATTGTCAGACACAATGTGGAGCGGTAGACAGTGCAGTTGGAAGATGTGCTGGACAAAGTGCTCAGCAAGTACTGGCACAGAGGGCAACCCGGTCAGCGGCGTGAAATGTGCCACTTCCAAAATCTGTCTACTACTAACCAGATGGCGGTGCAATCGGTGGACATCAGCAGGTCGGTGATAAAGTCCATCAAAATATGTTGCTAAGGAGTAGATGGCACTGGTAGAGGAAGCAGTCACCCAGCAAGAAGCTTCTTTAGGGTCTTATTGTGGGCACACAAGGGACAGGCCGAAACAAACTCCAGAAAATCTCGTCGTAGTGTTGGCCACCAATAATGCCGACATCAGCTGAAAGGACATCTTCCATCCAGCATGACCAGCCAGCTTGGAAGAATGACCCAACTAAGGATCTTGATTCCTGTCTGCTTCAGCAATGAACGTCTTACCAAGAGGGACTTGAGACACGTGTATAGGAGCCACCAACAGCATCCTGGAAGGCTCATTAATATGCTGAAACTCCTCGTCTTGGTCGGCCGACAGAAAGAACCAAGACACCGCATCGGCTTTGACATTCTTCTCACCTGGTTGGAAAAACAGAATGAAGTCAAAGCAGGGCAAAGAACAATGACCACCTGGCTTGACGCGGATTCATCTTCTGAGCCAACTGTAGGTAGGCTAAGTTCTTGTGGTCGGTGTAGATCACTGGATGCACCTCTCCTTCCAGCAGATATCATCATTTTTCCAGAGCCATCTGTGTCGCCAACAGTTCTGTTGCCAATCGAGTAGTTGTGCTCGGCAGGAAAGGAGGTCCTGGAAAACAATCTACAAGTTACCGTCTTAGTCGCAGTAGACTTCTGCTTGAGGACCGCATCAGCACCGAAGGATAAAGAATCTACTTCCAGGATGAACTTCTTAGTAGTCTCCGATCTACGTAGTGCCAGAGCCACAGAGAAGACCTGCTTGAGGGTCCACACTTCTGCTTCTAGAGTCCACACTTTTGGATTCACCCCTTGCAGGTCAAAGCCGAGATGGGAAAAATTCGGGACTAGAATTGTGGGATGAACTACTGGTGATAATTGGCAAAACCGAGAAACCACTGGATCACTTTCAAACCACCAGGCTGAGTCCACCTCAGCACTGCCGATACCTTGTCTGGATCCATCCTCAGGCTGGTGTCTGATATTATGTAGCCTAAGAAAGGCAGGGAAGACCACTTCTTGTAATTAGCATAGAGACAAATCTCCTTTAGTCTCTGCAGCACCTGGCGAACATCTCTCCTGCATGTGAGCAGATCGGGAGAAAACACTAAGATGTCATCCAGGTACACTACTACGCATGAGTAGAGTAGATCTCGGAATATATCGTTAACAAGTGTACTCACTTTTCTTGCCAGCAGTTTTGACGTTAATGGCTGTATGTTGGGTTGTTTAGAGTGCACACCAAATTTATACTGTTATACAAGCTGTACGCTGACTACATTACATTTTATCAAACTGTCATGTTTTCAGTGTTGTCCCATGAAATATTTTCCAAAATCTGAGGGGTGTACTCACTTTTGTGATATATTGTATATGCATAGAAATAAAATAAAAATGATATAGTTTTTCAGTTTAATAAGACTTATGTACCTTAAAGTTAACAATCTAAACAAATTACATACAGTACGATATAGAGACATATAAAAACATGAAATGTACAGTATATCCATGGGAATATGATTTTTAAGAGCATGGTTTAGATAAGATAATAAGATACAGTATTCACATTATTTATAAAAAATTGAAAAGTCTAGTGATTTAATTAGCTGCCCCTGAACGTTATTATATTGAGATGAGAAATTTTGTTAATTAATTGGGAAAAACAAAAAAGAAAAATACTTTTTAGATTTTTTTTTCTGAAATTTGAGGTTGTCAACTCATAAAGTTTTGCCTTTTTACTCCCTTGTTAAACCTCTACTGTGCTTTTCCTTTTTGTGAAGTTTGTGGTGAAGTACTGTGTTCTGGGTCAGGAATGAATTTGATTTTAATAAGGTGTAGTTAGTAGGGATGAGCGAACCTGAACGGTAAAGTTCGGAGTCCATACCGGACACCAGGTGTCCGGGTCTCGAACTCGAACACTGGCTTTTCATAGAAGTCTGTGTCCAAGTTTGGGTGCTGTTCATATGTTAAAAATGTTTGTTGAAAGGCTGCAGCGCAATCAATCAGCAAGCTTTTCAGCATGGGAAAGATGCCTGTGCGCTGCTGTGAACAAAATTAAAAAAAAAATTACATGGGGTTCCCCCTATTTTTAATAACCAGTGCAGGTAAAGCAGATGACTGTAGGCTGCCCTCAGCTGTCTTCTTTACCTTGGCTGGTTAACAAAATTAGTGGGGATCCGATGCTGGTTTTTAAAATTAATTTATTTAAATTATTTATAAAAAAAATAAATAAAAAAAAACCCTGATTGGGGTAACCCTATATTTTTGATACCCAACCAAGGTAAAACAGACAGATAGGGAATGTTATTTTCAGTTAGGATAGTTACTTTGCCCTTCCCAGTCTAAAAATAGCAGCCTGTAACTGCCCAAAAGGGGTGTATCTATTACAATATTATGTCTTGGGTGTGTCACAGGTGACAGTCATGTGCTTTCTGACAATAGAAGTTCACAGTGTGTGCAAAATGCTCCATGGCTTTCTATTGTTCCTCCTGTTAGTATTCATTGTACTAGGTAGGTTTCCTGCTGGGTTTTCATCTCTTCTCGTTTAGGACTCAGCAGAGCCCTCTTTCCATCCAGCTGCTGATTATCAATCTAATATATAAAGCTGAACATGTGTATGTGTGTGTGTGTGTGTGTGTGTGTGTGTGTGTGTGTGTGTGTGTGCGTGTGTGTGTGTGTGTGTATGTCCGGGATTGGCATCCGCACCGTCGCAGCTACAGCCACAAAATTTTGCACACTCACACTTCTGGACCCCGAGAGCGTCATAGGCTATGTTTTGAGGGGAAATTTTAACCCCGCTCTTTACAGTGTTTCACCAAAAAACCTGCCTCCATTAAAGTGAATGGAGCTGGGAGCCACAGTGCAGCCAGAACTTCAGAAGAATGTGCAGCCATGCCCTTATATGGAATGTTGGCGTGTCACAATGCAGCCAGGGAAAGAGACAGACACAGACAGGGAAAGAGGCAGACACAGACAGGGTAAGAAACAGACATAGACAGGGTAAGAGACAGACAGAGATAAAGAGACAGACTGACAGGGAAAGAGACAGACAGGGAAAGAGAGGGAAAGAGAGACAGGTTAAGAGACAGACACAGACAGGTAAAGAGACAGACACAGACAAAGAGACAGACAGACACAGGGAAAGAGACAGACAGGGAAAGATAGGGAAAGAGACAGACAGGGAAAGTGACAGAGATAGATAGACAGACAAGGAAAGAGATTGAGACAGACGGAGAAAGAGACAGAGACAGTCAGAGACAGACAGGGAAAGAGACAGACAGACAAAGAGATAGAGAGAGACAGGGAAAGATACAGACAGACAAAGAGATAGAGAGACAGAGAGAGATATACAGAGGGGGAGACAGACAGAGAATGGGAGAGAAACAGAGAGACAGTTACTATCCCGGGCGTTAATACATTCTATTTATACATTCTATCCCGGGAATGTTAATACATTCTATTTTGTTAACAGCAGTTATTAACCCAGGCGAAGCCGGGTAGTACAGCTAGTATTCTATATGTGCTCAAATACTCCCATCTTCCCTGGACTTGTGCTGGTGATATTATTCAGTTCACTCAAGCTCTAGTTGGAAGCAGGAGACTTGGACTCATCTGTAGTATTGTTGTTGACACTTTGCTGAACTTCTACATGTGCCAACTGTGGATAAGTAGTTCATGCATTTTCCCCCTGTGTGTCCTCCTTGTGTCTTCCCTAGTTACGGTCCAACATTAGGAATACCTAGGGTCAGTTATCCAGCTCGGCGAATAGGTGCGGAACCTATCTAGGGTGGTGAGTGACCCTAGGGACCAGCAGTCAGGGGTCACCATCTCCTCCTTTGCTAGACACAGGGCTTCCCTTCCCTTTCGACGTTCACTTGATACTTCCCCGTACCTAGCGTGAGAAGCAGCTTTGCCTGGCTCATCCCAACTGCTCTGGTGCGGTGGCAATTGGGGTAATACTTTTGTTTTTGAAGTCTGTAGAAGTCTGCCCCATATCATGCATAACACTTCGCACTTGCTGTAAACCTATAATTAAAATACACCCATGCTCATTTCAGATATATCATAGTGACTTGACCACAGCCATGCAGTTTTGCAGTTTTCCCAAACATAATTCCTCTGCTTGCTCAGTGGGCTGATGCAGTATCTTTAGACTGACCGCTGCCAGCCACTATGTTCTAACACCAATTCCTCATCAAACAGTATTTCACATCTAGTGAAATGACATATCCCTATTTATTTTTTCTAATGAGAAAATCCTCTATCATATTTGTTATCAAAATGCAACCATAAAATACAATCCTTCCATTAGATATGTGGTTTAATGCAGTCTTTGTAATTTACATCGTCAACCACAGAGTTTTACTTCCATTTCATTTTCTGTTGTGAATGTCATCTGAGTGGGTACTGGTGTGGAGCTCCCTCTGGTGGCCAGGAATGGTAATGAAGCAGAGTTGGAATCTGTGATTCAGACAGGTGATGGAATTAATTGGGAATCCAGGAAATCCTGTTGCAGATCAGCCTAGTTTATTTAGGAGAGCATTGTGTGCCTGGTGGTCGCTGGGATTAAATGTTCCTGACTTCTCCTGAAGATGCTTGGGAGTTTTCCCTTCTGATTTTTCCATTTATTTGCCTGAATCTACTCCAGATAAATTTATTGTTTCTGTGCTTAATTGCTGGATTTGCACTTAAGAGTGTTTTTGTTTATTCCATGTGGTTCTGTGTTTGGTTTCTTGTGAGGCTCTGTATTTCTGCTTTTGTGAGCAGGGTAGTCCCTCCAGCAAGAAAGGGAGCTTGCTCCCTGGTCAGTTTTGGATTATTTGCACTTTAGAATATTACTTGTTCTGTGATTTTGTTTCTTCCCATTATATCTGCAGTTCATTTTAAAGTGTCAAGCATAAGAGTACTTCATATAGTGGGGGAGAGTCCGTGTGGTCTCAGTATTTTTTATTATCGGGAGATTGGTATTTTTTACAGGGTTTTTTGGTGGCCGCAATCAGTTATCTGTCCTGTCCTGTTCTACCTAGTAAGTCGAGCCTCACCTTTGCTGATCTATATTTTCTATTTGTGTATTGTGTTTTCTTATATCATCGTTGTTGCATCTTGCTATTTCTTTGGGGACTGCTCTGAGGCAGGTTAGTATACCTCATTTCTATCTTTGAGGTGTAGCAAGTTTCTCAGGCAGTTACGAGGTGTCTAGGTGTGTTAGAAACATCCCACTGCTACTTCTAGTGTTGTCTGATAGATAGGGGATTGCGGTCAGCTCAGTTTCCAACTACTCTTGTGGTTTTTGTTTTTTCCTTATTAAAGGGATTTTTCGTGATCATCCACGGTAACCAGATCATAACAATTTTCTCTTTGACAGTATTTAGGAATCGTATATTTTATCAGTTTTTAATTAATTAATTAATTTTAAAGCTATTTAGTTTTCTATGATGTCTTAAGCACAGAATTAATGACCATATGTATTCAAGTCTATTGTAATTTCATGGTATGACTGGCTTTTTCATAAACCACATTTCATTCAGACCCAGGGGGGTGTTTTTTTAAGTATTCATTCCCTTTTTGTGAATTTAAACCCCCTATTGATGTATTAATTTTCATATGTAGTTCAGTTTTGAGAAACTATTGTATAGAAATAAATAATTAAAAAAAAATGACGTAGCACTCTGCTGTATTTTTGATTCTCAGCGCAGATAAAGCAGACAGGTATATGTGCTCTGGTTCCATAGTGTCTTTTGGGAGCTTGGGCATAAGACCTCTTACCTCTATTGAAACACCGGAGTCCCCTGATGATTCAAGTATGATGAAACGCATCGCGACGAGGCTAGGAATGTTATAGGGGTTCCAAGTGAGGGTTAGATGTGGTCTGCCCTTTTAGGGCGGAAGCTATTGGGGCAATAGGTGAAGTCACTTTCCTTAGGGATGTATAGGGTCAGTTATAACATGAAAATGGAAGGACCCATACAGAGGAAACCTTGAAGTACCCCAAGCTACACAGTATGGGTGAGATTGTTCCTATTATTCTCATCTAGAATATTTTTAAATATTGTGATTTCCTCTTTTGAGGATCAATATATAGTACCTTGGTAGTTTATATTGAGGTTTTTTTATTATCTTTTTTTGGGTGCTCATATAGTGGACCACTGTCCAACTTTGGGCTAAATAATCACACTCAATCATTTGTTTGTGTTTTGTTTTTTTTTTGTTAATTTTGTTATATGTCTATAGGCTCCTTGGTCACCATATATATTATCACATGGTATAAGTCTGAGATGTCAGCATACCAAGGGGTTTTGAGTTACGTGTTACCTAATCTAGGTTTTTAAGAGCATTAGGATTAAAAGTTACATTTTAGCCTTTTATTTTTGCTTTGTATACATATATGTATAAGTGGCCTCCCTCCTTTTGAGGACTGCTGTTTTGATTAATCAATTTACAAGGTATGGCAGTTTTTTGTCCACTGGGCTTAACACAGATGAATGGCTGGCTGAAGCACAACAGGTTTTTTCTGACCAGGGATTTGTTCAGAAAAGATACACCCCCTCCTATGGAGCGGCATTTAAGGAATTGACACAGGTTGTTTCCGGAGATCCGGATATACATACATATGTCGGACATAATATTATGTGCAGCGCATGCTGTCTGCGGTTCACAGACCATGCGGTTTCATTTACGGAGGGGTTAATTGTGTAATTATATCTGAATCTATTATGTTTGCCATTACTGATACGGATCCACCTGGGGACTAGATCAACCATTGGTGAGTTTTCTAATTGGATTGGATTCTGATTGGTTTGACTCCGTTTATATACCCTCTAGTATATGTGCTCTGGTTCCATAGTGTCTTTTCGGAGCTTGGGCATAAGACCTCTCACCTCTATTGAAACTCCGGAGTCTCCTGATGATTCAAGTATGATGAAACGCATCGGGATGAGGCTAGGAATGTTATAGGGGTTCCAAGTGAGAGTTAGATGTGGTCTGCCCTTGTTAGGGCGGAAGCTATTGGGGCAATAGGTGAAGTCAGTTTCCTTAGGGATGTATAGGGTCAGTGATAACATGAAAATGGAAGGACCCATACAGAGGATACCTTGATGTACCCCAAGCTACACAGTATGGGTGAGATTGTTCCTATTATTCTCATCTAGAGTACATTTAAGTATTGTGATTTCCTCTTTTGAGGATCAATATATAGTACCTTGGTTGATTATATTGAGTTTTTTTGATTATTTTTTTTTGGGGTGCTCATATAGTGGACCACTGTCCAACTTTGGGCTAAATAATCACATTCAATCATTTGTTTGTGTTTTGTTTTGTTTTTTTTTGTTATATGTCTATAGGCTCCTTGGTCACCATATATATTATCACATGGTATAAGTCTGAGATGTCAGCATACCAAGGGGTTTTGGGTTACTTGTTACCTAATCTAGGTTTTTAAGAGCATTAGGATTAAAAGTTACATTTTAACCTCTTATTTTTGCTCTGTATTTATATACCCACAATATGCATATACAGTGGAACCTTGGATTAAGAGTAACTTGGTTTGAGAGCATTTTGCAAGACAATCAAAGCTTTTTAAACATTTGTAACTTGGTTTAAGAGCAATGCTTTGCAATAAGAGCAAATTCCCACCAAGTACACTTCTGGTTCCGTCCTTTCACCGTTCTTTGACCCGCTCTGGAGGTAACTTTCTGTACATATTTACTGTATACAGTATACCATTGTAAAGTACAGTATATACTATATAGCCTGCCTATCAATTTGCATTTGTGGATACAGTATTGTACTTTCTTTCTGCTAAACAGTACAGCACATTGCTTGTACTGTAATCTAATTGCCTGTGCAGTATTCCTACCCCACATTTGGCTTAGTTCTGCTCTTATTTTGGGGAGAATAGATGTGGGGTATGTTTCTTTGTGTATTGTACTAGAATAAAGGTTGTCATATTTATACATAATTTTTTCTCTCTATAGTATACATCCCGCACAGCAACAATTCTATTGTAAGCTAATGTGCAGCTTAATTTGTTTTATATGATTTTTACTGTACAGTACAGTATTTTGTATTAGTGTACTGTAATAATTTTATATGAATACGATACATTATTTTGTATTCCTGTAATATGTTTGTATAAATGCAGTAAATATTTTTGGGTTGTGGAACGAATTGTCTGTGTTTCAATTATTTCCTATGGGAAAATTCACTTTGATATAAGAGTAACTTGGTTTAAGAGCTCACTCCCGGAACTAACTATGCTCTCATAATCCAAGGTTCCACTGTAATGTGTTGATTTGATATTATGTGGAGCAGACCTGTTTTGCCTTTTTTTACATCTTCTCTGTCTGTGGCAATTTGTTGTACATAGGCCTTTTTTCCGGCCTTATTAAAATATTTGTATGTATAATCTTTACCATTAATAAATAATCTTTTGAGCATTATTGCTCATCTCTTCTCTTGTTTAATATGCTATGTGAGTAGCTCATCAGTTAGGATTGATCCCTGACTAGGATCTTCCTGACTATTTGCTAATTTATGGACTTGATGTGGCTGCTTGGAAATACATGCAGCCGACCGCTCCTGTCAGGAGAGTATGTGCCGTACCGGGTGATGCTAATGCGACATTCGCACAGTGCAAGTCAAAGTTCAGTGATGTCATAGCCATGTGACCAATCTGTACCCAACGAGGTAATACAACATTTACACCTAACTGATCACATGGCTATGACATCATGGAAGGTCCTGTAAGTCAGTGCTGGTTACCGGGAGGGCACAGCAATGATCGGATGCGGAAGCAGAAGCGTCCGGGAGACAGAGTCTGCAGGACGCGTCGCTGGACTTGTAAATATAATGACAATGTTTATTATTAACTATATTCTTTATTTTACAGCTCCCCCTCCCCCCCCCCGCCCCATGCCATAACTGTAAATCCCAAGTTCGGTGATCGGACGCAAGTTCGCGATATCTCAGAACCTGAACTCGTTCTTTACAAAACGTTCGGGTGAGTCTCCAACATTGCGAATGCCATCACTAATTAGGACCCTCCCCAGTCTTTATGCATATGAACTTTTCTAAAGATCATGGTTCTCAGTCCATGCTATAATTATTGGAATTCACAGTATTACTCCATGCTATTACTTTTTATTGGACAAAACAAGCTCTTTCTCCAGGATGCGCCTGATGGTACAAATTAGATGTCCTGATGTACATGTCATAAATCAAAAAGCATGAACTACACAGGGAAAAAAGCACTTTGTTTTTCCCCAGAAGAGTTAGAATATGCTAAATAAAGACTGGGAATTTGGAAATATGTTGCTATGTTTACACTTCAATGTTTTTATGTTGTCACCAAATACTCATTTACTCTTGTTATCTATGCAAGAAAATAAACTTGCCAATGTTTGTTCTGTTGGAGAACCAGTCATGTCGGTAAGCACGTATAGAAATAATTCAAAAAGCCATATTCACTGGGCTTGTCACATGTGGCATTTATATTGTTTTCTGATTTCCTATAAATACACTTTCCAACAAAGCAAAAGGAGATTGCAGTATGTTAAAAATAGAGGGGAAGTAACAAAACCGTCTATTCCCAGGAAGTGGTAACATGGCATTAAATGCAAACTCATCTATCATTACCGTGTTGCAAAATGATAGGGTCAAGAAAAGTCCTGGAAATATACCGGAGCTGGACCCTGCATGTAATTTGGGGAGAAGTAATTTTCCCTTTTGAGGCCCCCTTCTCTTAAGAAAGAAGACAATTACAGATGAAATAAAATCCAAAAGTAGATGTTAACTTAGCATAACTTGTAGGTCCAATGGCTTATAAAATGTTTACTTCATGTAACTTTGAAGGTACAGCAGTTTCCATAGTTTTCAATTACACGGACATCAGCACCAGCAAAGTCTTGTTCAGGGCTACTGTCACACTGGGTTTAGAAATAAGTTAGACTGGGGATGATCAATTAATTTTCCCAAGGAATCACGTGAGACATTGTGACTGTTGTGGAAGGCCAAACCAATACGTTGAAATTAATTCTCTTCAATACTAACATCAACAGTTTATTATTGTTTTATTTTTTATTGCTTATTATTGAGCAGATCAAAAGCATTTAATTTACTTACTTTTATAAAGTTTATGAAAAACAGTAAATATAACTGCACTTGTTATTGCGTATTTGTACTATGATCAACAGCCCCTTCAAAAACAGTGTGATGTCTCCACAGCCCCCCCCCCACATAGTATGATGGTGCCACAGCTCCTTACAGAGTAACCTGGACCTAACAGACCCTTAAAAACACTATACTGCCCCAACAGTCCCCTGCAACATAGTATGATGTCACTACACCCCCCCCACAGAAAGTATGGTTGCTGACAGAGTCCTCTAGTGCAGTATGATTGCAGACAGCCCCTCAACAAATTAGGTTAGCCTTGACACCCCCCCAGAAAGTATGAGCCCATATATAGAATTGCATCCCCACAGTATGATCCCCTACAGCTCCCTATATATAGAATGATGCCCATAACAGTATGATAATCCATAGCCCCTAACACATTTTAATGGGCATCTATACACAGTACCTATGGTCCACCATACAGTATGATTGTCCACAACCCCCAAACACAGAATAATGACCCCCATATATGATACTCTCACCCACCTCCAACACATTATGATGGCCGTCACAGCAGTCCCAACACAGTATTATATCCCAAACAAGGACTGATAACCCAAACCAGTATCATGGCCTCTACAATACCCCCACACAGTATACGATACGATACACTTTATTGAGGGAAATTCTAATATCACACTACATGACCCTCCCACAGTCCTCAAACACGAATGATGACTCCTAGAGTATGATCCCTCACAGCCCCCCAACATATTATATCCCCCACGCAGTATGATCCCCACAGTCCCCAAACACATGATAATGGCTCCACATATTCTCCTGAAAATTGAATGAGATGAAAACAAATACTACTCCCCCCCCCCTTCCCCCAGTACACTGCTTTGGTTTTTTTCTCTGCTCACTGAGGCTCCAAAGCAGTGTCACAATCATTATGCCTGCAGTGGCATTTTATTTATCGGTTTCTGCACCCAGATACCAATGAATATAATCAGGATGCAGATACGAGTGGAATTGAGATGGACAGAGGTGCGGCTGGTAGCTCATAGGCACTCTTCTCAACCTCTTTGCTGACCTAGCCAGTGTTTGCCCACATCTGACTATATGGACTAAACTGAACCAGCAGGCCTTGTTTTGGACCTGCAGTACAACCAGTCTTCGAAGTTGCCCCATAAGTCAATTTCAGAGATTCATTCTAATCTGAATCCCGAATGCAACCTCTCCTGGTTTGAACCCAGCAGTGCAAATAATGGATCTTAATTCAAATGTCTACATGCACAATTCCAGTACACTCGCCAAAGCTAACTGTGCGAGATGCCTCATTTGTGACTATACAGATAAAAGCCAACTTGGATCCTGCATAAGGATGTTTTTAAAATTGCTGTATTTTTCGTATTATAAGATGCACTTTTTCTCCCAAAAATTTGGGAGGAAAATGAGGAGTGCATCTTAAAATCTGAATATAGCTTACCGGGAGGTGGAGAATTGACAGTGGGCTGTCTATGGATCTCTCTGTACGGGTGGGTGGCTGCCTCTCTGTGTCAGCGGCTGGCTGCCTCTCTGTGTGGGTGGGCAGACGGGCAGCCTGCTGGCTGCCACTCTGGCCGGCTGGCTGTGCGGACTGTGGCAGCTGTGTGGAGGTTGTCCCAGATGGTCTGTCCGCGGTCCAGGTTTCAAATGATGGCGCCCAAAGTCAGCACGTGTGCAATTGGAGCTCTGGGATGAGAGCTCCATCTGCGCACGCGCCACTCCGGGTGCCATTTCTTTGAAGCCCGGACCGCCGACAGAGCATCTTAAGGGTGCTTTACACGCTGCGACATCGCTAATGATATATCGTCGGGGTCACGTCATTAGTGACGCACATCCGGCGCCATTAGAGACATCGCAGCGTGTGACACCAAGGAGCGACGATCAATGATCGCAAAAGCGTCAAAAATCGTTGATCGTTGTGACTCGCCCCCCCAGGGCTATGGGACACCCGGTGCCGGGCCGGACTAGTCCGGGGGTAGTCAGTGGTGG
Organism: Anomaloglossus baeobatrachus; assembly: GCF_048569485.1. NCBI lineage: Eukaryota > Metazoa > Chordata > Amphibia > Anura > Aromobatidae > Anomaloglossus > Anomaloglossus baeobatrachus. Next base: position 529,684,577 of record NC_134356.1, read on the forward strand.
CTGGGCCCGACTCCGTACCCTGGTGGGGTCAATTAATATGGCGGATGCTTTGGGGGGGATTAAAGTTTATAATATTCGTGACGCCACCTGTGGTTTGCGGCTATTAAGCCGCCGCTGTTGTATGGGGCCTCCGGGGCTGGTGGAATGGCAGCTTGGATGGTCCTGCTCCCCACAGTTGGAGCAGTGCCCCGGGGCAACAGTTGGTGCTTGTAAGAGTCTATGCAGTGATGGAAGTCTATGCAATGATGGAAGTCTATGCAGTGCAGATGAAATAACAGAGGCAACACCAAGGGTACAGTTTCAAGTTGTTTACTCACAATTCCTGGTTTATGGCGCACTGTGCCTTTGGACGGCTGGAACCCCCTGTCAGGGACCTCCGCTGATCCCGGATAGATCTGGGAATAAAAGCCGGTGCACCCTTCTATTGTGTTCCTCTCTTCAGCTGACTTCTAAGCCTTGCCTTTGCTGGATGAACCTGGCTTGGCCTCCACTACGGGTTCTGGACAAGTGGGCTCGCCTGTCGGAACTGTACCCTCTTCCCAGGGGTTCTGCAGTGGGCTGTGGCCCTGGGGGCTTGCAACCACCCCGGGCCTCGGTTTTTACTTTTGGAATTGACTTCTCTTCCTCCAGTTTCTAGGGACCGTCCCCTGTGTGCAGCTTGATCCCTCCACCGAATGACTTTGTGGATTAGGCCACCAGCTTGGAAGCTTTACAGTGGCCCTGGAATCCCTTCTGTATTTCTCTGCTGTGGTGTCACCTGGACCTAGCTGGGTCCCAGGGTCTTCACCAGGAAGCGTCACTTTCTCCTTCTTGCTCCTGACTGACTAGAGCACTTCCCTTCTACTCCTCTCAGCTCTCCTCCTTACTTCAACTCCTTTCAACTCACACTCACTCTGCCTCCTCTGCCTCCTGCAGACTGACTGACTTAGGCTATGTGCGCACGTTGCGTACTTCACTGCAGAAATTTCTGCAGCGATCTGAACAGCACACGTGCGCTTCAAATCGCTGCCGAAAATGTCCGTAGTGAAAAAAAAAAAAAGCCGATTCCATGCGCTCTGCCTGCAGCTCCTGCCGTAGACAGGGCAGGGGCTGCCAGCAAAGCGCAGGAAAGAAGTGACATGTCACTTCTTAGAACGCGCGCTTCGGGCAGCAGCCGAAGCGCTGCACTCTAATACGCCAGGAGCGCACGGCTCCTGCATAATCTTCATAGATTATGCAGGGGACGCAGGACGCATGCAGTTACGCTGCGCTACAAAGCGCAGCGTAAGTGCATGTAATTACGCAACGTGCCCACATAGCCTTAGACCTTCCTTGTTCTACTCTACTCTCGGTTCGCTCCTCCCACCCACCCAGTTGCTAAGCCCTACCCTATGGGAGCAGGGATGGGTCTTACGGCCCCTCCCAGCATGCAGCATGGGAGGGTAGCTGCCACTATCCCCGGTCCCTGTGTGTGCCTAACAATGGGTGTAGTGCAGATTTGCTTGTGGACCGGCGTTTACTCCTTTCCTTACCCAGGATGGGACATCACACCTCTGGCTGGGGTGCAATGTTCCTGTGGTGATGGAAGCCTCAGGGGCGCCACACTCCCCCCACTGCGAATCCCAGCACGTCCGCGGGCTGAAACAACAAGAAAAGTGGAAAAACTGCAAAAACATTTTTGTATGCATATAACATTAAAACAGTAAAACGTTTTCTTCCCTTTATGGGAGACGCATATACTTGAACATTGCAGAAAATCAAAATAACTTTAAAGTCTTTTTGTGCACTTTACAGTCCAATGCACTGGTATAAATGCACACATGGACAGACCAGCCACTCAAAGTCCAGTGGCCTGGTTACACATTCTTGCAGGAGTGGGAAGGGGACTAGGGAAGTGACATCTTCGAAAAGAACAAGGGGGAAGAAGGGACTTGGGGCAGGTAGGTGACATTCTTCGAAAAGCAGAAGGGGGCAAACATACAAGGGCTATTTTCAGTTCTTGTAATTCTTCTTCTTCTTTACATGTAGGGATTCTTCTCCGGCTCCCCACCTGGCAGCAGGTAGACAGCAGTCAGCACAGTCTGCGTCTGCTGGTCTTGGGAGCTGACTGTGGTGGGGCTGCTGCGGCAAGGCACCCCCGGGACTGCATCTTCACGGTGTGATGCGACCAGGGATGCATCCCACTCCAAGCAGGGCGATGCAGCACCAGATGCTCGCGCAGGAGGGCTGGGAAGGGCCTCCACTAAGTGGTCCGGGCTCTGCTGGGTGGTGCCGACGTCTCCCTTACCAGACTCCGCGGCGGCTGAAGGCACTTCACTCTCCATGACGCTGGACGCCGCCTGGTTCTCTGGCGCACGCCCTGGCTCGGTCACCTCCTCTTCAGCTGCTCGCTGCTCCAGCCGCTTCACCTCCTCGGCCAGGAAGTCCAGGTAGGGTGCCTGCTTTGCCTCCAGGGCACCTCCTGGTGGCATTCCTCCACCCACTACCCAATACATGCTGGCAGTGTTCCTGTCTGGCATCTCAGGTCACTCGGCCAGACATTCAGTCTCTCTCTGCACCATTTTTCAATTCTTCCTCTGAGCAGCGAGGGGGTGGGGCTTACTTTCGTGCTCCTTTTCTCAGGCAGCTTAGGTGGGGCTTAGCTTTGCGCCCTTTTCTCTGGCACGCCCCCTTTCTTCCCGCTCTCAGCAGTGCTAATGGCGGCGGCAATTTCCAAACAGTAAAACAGTCTTTTCAGGCGCACAGTACCCTGGTGGGTCCGGCCACGAAATCCTGTTCGTGACGCCAAAGTTGACTCGCCCACCCCAGGGCTATGGGACACCCGGTACCGGGCCGGACTAGTCCGGGGGTAGTCAGTGGTGGCTGGGCCCGACTCCGTACCCTGGTGGGGTCAATTAATATGGCGGATGCTTTGGGGGGGATTAAAGTTTATAATATTCGTGACGCCACCTGTGGTTTGCGGCTATTAAGCCGCCGCTGCTGAATGGGGCCTCCGGGGCTGGTGGAATGGCAGCTTGGATGGTCCTGCTCCCCACAGGTGGAGCGGTGCCCCGGGGCAACAGTTAGTGCTCGTAAGAGTCTATGCAGTGATGGAAGTCTATGCAATGATGGAAGTCTATGCAGTGCAGATGAAATAACAGAGGCAACACCAAGGGTGCAGTTTCAAGTTGTTTACTCACAATTCCTGGTTTATGGCGCACTGTGCCTTTGGACTGCTGGAACCCCCTGTCAGGGACCTCCGCTGATCCCGGATAGATCTGGGAATAAAAGCCGGTGCACCCTTCTATTGTGTTCCTCTCTTCAGCTGACTTCTAAGCCTTGCCTTGGCTGGATGAACCTGGCTTGGCCTCCATTACGGGTTCTGGACAAGTGGGCTCGCCTGTCGGAACTGTGCCCTCTTCCCAGGGGTTCTGCAGTGGGCTGTGGCCCTGGGGGCTTGCAACCACCCCGGGCCTCTGTTTTTACTTTTGGAATTGACTTCTCTTCCTCCAGTTTCTAGGGACCGTCCCCTGTGTGCAGCTTGATCCCTCCACCGAATGACTTTGTAGATTAGGCCACCAGCTTGGAAGCTTTACAGTGGCCCTGGAATCCCTTCTGTATTTCTCTGCTGTGGTGTCACCTGGACATAGCTGGGTCCCAGGGTCTTCACCAGGAAGCGTCACTTTCTCCTTCTTGCTCCTGACTGACTAGAGCACTTCCCTTCTACTCCTCTCAGCTCTCCTCCTTACTTCAACTCCTTTCAACTCACACTCACTCTGCCTCCTCTGCCTCCTGCAGACTGACTGACTTAGACCTTCCTTGTTCTACTCTACTCTCGGTTCGCTCCTCCCACCCACCCAGTTGCTAAGCCCTACCCTATGGGAGCAGGGATGGGTCTTACGGCCCCTCCCAGCATGCAGCATTGGAGGGTAGCTGCCACTATCCCCGGTCCCTCTGTGTGCCTAACAATGGGTGTAGTGCAGATTTGATTGTGGACCGGCGTTTACTCCTTTCCTTACCCAGGATGGGACATCACACCTCTGGCTGGGGTGCAATGTTCCTGTGGCGACGGAAGCCTCAGGGGCGCCACAGTTGACACGTCGCTCCTTTTCATAATATCGCTGGTGGTGCATGCCGCTGGTGGTTCGTCGTTCCTGCGGCATCACACATCGCTATGTGTGACACCGCAGGAACGACGAAAACCTCCTTACCTGAGTCCACCGGCAATGAAGAAGGAAGAAGGGGGGCGGCATGTTCCGGCTGCTCATCTCTGCCACTCCTCTGCTATTGGGCGGCAGCTTAGTGACGTCACAGTGATGTCGCTATGACGCTGAACACACCTCCCCCTTGAAGGAGGGATTGTTCGGCAGTCACAGCAACGTCACTGAAAAGGTATGTGCGTGTGATGCTGCCATAGCGATAATGTTCGCTACGGCAGCGATCACCACATGTCGCACAAACGACGGGGGCGGGTGCTATCGCGCACGACATCGCTAGCTATCGGTAGCGATGTCGCAGCATGTAAAGCACCCTTAAGACACTCGCCGCACCGACCTGCTCTGCCACACAACCACTGCAACTTCCGCTGCCAGCACTGCCAGAAAAATACAGTAGTTCTCTTAGGAAGAAATCCATTTAATGGGCAGCTATATTTCCTAATTGTTGCATCTTGTTAAGCACTATACCACATTGTACCACAATTTCTTACAGTCACGTATGATTTCTATCTCAAGAAGGAAACTAAATGGTGATTATGATGCCACAATATGCAGCATGGTGGCTCAGTGGTTAAGACTGTCTTGTAGTGTTGAGAATCTAATTTCAAATGTGACCACTGGTAACATGCACATTGATTTCGTATGTTCTCACTGGTTTCCCAAGTGTACATTAGTTTCATCCCATACCGATTTGTAGCACAAATTATTAGCAAAATTGAGAAGTAGAGAAAGAAACACCAATAATCAAAAAGTATGGCGCAAATGTGACGTGCACCATAATTTACGATTTTTGTACACTTCTTTTATTGCACAAAGCTGATAAATTCCCCTTATTTTTGTCTTTGGTACAACTTATACCATAAGACAAGCTACATAGAAATTCAAAGAATGTATTCCAGGGACCATAATTCTTATACTCATTCGGGGAAATTGCCTGCCTCATCCCACGAACCCGCATACAAAATATCATTCAAAATCCACTTTGCTCAGCATGATTGTCCTTTCCACTATTAAAAACTGTTCTCCATCTGCGTCATTCTTCTTTTATGCTTTTGATTTTATCCAAAGGCTGCTTTGGGTCAGTATAAATAACTGCACTCTGGTCTGTGATTTAAGGTTCATTTATTTTTTAAGTTATTTTTATACGTATTGAAATCTATTACCCTGCAGTATTTTTATCTTTTCATCTGCTCCTCATAAATAGACGTAGACTGGGAGATTTATTACGATTTTGTTTTCACAAACAGAAGGGGATTTTTTTTTCAAATGAAAGAAAGGTGAATGTCTGATGCAGTTATCTTCAATTTCAGCTGTATTCTCTGGAGCTGGCAGTTTTTTACTTACTTAATGGATGTCAGATGTCTTATAAGAGACTTGGAATGGAATATTTTTAACTGCAACCAAGTGGAAGAGTAACAAACAGAATCTGGTAGGTCACTGACGTATCACTAATTCCATCTTAGAAGAAGATATTAAGAAATTCATCTAATGGCAGCACCACCACAGGAGGAAATGAAGCATTATGTTGTACCAGACAGGCAAATCCATTCAAGGAGAATGTAATTTGTTTCTTTTTTCACAAAAAAACACAATCTTTTTAGGGAAGATTTTTTTTTTCTTTAAATAAATATATAAACTTTTTTTGTCCTGTCACCTATTCTGGCACCACACATTCTTTCCCCATCCTCCACAAAATCAAGTATTTTCCTCCATCTTCTTCAGCACAGACTAGGCCTCAGGTGACGTTTTGAGAAAAACTAAAGAAAAAACTGAAGCAAGCAAGCTGTAAGCTGGGTGGGGAGCCGTGGTAGCAGGACAGGTGAGGGGCAAGGTGAGTATGGTATATTTTTAAACCCCTCTATTTATTATTCTATATGGTATGAAAAGAACAGGGGTGTACAACCTTCTGCCGAGGGCCAAATGAGGTCCAGAATGCCATTCTGTGAGGCCCGCAGCCCTGTCTGACTCTCCTATATTCAGTCTCATAAACTTTGGGGATAGCTGCACTCATTTTATGGTCATCTTGACTCCTTTTCTGGACTACTGAGTAGGCGAGCTGAGGGCTCTATCTACACTACTGTAGGTTCCAGAAATGGAACCAGCATTAAGGTTCGGTCCACATGCATTTTACACGGACAAGTGCAATCCGATAAAACGTTTGATTTCTCTCACTCTGGTGCAAAACTATTGCGTAGTGTCCATCTGCGATTACGTTCTCATGCCATACCCGCATGAGAAATGAATCGCAGCATGCAGTGTTTGGCAGCGAGTCTTGGCTCACACATCCCCATACAAGTCTATGGGAGCATGTGAAACATTGCACTGCACTCGTATGTCATCCGCAGAGACAGGCAGCGGAGGAGATGGTGAGAAAGTGCTCCCTCTTCTCCATAGCTGTGACCCGATCTCAAGATCAAATCACAGCCGCATGAATCTTGGCTGATGCCTGCAGCAGAGGGTCATTAGCATATCGCTTACGATGCTCACGCATCGGAAGCTATGCTCAAATAGAACCAAGGCCTAAATTAGATTATGGCATATAGAGTACTGTGGCTATATCTACCTAAGATCAGAATTCCCCTTCAAATTTTATGCAGCACTTGGAAGCGGTGCAATCACACAATTTGGTATTCAGACCAAACACCAAAAAATGTTGTGCAACCTCATCTTCGAACATAATAGATAACTTTACCAGCACTTCAATTTGCTATGAATAAATTTCCAGCAAATAATATTTCTTTGTCAACATTTGATTCACTTGAATTCAGCTAATTCTCTGCTTAGCATCAGTTAAAGTCAATGGGCTGTTTTTGTTGTGTACATATAAACTAGGTCCTCTAAATAGAGCTGCTCTATGAAGTTGTAGCGCCCCTGAATGTCAGGTGCCACAGGATACTACATCTAACCCCGGATTCCTGGCAAACCTGTGCCGGTAAAACACCACAAACACACATATCCACGCCCTTTTCCCCAGACTGGGTGACAGGCTAGAGACGGATTTGATGGATGGCCACCTATTGGTCGGGACTCATCCAATCCACTAGTCAGAAGCCTGGGAGGAGGAGGGGCTAGTCATTGGAGTAATGGGAGACGAACATCTTGTTAGATAGAAGTTAGTTAGACGTGCAGTCAGCAAGACGTTAAGTCAGTAGTCAGTACACAGACGGAGAGTGTAAAGTGACTGATTGAGTTAAAGGAGTATGGTTGCCAGGGAGAGTACGGTGTGAGTACTCACTGGACCGAGCACCGGTGGGGTGCAGGGCTCTAGTTCAGGAGGACACTACAAGCTCACGGGATAAAAACCTGCCTGGTGAGGGGACCATCAAGGACCTCACCGACGTTGGTGTCCAGGGCACAGCAGCAAAGAGGGAACCTGGGAACGGGGACTGAAGTCCAACCCAAGAGAGGTTCAAGCTGCCTGCCATACGGACCAAGACAGTGACAAAAGGAGGGGACCCCCAAAACACTCCAGTCCACGGGGACCCACCAACTACAGACAGGTGCAAGGAAGTAAAGCTCACCAGGTCACTACACCAGCACTAGAACAAAAGGAATACCAGATTGGTAAAGACAGAGCCAGCCGGGTTGCAGCTACTCCAAACCAGTGAGTAAAACACAAGTTAAACCGCAGCCCCAGTGTTGTCTGAATTCTTACTATACATCTGCATCACCACACTACAACCACCATCATCCTCCCCTGGGGCCTAGCTCTACTTGTGGAGAGCCCTAATATCCAAGCTGCCCAATACCATCAGCCCCAGCAGAGACAGACTTTGCAGTGGTGGCTTTATCCATATATCCGCATACCGCAAGTGGCGTCATGAAAAACACTTTATTTTTATTTTTCCCTTGTACAAAACACCCTTTTTAAGCAACCCCCAGGGTCACAGAATCAGACAACGGCCACCCGTGATACGTCCCAGTGAATACAAGGCCCAGGACCGAGTACCCTAAAGCCCTGGGGTGCGTCAAAGTCACTCACTACTTTGGATAATTAAAGAGGCGTGGAATGAGGCCCATTTGTCTATGGACCAGATCCATTGAGTCTGGCATTGTTCACACTAGTCTTGATGAGAGGGCCATACTTGAATCAAGCACTCCTGATTCATGAAGATGTGCACCCCTTTACATAAATCTTGAGCGTCTGACAAGTGGTCTGCGCCTACGAGCGCTACACCAGAAACCTCACTCCAGTCAGGTACTGGATTGACATTCCTGGCCTAAGGAACACCAGAGCTTGTCACAAATTGGATGATCTGTGTCACAGATTGGACGATCTGTGTTATCCCTCCATTCTTCTCCTGTCCTGCCCCAGGTCTGGTAATTTTGTCGTAGTTAAGGAGAAACTCACGTCCAAACGCCAAAAGTTGCACAAATTCAGGAGCAACTCTGAGTTACACTCAAACATTGCAACATCAAAGCTTTTATACCAGAATTCTAGCATGAAAGCTTTGATGAATCAGGCACAAAATATACTTATGAGGTGTTTAAAAATTATTAAAACATTAAAGTAGAAGACTTGTTAGAAATGTACAAAAGAAACAAGCTTTAATTTAGCTATTTAGTTCCTATTTCTGGGAAAGTTGATCTTAGAGGAACTGTTTCTTCTTTTGGAGACCACCAGCTGGCAAGAAGAGTCTTATAAGCCAGGCAATGCTCTGCAGGGAAAAGGTATGCAAATTAACTTGGCTCATGAAAGCAGGAAAAGTTTGTCTGTCATTTTACCATTTGGAGGTAGCTACCCTGTAAGGGTGGCTTTACACTCTGCGACATCGCTAGCCGATGCTATTGATGGCAAGCGTGATAGCACCCGCCCCTATCGCTATGCCGATATGTGAAAATCGCTACCGTAGCGAACATTATCGCTACGGCAGCATCACACGTACTTACCTGCTCAGCGACGTCGCTGTGACCGGCGAACCGCCACCTCTCTAAGGGGGGTGGTTCGCTCCGCGTCACAGCGACGTCACTAAGCGGCCGCCCAATCAAAGCAGAGGAGCGGATATGAGCGGGACGAACACCTTCTTCCTTCCTCATTGCTGGCGTGTGGCAGGTAAGGAGAGGTTCCTCGTTCCTGCGGCGTCACACATAGCGATGTGTGCTGCCGCAGGGATGAGGATCAAAGCGACAGCAGCGATAATTGGGAGAGGACCCCCATGTCAACTAGGAGCGATTTTGGACGTTTTTGCAACTATCCAAAATCGCTCCTAGGAGTCACACACAACGAAATCGCTACAGCGGCCGGATGTGCGTCACAAAATCCGTGACCCCAACGAGATCGCTGTAGCAATCTCGTAGCGTGTAAAGCCCGTTTAAGGCAATGTCCAACAGTATAAGCAGCTGGTAATGGACATAGGAAAGTTGATCTCAGGGATTATTGTTTCTTCTAGTATAGACTGGCAGTTGACATAGGGAATCTCTCTGGAAATAGATATGCAAATTCACCCATTTCCATGAAGAGGTTTTTGTTTGCCATGACAATTAGTTATCACATAGATTTTCCAAAAGCAGGTATAACTAAGAAATATCTAACTTTACCTGAGAGAACAACTGACAACAGAATTTCACCAGTGCAAGACCGGGACACTTAAGACCACGTCACACGCAGCGACGTATCGAACAATATATCGCCAGGGTCACGGATTCCGTGACGCACATCCGGCATTATTAGCGAAATCATTGCGTGTGACACCAACGAGCGGCCATTCACGATGGAAAATACTCACCATATCGTCCATCGTTGACACGTCATTTATTTTCCAAAAAATGTTGATTGTTGAGGATGCAGGTTGTTCGTCGTTCCTGAGGCAGCACACATCGCTATGTGTGACACCTTGGGAACGATGAACTACAGCTTACCTGCGGCCACTGGCAATGAGGAAGGAAGGAGGTGGGCGGAATGTTACGGCCGCTCATCTCCACCCCTCCGCTTCTATTGGGTGGCCGCTTAGTGACGCCGCTGTGACGCCGCACGAACCACCCCCTTAGAAAGGAGGCGGTTTGCTGGCAACAGTGACGTCACTAGGCAGGTAAGTCCGTGTGACGGCTCCTAAAGATATTGTGCGCTACGGGCAGCGATTTGCCCGTGACGCACAAACTATGGGGGTGGGTACGCTCGCTAGCGATATTGCTGCGTGTGACGGGGCATTTACCCAAGTTCTTGAGCATACACCTTTTTGTTATTTTTCATACATGTGGTTTAAAGAGCTGTAAAAAAAATTTCTTATTGGATATGCAAGTGCTTTTTACATCATTTTTTTCATGATACATAGGGCTTTATATTTATGTCACTGTCATATTTACTCTCTTTTTTTTACTAATATTGGTGAAAAAATATAGGAATTAAGTGTTTTTCCCTTTTTTTATGTCAAAGAAATACTAACATTTAAAAATATGTTCCCCATTCTTTAGCAAATATGTATACAGTACATCATACATTTTTATTTTTTTATGGGGGTGGGGATTTTTCCAGCAATTTGGATTGACTATGGTATTTTATTTATTTTTTGTTTATTTTACACATAGCCTAAGCTCTAGTACTTTCATGGAGCATTGCTCAATCTGTGCCGCCCCCGTGGCAGCAGCCGAGCTGCTCGGATCCGGGTTCTCAGTGGTTCGAGGGTCTCCGGACCCGTGGGTCGTGCGGCCAGCTCAAATGAAGGGGGTATTTACAAGGGATTAAGGAGTTTGTGACGCCACCCGTGGTGTGTGGTAATTAGGAGTACCACCGCTGCAGTTGGGAGTACCCGGAGATGATGGAACGGGGCAGCAAGATGTTAGAACCCTCCACGGGGAGGGGGGAATGCCCCAGGACTCGGTGTGTAGGGAATAAGGCCATGGGATGCAAGGATCACTCTTGTACTCACTCAGTCCATTAAGCAGACACCGACAACTGAGTACACCAAATCTTTGGACACCGCTGCCGCTGAGGGGAGCTAGTTCGGGTCCCGTCCCCAATGGTGCTGCCTGGTGATCCGTGACCTGCCTCCTGGCACTAAGTTTACTTCTCTGGTGGTACCGGTGGTGTGAAACTTGCCGGGTTCTGCTCCCCACTGTGGCTAAGTGTGGGAGCTTGCTCTCAGGGCTCACGCTTGGGATTTTCTGGACTGTTTTGAATGGAAAGTCCTATCCCCCTCATTGCGCTAGTGCCCCGATTTTGGAACGGTTGGAAATAAATCTTGAAGGCTCCATTCTCCACGGGTAAATTATTGGGTTGCATGCAGCTACTCCCCGACCTAGGGTCCATGTACCCCATCGTGCCTTGGTCCCAGCCCAGTGATGGTGCAAGGCCGCCGGCTGTCCTGCTCGACAGATCCGAGCCCCTTACCACGATCCCCTGCGACCAGGGGTCCAACTCCTCTAGGCCCAGACCACCATCTGCCACCTAGACAGTCTCCTTATGTGAGTCCCTGCTCCTGACCTCCCAGAGTTCCTCACAGCTCGAGGGCTACTCTCCAACTCTCCAGTGACTACTCCTCTGACTACACTCCTCACCTCCCCTCCCTGACCCCCCAGGTAGGCGACTCTATTCCTCTCAAGCCGTCCACTGGTGTGTCTGGTGGGTGTGGTGCAGGGTGTATCTAGGATTTGATTAGCTGATGTAGGCAATACCATTTTGTTAGGGACCCATAACCAAGAGGGAAGTGGATACTGCACTGGAGGGTAGATTGTGCAATACCCTGTGACGACCTGATTGTCCAGGGGCGTCACAAATCCATCATCCAAAAATGGAAGGAGCATGACACACCAACACATGGCCGTCCATGTAAAAGTATACATGTTTGGTATCTATGAACTTATACGAACCTGAGGCATTATGCACACATGTTAGTTTTACCATATATTGATCAAGGTGAATAAAAGACCCCAAAAACCATTGTGCAATTGCACTTATTTGCTATTTCACTGCAGTTGGAATTTGTTTCCTACTTTTCAATACACTATTTGGTAAAACTAATGATTTCATTCAAAAGTACTAATCATCCCACAAAAAAAAAGCCCTCATATGGCAGTAATTATGTAAAAATTAAAAAGTTATAGCTCTTGGAAGAAGGTGAGGAAAAAACGAAAAATGAAAAAATAGGACGGGGGTGAAGGGGTTAGCTAATTAAATGCTTCCCAATCTGTTGGCTACATAGAGACCTTCATGTGAACAGTATATTACTTAGTGAGCTTTGTGATATAGTTTGATAAAATCACTTTTATTATCTTAATGATGAGCCCTGGCTATCCCACTTCCCTGATATTGATTAACAATTTTCTATATATAATCTACAGAGGCAGTAAACTGTCATTCAGCTTTGGGATGTGAGGACAGCTACAGCTCATGAATATCGAGGATTAGATAGCAGGAGATCATCATTGAGAAGAGTTGCAGCAAATGTGTTTTATCACAATTGCAGAAGGAAGGCTCTGTAAGTGACGGAGAATTAAAATGAAGTGTTACTGCGCCTATGTCATCCTAAACTCAGATAAGGCAGCATAAACATGGTGACAGACACCTTTTACATATATGCAATCACTTAGCTTCCATATGCTGCAAACATTATATATAGTATATAAATTCCACTCTTGCTGCATATTGAAAAATATGTGTTCTTTGTACACATTTAATGAAAGTATGTGAGTGTGGCGCCCCTGAGGCCTCAGTCACCACAAAATACTGCACCTCACTTAAGGTGCAGTATTCATCTCGGGTAAGGAGGTGGTTAATCACCGGTGTTTCCACATTTCACTTCACATACAGTTTAGGTGCCTTCTCACTGGGGGGCTGGATTAGGGTAGGCTGGGGGATGGCCATCACAAGGCATGAGACTTTCCCGGTCACTAGGACAACCACTTGGGGGGCGGACACCACTTGGGGTATAAGTAGGAGCAACCTGGACACTAAACCAGTCAAGTCGGGACTTCAGTTCTGGTGACACGACACCACTTCTTCTTTCTTCTTTCACGTGGCCTGAGGCTTGGAGCAGAAAGCTCAGCCCGGGTTCATCACTCCTGGAGGGGCATGTCTTGGAAAGGACTCTTTCAAACACCGGTGGCTACCTCTAACTTAACCGGGATTGGCTGGGGCCCCTATCGGCAGAGACCGGTACCCTGAGAGCTGCATATGTACTGTGAGTAAAGAGACCTGGAACCGCAGCAGCTGACTCAGCCTCTTATTACTGGCGCCGGCGCCCCGCACTCCAGCACCAATGGCCACTACTCCCCTCATCATCCTCCCTGGGGCCTGCTCCACCTGTGGGAAGAAGAACCATCTTTGCTGCGACACCATCCACCTAGGAGGACAGCGACATCAGCGGCGGCTTATCCCTGGCCGCGTACCGCAGGTGGTGTAACGAGACAATCACCCTCATCCATCCCATCATCCATTCCCTTCCGTGGACACCTCAAGGTCACGAAACCGGGCAGGCCACCCATGACATCCCTCTGACTTTTCACTTGGCTGGCGACGAGTATCCCGTGGGGTGCTCCATGAGCCCACCTACCAACAAAAATGGAGAGATCTTTTCAGATGGGATTCCAAGTGAAAAGACCCACCTCTATGTGTTCCCAGGCCAGAAACAAACAGGGCACAATATCCAGGAATATTTTACTCCAATTAAAATCAGTCTCTCCCTCCAATGCAGACTGTATGAATATATAAGGCCAGGTCACCTTTTAAAGCAGGGGTGTCTATCCTTTTGGCATCTCCAAAAGGTCATGTTGGAAAAAGAGGAGCTGTCTTGGGCTGCACATTAAATACACAAACACTAACAAAAGCTGATGAACATAAAAAAAGGGACTTTACATAATTTTTGTGACATCTGCCACCACAGATGAGCAAAATCAATCTTGACATAATAATCCTAGCTATTCGGACAGTCTTTAAAAATTGTCAAGCAAGTGTTAGATTTCTGATCATTCATAGAGAAAATTTGCATACCTAAGTAATAAAATGAAATTGATATTGTTTTTATTATGAAGAAAAAAGAGGGTAACATACAGTTAGGTCCAGAAATATTTGGACAGTGACACAAGTTTTGTTATTTTAGCTGTTTACAAAAACATGTTCAGAAATACAATTATATATATATATAATATGGGCTGAAAGTGCACTCCCAGCTGCAATATGAGAGTTTTCACATCCAAATCGGAGAAAGGGTTTAGGAATCATAGCTCTGTAATGCATAGCCTCCTCTTTTTCAAGGGACCAAAAGTAATTGGACAAGGGACTCTAAGGGCTGCAATTAACTCTGAAGGCGTCTCCCTCGTTAACCTGTAATCAATGAAGTAGTTAAAAGGTCTGGGGTTGATTACAGGTGTGTGGTTTTGCATTTGGAAGCTGTTGCTGTGACCAGACAACATGCGGTCTAAGGAACTCTCAATTGAGGTGAAGCAGAACATCCTGAGGCTGAAAAAAAAGAAAAAATCCATCAGAGAGATAGCAGACATGCTTGGAGTAGCAAAATCAACAGTCGGGTACATTCTGAGAAAAAAGGAATTGACTGGTGAGCTTGGGAACTCAAAAAGGCCTGGGCGTCCACGGATGACAACAGTGGTGGATGATCGCCGCATACTTTCTTTGGTGAAGAAGAACCCGTTCACATCATCAACTGAAGTCCAGAACACTCTCAGTGAAGTAGGTGTATCTGTCTCTAAGTCAACAGTAAAGAGAAGACTCCATGAAAGTAAATACAAAGGGTTCACATCTAGATGCAAACCATTCATCAATTCCAAAAATAGACAGGTCAGAGTTAAATTTGCTGAAAAACACCTCATGAAGCCAGCTCAGTTCTGGAAAAGTATTCTATGGACAGATGAGACAAAGATCAACCTGTACCAGAATGATGGGGAGAAAAAAGTTTGGAGAAAAAAGGGAACGGCACATGATCCAAGGCACACCACATCCTCTGTAAAACATGGTGGAGGCAACGTGATGGCATGGGCATGCATGGCTTTCAATGGCACTGGGTCACTTGTGTTTATTGATGACATAACAGCAGACAAGAGTAGCCGGATGAATTCTGAAGTGTACCGGGATATACTTTCAGCCTAGATTCAGCCAAATGCCGCAAAGTTGATCGGACGGCGCTTCATAGTACAGATGGACAATGACCCCAAGCATACAGCCAAAGCTACCCAGGAGTTCATGAGTGCAAAAAAGTGGAACATTCTGCAATGGCCAAGTCAATCACCAGATCTTAACCCAATTGAGCATGCATTTCACTTGCTCAAATCCAGACTTAAGACGGAAAGACCCACAAACAAGCAAGACCTGAAGGCTGCGGCTGTAAAGGCCTGGCAAAGCATTAAGAAGGAGGAAACCCAGCGTTTGGTGATGTCCATGGGTTCCAGACTTAAGGCAGTGATTGCCTCCAAAGGATTCGCAACAAAATATTGAAAATAAAAATATTTTGTTTGGGTTTGGTTTATTTGTCCAATTACTTTTGACCTCCTAAAATGTGGAGTGTTTGTAAAGAAATGTGTACAATTCCTACAATTTCTATCAGATATTTTTGTTCAAACCTTCAAATTAAACGTTACAATCTGCACTTGAATTCTGTTGTAGAGGTTTAATTTCAAATCCAATGTGGTGGCATGCAGAGCCCAACTCGCGAAAATTGTGTCACTGTCCAAATATTTCTGGACCTAACTGTAAATCTAGTGAATATTTTTATATTGCCCTCTTTACTTTTGCAATAGAAAATATAAAAGAAACTTCTTAAAACAGTTGCTTCAATGTTGGAAGTTATCCCCCATCCATGCATTAAGAAATAAGTATCCTTTGTGTTTGACCCCTAGGACTCCAATAATCCTAAGTGTGAATGGATTGGATGTGCACAATATCGATCACTGCTCCAGTCACCCGAAGTTGGAGTCCCGGTGGTCAGATACACAGCGACAGTGAAGTTATCCCCTATCTATGATAGAATCATAGAATGGTAGAGTCGGGTGCAGGCTTTCCTAAATCATCCCAGCTATATGTTTATACAGTTTCCGCTTGAAGATATCCATTCAGGAAAGCTCACCATCTCCTGTGGTAGCCTGTTCCACTCCCTGACTGCTCTCACTGTCAGAAAGTTTTTCCTAATGTCTTATCTGTAACTCCTTCCTTTTAGTTTCATCCCATTGCTTCTTGTACTTCTTTGTGCTAATGAGAATAGGGTAGTTCCCTCTGCACTGTGACTACCTTTCAGATATTTGTAGACCGCTATTAAGTCTCCTCTCAGCCTTCTCTTTTTAAAACTAAACATCCCTAGTTCTTTTAGCCGTTTTTCATATGACATGGTTTGCAAACCTTCTACCATCTTGGTCCCTGTTCTCTGGACTTGCTCCAATATATCAATGTCTTTCTGGAATTGGGACGCCCAGAACTGTACACAGTATTGCAAGTGTGGTCGGACCAGGGCAGAGTATAGGGGAATAATTACCACTCTTGATCTAGATTCAATGCTTGTCTTGATACATCCCAGAATTTTGTTGGCCTTATTAGCTGCAGCTCTGCATTGTTGGCTCATGTTAAATCTGGGATCCACTATTATGGCCAAGTCCTTTTCCTCGATGCTATCATATGATAACTTCCAAACTGTCGACAATTAATATTTATTTGGCCAAAGGTTTTAGACATAAAAAAAAGTTATAACTACAATAATACTGAGGTAATGGTAGGATGCACTGAAACTGCTTTATATACATTATATAGGAGGCACTGAGACTCTTCTATACACACATCACATAGGATACACTGAAACTTTGCTGTATATACATCACATAGGATACCTTGAAACTGATGTACAGTATATGTATGTACGTCACATAGGAGACCGTGAGGCTGCTGTATACATATCACATAAGAGACACATAAGAGACACAAAACTGTTATATATACATCACCAACAGATGTGATACTGCCATCTCTTATATCCATCAGATAACAGACATGAGATTGCTGTAAATAAATCATGTAGAAGAAACAAGGCTGCTGTATGTAAATCATATAGGAGACATTAGATAACCATATATACATCACATAGGAGACATGAGAAGGTTGTATACATTATAGGAAACACTGGGACTAGGGCATATAGACTCAACCAGATCCTGGACATAAAAAGCTTTAGAGCTGCGATAGTGGGAGCAGAACAGGTGCATGGATCGCGCTAACTCTGGCACGGTTCGGACACATAGCTATCAGATTCCTTTAAACAGAAACATGTTCATTTATTTTGAATGATAGTAATTATTACATCTAACAGCAGGAATTAAATATGGGTCCCAGCAGAAATTTGTTTAATTTTTTTCCAGTCTAAAAACGTCTTCCTGCATTGCTACTTGTCTTTATATGGCCTAATTAAATGCGCCACAAAGTCTTGGTATGAGGATGGCACAAACACTTCAGAATATTTACATATCCATTATCAGCGAAGAAAAATATGTCTCCTGCCGCACAGTAGTGTCTGAATCTGACTGGTGCCCGGCATATTACTGAAGAAGCACTATGTTGTCAATGCAACTTTTCACACGTTCCATTAGTAACAATGCTAAACAGGATAACACAAGTATCTGTATTCTGATGGTGGTAAATTGATCAGACAGATTTTCAGATAGTTATAGTACCTATTTCCTGCACATTTTATTTAAGGATACATAGTACAGCCATGATTTTACTAAATAAGACTAAGCAAAAATACTGACGTGTCCCTAATGCCCGACTTTCTTGCAAAAGTCAAGTCCAAACTTCCTGCTTGTGGGATTCAGGTATGCAGAATGGGATCTCACAACGCTATATGTGAAAGATAGGATCTGTTTAGTGAGAGATCCCGAACTGGTTATGGTTCTAATGTTGTTAAGGCCCCATTACACGCAACGACATCGCTAACGAGATATCGCTGGGGTCACGGAATTCGTGACGCACATCCGGCCTCGTTAGCGACGTCGTTGTGTGTGACACTTACGAGCGACCGTTAACGATCCCAAATACTCACAAAATCGTTGATTGTTGACACGTCGTTAATTTTCAAAATATCGTTGCTCGTTCTGGATGCAGGTTGTTCGTCGTTCCTAAAGCAGCACACATCACTACGTGTGACACCCCGGGAACGACGAACAATAGCGATCCTGCATCCTCCGGCAACGAGGTGGGAGTGACGTTCATGCGGCTGCTCTCCGCCCCTCCGCTTCTATTGGTGACTTGCTGTGTGACATTGCTGTGACGCTGCATGAACCTCCCCCCAACAAAAGAGTTTGTTCACCAGCCACAGCGACGTCGTTAGGAAGGTAAGTTCGTGTGACGCGTACTAGCGATATTGTTCACAACGGGCAGTGATTTGCCCATGACGACGGGGGCGGGTGCGATTGCTAGCGCAGCGTGTTAACGATTGGTAACTGCTTAGTAAATGATATGGCAGCGCTGGTTTCGTTCAAAGCAAGGTATTTTGCAATAACCCACAAGATCTTATGCTTTCACAGTGGATGGGATGTGGAATCTCGCTCTGCATGCCAAGATCCCACAACCTGGAAATCCAGACCTAACTGGCTACAAAATTAGATCCATTAGCCCAGCATAAGGGACATATCTCGGCATTTTGCCATTAAGTATTATTTAGTATAATCATTTGTATGTGGCTTCCATATCTTTCCTTAAGTATAAAGGGCAGCTAGAGACTGGTGATAAAACCTCTGCAACAATTGTGGTAACTGAATTAAATTAATTGAAAAAAAAAATAAAAGAGGCATTATATCTAGCGGGGCAGGAGGATGGAACGCGCCAACTCTGCCTACAAAGAACATTGCAATGTGGGCACTGGAAAGTGTTGGACCTATCCCAATCTTCTGTCACAGCAATGTTTATACACACAGTTCTTTGGGCAAAAATGAAAGCATCCTTGGCCCACTATGTCTGGAAATGTCTTGCACTGCTTTTACAGCCATCCTGAGCAGGATACGGGCCGCGGGTTGGACAACCCTGTTTTTTAGGAAATCTGTCATTGTTGTGAATGCAAAGTCAAACAAAATTGTAAATTTGTTATGAACCAAAGTGAGAAAGGCTAATTATGTTATCCTAAAAACAGAGAAACAATCTCCAAGAAGTTGTTTTTCTCCACCTTAATTGATACCAGGTACTTTACTATAGTACCCCATCTAAACCTTGTTAATGAAACAAAAAACATACTCACATGGACATTGCAAAATTGTGCCCATACTTTTACGGTAATCCATTTTTAGTATTTCTGGAAAAACACTTTTGATATTTGCACAATATGCAGTGTAAAATCCAAAGGTCCAAATACACAGTGCAGAAACGTGAACTAAATCGGCCTATTCTGGCAAGACTCGTTGACCATCTAATCATTAAAAATTAAAGTAAACTAAAAAAGGTATACGTAAGGGGTGGTGCTGCAAGCAGAATGACTCAAGATATAGAACTAGGCATAACCCAAATGATGAACCCCGTGAAAATAAACAAACATGCCAAAAATATACAGTATATCACAAAAGTCAGTATACCCTTCCCATTTTTGTAAATATTTAATTACATCTTTTCATGGGACAACACTGAAGTTATGACACTATGATACAATGTGTAGGGAATCTGTTAACATGATTTCACCCCCAACTATTTATAGGTGCATGTAACGCTTTCCCAGGCAAGTCCAGCAATATGCCTTCACATGGCCAGTCAATTTGTCTGTTACTGAGAAATCAGCATTTGAATTATTATGCAAATGATGCTCAAGAATTATATCAGATCAGAACTTTAGCACTAGAGCTCTATTCACTCCTCAGCGTCACCTCCTTCTGCTTGACTCACAGCTCTTTTGCCTGAAATCACACCGCATAGAGGATGTCAGTCAACCAGAAGGCAGTGCTGAGCGGGAAATAGAGCTGGAGTGACAGAAGCTTCAGATATACTAATAGATCTTTGGCCTAATTTGCATGTCCATTCAAATACTGATTTCTTAGTAATAGAGGAAATGACTGGCCATGTAAAAGTATTGCTGGACATTTCTAATATGAGTGCTAAATGCACCTATAAATAGTTTGGGATATCAAATACTGCTTAAAGATGCCCTTTAAGAATACTATGTATGCCACTATCTTTACAGTAACTCTATGCATTGCACTATTTCTTTTATGGAACAGTTCTTAAAGATATGGCAACTCAAAAAACAGCTTCTAAAGGCAGTCTTGATGCTAGCCATGCCACTAGGTAAATCCAAGGGAGGGATTCTGTCTTCACACTTTTGCAGGGATATACCCCAAAGTTAGTTGGAGTAGAAATGTAGTTGGTTCAATCCTGGAGCAATGTAACCAAGAACAAAATTGGAAGACAAGCGTAAACTCTGATAGATAACTAGGGTCAAAACTAAGAAGACGGGATTAGAGATAAAATCGGCAGGCAAGCGGAGGGTTAAATCAATTCAGGGTCAGAGACAAATAAGAGTCCAAATATGTGACAGAAATGGTAGTGCATAAAGACTGTCTGAGTCATAGCTCAGAATCACAAAGTCACAAAGTGGGTAAAAGCATGCCTGACAGTGAAGGAGTGGAGGTATAGGATTTAAATTAACTAATAGGCTGTTGAACTTTGACAATTGCTCTTACTGACTACTGACCAGCTTAATCATAGACCACCAGCAGTATCTAATTAAAATATAATATATTTTAAAACTTTTCAATATTTTTTTTATACTGTATATTTTTTGTCACTTCCCTTGTCTGCACAGTGGTGGGGTTCTGGGCCTTGAGACCTCCACTGACCACCACTCAAAGGATGGCTGAAGCAGGCAGGCATGCCCAGGACTTTCTTTTGAGCTGTCGGTGGAAATCTCAAGATGCAGACTCCCATCGATCTGCAGGCATGTAAAGTTCATACACATATATATTACTAAACATTTGATTATATATACAGTACAGACGAAATGTTTGGACACACCTCATTCAAAGAGTTTTCTTTATTTTCAGGACTCTGAAAATTGTAGATTCACATTGAAGGTGTCACGCTTCCCGGTCCCCTTGTCCCGTTATCCGGTCCCCGTGGCCCGCTTCCCGCTCCCCGGCGGCGTCCCCTGCTCACCACTCCGTTCCCGTCCTCCTCGTCCCCGCCTGCAGCCTCCACGCGTCCTGCTCCCCGCTCCCGGCGCTCCTCTGCGAGGTGGGACTCCCAGCCGGGCGCTCCTGCCTCCTCCTCACCGCTTCCTGGACTGACTTCTGGCACACGGGCCTCGCGCATGCGCATTAGGGCGCGCGCGCGGTCATTGACCCTTTCTTAAAGGGCCAGCACCCAGAAACAGGATATTGCATAGAAAGGTACAGGGTATATAAGGGTTCTCTTTCCTGGTGGGCGGGGCCTGTTCTACGTGTTTAGTAAGCTAGTGTTCAGGTCCCCTATTGCTTTGCCTTGTACCTTGCCTGCATTAACCCTGGCCTGTCTCGTAGAGCCTGTCCTGCCACGCCAGCCGCTCCGAACCACGCTCATTCCCGTACCCTGACGGTGACTTCGGCGGATGTTCCACCATCTCTGCAACTCCGCCAGTCTCCAGTCCCTGGCTCCGCTTGGTGACCCGTTCCATCGCTCAGCAAGTCCCGGATCCCGCCTGACCTTACCACCTGGCCTCGGACTCTGAGCCTCGTCACCCGGACCACCGTCCAGAACTCCATCCAGCTTTCCTGCTCCCATACGGACTGTCCGTCTACCAATAGTGCTTCGGCCGCCGTGCACGCAGACCCTCTGGCGGGGTGACCTGCCTGGCTGCCTCCTCAGGGGAAACCGGTGTACGGTCCAGAGGTTCCACCACCCGGACGTTACAGCTAGAACAGGCCATGGATCCCGCCGAAGCACTAGCGGCCCTGCAGCAGGAACTCACACGACAGCGCGAGACCCAGACCCGCATGCTGAACTTCATGACTTCTGTGGATGCACGTCTGAACGCGCTACAAGCAGCGGCCACGCCTGTGGCATCTCGGGTTCCCACTGCACAACCGACGACCGCAGCTCCCGTGGCAGTCTCCTCGGATGCTTCCAAACTCCGTTTGGCCTCACCACCCCGGTACGCCGGTGATCTCAAGACCTGCAGGGGATTCATTAATCAGTGCTCCCTCCATTTCACGCAGCTGCTGCACCTTTTTGCATCTGACCAAGCCAAGGTCGCGTTCATGATGTCCCATCTGGAAGGAGAGGCACTGGCCTGGATGAACCCCTTGTGGGAGAAGGAGGATCCGGTAACTACCAACATCCAGGAGTTCCTGCAGGCATTTCGTACCACCTGTGACGAGCCCGGACGCGCCTCCGCGTCTGCCTCATCCCTCCTCCGGCTACGTCAGGGGACTCTGACGGTGGGCCAATACGCCATTCGGTTTCGCACCTTGGCCTTGGAACTCGGGTGGAACAATGAGGCCCTAACCGCCGCCTTCTGGGAGGGACTCTCGGGTCGGATTAAAGATGAGCTGGCGGGTCGGGACGTGCCGTCCTCCTTGGATGCCCTGATTGCTCTAGCGACTCGAGTGGATCTTCGTTTCCAGGAACGATCCAAAGAGGTGTCCCGCGAGAGGCGTCCGATGCGGCACGCCTCCCCACCACTGAAGCCCATCGCTCCCCAGTCGGCGTCACCTGGCGCTTCTACCTACGAGCCCATGCAGATTGACCGCCTGAGGCAGTCTGAGCAACGCAGAGCAGAACGACTAGCAAAAGGTCTCTGCTTCTACTGCGGAGCTGGCACACACCTGCTACGCTCTTGTCCCGAGACGCCGGGAAACTCCAAAGCCTAGGCCTGGTAGGAGAGGCCACCCTAGGTGCTGGGACACTCTCAGACTCCGTTACCTGGACTATTCAAGTCACCACAGAAGAGACCCGGTTCACGGCAGAGGCGTATCTTGATTCCGGAGCAGCAGGCAACTTCATCCAGCAGGCCACGGTGGATAAGTACCAGGTGCCTGTCCTCCCACTAGAGAAACCGCTGGTGATCGCCTCTGTAGATGGGAGACCCCTCTCTGACACCGTCTCACTGATCACCAAGCCTGTGGAAGTACGGATCGGTGCTCTGCACACCGAGAAGATCACCTTCTACGTCCTCCCGCGTATGTCTCATCAGATCCTGCTGGGACTCCCATGGTTACGGACACACGAACCATCGGTCAGCTGGAGTACAGGTGAAATCACCCGATGGGGCTCTTCGTGCCACGAGAGATGTCTGAAAATCATCCAGCCCGTTCGACGCCCTCCGGTTCCAGAGTCTCTACCAGGACTGCCTTCTGCCTACTGGTCCTTCTCGGACGTTTTTGATAAAAAGGAGTCAGAGGTACTACCGCCTCATCGTCCCTACGACTGCGCCATCGATTTACTGCCAGGAACCACGCCTCCTAGAGGAAGAATATACCCCTTGTCCCCTGCGGAGACACGAGCTATGTCTGCCTATATTACCGAGAGCCTGGCAAAGGGGTTCATTCGGAGGTCCTCATCCCCTGCCGGAGCAGGGTTTTTCTTCGTCAAGAAAAAGGAAGGTGATCTGCGCCCTTGCATCAACTACCGGGGTTTAAACCAGATCACCGTAAAGAACAAATACCCTCTGCCGCTTATCCCCGAACTATTCGATCGGCTCCGAGGAGCCCGGGTCTTCACCAAGTTGGACCTTCGTGGGGCCTATAACCTGGTTCGCATTCGCTCTGGAGACGAATGGAAAACCGCCTTCAACACTCGGGATGGGCACTATGAGTATTGTGTCATGCCCTTTGGTCTGTGTAATGCTCCGGCAGTCTTCCAAGAACTGGTGAATGACGTGTTCAGAGACCTCCTCTATGTCTGTGTCGTGGTATATCTGGATGACATCCTGGTCTTCTCTCCGGACCTACAGACCCACAGAGAGAACGTGCAGCTAGTTCTCCAGAGGCTTAGAGAGAACCGTCTGTACGTCAAGTACGAGAAATGCATCTTTGAAAAGTCATCTCTTCCCTTCCTGGGTTATGTAATCTCGGACACTGGCCTGCAGATGGACCCAGAGAAAGTGTCTGCCATCATCAACTGGCCTCCTCCTTCCGGACTGAAGGCTATCCAACGCTTTCTCGGCTTTGCGAACTATTATCAGCAATTCATCCCACATTTCTCC
This sequence comes from Anomaloglossus baeobatrachus, assembly GCF_048569485.1. NCBI lineage: Eukaryota > Metazoa > Chordata > Amphibia > Anura > Aromobatidae > Anomaloglossus > Anomaloglossus baeobatrachus. Next base: position 529,708,836 of record NC_134356.1, read on the forward strand.
GCCTTGACTGCGCCTCTCTCTGCCTTGACTAAGAAAGCAGTGAATCCTAAGGACTGGCCCCCGGCGGCCGATGCCGCGTTCTGCTCCTTGAAACAGGCGTTTGCTTCCTCCCCGGTTCTCCATCGCCCTGAATTGAACCGACAGTTCACCTTGGAGGTGGATGCCTCCTCCTCAGGAGCCGGAGCAGTGTTGATGCAGAACTCCCCCTCCGGCAAGCTGGTCACTTGTGGATTCTTCTCCAAGAGCTTCTCAGCACCCGAACGCAACTACACCATCGGGGATCGGGAGCTACTGGCCGTGAAGCTTGCCTTGGAGGAATGGCGCTACCTCTTGGAGGGCGCAGTATACCCTGTAATCATATACACAGACCACAAGAATCTGGAGTACCTGCGGTCAGCCCAAAGACTGAACCCACGACAAGCCCGCTGGTCCTTGTTTTTTGCCCGATTTGATTTCCAACTCCATTTTCGGCCTGCGGACAAAAACGTGCGGGCAGATGCCTTGTCCAGGTCCTTAGTGCCCGTGGAGTTGGAGGAGGAGACGTTCCAGCCCATCATCAACCCCAGCAACATCATGCCGGTGAATCCTGTCACGGTAACTCAGATACCCCCTGGGAAAACCTATGTCCCAGATACTGACAGACAGAGAGTCCTGCACTGGGGCCATGCCTCGAAGATCGCCGGCCATGCTGGTCAGAAGAAGACTTGGAGCACGATTGTCCGTCACTACTGGTGGCCGTCCCTCCGTAAAGACGTCTCAACCTTCGTCTCGGCCTGTCCGTCCTGTGCCCGGAACAAGACACCCAAGCACCTACCATATGGACGTCTCCTGCCTCTGCCCATTCCTTCTGTTCCGTGGCAGCATATCGCAATGGACTTCATTACGGACTTACCTTTATCCTCTGGACACACAGTCATATGGGTTGTGGTGGACCGTTTCTCCAAAATGGCTCACTTCATTCCCATGGCCGGGCTGCCCTCTGCCCAGGAGCTAGCTGACTCCTTCATCCAACATATATTCCGATTGCATGGCTTTCCCGCACACATTGTGTCCGACAGAGGAACTCAGTTTACCTCGCGCTTCTGGAGGGCCCTCTGCAAACATCTGGAAGTATCTCTGGACTTTTCTTCGGCCTACCATCCTCAGTCGAATGGGCAAGTGGAGCGGGTCAATCAAATCCTGACCTCCTTCCTGCGCCACTACGTTAATGCCCATCACGATGACTGGTCCACACTTCTTCCTTGGGCTGAGTTCTCCCACAACCATCACATCAGCGAGTCCACCTCCAGCTCTCCATTCCGAGTCGTTTATGGACTTCAGCCTTCGGTCCCGTTGCCAGTATCCTCGGCTTCCGATGTCCCCGCAGCAGATGCTCTGGTCCAGGACTTCTCAGCCATATGGAGCTCTGTCAAGACCTCCCTTGAGCGGGCTTCTTTGCGGATGAAGAGACATGCGGACAAAAGGCGCTTGGATCCCCCGTGTTTCTCCCTTGGTGATCTAGTCTGGCTTGCATCCAAGTATGTCCGATTGAAGTTGCCATCGTACAAGTTGGGTCCTCGTTACATCGGGCCGTTTAAAGTCATCAGCAAGATCAATGCAGTCTCCTACAAGCTGCAGCTCCCGGCCACGATGCGGATACCCAACTCTTTCCATGTCTCCTTGCTCAAGCCTGTTGTCCTTGGTCCCTTCTCCGCTGAAGTCGGTACTGCTCCTCCTCCCATCGCTGACGATGACATCTATGCGGTAAGGGATATCGTGGCCATGAAGACCGTACGTGGTCAGCAATACTTCCTGGTGGACTGGGCGGGTTATGGTCCTGAGGATAGGTCCTGGGAGCCCCGGGAGAATGTTGGCACTCCTCTGATTCGTGCCTTCCTGTCCCGCTTGCGGGGGGGGGGGGGGCGTGGGGGAGGGGGTACTGTCACGCTTCCCGGTCCCCTTGTCCCGTTATCCGGTCCCCGTGGCCCGCTTCCCGCTCCCCGGCGGCGTCCCCTGCTCACCACTCCGTTCCCGTCCTCCTCGTCCCCGCCTGCAGCCTCCACGCGTCCTGCTCCCCGCTCCCGGCGCTCCTCTGCGAGGTGGGACTCCCAGCCGGGCGCTCCTGCCTCCTCCTCACCGCTTCCTGGACTGACTTCTGGCACACGGGCCTCGCGCATGCGCATTAGGGCGCGCGCGCGGTCATTGACCCTTTCTTAAAGGGCCAGCACCCAGAAACAGGATATTGCATAGAAAGGTACAGGGTATATAAGGGTTCTTTTTCCTGGTGGGCGGGGCCTGTTCTACGTGTTTAGTAAGCTAGTGTTCAGGTCCCCTATTGCTTATCCTTGTAGCTTGCCTGCATTAACCCTGTCCTGTCTCGTAGAGCCTGTCCTGCCACGCCAGCCGCTCCGAACCACGCTCATTCCCGTACCCTGACGGTGACTTCGGCGGATGTTCCACCATCTCTGCAACTCCGCCAGTCTCCAGTCCCTGGCTCCGCTTGGTGACCCGTTCCATCGCTCAGCAAGTCCCGGATCCCGCCTGACCTTACCACCTGGCCTCGGACTCTGAGCCTCGTCACCCGGACCACCGTCCAGAACTCCATCCAGCTTTCCTGCTCCCATACGGACTGTCCGTCTACCAATAGTGCTTCGGCCGCCGTGCACCCAGACCCTCTGGCGGGGTGACCTGCCTGGCTGCCTCCTCAGGGGAAACCGGTGTACGGTCCAGAGGTTCCACCACCCGGACGTTACAGAAGGCATCAAAACTATGAATTAAAACATGTGGAATGAAATACTTAAAAAAGTGTGAAACAACTGAAAATATGTCTTATATTCTAGGTTCTTCAAAGTAGCCACCTTTTTCTTTCTTTACTACTTTGCACACTCTTGGCATTCTCTTGATGAGCTTCAAAAGGTAGTCACCGAAAATGGTTTTCCAACAGTCTTGAAGGAGTTCCCAGAGAGGCTTAGCACTTGTTGGCCCTTTTGCCTTCACTCTGCGGTCCAGCTCACCCAAAACCATCTCGATTGGGTTCAGGTCTGGTGAATGTGGAGACCAGGTCATCTGGTGTAGCACCCCATCACTCTCCTTCTTAGTCAAATAGCCCTTACACAGCCTGGAGGTGTGTTTGGGGTCATTGTCCTGTTGAAAAATAAATGATGGTCCAACTAAACGCAAACCGGATGGAATAGCACACCACTGCAAGATGCTGTGGTAGGCATGCTGGTTCAGTATGCCTTCAATCTTGAATAAATCCCCAACAGTGTCACCAGCAAAGCACCCCCACACCATCACACCTCCTCCATGCTTCACGATGGGAACCAGCCATGTAGAGTCCATCCGTTCACCTTTTCTACAAAGACACGGTGGTTGGATCCAAAGATCTCAAATTTGGAGTCATCAGACCAAAGCACAGATTTCCACTGGTCTAATGTCCATTCCTTGTGTTCTTTAGCCCAAACAATTCTCTTCTGCTTGTTGCCTGTCCTTAGCAGTGGTTTCCAGTGGTTTTTCCATTTTACCATGAAGGCCTGCTGCACAAAGTCTCCTCTTACAGTTGTTCTAGAGATGAGGAGGTGTGTCCAAACTTTTGGTCTGTACTGTATATATATATACAACTAGTATATATATATATATATATATATATATATATATATATATATATTAATTGGAATTTTTGGGTTTTGAACTGACCATAGAGAACATTTCTGTGTAACATTGCCCTTTAAGTTGCTTTTCAGAGTGAAGATTTGCCTCACAGTCTGAGCTATTTATCTGAATGTGCAGTTAAATATGTAATAAAAGTAAGATATATTCAGTTATAACTCGGAGATTTACATAACACACAGTGATGACTAATTGCCGCTTCATAAACAAGAAAACTTTCAATGTTCCAAGAACTTCATATTTGGAGAAAACTCCTCTTCACAGTCCTCACTCCAGAACAGGAAGTCTAGTTAACTCCTACGAGTGACAGGAGACATACTGACAGCAATATGTGTGACCTTAGATCAGGTCTTCTTTGCTCCCAGGACTGCAAAGTTTTCTCATAGGAATTTTACATCCTGACAGCTTCCATAAACTTAAAAAAAAATGGTAAGGAACATATTAGACTCTCTACAAAAGTTTCACTTGTGATCATAATTCGAAATCTAAATAATGTGCATTATCATATATTATTTTTGGGTGGCAATGCCCTGTCTCAATAAGGCTGCTTTCACACTACGTTTTTTCAACATGCGTCCTGAACGTTTTTTTAACGCAAAAACGGATCCAGTGCAAATGCGTTTTCATTTCAATGCATTTGCAATGGACTTGCGTCAACATGCGTTCACCTGCGTTTACGTGCGTTATAGTGAGGATTCAGCGACTTGCAGTTTTTTAACTTTTTTCAAAATCGCTACTTGTCGCGTTTTTGAGCTGCGTCTAAATACTGCAAATTGCTGGATCCTGACTATACTGCACGCAAACATATGTGAACGCTGGCATGCTGATAGACAGGATCCTGCTTGCTCTACTGAGCATGCCCAGAAACCAGCCTGGTGTGATCAGTTTCTCTCTCCCCTCCCTCTCTCCCCCTCCCTCTCTTCGCCGCCTGAGAGCTGCGGAGGCTCGTAACCAAGGTAAACATCGGGTAACTCGCTTGGATACCGGATGTTTACCTTGATTACGTGTGCAGGGAGCCCGGCTCCTAGCAGCTGCAGACGCTCGTAACCAAGGTAAATATCGGGTATCCAAGCAAGTTACCCGATGTTTACCTTGGTTACGAGCCTCCGCAGCTGTCAGATGCCGGCTCCCAGTCTCACGTTCAGTTCCCCTCACTCCCGATCACAAGACTCCAATGCCCGCCCAGAAACTTCAAGTGACAGGATCCTGCAAAATAACACATGCATTTGCATGCGTTTTTCCTCTGCAAAAACAGGATCCGCTTTTGCAGCAAAAAAACGTTCATGACGCATGCTAAAAAAATGTAGTGTGAAAGCAGCCCAATTACACTCTGTAGTGAGCCGATTGTGTCGCGGGCGGAGGAGGGGACGCCGCGCTCTCCCACTGCTCGGGTCCGGCTGCTGCTGCTGCTCGGTGGTGGCTCGAGCGGTGGGCCGGATCCCCGGGACTGGAGCGGCGTTCCTCGCCCGTGAGTGAAAAGGGGATTTGATTGGGGGGATTGGATATTGTCCGTGACGCCACCCACGATTGTGGTGATATTGGTGACACCACCGCTGCTCTAGACGGGGATCCCGGGAGCGGTGACAGGGAGCAGCTTGGTTGTTATTTATCACCTCCGTGGGTAGGGGGTTGGTTGTCCCGGGGCCCGGTGATGGGGTAGGGATGGATGACAGGCGGGTTATGGGGCCTGGTGAGGTGCAGGGTCGCGGGGGCAGCGCTGTGCCGCACGGCACGGTGGTACTCACTCAGCCAATGATGAGGACACAGTTCTCGGTAAAACACACGGCTGGATGGACGAGTCCCACAGACGGCTGCGGTGGTTTCTGCTCCCGGCAGGTTGATGGTGACTGCCTTTCCCTGCACCTATGTACGGTAGATGGTTACGATAGGTTCCCACCGGTAACCCGCTCCCCAGCTTGGATATGGGCTGGAGGAGCCCCTTTTGACCGCAGGCGCTGGCCCTGAGAAACGGTTGCCTTGGCGGTGGCAGTGTCTCCCTCACTTGGTTGGACTGTTGCCTTCTGTCGGGACTTGGCTGTTGGGAAACCCAGGAGGTTCCCCTTCACTAATGAATTTGGCAAATTCACGGCGACTCCTAGCCTTGCCAGGGTCCGTAAGCCCCTGCCAGATGGTGCTGACTTCTCTTTGTGTACCGGTCCGGTACCGCCGGGCCACCGCCCGTCCACGGTCCTTACGGTAGACTCCAATCAACCACTCCTGCAGACGGTCACCACCGTCTGCCAACCTTGCTGTCTCGCCCGGGCCACACACCCGGACGCCGTCAGTTAGTTGCTCCACTACCACTTCTCCTCCTTCCACTTTCACCTCCAAAACTAATCTTTCTGTTTTCCCGCCTCCATGACTGTGAACTCCTCGGTGGGCGGGACCAACCGCCTGGCCCACCCCCTGGTGTGGACATCAGCTCCTGGAGGAAGGCAACAAGGGTTTTGTGTTTGACCTCGGTGTGCCTGCTGGGAGTGGGGGGTGTGTTGATGTTGTTCTCTGTGGCCCCTGGCTTGTCCAGGGCGCCACAAATGCAGTGGAAACAGGGTTAAAAAATGGTTCTTATGCTAAAAATATGCAACATTTTAACATTACAATTGTGGTGCATGGCCCTTTGTATTTCCCCCTAACGTATTGCCAGTTTGACCCTGTGGTGGACATACTGCTGTTGTAACCTGTACAGCTGTACAGAGGCCCAAAAGGTAAGGACACCCATTTTCACTTCCAAAGCAGGTGGAATTGTGTATTATTATAAACTCTTGGACTGCACAGGAACCCTCACCTGTGTCTGCCATTGGTCTGACCTTATAGAAACTGAGTATACTATGACCCCTGGATAAGGCTTATATGATCACATTGTAGTCCTGTAACCTTTTTGTTTTTTTTTCAAACCTCTAAGAGGGTGGTGAATGAAATATGCACTCTGTTAACATCTTGGAATATTTGCAAGTGAATCTGCTGGTTGAAAGGCTAAGGCTAAGCAGGAACTGAAGGATAGAGTGTTTGTGTGTCGCCCAGGGATAGGGGGTACTCAGAACCGGGCCAAAGGGTTCGCTTCTATAGGTATCTTGGTGGCGTGACCCGGTCTGTGATCCCAGGCTCCTCAACAAAAAGGGGATTATGTAAGGGAGATTTGTAAGTCTATGATTCGTGATGCCACCCGTGGTGTGCGGTGAGGTAATGGAACACCACCACCGCCGGTCAGAGGATCCCGGGGATGGTGATGGGCAGCAAGGTGGTGATTTTCCCTTCACGGGTAGGGTGCTGATGTCCCAGGACCCCGGTGTAATGGATTGGGGAGTGACGGGTGCAGTCCACGGCTTGGATCGGGTGGTGCAGGACTACTCACAGTATAAGGCAATAACTGACACGAGTCCAGGAATTAACCAAGTTGCTGGTAACTGGTGCCCACGGATGCTGTGAGGACGGGTCCCACACCCGTGTGTGTAATTCAGGTGTTTTTCTCCTGCCTGACATCTGTGTCTGTGTCTGCTCCGGGCACAGGTCCAGACAGGGTCCTGACAGTCGGCACCGGTGGGCCACTACCCTGCCCCGGTCCACTTCGGTTCCCTACAAGCGGCAGGCCTATTCCTGAGGCCCTTGCTGCCGCTGCTACTAGCTCCACAATGGAGCTCCTTCTAGACTTCTCTCCTCCTGCAGACTGACTGCAGCTCAAACTCTGCTCTGCCCTTCCTAAGCTCCTCTCACCCCCTCCCATTTTCCTGGGGAGGGGGTGAGTAGGGCCTGATTGGCTGGTGTGTATCTGTGTGGGAAACTCCCCAAGGGAGAGTGAGATCTGCACCAAAAAGATGTATGCAGACCTCTGTGACACCCTGGTTTTGCCAGGGAGGCACATTTGTTTCCTCTAGGGAAAAGTTTAGAAGAGATGCCTCGTCATGTCACATTTGTGGCGCAGTTGTTTAATATAAATGCCCAGGATTTTCAATGAGAGGAGGAGTTGGTGCCAAGACTTGGAAGGAATCAGACATGTGAGCAGCAGAGATGCTCTATAACTGCCATTACCGAAAACATCTGAGAGAACTGATCCTGGAGAAGACATGATTTATACCAGCTACAGAGGGAACCCGAATACCGACCCACCGACTCCAAAAGGAACCCGAAGACTGAATATCGAAGACCAAATACCGACCACCAATTTTAGAAAGAACCTGAAGACCTAACAAAGACCAAACACCGTTTCCAGACCTTTTACAGCAGATCCAAGTGAGCCAGACATACGGTAAGTGAGGAGAGTTACCCATGAAGGGTGGACTTGAGGCCTAGCGGGTTGTACTAGAGCCTCTGTCTTGATAGGTTTAGTTATTTAGATAAGTGAAATTGTGACAAAAGCTGGTGTGACACTGGCACTTCACTGACAGAGAAACTAGGGCTATGTTAACCTTAGCCATTACTGCATTTATACCTTGTATATCTTACACTATGTATTGATCTTTTTTTTTTCTTTTTCTGATGTCGTTGTTCTCTTCCCTGATTGTTCTTTTTCACTGCCACGTCTTTGTTTGTGTTTTCTTTTGCTGAGTCACCACTGAGACACACTAACTACGCCATTGCATTTGCAGTACCTGTTTACGCTTGGAGTAGTCAGCAGGATACTATATTCTAGTACAGAAATATTAGACCAGTCAGTGACTGAGTTTCCCTTGGGAGCTATGCTTAGCAACCCACTCAAATTTATTGGGCTCAATTTGCGGTTATGGGACTGGGTAAAATGTCTGAAAAGCATGTTATGCATGCACAATATAACACCCACATTACAGTCAGATATGGCAGTGCTGACCTTGGACAGTGAGGCCTGACAGATTGTGTTTCAACAACCTCAAGACTATGACATAGTAGACAAGGTGATTAAAATCTTAGAGGAAATGATTTGTGCTACAACCGATTTGAGCAATTAATGCATTCACCTATTTCATTTGATTCAGAAGGAAGGAAAGACCATGGCCTAGTAAATGAACGCTGTGCAGGAGGTAACGATGCACATTATAAAAAGACTGATGGAGACTACCAGGAACTGGGGCTTCTGGATGAAGTGTTAAGGGATCAGCAAGTTGCGGGACTGAAGGACCACCTATGTTATAACCTCAATATGAGCTATCTGGAGATCAGAGCAGAATCTAGTGTCCTAGAGCAAGAGGCCCCATCTATTGCAGGTTGGATCCATAGCCATGAAGTTGATGCTTTGAAGTAGCCTGCTGACGAGCCTGTCTGGGCCCAGGAACTGCAGCAAGAGGTACGGGAAATTAGAGGGGAGTTATGCAGTATTCAAAGAACCACTACAGCCACCACAGAGCCAAACGCTGTACCCTGGTACAAAGAGAAACTAGAACAGGGGTATTCTCCACCAAAAGATAAGCAGTACCAGTCGGGCCACAGTCCCAAAGAGCATATAGCACTGGAGGTTGAGGACACATATCTAGAAATTTCTCTACTCGAGAAAATCAACAGCACAGGCTGCTCTTAAACTGGTGTGCCCCATAGTCAAGAAGCACACCGTGGAGTTCAGCCTTTTTAGAGAGAGGGACAAAGACTCCGAAGATGTAATTTGAGAGACCCACTATGTGGGTAATTAAATGAACGACAAATTTTCTGTTTGATGGACACAGGATCAACTCAGAAAGGAGGGATTCCAAGATTTTTACTCTACTAATAGTAGGAATAAGCAACTCCCACTTATCTTTCACCCACAGTGAAGTAGAACCAATCCCTATTGATAGCATGTATGTGTATAGGGCTGATATGAGACTGTCCAGGCCTTGTGACTTAAGAATACATATCAATGGGAAGGTACATATGGTTACCATTGCATTTTGTAAACGTAATTGTGATTGGAGAGCAGATCTTAATTGAAGATATCGAAAAATATAATTGGGATCTTGCCACATCATACTAATTTCTCAAGTGATTGAAAGATAACAGTATATTCTGGTCATAAAGGTCATCAAGTACAAGGAAGTCTTGAGTGTTCCAAAATTGAGAAGATGTGTGAGATACCATGGATGACAAGTAACGGTTCTGCCATAGAGGCATGTCTGTTAAAATATGCATTTGTCTCACTTGTCTTCAGACTAACCGCGCCATCTTGAGCGTTGGCAACATTTTGGTAATATCAAGTTTTTCAAACGCCAAAGACCCTAGTAGACAGCTAGTGTTTGCCACTTTCGACAAGTGACTCTCCGGTTTTGGCATTGGAGAACCTGGCATCCAACTGCTTAGTGCCTTTAGCTGACCATCTATATAATAAAGAAAAAAATCTGGGAAAGCTGTACTCCCGAGGTTTTTGAGTCTTTGAACTGTAGATCATTTACGTATGGGTCGACAACTATCCCACACAAGTTAAGACATTAGCAAGAAAAGAAGGATTTAGGGATAGGTACTGCACCGTATTGAAAAGTATAACTGAATTTTGTCAATAATATAATCTTAATAATTAGGTTTATGCATCCCAGCAATGATAAAGGTAGTTTCCCCCAGAGATTAAACTTCAATTTAGCATAATCTAATATGCGCAGAATATTAGAAGACAGATCCCTTTTGCTGTCTTGGTGAATGTTGATCCCTAAATATTTAAAATGTGTGCCCACTGTTAAAAGTGACAAAGAACTAAATGGATAGAGTATGTGCATGAAAAAGGCATTAATGTTGATTTGTTACAGTTTATAGAAAGGCAAAAACATCTATCAAGCGTATCTATAGCAGAGATAACAATAGGTAAACTGTCTCTTACCTGGTCTATAAAAATGATCATGTCATCAGCATATAACCTACTGCTATCCATCCAATCAGCTATAGATATGTGCCGCCCCGTTCGCAACAGCTGAGCTGCTCAGATCCGGACCTTCTGTGGGTGGCTCGAGGGTCTCCGGACCCGGGGGTCTTGCGGTCACTTCGATCAAAAAAGAGGTTTGGTGGCGGTGGATGTAGGACGTATATGTACGGGCTGAGTCGTGTTAAGTTCGTGACGCCACCCACGGTGTGTGGTGATGTTGGACACCACCGCTGCAGTTATGGGGGCACTCGGGGCAGATGTTGTGCAGAAAGTTGTTAACCCCTCCATGGGCAGGGATGGTGGCCCCGGGACCCATTGGGTTTTGGTGCAGGGAGATGGGCGCTGCAGGGTACTGGTGTACTCACTATTGAAGCAAACACATGAGTCTCTGGTAAACCAAGGTGATGGTGGTCGGTGCCCGCAGCCGGCTGCGTTCTGGTCCCCCCACCCGGCTGGTGGTCTCTGTCTTTCTCCTGCCCCTTTTTTAGAATGGTGGACTGCCTGTGCTTGCAACTTCAGGAGTCCGCTCCCGGCTGGATGTGGCCTAAGGAGCCCGTCTGCCTGCAGGCCCCCTCGGTGGGCTGTTGCCTTCTACCAGGACCTTGGGTAGGACAGGACCTCTAGTCCTGGCCTCAATCAGTTAATTAATCAGTTCCAGTAGCTTCTGGACCTAGCTTCAGGGTCTGAGTACCCCCCCTTTGTGCTCCGGTTTCCGAGTCGGTTGCCCGGGTCGGTATCGGTGGGCCACTACCCTGTCCCGGTCCACCTCAGTTCCACCGAGCCATTTTCCCAGCTCCTGCAGACGGAGACTGCTGTCTGCCTTCTAGCCAATGGCACCAGGGCTCCTACCCTGGCGCCGTTCAATTTGGGGTTTTCTCGCCTCTACTAGAGCTGCACACAGCTCCAGCCTACACTCCTCTCCAACTCGAACTCTAACACTTGTCTGTTTACTTTCCCGCCCCGGGCTGTCTAGACTCCTCGGTGGGCGTCTTCCAACCGCCTGGTTCCGCCCCCTGGTGTGTCTGTCTATCCCTGAGGGGGGTGACTAGGGTTTAGAAGGTTGGCTGATGTCACCTGTGAGGGAAAGGTGTTGTGCAGGGGCCTATTTGTGACTACCTGGCCCGGCCAGGGCGTCACAGATATACCTCTAATTAGTGGCGTTGAGTGTATTATGAAAGCTAATGCTTCAATAGCCAAACAAAGATGGAGAGAGGGGACAAGTTACTCTCAAGCGAGAAGGATGCAGATGTTAGGCCATTCACTACTACCTTAGATTTAGGAACCACATATAGTACACATATCCATTTATGGAATTTTGGGCCCCCTCCTCACAATGTCCCATGCATGCTGCCCCCTCCTCACAATGTCCCATGCATGCTGCCCCCTCCTCACAATGTCTCATGCATGCTGCCCCCTCCTCACAGTGTCCCATGCATGCTGCCCCCACCTCACAGTGTCCCATGCATGCTGCCCCATCCTCACAGTGTCCCATGCATGCTGCCCCCTCCTCACAGTGTCCCATGCATGCTGCCCCCTCCTCACAATGTCCCATGCATGCTGCCCCCTCCTCACAATGTCCCATGCATGCTGCCCCCTCCTCACAATGTCCCATGCATGCTGCTCCCCCCTCACAATGTCCCATGCATGCTGCCCCCTCCTCACAATGTCCCATGCATGCTGCCCCTCTCCATGAGCTCCTAATGCTGCCTTCCTCTTTTCCATATTGACACCTCCATGTTGCCCCACTCATGCTAAGACCACCACACTAACGTTTATGCTGAGACACCCCCCCACACACACACTACTTCACTCTTGATATTGACTCCCCTACATTGCTCCACTCCATACTGATCCCACACATGCTGCCCCTTCTCCATAATGAGCTCCCAATGCTGCCCCCCTCTTATTCTGAGTCCTTACACTCTCCCCACCCAATCGATTTTGTCATTGCACTATCCCTCAACCCTTGTCCTCTGTCTCTAGCATTAGCTCCTCTCTCTCCTCCAGCATCAGCCTCTCTCCCCCAGCATCAGCCTCTATCTTCCCTAGCATCAGCCTTTCTTCCCCAGCCTCCCCAAGCATCAGCCTCTATCTTCCCTCAGCATCAGCCACTCTTCCCCAGTCTCAGCCTCTGACTCCCCCCAGCCTCAGCCTGCCCCAGTCTCCGCCTCAGCCTCCCTCCAGCCTCCCCCCAGCCTCAGACTCCCTCCAGCCTCCCCCAGTCTTGGCCTCAGCCTCCCTCCCGACTCCCCCTGTCTCAGCCTCCCTCCCGCCTCCCCCCAGTCTCAGCCTCCCTCCCGCCTCCCCCCAGTCTCAGCCTCCCTCCAGCCTCCCCCCAGTCTCAGCCTCCCTCCCACCTCCCTCCAGCCTCCTCCCAGTCTCAGCCTCCCTCCAGCCTCCGCCTCTGCCTCCCTCCAGCCTACCTCCAGTCTCAGCCTCTGCCTCCCTCCAGCCTACCTCCAGTCTCAGCCTCTGCCTCTCTCCAGCCTCCCTCCAGTCTCAGCCTCTGCCTCCCTCTAGCCTCCCCCCAGTCTCAGCCTCTGCCTCCCTCTAGCCTCCCCCCAGTCTCAGCATCTGCCTCCCCCCAGTCTCAGCCTCTGCCTCCCTCCAGCCTCCCCTCAGTCTCAGCCTCTGCTTCCCTCCCCCCAGTATCAGCCTCTGCCTCCCTCCCCCCAGTATCAGCCTCTGCCTCCCTCCCCCCAGTATCAGCCTCTGCCTTCCTCCCCCCAGTATCAGCCTCTGCCTCCCTCCCCCCAGTATCAGCCTCTGCCTCCCTCCAGTATCAGCCTCTGCCTCCCTCCAGCCTCCCCCCAGTATCAGCCTCTGCCTCCCTCCAGCCTCCCCCCGGTATCAGCCTCTGCCTCCCTCCAGCTTTCCTCCAGTCTCAGCCTCTGCCTCCCTCTAGCCTCCCCCCAGTCTCAGCCTCTGCCTCCCCCCAGTCTCAGCCTGCCTCCCCCAGTCTCAGCCTCTGCCTCCCTCCAGCCTCCCCCCAGTATCAGCCTCTGCCTCCCTCCCCCTAGTATCAGCCTCTGCCTCCCTCTAGTATCAGCCTCTGCCTCCCTCCAGTATCAGCCTCTGCCTCCCTCCAGCCTCCCCCGGTATCAGCCTCTGCCTCCCTCCAGCCTCCCCCCGGTATCAGCCTCTGCCTCCCTCCAGCCTCCCCCCGGTATAAGCCTCTGCCTCCCCCAGTATCAGCCTCTGCCTCCCTCCCCCCCAGTATCAGCCTCTGCCTCCCTCCAGTATCAGCCTCTGCCTCCCTCCAGCCCCCCCCCCGGTATCAGCCTCTGCCTCCCTCCAGCCTCCCCCCGGTATCAGCCTCTGCCTCCCTCCAGCCTCCCCCCTGTATCAGCCTCTGCCTCCCTCCAGCTTCCCTCCAGTCTCAGCCTCTGCCTCCCTCTAGCCTCCCCCCAGTCTCAGCCTCTGCCTCCCCCCAGTCTCAGCCTCTGCCTCCCCCCAGTCTCAGCCTCTGCCTCCCTCCAGCCTCCCCCCAGTATCAGCCTCTGCCTCCCTCCCCCCAGTATCAGCCTCTGCCTCCCTCTAGTATCAGCCTCTGCCTCCCTCCAGTATCAGCCTCTGCCTCCCTCCAGCCTCCCCCGGTATCAGCCTCTGCCTCCCTCCAGCCTCCCCCCGGTATCAGCCTCTGCCTCCCTCCAGCCTCCCCCCGGTATCAGCCTCTGCCTCCCCCCAGTATCAGCCTTTGCCTCCCTCCCCCCCAGTATCAGCCTCTGCCTCCCTCCAGTATCAGCCTCTGCCTCCCTCCAGCCTCCCCCCGGTATCAGCCTCTGCCTCCCTCCAGCCTCCCCCCGGTATCAGCCTCTGCCTCCCTCCAGCCTCCCCCCAGTATCAGCCTCTGCCTCCCTCCAGCCTCCCCCCAGTATCAGCCTCTGCTTCCCTCCAGCCTCCCCCCAGTATCAGCCTCTGCCTCCCTCCAGCCTACCCCCAGTATCAGCCTCTGCCTCCCTCCAGCCTCCCCCCGGTATCAGCCTCTGCCTCCCTCCAGCCTCCCACCAGTATCAACCTCTGCCTCCCTCCAGCCTTCCCCCTGTATCAGCCTCTGCCTCCCTCCAGCCTCCCCCCAGTATCAGCCTCTGCTTCCTTCCAGCCTCCCCCCAGTATCAGCCTCTGCCTCCCTCCAGCCTCCCCCCAGTATCAGCCTCTGCCTCCCTCCAGCATCCCCCCGGTATCAGCCTCTGCCTCCCTCCAGCCTCCCACCAGTATCAGCCTCTGCCTCCCTCCAGCCTCCCCCCAGTATCAGCCTCTGCCTCCCTCCAGCCTCCCCCCAGTATCAGCCTCTGCCTCCCCCCCCGCATGCGCATATCTCCGGTCTGCATTAGAGACACCCCCACGCTCCTTTATGAATCTTCAGCTCTGCGAGCACTTACCTGATCCAGTGCCCGCCTCCATCTTCCTGGCTCACGTGAGTATCCTCTTCTGATACCGGCTTCTATCGCGTCGTCCTCCGCGGCGTCCTGCTGTGAACCCTGCATGTGACGTCCACACAGCAGTGGACGCAGCACAGAGGAAGGAGCTGATTGGCGCGCACCTGTGACCCCGGAAGTGCAGGCGCCGCCGAGCACAGGGGGCCGATTGACCCCGGCTCCCTGTGCTCGGCGGCCGCAGTTTGTTTGTATATGCGTCTTAATTGACGTGGACACAAATAAATGGATGTGCGCCTCTCCCCCCCCCCTCCCCCCTCTGAAAAAAAAAAATTAAAAAAAAAATAAATATTTTTTTTTTGCTGCCTGAAGGTGCTGCCCCCCGCAACCTGCCGCTCCAGGCACCGGACCACGGGTGCCTAATGGTAAATACGGCCCTGTGTATCATATTATCTTGCCTCCTGTACCTCAACTTTGAGAACCTCCAGAAGACATTTCGCACGTATCTATGAATGATATTTACAGCTCCTCTAATAAACTACTTTTATACACCCAGTGAACTTCTATTTTGTAAACTGATCCTCACAAAGTGGCTTTTTATGAGGCATATTACTAACAGAAGTATGGACAGTTATCACTGTATTAGGACTGGTCGGTGTAGATTATGATGTACTGTGATAACAAATTTAATTCCTGAACATAATTGGTGTAATAGTGTGAGAACACTTGCGTGAACAAGATTAAAACATTTTTAAGTTTAGATATAAACTTAAGTTGTACAGAAGATAGGGGAAGTGAGTACATTTCTATAAACAGACCGCTTTTGTAGAGATAGTGATAGTGATTCCATCTAGTTGGATTCTGACCGGGAGTATACATATCGAATATTCGTGGTTTTGGGACCGCTGTTCCCGACTCTGACACCAGCGAATCCTTACAGTGCACAGTGTGCGCGCTCTGAGGGTTCACAAGTCTGCAGTCACATAGAGTGACATAGAGTGGCTGCTGACTTGTGGATTAAGGGCATTACAACACTGATACAATTTTAGAATTTTAATAAATGTAGACTTTAAAATGCATATTTAACAGACCTAAAGTGCATGAAAATCTGCTAGTCCTCATTGTCAGCAGGAAAATCATTCAGACATTTATCATTACATGAGGTTTGGTTGTAATGCCAGACACAGCCATACATATGACCTCTTTATCTGTCAAGGGGAATGAACACCTCAAACTAATGCCATGGATGTACAGGCGCTTTCATTCAGATTAAATTCATACCTTGATTGTAGAAATCCAATTTCTAGTTTCTGAGAAATGCAGCATTGAAAGTTTACGGAAATGGCCTGCAAGTGCTTTAGGGTGGGACATTGCACTTGCAGCTCTCCTGCCCTGCATTGATAGGTCATGGAATCAAACATGACCTGCAAGACATAGGAGAAAGGTGGAGGGCTGGAAGTGTCGAGGGAGAGCAGAAGAGCTCCAAGTGCAATGTTCAACCCTGAAACACTTGCATCTGATTTGCATAAAATTTACACACTTGATTTCTCAAAAAGTACAAACAATCAAGGCATGGATTTAATCAGCATGAAACCACATATATGCCATTAGTTTGAAGAATAAAATCTTCATGACCGGTTTCCTTTAAATCGGTTGTCCCATTTCAGAAATCTTTTGCCTGACAACTCAAGTCGTTGTAAAATAATAAATTGCATTTTACTTTCCCTCCACAAATCCTTTTACTCACAGCAAGTTGGGCTGCAGTGTGTACATCGCCCTGGCCAAAAACTGATGCTCTAGCAGGATACAGCTAAACCCCCACTAAGTGGAGACATCACAGGTGCAGGAGAAGCACATCACACACACACCTTCATGGAATGGAGGGGAGGTGACTGCTAGATGATAAAACTGCACACAAGTGGCTTGCATAGAGCGCTGTTCACATGCAGATGACACAGTCACAAACCCGCAGCCTATTAGGTAACGCCCTTCTATTAGATCAGGCGGGCTGCCAAGCCGTACTCCACTGTATATCATGCACGGACAGACACTCTACAATGCAAGGCCCAACAGAAAGGGGCCTGGCTGTATCCTGTACAAACAAAAAAATATGAGGTTTATATACTTTATACTTGATTTTTGGAGGACATTATCCTCTTATTGTTGCTTTTTTTTATATTTAGTGTAGGGACCTACAGACATGAGGTCCCTTGACGAGGGTGTAGGCTTACGTTTTATGGCCATAAATACCAACAAAAACCTCATATTTTTTTGTTTGTACAGGATACAGGATACAGCCAGGCCTCTTTCTGTTGGGCGTTACCTAATAGGCTGCGGGTTTGTGACTGTGTCATCTGCATGTGAACAGCGCTCTATGCAAGCCACTTGTGTGCAGTTTTATCATCTAGCAGTCACCTCCCCTCCATTCCATGAAGGTGTGTGTGTGATGTGCTTCTCCTGCACCTGTGATGTCTCCACTTAGTGGGGGTTTAGCTGTATCCTGCTAGAGCATCAGTTTTTGGCCAGGGCGATGTACACACTGCAGCCCAACTTGCTGTGAGTAATACTTGATTTTTGGAGGACATTATCCTCTTATTGTTGCTTTTTTTATATTTAGTGTAGGGACCTACAGACATGAGGTCCCTTGACGAGGGTGTAGGCTTACGTTTTATGGCCATAAATACCAACAAAAACCTCATATTTTTTTGTTTGTACAGGATACAGCCAGGCCCCTTTCTGTTGGGCCTTGCATTGTAGAGTGTCTGTCCGTGCATGATATACAGTGGAGTACGGCTTGGCAGCCCGCCTGATCTAATAGAAGGGCGTTACCTAATAGGCTGCGGGTTTGTGACTGTGTCATCTGCATGTGAACAGCGCTCTATGCAAGCCACTTGTGTGCAGTTTTATCATCTAGCAGTCACCTCCCCTCCATTCCATGAAGGTGTGTGTGTGATGTGCTTCTCCTGCACCTGTGATGTCTCCACTTAGTGGGGGTTTAGCTGTATCCTGCTAGAGCATCAGTTTTTGGCCAGGGCGATGTACACACTGCAGCCCAACTTGCTGTGAGTAATACTTGATTTTTGGAGGACATTATCCTCTTATTGTTGCTTTTTTTATATTTAGTGTAGGGACCTACAGACATGAGGTCCCTTGACGAGGGTGTAGGCTTACGTTTTATGGCCATAAATACCAACAAAAACCTCATATTTTTTTGTTTGTACAGGATACAGCCAGGCCCCTTTCTGTTGGGCCTTGCATTGTAGAGTGTCTGTCCGTGCATGATATACAGTGGAGTACGGCTTGGCAGCCCGCCTGATCTAATAGAAGGGCGTTACCTAATAGGCTGCGGGTTTGTGACTGTGTCATCTGCATGTGAACAGCGCTCTATGCAAGCCACTTGTGTGCAGTTTTATCATCTAGCAGTCACCTCCCCTCCATTCCATGAAGGTGTGTGTGTGATCTGCTTCTCCTGCACCTGTGATGCCTTCACTTAGTGGGGGTTTAGCTGTATCCTGCTAGAGCATCAGTTTTTGGCCAGGGCGATGTACACACTGCAGCCCAACTTGCTGTGAGTAATACTTGATTTTTGGAGGACATTATCCTCTTATTGTTGCTTTTTTTACCCTCCACAAATCCAGAGCAGAATCACTGTTGCTGCTGTTTGAAGTGATGTTATATCAATCAGCGCTGCAGCCAATCACTGAGTTCAGAGTCTAGTAGCGTTTACATCTGCAAAGCCACTGAGGTCAGTCAATGGGACGTCACTACTAGAACTTACACACAACGACCGGAGCAGCTCCAGAGATACAGCTCTGACCCCAGGAAGGATAAGTAAACTGCTGTTTGTTTTTACAGTGAAAAAACTTTAAGGCAAAGTTTTTTGAAAAGGGACAACGACTTTAAGAGAATTAACCGCTTTAATATAAGAGTGAACAAGTCCAACTACCACTGCTGGGGAAATGTAGTATTACCACAGTTTGTAGGAATCCACAGTATAACCTGAATTATTAATATTTATTTATTTATTTATTTTTGTAAGGGATAAGGTCAGCTACCTAGTAGCATGCAATGGGTTAGATATCTTCCTCTCTAAATAATGTCGAACACATCGTACTAGTTTCACAATATCATAGCCTGGAGCCAGAATTTTTGGGGCAAGTTTGATGACTGACTGTCTGTAGTCAGAACAACTAGATGATCAAACTGCAAAATATTGGATATAAGCGTGAATAAACAAGTAGGTAATGTCATTACCAAACACATGCTATTTTTTCCATCTAACAGTAACTCAATGTAAGATCTGATCTAAGCTTGTGAGAACAAACATTTCATCCTGTTTTGTTTTTTCTTTTTCTTTTCTTTTGGATAGAGAACAAAAAGTCTTTAAAAGAAATTAATGAAGCACAAGTCAATTTCTCAACTGCTCGAATCCATCCAAATCTAACATTATTGGCTCTTCTGTATGATATGTCTCTTCTGCCATTCTGTTCTTTATCGGCCTCTGGTTTCTTGTATAGCCTATAGAATCGGAACAGAAAATTGTAATCTAACTACCGTGCCAGTACTCAATTATTCTGGTACTGCTAGGTAGCTCTAAATGTTAGGTTAAGGTTCCAATTCACTGAAGCTTGTGTAGTGCCCATGAAACATCAGGGTGCTACAATGAACTGCATCCTTTCCCCAGGGTGCAGGGCCTACCCCCTATGGTTCCAGGTACCTGGAAAACCGGTGTCGCTTCCATCAGCACCACAAAACCCCAACCAACACCTCACATCATGACCTGTCAGACACACCAGTGGGTTGGTCTAGCTGGAACAGGGCCACCCACCTAGGGGTCAGGCAGACTGGTGGGAGGGACCAAGTCAGACTTCTTTCTTGTGAGAAGAGGGGGATATGTTCGGAGGAGCATTTTATTCGCTACAATATTTTCTAAAGTGGTTTTGGAAATGTTCTCTGAAGCCTTTTGATTGGACAATTCCTAGTTTGAAGTTTCTTCTCAGGATAGTTTGGAGAGGTTATTTTCAGTTACATGCACTTTTTTTTTCAAAACCTTTTCTGGCAAAAAAAAAAAGCTCCTAAATGTGAACAGCAAAGTGGATTTCACATAGAAATGAATAGGATGGGTTTTCCACTAGTTTTTTAAAACAGTTTTTGAGGCGGTATTTGGAGAGGATTGGCTAAAAAAAAATCCCTCTATGTGAACACAGCCTAAGTATTTGAGTATAGCCTATAATTCTAAATGTCCCTATTAAGGCATCTGTATCTCTTTGGTCTCCTCGCACTTGTCAGCCAGTTACCACTGGTTCACTGGATCAAGATGAATTTCATCTATTGCCTGATGTGTGGATGCTGCTTTAGCAGAGGCATGAATTCCAAATAGGATGATGGCTTGTAAAAAAAAGACTTTCTCAATCAAGCTGTCATGGGAGTGTCTTGCACGGGAGAGGCCTCAGGGTGAATCTGGAATCAGTACGCCTTATTCTTGCAGATCCATTACTGATACTTGAATGACATCTTCTTCCTAGTAGTGCTGCAAAGGTTAAGCATCCTTTCCTGCCTGGCTGTTGGCTGTAGCATTTATTCCCAGGTGCAGCTCTGCGCTATTACTTCCCTTCACTATTTACAGTTGTGTGCCTGAACAGCTGATGCTGGTGATAGAAATGGAATCCTCATTTCTATGTGGTACACTTTGGAACGAGCATGCACTGGAAGAAATTTTTCGTGTCGTGTGTGACGACATGGACTTTGTCAGTGCCTAGCAAGGGTTAAAGCTTCTTAACATTCAGCCGGACATGAAGATATTTTGTTTATAAACGGGGGATAAGCCCTCATTGTTTTGTTTCATTGAGTCTGGTGTTAAAGTTCTTGTTGATTCATGTAATTACCTTGACCAGAGAGGATCAGATACCCAGACAAATCAATTGTGTGAACCTCCATATTGTTGGATGTGATGTGGCTGGGCTGTCTCCCTTGTTACTGTCAGAGACCATTACTAATAGGGATATTTTATATGCGGCTTGAGATCTAGCCAATAAGAGCCCAGTCTTATCCACCAATCGTGAAGACCCCAGTGATCTGAATGGAGAGCTCAGGGGTATAAGAAGGAGGACTGTCCATTGCCCAGGTAGACTCTTGCTACATGCTACCAATCTAGGACCTGCGGATCCAATTGGCAAGCCATAGCTGAACCTGGATTATAACACTACATGGACTTCAGCATTGAATGCAAGGATTCAACAGAGATATCAAAGACTACCTAAGGAAGGAATCCAGCTTGGGACAATACAGTGACCTGACTACAGACTTTGAGGTCCTCAGCCAGCTTCCTAAATCTGGCATTATTCCTTTCTCGGTGGGTGCCCGCCGAAAGCGGGGTGCTGCTGGTTTGGAGTAAGTAGCTCTGGAAACTCTGAGGCACGGACATTCTAATTCATGGTGAGCCAGCGGAAGAGTGAGAAACTGTTGCCGATTACATTTTGTGGTTTTTCTGCTTATGTGCCATATACCGTTAATTGTTTGAGGATCCAATAAAGTCTTAATATTGTGATTCCCTCACCCTGTGTTGTCTGAGTAGTGTTCCGCCCATAGTTAAGGAGGTTGGGCGTTCAGTTGGGATGAGCCCTGGGCCATGCTGTCTTTCTAAAGGCAGCCGGGCCAGCGGCCGAGAGCACTCACTGACCCCCCCGTGTCTCCACATCGTGTGCAGCTGTGGTGTTAGCGGCATTGAAGCTGCTTGGAGTGTTTTTCCTTTTCATGTCTATTTCCCGTATCTGTTTACTTATCCTTGCGTTTCTGTACTGTTGAGGCGAGACTAGTGCTCTTGTCGGCCTGCTCAATAGTCAGTGTGAGTTTATGGCAAGCGAGGACTTAGGAATGTGCTTGGCGACTGGGTGAAAGAACCCATATAGGTACGTCAGGGAGAACAGAGTACAGACACAGGTGAGTGCAGGCGGTAACCCTGCTCTCCTCTCCTTAACGCTAGGGCCCTTATTGTATCGTGGTCCCTGTGTACATTGTGAGATGTAACACCTACTGGCCGTGGATTTTTGCCCTTTTAAACCCTTCATGACTGATGAAGTACTGGTACGTCATCGATCATGTAGCGATAATGACCGCGGGCTACTGCTGTGAGCCGGCGTTGATTCCCACACATGTTTGTGTCACGGGCAGAGGGGTTGGGAACGCCGCTTACCTGGGAATCTCTGGCGCTCGGGTCCGGTGCTTCTGCTCCTCGGTGGCTCAAGCATGGGGCCGGACCCTGGGGGCTCGAGCAGCGCCTCCTCGCCCACGAGTGAAAGGGGAGGGAAGGTTGGTTAGTGATGGGATGTCGGTTGTGACGCCGCCCACGGGTTGTGGTGATGGTGGGCACCACCGCTGCTCGTGACGGGGGAATCCCGGGAGCGATGGCGGAGAGCAGCTAAGGTGTTGGCCCCTCCGTGGGTAGGGGCTGTTGGTCCCGGGGCCCCGGTTGGGGAGTAGGGAGGAGGGATAGGTGCAGGTGCCGATGCAGGGAAGTCGCGTGGACGCGGGGGCAATGTTGCGGTACAGCGTGGTGCCGGATGGCACTGGTGTACTCACTCAGGTAGACAAGAACAGAGTCTCTGGTAAACCAAACAGCTGGATGGATGGGGCCCGCAGTCAGCTGCGGTATCTTCACTTTCCCCGGATGGGTTGATGGTGGCTGTCGTTCCCTGCACCTATGTGTAAGTGTTTGACCCCTATGGATTCCCACGGGTAGTCCGCTCCCCGGCTTGTACGTGTCGGGAGAGCCCGTATTGCCCGCAGGTGCTGGTCCTTGGATCTCTGGGCGTTGGCGGTGGCTCTTAACCGGATGAGTTGGGCTGTTGCCTTCTGACGGGACTTGGTTGGGAATGAACCCTGAGGTCCAGACCGCAATCAGAGAATTCAACCTTTGCGGCGGATTCCGAGCCTAGTCGGGGTCTGAGTACCCTGCCTTGGTGCTTGACTTCAATCTGCTCCCCGGTTCGGTACCGGCGGGCCACCGCCCGACCCCGGTTCTACGGTTCCGCAGACTTCCACCAACTCCTGCAGACGGCCATCACCGTCTGCCGACCTTGCTGATTGTGCCTGGGCTCCAACCCAGACACACACAGTCTTTCCTCCTCTCACTACCACCTCTCCACTTCAACTCCAAAACTAGACTAACTCCACTACTTTTCCCGCCTCCAGGCCTGTGAACTCCTCGGTGGGTGGGGCCAACCGCCTGGCTCCGCCCCACCTGGTGTGGACATCAGACCCTGGAAGAAGGCAACAAGGGTTTTGTTTGACTGGTGTTCCTGACCAGGGGAGGGTGTGTGTGTGTATGTGATGTTATTCTGTGACCCCTGGGGTCCAGGGCGTCACATTTGCTGATTTGAAGAGCAGACATGTGAGGCTAACAGGCATGAGTGGATCCACCCACACCTGTTTGCCACTTAGATTGCGCTGTCAAAATGTGACAGCACAATTTAAATGGCCTCGGTGGGGATCGGGCCGTTCCCTGTCACCTCGGAGTCCCCGTGACATAATTGTCGCGGGCGGGGAGGAGGGTGTCAGCACACTACGCTCACCCCTTCTGCTCGGGTCCGGCGGTGGCTGCTCAGTGGTGGCTCGAGCTGTGAGCCGGATCCCGGGGGTTTCTCGAGCGGCACTCCTCGCCCGTGAGTGAAAGGGGTTTGTTGGGTGTGGGAATTGTTTATTGTCCGTGACGCCACCCACGGTTGTGGTGATTTCACCACCGCTGCTCAATATGGGGATCCCGGGGATGGTGATGCGGAGCAGCCAGGTGTTGTGTTGCCCCTCCGTGGGTAGGGGTTGGTGATCCCGGGGCCCGGTGATGGTTTGGGAGGTGCAGGGCCTGGTGGGCGCAGGGACGCGGGGGCAGCGCTGTGCCTTGCGGCACTGTGGTACTAACTCAGCCTGAGACGTTGACACAGTTTTACGGTAAACCACACGGCTGGAAAGACGGTTCCCACGGACGGCTGCACTTGCTCTCCCAGTAGGTGACGGTGATGTCCCTTTTCCTTGCACCTTTGTTCTATGTTGGTAGCGATGGGTTCCCACCGGTAACCCGC
The DNA here is from genome assembly GCF_048569485.1 of Anomaloglossus baeobatrachus. Taxonomy (NCBI): domain Eukaryota; kingdom Metazoa; phylum Chordata; class Amphibia; order Anura; family Aromobatidae; genus Anomaloglossus; species Anomaloglossus baeobatrachus. The sequence goes on from NC_134356.1 coordinate 529,732,724, forward strand.
TCCCCGGCTTCAAGCTGGACCGGGGGAGCTCTACTCTTTGCCCGCAGGCGCTGGCCCTGAGAAACTGGTGCCTTGGCGGTGGCGGTGTCTCTCTTACACTGGTTGGGCTGTTGCCTTCAATCGGGACTTGGTTGTTGGGGGATCTACGTCCCCTTCACTGACGGATTTGGCAAATTCTGGCGACTCCTAGCCTTGCCGGGGTCTGAGAGGCCCCTGCCCTGGTGCTGACTGTCCTTCGGAACACTGCTCCAGACCGCCGGGCCACTACCCGTCCGCGGTCCTTCCAGGAACTTCCAAACGGTCCCACTCCAGACAGTCACCGCCGTTGCTGACCTTGCTGACCTGTCCTGCACACAGCTGGACTACTTCAGGCTTTCTCTCTGTCACCACTCTTGCTTTCCTCCTTTACCACTTTACTTCCTTCTCTTTCACTTAGCTGTTTTCTCAAGCCCTGCCTGGGCTACTCCTCCACTCCTTCCACTTTCTCCTCCTCACTCTATCTGCACTTCACTCAAGCCCTGCCTGGGCTAATCTGCCTGGTACTTCCTGCCTCCAGAGCTGTGAACTCCTCGGTGGGCGGAGCCAACCGCCTGGCCCACCCTCTGGTGTGTATCATCTGCCTCTAGAGGAAGGCAACAAGGATTTTTGGTTAGCTTTGGTGTTCCTAACTGGGATGTAGGGTGTGGTGGTGTGTGACCTGTGTCCCCTGGCTTGCCCAGGGCGACACATTCCCCCTTAGCAAAATGCAGACCGTCCGCGGGCTGCCGTCCAACACCGGTTTTATTTTTCTGCAAAAGATAACATGGTAACGGTAACATATATACATTTTTAATAAATCTTCCCTTAACGGGAGGCACATTTCTTAAACGTTGCATAACGGTTTATGGTTACGGTTTCCGCTCTCTCCCACCCAAGCAACCTGGCCCTGATGCTGCCCCTAAAGCCCAGGCAGCACTCCTTGACCCACAGTCCAGCACACGGTACCCGAGCGGGATCTGTCCTTCCCCTCCAGAGGGTAGCCACCGGTTCCTTTGGTGGCTGGGCCCCAGCCTGCTCCGCTGAGGGCCCTCCCTCCAACCTGCCTCTCCGGAGGCGGCATTGCGGAAACGGTAACGGCAAACAACCTATTTACAAGCCACTTAACGTTTGTGGTTGCCCTGCAAGTTCACGGGCTTGTCCATGGAAAGTCCCCATGCAAAACTTTTTAAACGGTCCCCATGGGGACAACGGTGCCGGCTCCAGCCGGTTGCAAATCACAGCAGACAATCAGGTAACGTACTCGGTAATCATTTTCTTATCATTCTTTCAAACTTTTAAACAACAAACAACCACTCCTTTCATTCCCTGACCCCTTTTACTCACAGAACGGTCTCCCTGTACCTAAGTGGGGGTCTACCTAGGTTGGGACGGGTGGACCTTCGGGGCCCGGTGTCAGTGGTGCTAGACAGTGGGGCAGAGGGAACAATCGGTTCCTCCTCCCTGCTATAGTGTGGAGCAGGTGGAGGTGTAGGGGAGCTGGGTACAGGTTCATCCCTGGGCACTGGCACTGGTTCTGGCTCACGGTTAACCGCTTCCACTACTTCTTCATCCACGGGTTGTGGGAACAGTATCACTGGAAGAATCACCGAGCCGTTCTGTGTAGGCCAGTTTGCTGGGAAGTCACCCATTACCGTGTGGATTACCTCTGCTGCCTTCTCCGCTGGTGGAGGAACCGGTACTTCAGCCTCTGCCTTCAACGCTGGGGGGCACCTTTTTAGATGCTCCTGGGAAACTGTGGCCAGGGTGCCCCCTTGGTCACGACTGATCTGGTAGGCCTTCCCATCTCCCCATTCTGTGGGTTGTATGACGTAAGGGATTTGCTCCCACTGATCATCCAGCTTGTGGGCCTTCCTCTTCCGTTTCAGCACTACATCTCCTGGCTGGAAAGGACTCGCGGACGCCTTCTGATTGAACCGGTGCTCCTGCTGTTCTCGACTTCGACTGAGGTTTTTCTCCACATACTCCTGGATTTTCCGGTATTGTGCTCTCCTCCGACTTTCCCACTCCGCCGTCGAAGGGAGTGCTTCTGGGGCCTCCAACCCCATATCCAGATCCACCGGCAGGCGGCCAGGCCGAGCCCTCATCAGATACGCTGGGGTGCACTTCGTCGAGCTAGACGGGATATTATTGTACATGTCGACTAAGTCGGGTAACTTTTCCGGCCACAGGTTCCGTTCTTCCAGCGGTAGCGTCTTGAGGAGCCCCAGGACCAAGTGGTTCATTTTCTCGCACATGCCGTTGGTTTGGGCGTGGTACGGAGTGGTCCGGATCTTCTTGCAGCCGTACAACTGGCAGAATTCGTGGAACACCTCTGCTTCAAAGGCCGGGCCTTGGTCAGTCAGCACCTTTTCCGGGTACCCATGGGATCGGCAAAAATAAGCCTGGAACGCTCGAGCAGCAGTTCGACCAGTCAGGTCCTTAACGGGGACTACTACCATAAATCTTGAGTAGTGGTCTACAATGGTCAATGCGTAGGTGTACCCACTTCGGCTAGGGGTGAGCTTGACATGGTCTAGGGCGACCAGCTCCAGCGGCTGATGGGTGACTATTGGATGTAAGGGTACCCTCTGGCTAGTCTCGTCCTTTCGCCTCAGTGTACAAGGACCGCACTCTCGGCACCAGGCTTCCACCGATTCACGCATCCCACTCCAATAGAACCGCTCCCTCAACAGCATCTCCAGCTTCTTCCACCCGAAGTGGCCAGCGCCATCATGGTATGCCCGCAGGATAGTAGCGACGTCAGCTTGAGGAACAACCAACTGGCATATTCTCTCATGGGTCTTCGGGTTGATCAGCTCACGGTACAGCCTCCCTTGGTGTAGGTAAAGCTGTTTCCGTTCTTTCCACAAGCGTTGGGCTTCGGCTGGAGCGGCAGGGTCTATTCCCATAGCACCTTGTTCCACCAGAGTCTTGACAAGGCGAACAGCCGGCGCTTGGTCCTGAGCTTCCTGCCACTCTTGACTGGGCCGGGGGTCCAGATCCACCCGTTGCTGATGTACTTGTACCCTCTCAGTAGGCGGCTGGTGAAACGCAGGCAACTCGATCTCCTCGAGGTCATCATCCTCGCACCCCTCTTCTGACAAATGGGGCATTCGGGAGAGTGCATCAGCATTTATGTTGACACGACCGGCTCGGTACTTTATGGTGAAATCATAGTTGGCTAGCCGTGCTACCCACCGCTGCTCCAGCACGCCCAACTTGGCCGTGTTCAGGTGAGTCAGCGGATTGTTGTCAGTAAACGCGGTGAATGTTGCTGCCGCCAAGTAGTGGCGGAACCGCTCCGTGATAGCCCATACCAACGCCAATAGCTCGAGCTTGAAGGAGCTGTAGTTCTCAGGGTTCCTTTCGGTCGGCCGGAGTTTTCGGCTGGCATAGGCAATCACCTTCTCCTTTCCATCCTGGACCTGGGATAGGACCGCTCCTAGCCCCACGTTACTGGCGTCCATGTGGAGGATGAACGGGCGCCCATAATCAGGGTACGCCAGGACCTCTTCTCCGGTCAAGGCCGCCTTTAACTGGCAAAAGGACTCCTCATGCTTGTCCTCCCACGACAGTGGGGCTCCAATGGGTCTACCACCTTTGGTCTGTCCCACGAGGAGGTCCTGCATGGGGGCAGCCATCTTCGTATACCCCTTTATAAAGCGCCGGTAGTACCCCACCAGACCCAGAAACTGCCTTACTTCCCTCACTGTAGTTGGTCTCGGCCAGCTCTGGATGGCAGTAATCTTCTCAGGGTCGGGGGTGACACCGTCCGCACTCACCACATGCCCTAGGTACTGCACCCTGGGTTTCAGCAGGTGGCATTTAGAGGGCTTCAATTTCATCCCGTACTTGGCAAGGGACGCAAACACCTCGGCCAGGTGCTCCAGATGGGCCTCATACGTCTGGGAATAAACAATCACATCATCCAAGTACAACAGGACGGTCTCGAAGTTTAAATGTCCCAGACAGCACTCCATCAGCCGTTGGAAGGTTCCGGGGGCATTGCACAGCCCAAACGGCATGCTATTGAATTCGCAGAGCCCCATCGGGGTGGTGAAGGCGGTCTTCTCCCGGTCCTCTGGGGCCACGGCCACTTGCCAGTATCCGCTGGTGAGATCAAGGGTCGAGAAGTAGTTTGCAGTTCTCAGTGCAGCCAAAGACTCTTCAATACGAGGTAATGGATAGGCATCTTTATGGGTTATCTGGTTAATCTTCCGGTAGTCCACACACATCCGCATGGTACCATCCTTCTTCTTGACCAGTACCAACGGAGCGGCCCAGGGACTACAGCTGTCCCGAATAACCCCTGCCTCCTTCATATTCCTCAACATATCTTTGGCACACTGGTAATGTGCAGGGGGAATAGGTCTATACCTCTCTTTGATAGGGGGATGTTCACCGGTGGGGATGTGGTGTTGGACCCCCTTGATCTGCCCAAAGTCTAGGGGGTGCTTACTGAAAACCTGTTCGTACTCCTGCACCACCCTGTATACCCCTGCCCTGTGATGTGTAGGGGTATCATCAGTGCCTACATGTAGCTGTTGGTGCCACTCCTTTGTCTCCCGCTGGGGTGGGGAAGTGCTGGTGGTAGGTGGAAGTGTGGATGGACTGGCTTCATGGATAGTGTGAGGGTCCAGGGTAAGCAGCTTGGCAATGGTGGCATACCGGGGAAGCCTGACTTCTTCCTCTCCACAGTTCAACACCCTCACAGGCACTCTCCCTTTCTTCACATCCACCACCCCTCGGGCGGCCATTACAGTGGGCCAGTGCTCGGAAGGCATGGGCTCCATCATCGCAGGGTAGTCACGCCCCTGAGGCCCTACTGCTGCCCTACACCAGATCATCATCTCACTCCTAGGGGGCACAGTCAATGGAGCAACATCCATCACTCTCACTCCACCAATCTCCCCTCCTGTTGAGCTTACATGCTGGCGGTACATCAGGGCGCGGATCTCACGCTGCACAGCCCTCTGCCGGCTCCCTGCCGCTGTGGCGGCTAGCTGTTGCAATAGGGTCAACACATCAGCCATGCAGTGCTCCATCACATTGGTTCCCAGCACTATTTTCGGGTTATGATCACTGGGTTCATTCATGATCACAATCATACCCTGGTGTTGCAGTTTAGCTTGCCCCACTGTCATAGCCACTTGTTTATACCCCACCTGGGTCAATGGAAGTCCATTAGCGGCAATCAACGTTATACTATTGTCTGGGGGCGCCAGCTCGTCTATGGCCCAATACCGCTGGTACAACGTGTACGGTATGGTAGTTACCTGTGATCCAGTGTCCAAGAGAGCCATCACCGGTATGCCGTCCACAGCCACGGGGATGATGGGGCGGGCCCCGATATATCGGTCCCGCCAGTCCGGGGGGCCACGATGTTCTACTCCTGAGGATTGGCCCGGGGCCCCAGGGGTTGCTCGTTTAACGGGCACTGTCGGAAGTAATGACCCGGCTTACGGCACTTGTAGCAGATTGGAGGTCTGCTCCGCGGGTTGTTAGCACTTTTCCGCTGCATCCAGGGAACATCCTCGGGACTGTCAGCAAGCTGTATCTGTGCTGGAGGCTGAGATCTGGTCAGAGGTTGTAGTGCAGCAAGAATTTTGGAAAGGTCTCCGTCCATGCGACGGACCTGGGCTGCCAGTTCTTCCACTGTGCTGCTCGGGGCTGCAGGTATTGGAGAGGTTGGTTTGGCTGAGGCCGCCACAACGGGAGCCGTCTCGACGGGCCACGGGGCGGTTCCAGAACTTTGGCAGCTGGGGGCTGTAGTGCTTTAATGGCCCGCTCCTTTAACACAGCAAAGTCCACATCAGGGTGTTCCAGGGCCCACAGCCGGAGTTGTTTACGATCCTCAGGGGACCTCATCCCCTGTGCAAATTGCTCCACTAACATCTTGTTGCTATCCGCCTCATTAATAGGGTTCACCCGCTTCAGCGTGCGGAGGGCGGTCTGCAGACGTAGAGCATAGTCCCGAATGCTATCCCCAGCTCGTTGCCGGCACTGGTAAAACTGCATCCTCAGCTCAGCTTCAGTCCGGGTCTCGAAGGCAGTCTGTAGCTTCTCAAAGATGGTGGCTACAGAGAGCCGGTCCCCCTCGGCCCAGGTCTCCGCTTCCTGCTCCGCCGCACCGGTTAACTGGCCTAGCACTATCGCTGCACGTTGCTTATCAGTCAGGGGGTACAGCTCTAGCAACGGGTTAAGCTTTTTCCTGAAGGCCTGTAGGGCATCCGGTTTCCCGTCATACTGCGGTAGCCAGGCAGCTCCGGGCGCATAGGGCAAGGAGAACGGCATGACCTGAGCGAGTGCGGGGGCCGCGGCACCTCCCGCCGGTACGGCCGGGACCTGGGCAGGCCCATTCCCATCCGCGGGTGCCGCTGCGGCTGCGACCACCGCTCCTCCAGCGGCTCCGTCGGGCGCAGACATCTTGTTTCCGTCCTCCTTAGCTCTTTCCGGCCCCTCCTCTCTCGGGGCGGGGTCTTGGCCTTCGCGCCTCTACTACTCGAGAAGACGCTCGAGCGGGAACTTTTCGCGCCAAAGATGGCGGCTTCTGAAATTTTTCTGCCGGATACCTCCGGCGGTAACAAGGCGCACCTCTACCAGACGGCAGAGCGGTAAGATCCTGTTCGTGACGCCAAGTTGTCGCGGGTGGGGAGGAGGGTGTCAGCACACTACGCTCACCCCTTCTGCTCGGGTCCGGCGGTGGCTGCTCAGTGGTGGCTCGAGCTGTGAGCCGGATCCCGGGGGTTTCTCGAGCGGCACTCTTCGCCCGTGAGTGAAAGGGGTTTGTTGGGTGTGGGAATTGTTTATTGTCCGTGACGCCACCCACGGTTGTGGTGATTTCACCACCGCTGCTCAATATGGGGATCCCGGGGATGGTGATGCGGAGCAGCCAGGTGTTGTGTTGCCCCTCCGTGGGTAGGGGTTGGTGATCCCGGGGCCCGGTGATGGTTTGGGAGGTGCAGGGCCTGGTGGGCGCAGGGACGCGGGGGCAGCGCTGTGCCTTGCGGCACTGTGGTACTCACTCAGCCTGAGACGTTGACACAGTTTTACGGTAAACCACACGGCTGGAAAGACGGTTCCCACGGACGGCTGCACTTGCTCTCCCAGTAGGTGACAGTGATGTCCCTTTTCCTTGCACCTTTGTTCTATGTTGGTAGCGATGGGTTCCCACCGGTAACCCGCTCCCCGGCTTCAAGCTGGACCGGGGGAGCTCTACTCTTTGCCCGCAGGCGCTGGCCCTGAGAAACTGGTGCCTTGGCGGTGGCGGTGTCTCTCTTACACTGGTTGGGCTGTTGCCTTCAATCGGGACTTGGTTGTTGGGGGATCTACGTCCCCTTCACTGACGGATTTGGCAAATTCTGGCGACTCCTAGCCTTGCCGGGGTCCGAGAGGCCCCTGCCCTGGTGCTGACTGTCCTTCGGAACACTGCTCCGGACCGCCGGGCCACTACCCGTCCGCGGTCCTTCCAGGAACTTCCAAACGGTCCCACTCCAGACAGTCACCGCCGTTGCTGACCTTGCTGACCTGTCCTGCACACAGCTTGACTACTTCAGGCTTTCTCTCTGTCACCACTCTTGCTTTCCTCCTTTACCACTTTACTTCCTTCTCTTTCACTTAGCTGTTTTCTCAAGCCCTGACTGGGCTACTCCTCCACTCCTTCCACTTTCTCCTCCTCACTCTATCTGCACTTCACTCAAGCCCTGCCTGGGCTAATCTGCCTGGTACTTCCTGCCTCCAGAGCTGTGAACTCCTCGGTGGGTGGAGCCAACCGCCTGGCCCACCCCCTGGTGTGTATCATCAGCCTCTAGAGGAAGGCAACAAGGATTTTTGGTTAGCTTTGGTGTTCCTAACTGGGATGTAGGGTGTGGTGGTGTGTGACCTGTGTCCCCTGGCTTGCCCAGGGCGACACATAATCACAGTGAGCCAATGGTTGCCACAGTAGCTCTGAGTCATATGATGATCCCAGATGTGACCATGATGTATTTCCTGTGAGAGCCAACAGGAAACGCCAGCTCTCACAGGAATGCTGCATTTCTGCTGATCAGAGCTGTGCAGTCTGATCAACAGAAATGAACAAACGATTAGACTGCTGATCCATAAAGTCCCCTATGGGGAGTAGTAAAATATTAAAAAATATAAAAAAAAAATAAATAGCCTAAAAGCTCAAATCACCCCCCAGTCACCCCATTGAAAATAAAACAGTTAAAAAACTATACACATATTTGGTATCGACGCATTCAGAAATGCCCGATCTATCAAAATATAAAATCAAATAATCTGATGGGTACACGGCGTGGCAAAAAAAAAAAAATCCAAATGCCAAAATTACGTTTTTTGATCACAACAAAAAATGTTAAACATGCACTAACATGCAATCAAAAAGTAGCGCTACTCTTTTTTTAGACAAACGTCTGAATTTTTTTAGCCCCTTAGATAAAAGTAAAAGTATGCATGTTTTGTATTTAAAAACTCATACCAACCTGAGGCATCATACTGACACATCAGTTTTACTATATAGTGAACATGGCGAATAAAAAATCCCAAAACAATCATTCAATTGCACTTTTTTGCAATTTCATCGCACTTGGAATTTTTTCCTGTTTTTCAGTCCACTGTATTTTAAAACTAATGGCTTTACTCCAAAGTACAACTCGTCCTGCAAAAAATTAGCCCCATATGGCAATATTGATGGAAAAATAAAAAAGTTATGGCTCTCGGAAGAAAGGGTGCAAAAACAAAAATGGAAAATCACCTGGGTGTGAAGGGGTTAAGGGTGGGTATGTAAAAAGGTACGAGGATGCAACAACGCAGATAATGAGAATGCAGTGGTAACTGAACCAACAACCATTTATTTACTTATTACTGTACACCTGCACAGGAAATAAATGACTTACAAAGACAGTCCTCCGGTACAGCCGGGTCATCTCTCTTTTCTTTTGGCTCTGTTGAGTCGGGTCCTCCCTAGGATCTGAAGCACAACTATAACCAGGCACTCCAGTTTGGTGCAAAAAGAATATGTTAACATCTGACCTTCATCAGTTCACTTAAGCAAATAAAAAAACATACATAAAAATAAATATACTGTAGGTATGCATGTCAAAAACAATAAAAATTGCATGTCAAAAACATTGAGAAAATCCTTGATACTTTACATAACAGTTATATGGCTATAGGAAACAGCCATTACTACTCCGTTCTTTATTTCTCCTATTCTTTGTAGGCCGTGTAATGACTGTTCCCTATAGACATATAACTTTTATATCTAATATCAAAGAGTCTCTTTGTGTATTTGTCCATTATTGTTTATGACATGCATGTATATGTGTATGTATCTTGCTTATCAGTGAACTGATGAAGGTCAGATATTATGACCGAGACTTCTTCTTTTTACACTCTGGACTTGTTGCCATATGAATAAAATATTATTTTTGCACCAAATTGGAGTGCCTGGTTATAATTGTTTTCCAGTTCTGGTATTGGATGCTACCAGAGCACCCTAATTAGCACCAGCAGTGCTGTGCTTAACTTTATAATTGAAGATTCTAGGATCTGATCTTGAGTCTGGTCACGGAGTTTCTCTTAGATCTGGTCTCGGATCTCCACTTGGAACTGGTCAAGGATGTTCTCTTGTAACTGGTCGTGGACCTTCTCTTTGATCTGCTCTTGAATCTTGTCTGGGTCCTGTCACAGATCTTTTGCTGTAATCCCACTCTGCAACTCACATGACCATCCTACTACAGGTTTAGGTGAAAAATGTTCCCCTACTCTACTCTCCCGGGCTTTTATAATTACTAACTGCACCACAGTTGTCACCTGACCTGGTGTCTCATCCAATTGACTTTGAAACAGGAATTGACTCCCCCTAGTCTCTTTAACTCCTCCCTCCCCCTGGCTGTCTAGGTATTAACCTTGTCCTTTCCAAACAAGAGATTTTGGTAGAGGAAAAAGGAAGAAAATGACCTCTTGTGGCTGCTGGTTATTACTACAGGAAAATATTTGAGAAATCAAAACATTATATTAATACGATTGGTATCTTCTTTGGGCAACATGACAGCCTGTCCACCTCCTTTACAAGGCAACGAATAATACGCTCTTCAGTTCTTACTATTTCCTCTTTTTCCATTCTTAACATCGTTGGGAAACAGATGCCGATGTTTACTAGCTGACCGGCTGCTTAAGCACTATAGTGTATGTCCCTTGCCTCCTTCATCCCCATACATTCCTTCTCTCTATAAACTCCCTATTCCTTAGGCAAGAAAGACCTCCTCATCTATAGATGCGCCTTGGGGTAGTGTCACAAGTGTGTTGTGCCCTACTGTAACTTCTTGGGTATCTGGGATTATGAGTTGAGCAGAATTATTCTGTTTGTGTGCTGCAGGAGTTAAAAGCGAAAGTCTTTTCCTGCTGGAATGCTTGTAACTTTAAGTCAAAGCTGCTGCACCTTATGACCACTCGCTTCCTTTATTTTTTCTCACTCATTTCTCTCCCATATGCCAATAATAATTATTATTAATAATTCTTTTATACTGACCCGGAGAAGTTGTATTTGTGGAAAGCTGTGGAAATCTGTTGTTTTTTTCCCATGTGTTTGTCTCTCTCCCTATGTTGTCTTTGTGTAGTAGTAAGACTAGAGTCTTGCTGTCCAGCTCACTAGCAAAGGCTAGCCCATGATCAGCTAAGGCTTAGCCACATGATCACACACAAGGGGAAAACCTGTCTAGGGAAGATAGGGAGTGCATGGTTTAGCCTAAGGAGAATGTTTAGGGATCACCCATACCCAGTAGCATAATTAGAGTCTGATGAGCCCCATGCAATATTTGGACCCCCACCCCCACCCCGCATGTTAGTCAGATGTATGGGATTTGTAGTGTTCTAAAACCTACAAAGACATATGTGATGTCTCCCTCCCATTATGTAGTAATATTCAAATCATGTACTAATGCTACTCATCCTGGGTCCCTTCCCATTATATATATGTCCCTCATCTTGGGCCCATCCTGATCTATCCTAATGTACAGCACCATGGAATTAACAGTGGTCTAACAATAAATAAATAAATAATAATAATATGCGCCCATTCTGGTATATATGTGTAACGTCCTGGAGGTGGATTCACGTGACCGTGCACCGGACTCCCCCAGAGAGGCAACCAAGAGCTAACCCCTATACAGGGACTGTCTGGTCAGCCCACCAGAGGGCCTAAATGCACGGCAGCCGGAACACAGGGAGTACGGGATACGGGTCCTTCAGAGATCGGCACGGGAGATGACTAATAGTCCAATGGGAACCGGAGGCAGGACAGATGACGGGAACCGGGTACAGGTGCCGAGTAATCACAGCCAACGGGGTCCAGATCCAGCGGGACTTGTAGGCTGGAGGTTCCAGGTAAAGTCCAGGTGACGGGTTCAGGCTGATGAGAGATGGCAGGATCCTCAGCAAACAGTCACTGGGACTCTGCACGGGTAATCGGCACTCTGGGACCAGGTCAGGACGGCAGACGGGCTCTGCGGAAGAGACAGGGTTAATCTGGGTACAAGACATAGAGGGACCTGAACACCTAGCTATGGGAACACATTGAACAGGCACTGCCCACAGTGAAAAGGAAGTCTTATATACCCAGTACCTGTAATTAGCCATATCCTTTTCCCGGGACGCTGGCCCTTTAAGAAGAGGTGAGTGAGCGCGCACGCGCCCTAATGCGCATGCGCGAGGCCTGAGTCCTGGAGACCAGAGCAGGAAGTTGCGGGGAAGGTGAAGGAGAAGCAGGGGAGCCAGAGGGAGTGTCCGGGGTCGCAGAGGAACGCCGGGATCGGCTGACGGAGGGCACAGAGGACGTACAGGAGGAGTAGTGAGAGGGACCGCCGCGGTCAGGAGAACCTGGGACCGGAGCGGTGAGTGACAGGCGGCGACGGGACCCGGGGAGCGTGACAATATGTCCCAAATCCTAGTATATATGGCCTCCATCCTGGTATATATATTACCCGTTCATATATATGTCCCAAATTCTGGTATTATATATGACCCCCATCCTGGTATATATGGCCCCCAACCTGGTATAAATGATCCCCATCCTGGTATATATGGCCTCCATTCTGGTATATATAGGCCAAACCCTGGTATATATGACCCCATTCTAGTATATGTGTCCCAAATATTGGTAAATATGTCCCCTATCCTGGGCTCCTTCCTGGTATACAGTACAGACCAAATGTTAGGACACATGTTCTCATGTCTAGAACACCTATTAAAAGGAGACTTTGTGCAGCAGGCCTTCATGGTAAAATAGCTGCTAGGAAACCACTGCTAAGGACAGGCAACAAGCAGAAGAGACTTGTTTGGGCTAAAGAACACAAGGAATGGACATAGACCAGTGGAAATCTGTGCTTTGGTCTGATGAGTCCAAATTTGAGATCTTGGATCCAACCACCGTGTTTTTGTAGAAAAGGTGAATGGATGGACTCTACATGCCTGGTTCCCACCATGAAGCATGGAGGAGGAGGTGTGACGGTGTGGGGGTGCTTTTCTGGTGACACTGTTGGGGATTTATTCAAACTTGAAGGCATACTAAACCAGCATGCCTACCACAGCATCTTGCAGTGGCATGCTATTCCATCTGGTTTGCGTTTAGTTGGACCATCATTTATTTTTCAACAGGACAATGACCCCAAACGCACCTTCAGGCTGTGTACGGGCTATTTGACTAAGAAGGAGAGTGATGGGATGCTATGCCAGATGACCTGGCCTCCACAGTCACCAGACCTGAACCCAATCGAGATGGTTTGGGGTGAGATGGACCGCAGAGAGAAGGCAAAAGGGCCAAAAAGTGCTAAGCATCTCTGGGAACTCCTTCAAGACTGTTGGAAAACCATTTCCGGTGACTACCTCTTGAAGCTCATGAAGAGAATGGCAAGAGTGTGAAAAGTAGTAATCAAAGCAAAAGGTGGGTACTTTGAAGAACCTAGAATATAAGACATATTTTCAGTTGTTTCACACTTTTTTAAGTATTTCATTCCACATGTTTTCATTCATAGTTTTGATGTCTTTAATGTGAATCTACAATGTTTAGAGTCATGAAAATAAAGAAAACTCTTTGGCTGAGAAGGTGTGTCCAAACTTTTGGTCGGTACTGTATATAGTCCCCACACTGCCTCTGCATAAAAAAACACTCTTCTCAGCTTCCTCTGCTCTGTCACCTCGTGGCGTCCATTTCTACAATGCAGGAACTGTCAGCTGATATCAGCACCATGGCGCATGATGTCATTGCCAAATGTCCCCAGACTCTGCATGCTGATGTGAGCTGCTGGCCTCTGATTGACCAGCAGTGTGTATAGTGATGCAGGAACCCTATGGGTCTTTGCGCCACTTTACACTTTAGCTAGATTTGCATCCTCTGACACACATCCAGCTGAAGTGGGTTCTGGGGTCGGCGGCCCCTTTACCCCAAGGTCTGGACACAGTCGCGACCTCTGCAACTGTGAACATTATGCCCTTGCTCATACCCACTCTCCCTATCAGCAGGGCCTCCTCATACCTTTTTCCCTTTGTGCCACATGCTGGGCATCATCCTGCCCTGGAGTGACAGGCAGTCCCAGTGTTGCTCGTGTACCGCCCCGCGGGCTCGGCTGCGACCGCTGAGCCACTCGGATCAGTGCTCGTACTGCAGGTGGTGGCTTGAGCCTCTCACTGACCTGGGGGTCACGTCACTCTGCAAGGGAGTTGGCGCTACACGCGGGGATTTGGGTGAGGAGTTCCACGGCCGGGGCCGCGGTGGTTTGGTTTGGGATGTTAGTTTGTGACACCACCGACGGGGTGTGGTGATTGTAGACACCACCGCTGCGGTGAAGATATGGGGGCTCCCGGGAGCGGTGTAATGGCGCAGCTAGGTGTCGACCCCTCCGTGGGTAGGGGTGTTGATCCCGGGGCCTGGTAGGCGAGGGCCAGGGTGCAGGGTGAAGTGTTGCGGTGCAGTGCGGTGCGGTGCCTGATGGCACTGGTGTACTCACTCTGACACAAGACACTGGAGTCTCTGGTAAACCAAACAGAGTGATGAACGGGGCCCACAGCCGGCTGCAGCTTCTCCCAGAATAGGTTGGTGGTTTCCGCCTTTCTTCTGCACCTCTGTGTGTAAATGTATGACTCCTATGCCTAGACACCGGTAGTCCGCTCTCCGACTTGTATATGCCGTAGGAGCCCATTTGCCCGCAGACGCTGGCCCTTTGAGTCTCTAGGCCTTGGCGGTGGCTTTACTCTGTAGGGTTGGGCTGTTGTCTTCTAATGGGACTTGTGTGGGATAGGTCCTTAAGTCCAGTCCACAATCAGTTGATTCGACTCGGCCCTGTCAGTTCAGGGCTTTGTACTGGGTCTGAGTACCCTGCCTGGTGCTCCGGTATCCAGTTGGCTCCCCGGTTCGGTTCCGACGGGCCACTACCCTGTCCCGGTCCCTTACGGTTCCACCGGTTGTCTTCCCGGTCTCCTGCGGGCGGCCACCACCGTCTGCCTCCTTGCCAATGGTGACTGGGCCCCGACCCAGCCACCTAGTAGTCTCTTGGCAGCCTGGACACAGGACTGCCCGTGAACTTGTCTGCTCTACACCTCCTCCAGACCACTCTCTCCTAGAACTTGAACTTGACTACTCGTTTTACCGCCTCCAGGCCTATGAACTCCTCGGTGGGCGACGCCAACCGCCTGGCTCCGCCCCCCCTGGTGTGGACATCAAACCTGGAGGGTGGTGACAAGGCTTTTAGTTTGACTGGTGTTACCTAACCGGGAGGGGGTGTGGTGTTGTGTGTGACTACCTGGGACGACCCGACTAGTCCGGGGTGTCACACTCGCATCTGATCACATTTTTGTATCTTCTGTATTGCACTGCTAAATGAAGTAATCTTTGGCAAGGCCAGTTCAGTTCTGCAAGGCCCTTCATGATTTGTTTTGTTAGGAACATTCAGACCCTCTGGTACTTTTCTTGCAGGTTCAGCCTCTGGCCTATCTTCTGGATCAGCCTAAAATGGTGGTGGTGTTTCCCTTGGCACTGCAGATAACACCCACCATTCATCTTCATTATCTGCAAATTTCCCATATGCAGCATTTCCTTGTTCATTTGGGGATTCAGCCACTCTCTCCCCTTTGGATAGACAGGTACTATGCATGATGCCATGCAGTACTCTTCTTAGTTCAACTTCTTCCCCCTCATGTCGAGCCTTATTAACTGGATTTTCTGGGTGAACTCTTCTTGTTATTCAAAGGGCAGTCGTCTCTCATCTGTGATCCAACATGCAGAGAGAGCACTTTTCTCATATCAGCACTGAATCACTGGGTTGTAGTGGTGTCTCCTGTATCGGGGTTCACATCCGGATGGCTCATCTCCTGGAATTTCTGTTCTGTTCAAAGCCGCCTCAGCATCTGCAGCCGATGCCAGTATTCTTACACCCAGGTTCATGTGTTTATCCTGGTGCAATCTTCCCCTGATTCAAGCTCCAGTTCAGTTATTTTATGGCGTTTATCGCAATAAAGCAACATGGAGGGCGTGTTCCCATTTGCGGCATGAGCTCAGTTGTTGTACACCCATACCAACTGTGGAATAAATTCAGGCCACTTCATCTTTCTATAGACTTCCAACATTCTTTGCATCAGTAGCAACATCCTGTTGAAGCATTTGCAGGCTCCATTCTACTGAGAAGTGTTACGTTTTCGTTCGGAACTTCTCGATGCTGCATACTGTTGATACTGTTCTTCCATGATTCTCGCTGGAAGTATGTGCCCGGATCGGAGTGGGTCCTTTTCAGGATGCTTTGGCAGGTGGCTCAGGCCGCTGACTCAGCCATCTGATCCTGAGCTGGGGTCACGATGCCAAACTTAGTAAAGTGGTATGTCATCACCAAGCAATATTTGCAACCTTATAGGACATGATCGACCCGATCATGAGGTAGTCCATCATTAACACTTCCAGCGGCTTATTGTGCTTATTACTTGGGTGGGTGCCCTCTGTTCTGGAGGCTTAGTTAACTCACACTGTTGGCACTTGCGACAATCTTCGTCCACCACCCAATGTAGTTTGGCACCATCTTTTCTGGAATCACTATTTTCCACGTAGTCCTGAACTCTTTGGGTAACTTTACCTACGTGTCATACAGAGCTGCTACCATTGTCCTAGTCAGGGATGGTTTTAGACAAAGTAGGGAAAAGTGGGGCCCCAAAATCTTCACCCAAGTTGTGCTTTTACCAGTATGTCCACTAACTATAGCCTGTCAAGTAATATACGTGAATAATAGCTAGCAATTATGCGTTTTGCCATGTATTTGTAGATGGGACATCATTAGCTCATGTCACCTCTCGTTGCAACAATTAACTGTGCCAGACAAGTACTTAAGGCCTTGGTTCCACTTGAGCATAGCTTTTGATGCAAAAGTATCGGAAGGGATATGCTAATGACCCTTGGCTCTTTCTCTGCTGTGAATGTGAGCCAAGGGTCATGCGACTGTGATCCGATCTTGCTATCAGATCACAGCTGCAGAGAAGAGGTAGAGAGCACTTTCTCCTTTTCAACCACTGCCTGTCTCGCCATATATCGCACTACACTAGGACGACATGTGAGTGCAGTGCAATGTTTCACACGCACCATCAGGGTCAGACTGGGCCACTGGGGTGCCGGGGAATCCCCTGGTAGTCCCGGGTCCTTAGTGGGTCCCCCATGCTGCGCATAGGGCCCCAGGCTCGTGACCGCAGGCTGGGGTAGGGCAGGGGGCCCCAGGTGGCACCACCAGCGGCAGTGCTGAGGCCGCTGGGACGCCTGTTTCTATGTTGGCTGGGGCTGCACTGAGCCTTCAAATTGTTCATGTGCCACCCTGGCTGCGTCTGCTAACTGTGACGTCACGCAGCGCACCCTGCATTCAGTCCTGCTGCTTCCTGCCGAAGGGGATCTGCAATGGAGCCTGGGTTGTGGCTAGATCCCAGTAGCTAGAAGGACCACTCCTATCATCATCCCCACACACTCCCCGGCACTACCGCACTCATCATCATCACCGCACACACCCCGGCACTACCGCACTCATCATCATCACCGCACACACCCCGGCAGTACCTGAGTGAAGTCTCCGGTGACAGTGCGGCTCACTTCAGTTTGCTGCGTGGAGCTGACACAGAGTGCTCGTGTTCTACGGCACTCCCTGTCAGCTTCATTTAGCAGAGCTGAAAGCGTCGTGTGGATTACTTCGGACCTGGCTGGGTGTTTGGGGATTAATAAAGTGGTAAAAGAGGGGTTTTTTTTGTCTGTTTTTCCAAATAAAGGATTTTTCGTTGCGTGTGTTTATTTACTTTCACTTACAGGTTAGTCATGGAAGGTATCTCTGGGAGACGCCTGTCATGATTAACCTAACCTTATTACAACGATTGTCATCGCACCAGGGCAATTCGGGATGAGCTGGGTAGAGTCCCGGGACTGTCGCATATAATGGATGCGGCAATTCCGGGCGGCTGCTGGCTGATATTGTTAGGGTGGTGGGCTCCCCATAACGTGGGGCTCCCCATCCTGACAATACCATCCTCCAGCCGTGTGGCTTTATCTTGGCTGGTATCAAAATTAGGGGGAACCGCAGGTTGTTTTTTTTAAATTATTTATTTATTTATTTTACTGCACGATATACACCCGCCCGCAGGCGGGTGTGATTTTTTTTTTGCAGTGAGACAGCTGCCACTCAACGTGGGGGCGTGTCTGACTGCAACCAATCATGGGCGCCGGTGGGCGGGGAAAGCAGGGAATACCAGATTGAATAATGAGCGGCAGCCATTTTCAAAAGAAGAAAAGCCGCTGGAGCTTTGTGACAGCCGTGCAGCTGATCGGTGAGTAGGAAAGAGAGAGTGATTGTGCTGGGGACGCAGGATGCATGCAAATACGCAACATGCGCACATAGCCATATGTCACGCTCCCCGGGTCCCCTGCTCTGCTCCCCGGCTCACCTGCCACGCTCCCCGGCTTCCCTGCGTCGCTCCCCGGTTCCTCTGTCCGGCGTCCGCCGCTCCCCGGTCTCCAGCCTCCATTGCCTGCGGTCCCCAGGCGTCCTGGTCCCCGCTCCCGGCGCCTGTCGGCTACTCAGCCCCAGCCCGGCTCTCCTGCTTCCTCCTCACCGCTCCCTGCCCTGGCTTCTGGCACCCGGGCCTCGCGCATGCGCGTTAGGGCGCGCGCGCGGTCATTGACCCTTTCTTAAAGGGCCAGCGTCCACTGACAGGAAATTGAGCACACAGGTACAGGGTATAAAAGGGGTTAGTGTCCAAGTGGGCGGGGCCTGTTCTTCGTGTTTCCCAAGCTAGGAGTCAGGTCTCCTTGTGTTCCTGTGATATACTCACCTCTCTCTCTTCTAGAGCCGATCCTGCCTCGCCATCCGGTCCTGCCGAATCTCGAACCCCGAACGCTGACTATCTGCCATCCTGACAGTCCGTTCCATCTCTGATCCCTGTGGTGACCCGTCCTCTCGCTCCATCGGTTCCGGACTCTGCCTGACAACATCTCGGCTTCCGAACCTGAGCTCCGTCACCCGGACTATCATCAGTGACTCCGTGGTCCCAGGGACTTCCCCTTTCTACTCTTGTGCACGGTCTGTCCTGCTACCCGTAGTGCTCCAGCTACCGGACCCCTTACCTTCATCAAGGAGTTCGGCCCAGTGGATCCACCTCCTGGGTCTGCCCGTCCACCTGGCCCTAACAGTAAGAACAGGCCATGGATCCCGCCGAAGCACTAGCGGCCTTTCAGGAAGAACTCACACGCCAGCGTGAGACTCAGACCCGCATGCTGAACTTTATGTCTTCTGTGGACGCCCGCCTGAACACGCTACAAGCGTCGGTTACATCTTCAGCATCTCGGGCTTCCACTAGACAATCCACGGCTCCAGCTCCCGTGGCAGCCTCCTCGGATGCTTCCAGGCTTCGTTTGGCCTCACCACCCCGGTACGCCGGTGATCCCAAGACCTGCAGGGGATTCATAAACCAATGCTCCCTCCATTTCACGCAGCTGCCGCATTTGTTTGCCTCCGACCAAGCCAAGGTCGCCTTCATGATGTCCCATCTAGAGGGTGAGGCATTGGCGTGGATGAACCCCTTGTGGGAGAAGGAGGACCCTGTGACCACGAACATCCAGGAGTTCCTGCAGGCATTTCGTGGCACCTTTGACGAGCCCGGACGCGCCTCCGCGTCTGCCTCATCTCTTCTCCGGTTACGTCAGGGGACTCTGACGGTGGGTCAATATGCCATCCGTTTTCGCACCTTGGCTTCGGAACTCGGGTGGAACAACGAGGCTCTAACCGCCGCCTTCTGGGAAGGACTCTCGGGTCGAATTAAAGATGAGCTGGCTGGTCGTGACGTACCGTCCACCCTGGATGCCCTGATTACCCTAGCGACTCGAGTGGACATTCGCTTTCAGGAGCGATCCAAAGAGGTGTCCCGTGAGAGACGACCGGTACGGCATTCCTCTCCTCCGCAGAAGCCCGCCGTACTTCAGTCAACGGCATCTGGTGTCTCCGTCCACGAGCCCATGCAGATCGACCGTGTGCGGCAGTCTGAACAACGCCGAGCAGAGCGGCTCGCCAAGGGCCTCTGCTTCTACTGCGGAGAGGGCACACACCTTCTACGCTCCTGTCCAGAGAGGACGGGAAACTCCAAAGCCTAGGCTTGGTAGGAGAGGCCACCCTAGGTGCTGGGACTCTCTCAGACCCGGTTACGTGGACTGTTCAAGTGACAACGGGAGAGACGCGGTTCACGGCCGAGGCGTACCTCGATTCCGGGGCAGCAGGCAATTTCATCCAGCAGGCCACGGTGGACAAGTACCAGGTGCCTGTTACTCCACTCGACAAACCCCTCGTGATTGCCTCTGTGGATGGGAGACCCCTCTCTGACACCATCTCGTGGATCACCAGGCCGATCGAACTGCGTATCGGTGCCCTGCACACCGAGAACATCGCTCTCTACGTCCTCCCACACATGTCCCATCAAATCCTGCTGGGACTCCCCTGGTTAAGGACACACGAACCGTCAGTCAGCTGGGGCACTGGTGAAATCACCCGATGGGGCTCTTCTTGCCATGAGAACTGTCTGAAGACCATACAACCCATCCGACGACCTCCGGTTCCAGAGTCCCTACCGGGACTGCCCTCGGCCTATTGGTCCTTCGCGGACGTCTTTGACAAAAAGGAATCAGAGGTACTTCCGCCACATCGTCCTTACGATTGTGCCATCGACCTGCTCCCGGGAACTACACCACCTCGAGGACGGATATATCCGCTGTCTCCTGCCGAAACAAGGGCCATGTCTACTTACATCACAGAGAGCCTGGCAAGGGGATTCATTCGGAGATCCTCCTCTCCTGCTGGAGCAGGCTTCTTCTTCGTTAAGAAGAAAGAAGGTGACCTACGCCCATGCATAAACTACCGGGGATTGAACCAAATCACCGTGAAAAACAAGTACCCCCTGCCGCTCATCCCCGAATTGTTTGATCGGCTTAGAGGAGCTCGTGTGTTCACCAAGTTGGATCTTCGGGGTGCCTACAACCTGGTCCGCATCCGCTCTGGGGACGAATGGAAGACCGCGTTCAATACTCGCGATGGGCACTATGAATACTGTGTGATGCCCTTCGGCCTGTGTAACGCACCAGCAGTCTTTCAGGAATTGGTGAACGACGTGTTCCGAGACCTTCTCTACGTCTGTGTGGTGGTGTATCTTGATGACATTCTGGTCTTTTCTCCGGACCTCCAGACCCACAGAGAGAACGTGCAGCTGGTACTACGACGACTGAGGGAGAATCGTCTGTACGCCAAGTACGAGAAGTGTGTCTTCGAGCAGTCTTCTCTTCCCTTCCTGGGTTACGTCATCTCCGATACCGGACTGCAGATGGATCCGAAGAAGGTCTCTTCCATTCTCAACTGGCCTCCTCCTTCTGGACTAAAGGCAATCCAACGCTTTCTGGGATTCGCCAACTATTACCGCCAGTTCATTCCTCACTTCTCGGCTCTGACTGCTTCTCTCTCCGCCTTGACCAAGAAGGGGGCTAATCCAAAGGACTGGTCACCTGCGGCCGACGCCGCGTTTGGCTCCCTGAAGCGGGCATTTGCCTCCTCTCCTGTGCTCCACCGTCCGGAGTTAAACCGACAGTTCACCTTGGAGGTGGATGCCTCCTCCTTGGGAGCCGGAGCAGTGCTCATGCAGAAGTCCTCCTCCGGGAAGATGGTGACTTGCGGTTTCTTCTCCAAGAGCTTCTCAGCGCCTGAACGCAACTACACCATCGGTGACCGAGAGCTATTGGCAGTCAAACTGGCTCTGGAGGAATTGCGCTACCTTCTGGAAGGAGCAGTGTACCCCGTTATTATTTACACGGACCACAAGAACCTGGAATACCTGCGGTCTGCTCAGCGACTGAACCCACGGCAAGCCAGGCGGTCCTTGTTCTTTGCCAGATTCGATTTCCAGCTCCATTTCCGACCCGCGGACAAGAATGTACGCGCAGATGCCTTGTCCAGGTCATTCATGCCCATGGAGCAGGAGGAGGAGACATCCCAGCCCATCATCTGCCCTAGTAAAATCATTCCGGTGACTCCTGTCACCCTGGCCCAGATACCACCCGGGAAGACCTATGTCTCTGAGACTGACAGGCAAAAAGTGTTACACTGGGGCCATGCCTCAAAAATAGCCGGTCATGCTGGTCAGAAGAGAACATGGAGTACGATTGTACGTCATTACTGGTGGCCATCCCTTCGGACGGATGTCGCTTCTTTTGTCTCAGCCTGCTCCTCTTGTGCCAGGAACAAGACGCCCAAACACCTGCCATATGGCCGTCTTCTGCCTATACCCTCAGTCCCGTGGCAACACATTGCGATGGACTTTATTACGGACTTGCCACTGTCCTCCGGACACACAGTCATATGGGTCGTTGTGGATCGGTTCTCTAAAATGGCTCATTTCGTCCCTATGGCTGGACTGCCCTCTGCCCAGGAACTCGCTGACGCCTATATACAACACATCTTCCGCTTGCATGGCTTTCCATCACACATTGTGTCCGACAGAGGAACTCAGTTTACCTCCCGCTTCTGGAGGGCTCTCTGCAAACATCTGGGAGTGACTCTGGACTTTTCTTCAGCCTACCATCCTCAGTCGAACGGCCAAGTGGAACGGGTCAATCAGATCTTGACCTCCTTCTTACGTCACTACGTCAACGCCCATCATGACGACTGGTCCACGCTTCTTCCTTGGGCTGAATTCTCCCATAACCACCACGTCAGTGAGTCCTCCTCCAGCTCTCCCTTCCATGTCGTTTACGGACTTCAGCCTTCCGTCCCATTGCCTGTATCCTCTTCCTCGGATGTCCCTGCTGCTGATGCTGTAGCCCGTGACTTTGCAACGATTTGGGACTCTGTCAAGGCGTCCCTTGGACGTGCTTCCCTGCGGATGAAGAGACACGCAGACAAGAGGCGTCTGGACCCTCCGTGTTTCTCTCCAGGAGACCTCGTCTGGCTTGCTTCCAAGTACGTCCGATTGAAGCTACCATCCTACAAGCTGGGACCTCGCTACATTGGGCCGTTTAAAGTCCTCAGCAAGATCAATGAGGTCTCCTACAAGCTGCAGCTCCCGGCCACGATGAGGATACCCAACTCCTTCCACGTCTCCCTGCTCAAGCCGGTTGTCCTTGGTCCCTTCTCCGCTGCTGCCAGTTCGGCTCCTCCTCCTATTGCCGATGACGACATCTATGCGGTAAGAGATATCGTGGCCATGAAAACCGTACGGGGCCGTCAGTTCTTCCTGGTGGACTGGGCAGGGTATGGTCCTGAGGATAGGTCCTGGGAACCCCGGGAGAACGTGGGTACTCCCCTGATACGTGCCTTCCTGTCCCAGTTGCGGGGAGGGGGGCGTGGGGGGGGTACTGATTTTTTTTTGCAGTGAGACAGCTGCCACTCAACGTGGGGGCGTGTCTGACTGCAACCAATCATGGGCGCCGGTGGGCGGGGAAAGCAGGGAATACCAGATTGAATAATGAGCGGCAGCCATTTTCAAAAGAAGAAAAGCCGCTGGAGCTTTGTGACAGCCGTGCAGCTGATCGGTGAGTAGGAAAGAGAGAGTGATTGTGCTGGGGACGCAGGACGCATGCAAATACGCAACATGCGCACATAGCCATATGTCACGCTCCCCGGGTCCCCTGCTCTGCTCCCCGGCTCACCTGCCACGCTCCCCGGCTTCCCTGCGTCGCTCCCCGGTTCCTCTGTCCGGCGTCCGCCGCTCCCCGGTCTCCAGCCTCCATTGCCTGCGGTCCCCAGGCGTCCTGGTCCCCGCTCCCGGTGCCCGTCGGCTACTCAGCCCCAGCCCGGCTCTCCTGCTTCCTCCTCACCGCTCCCTGCCCTGGCTTCTGGCACCCGGGCCTCACGCATGCGCGTTAGGGCGCGCGCGCGGTCATTGACCCTTTCTTAAAGGGCCAGCGTCCACTGACAGGAAATTGAGCACACAGGTACAGGGTATAAAAGGGGTTAGTGTCCAAGTGGGCGGGGCCTGTTCTTCGTGTTTCCCAAGCTAGAAGTCAGGTCTCCTTGTGTTCCTGTGATATACTCACCTCTCTCTCTTCTAGAGCCGATCCTGCCTCGCCATCCGGTCCTGCCGAATCTCGAACCCCGAACGCTGACTATCTGCCATCCTGACAATCCATTCCATCTCTGATCCCTGTGGTGACCCGTCCTCTCGCTCCATCGGTTCCGGACTCCGCCTGACAACATCTCGGCTTCCGAACCTGAGCTCCGTCACCCGGACTATCATCAGTGACTCCGTGGTCCCAGGGACTTCCCCTTTCTACTCTTGTGCACGGTCTGTCCTGCTACCCGTAGTGCTCCAGCTACCGGACCCCTTACCTTCATCAAGGAGTTCGGCCCAGTGGATCCACCTCCTGGGTCTGCCCGTCCACCTGGCCCTAACACCATACTGTGAAAAGCCACGCTTTTGGTGAACGAACCGTTATCGAACGTTAACTCGAACTGTCGAACATGAAGCAAATCGTTCGAGTTCGTCGAACGACTCGAACACCGCCCAAAACAACTCGAATTTGAAATTGGCGAACGGTTCGATTCGAACATCGCTCATCTTTAGTGCATATGGCAGAAAACAAAACGGGATGAACAGCTGAAAATAGCTAAGTCATAATAAAAGGTGTGCTTCATGCTGGTGAATGCCCAAGTGGAGGGAAAGAAAAAAGCGCCAGCATATGTATATATAGAGCACACCACTAATAAATGACAATGAAAAACCTTTATTAAACAGCACACAATGTTACAAGTATACAAATAAAACAATTTAAAACCACGGGGAATGAAACCCCCAATAAGACCATCAGTCACCCAGCCACAATATAAACAATGTGAAAAACTGGAACCCCAGAAAAGTCAATGCTGCAAAATAAACAATGCAAAAACTAACCCCACACGTATTGGTTATTGTATAGCATTATTGACTTTTCTGGGATTCCAGTTTTTCACATTGTTTATATTGTGGCTGGGTGACTGATGGTCTTATTGGGGGTTTCATATCCCGTGATTTTAAATAATTTTATTTGTATACTTGTAACATGTGTGCTGTTTAATAAAGTTTATTCATTGTCATTTATTAGTGGTGTGCTCTATATATACAGCTCTGGCAAAAATTAAGAGACCACTGCAAAATGTACAGTTTTTTTGATTTTTCTATTTATAGGTATATTTCTGAGTAAAATTTAAATTGTTCTTTAATTCTATAAAACCACTGACGTCTCCAAATTTGTTTTTTATTCATGATCACTATTGTAGTATTATTCGGTCACTATGTGGTCTGGTCATGAGGTGTTGGTATTTTACCCTTGTATGTGGTTGTTTTCGGTCACTATGTGGTGGTAATATGTGGTCCGGTCACGCTATGGTGGTATTTCTCCCTTGTATGCGGTATTATTCGGTCACTATGTGGTTTGGTCATAGTGTGGCGGTATTTCTCCCTTGTATGTGGTTGTATTCGGTCCCTATGTGGTGGTAATATGTTGTCTGGTCATGGAGTGGTAGTATTTCTCCCCTGTATGTGGATGTATTCGGTCACTATCTGGTTATAATATGTGGTCTGGTCACAGAGTGGCGGTATTTTTCCCTTGTATGTGGTGGTATTGGTTTTGGTATGGTGGATTGTGTTGTTTATGGAGGTCACTTTTTTTTTTTCACTTTTTCTCTCTATCAATAAGGGGAGATTATTTCCAATAGAGATTAAATACTTGAACATTTAACCCCTCCCTGTCCAGTGATAATTACACTGCAGCAAATATGCACTTACATAGGTTCTCTGGTGAAAACAAGTAATTGCCTCTTCTACGGCGAGGTGCACACATTGAGTATTTGGTCAGTATTTTACCTCAGTAATTGTAGCCAAAACCAGGAGTGGTAAAATCAGAAGAAAAGTATAATAGAAACTCTGGCACTACCTCTGCATTTTTCACCCACTCTTGGATTTGGTTACAAATACTGATGTAAGATACTGACCAAATACTGAATGTGTGAACATGTCTGAAGGATAAGTGATAACTTATTGATCAGTGGGGTCTGATTGCTGAGACCTGCACCAATCTGCAAAATGTGCAACTTGTATCCCTCATAGACTGGAGCTCATGTCCTACTTGACCCCTGATCCATTCATTCCCTCAATAGCTGCGAGCGCTATGCTTTGCTTTTTCTGGCCGCCCCAAAGTGGATGAATGGGGGTGCGGTCACAAATCTGAATGTCGCTACATGTTATAATGAGGATACAAGTGTCCAGTCAGGGATAAAAGTTCCTGATTCTTCCAATCGGTGCGGTTTCCACTGGTCTGGTTCCACCAATCAATAAATTATCACCTACCTAACCTGTGGATCGGTGATACATTGTCACCAAAGATCTTCTACTGCAAACTACTGTAATTATACATCAGTTATGGTGCACAGGAGATGTGCAGGAGCCTTCCGTGCTTTACAGTCATTGCTCCACTATAAGGCTGCGCTTCCACGATCAGTGTTTGCAGCGTTTCCAGACCGCAGCATGTCAATTCTTTGCTGCGGAATCGCATGCGTCCTCCATAGGGAGAACACAAGCAAGAGACCACAGCACCCGAACCCTGATCGTGGGTACAAGCAGCTGCGGTCTCCTGCTTTCACCTGTGGAAGAGACTTGCAGACCCGCAGGTCAGGATGCAGATGGACACTGTACCATAGTTCTGCACTGGTGTGATTGCAATCCGATGTGTGTCGGATTGTGCTTGTCAGTGCAAAATGCAACTGGAACTGAGGCCTTAAGGTGGCTTTACACGCTACGAGATGGCTAAAGCGATCTCGTAGGGGTCATGGAATTTGTGACGCACATCCAGCCGCTTTAGCGATGTTGTTGCGTGTGACACCTATGAGCGATTTTGAATAGTCGCAAAAACGTTTAAAATCGCTCATCGGTGACATGCCCCCCTCTTCCCAATTATCGTTGCTGCTGCAGTAACGATGTTGTTTGTCGTTCCTGCGGCAGCACACATCGCTATGTGTGACACCGCAGGAACGAGGAACATCACCTTACCTGCGTCCACCGGAAAAGGAGGAAGGAAGGAGGTGGGCGGCATGTTCCGGCCGCTCATCTCCTCCCCTCCTTTTCTATTGGGCGGCGGTTCAGTGACACTGCTGTGACGTCGCTGTGATGCTGAACGAACCACCCCCTTAGAAAGGATGCGGTTCGCTGGTCACAGCGACGTCGCAGAGAAGGTATGTGCGTGTGACGCTGCCATAGCGATAACGTTCGCTACGGCAGCGATCACCACATATCGTGCTACCGACGGGGGCGGGTGCTATCACGCTCGACATTGCTAGCAATTGCTAGCGATGTCGTAGCGTGTAAAGCGGCCTTTAGTCAAAAGATTCACTTACAGGAGTTGTTTAGTGAAAACAAATTATCATCTATCCAAAAGATAGGTGATAATTTATTGATTTCTGGGGGTCCAACCAGTAAAGCTTGGACCGAACGGCAGAACAGGAAACTTTTATCCCCATTAGAATAAAGTGGCAGTGCGCATATGTGACCTGTGTTCAAGTCATCTCCTATGGGGCTGCTGACCTCTGCGCTCAGCTTTTTTTCGTAGCTTCATAGTGAATTAATAGATAGGCAGTCAGGCATTTCCTGTTATGTTAATTGGTTTGGGTTCCAGATGTTGGACACCCACTGATAAGTAATTTATCGCCTACCTTATGAATAAGCAATAACTTGTTTTCACTGGAAAACCCCTTTAACACCCTCATACCACTTGTTTTAGACCTCAGCCCCTTATTTACACTGGTATTTCGGGCCTCAAAACATAGTAATCATTGCCATTTTTTATTAATGTGTTTCAACCAATCGAAATAGCCATGTGAGGGATATTTTTTCCAAGCCGAGATGTAATTTAATGGTAGCATTTTGGTTTACGTATAATGTTTTTGAAAATTGTTAGAATTTAGTATCTTTTTGAAAGAAGGGAATGGAAATAAACAACAATTCTCTCGTCTCCTCATTCCCCCGCTGCTCCGGTCAGAGTATCCTGCATCTCTCAGCACAGCGGCATGCAGTAGTGATGTCACCATGCTCTGCTGTGCTGAGATATCGAGGGCAGGCACAGGGGGAGAATGATAAATGATGGAGTGGAGCGCTCTGCTCCCTCTCTTATTATTACTTCATGCGATGATGAGCAGGGACCCACGGGTGAGGGTTTACCGGTGCTGCCCTTGCACAGGGCCCCCCTGATTCACAGGCCCCATAGTGGCCACGTGGTCTGTTGCCATTGGCGGTATGCCACTGAAGAGCGCATCTCCTCTCTCACTGAGAGGAGCTGGCTGCTTCTCTGCAGGGCGGATGCTGGGCCCCTTACCCTGCAAGGCCCGGTTGCGGTCACATTGATCACAGCATTCAGGGGATTAAACTGTTGGGAGTGCCACGGGGTCCCTTGCATTTTGATACAAAGCCAAAATAATGCACACAGCTGGGGGCTGCAGCCTCCAGCTGTCTGGTTTATCTGTGCTGGGTATCAAAATACAGGGCACCCTACACCATTTTTTCCAATTATTTATTTATTTTTATACTACACCTGGGACCCAGACAGCTTGTGTGAGGACACCAGCATGCCGGCAGTCTGACTGCAACCAATCACAGACACTCTCACAGAGGGTAGGCAGAGGAATTAGTGAATATTCATGAGGTTTAATGAGCAGACTGGTAAGAAGTGTGACAGCCACATACAAATTTGGTAAATATAATTGTCCTGTTTAATCCCCATTTTAATTCCTTTTGCAGCCCCCTAGCTGTCACATGGAGTTTTGCACCAAAACTCACTCACTGTCATGGCAGCGTCAGGCTTTGTTCACATTGCAGAGTCTGACACTCCGTCTGATGATCTTTCTGGTGTTTCTGATCTACTCAGGCAGACCCGATCGTTGACCTGCTGTCTGCTCATTCTTAGACAGGTTAGCAAGAGTTAGCTTATTCTAGCCTGCTTCTTTGATCAAATCATGTATGGAAGCCAATCACTTCTGCTTCTCTCATTTTTAGACTTGAGATAATCTTCTACCTATTCCACCTATAGTTTATGCTGTGTTGGTCTGTGAGTTGTTGTGTCCCAGACTTGCTGGAGAAATAGTTGCTTTGTGCTTGGTGTTGTTGTGGAGTTACATATAGTCTTGTTGTTTCCACCCAGCTCTTGTTTTCCTCCTAATCTTTTATTGTTTTATACCTCTGTGTGTGCGTCTGTGTGACAGAGTTTTGGTTTTCCCCTATTTGTATATTTCTGTGGGTTAAATGACACCCATGTTCCGGCCCTCACTGGTGGAGAGGGAGGGGTATAAGATCAGGGCTGGTCAAGAGAAGGGTCACGAAGAAGACTCAGACATCCCCACCATTAGGGATATCTCTGAGAATAGGGATAGCACAGGGCCCCCTAGTCTGAGGGTAAGGCTAGGATCTCCGGTTTCCCTCTACTCACATAGTCCCTCATAAGACTAGCCCTTACTACCACTATTTTATAACACTTAAGTTCGGGTGCCTTAGACTTATATGGGGTTCGGCGTCCAAGATCAAGTTCGGGTCAAGTCTAGTTCTGAACCAGACTTTTTTAAAAGTCCAGCTGAACCCGCCGAACCCAACCATCTGTAGGTTAGCCCATCTCTCCTTACAAGCAATGTCCACTTTTACTAGTATGAAACATTCAATTCACTTTCACATATTAAATATCCTGTATATACATTACTTTTCTTGGTGCACTTACCAACAAGCGTCTCTGGTCCAGACTTACAGTATATTGAATCCCAAGTGCTCTATGACATCCATTTTCCATTATAAGGCGGATGACACTTCACATTATACAGTACCTACAAGTAGTATTCAACCCCCTGCAGATTTAGCAGGTTTACACATTCGGAATTAACTTGGCATTGTGACATTTGGACTGTAGATCAGCCTGGAAGTGTGAAATGCACTGCAGCTAAAAAGAATGTTATTTCTTTTTTTATTTTTTTAAATTGTGAAAAGTTTATTCAGAGGGTCATTTATTATTCAACCCCTCAAACCACCAGAATTCTGTTTGGTTCCCCTAAAGTATTAAGAAGTATTTCAGGCACAAAGAACAATGAGCTTCACATGTTTGGATTAATTATCTCTTTTTCCAGCCTTTTCTGACTAATTAAGACCCTCCCCAAACTTGTGAACAGCACTCATACTTGGTCAACATGGGAAAGACAAAGGAGCATTCCAAGGCCATCAGAGACAAGATCGTGGAGGGTCACAAGGCTGGCAAGGGGTACAAAACCCTTTCCAAGGAGTTGGGCCTACCTGTCTCCACTGTTGGGAGCATCATCCGGAAGTGGAAAGCTTATGGAACTACTGTTAGCCTTCCACGGCCTGGACAGCCTTTGAAAGTTTCCACCCGTGCCGAGGCCAGGCTTGTCTGAAGAGTCAAGGCTAACCCAAGGACAACAAGGAAGAAGCTCCGGGAAGATCTCATGGCAGTGGGGACATTGGTTTCAGTCAATATCATAAGTAACGTACTCCACCGCAATGGTCTCCATTCCAGACGAACCCGTAAGGTACCTTTACTTTCAAAGTGTCATGTCAAGGCTCGTCTACAGTTTGCTCATGATCACTTGGAGGACTCTGAGACAGACTGGTTCAAGGTTCTCTGGTCTGATGAGACCAAGATCGAGATCTTTGGTGCCAACCACACACGTGACGTTTGGAGACTGGATGGCACTGCATAAGACCCCAAGAATACCATCCCTACAGTCAAGCATGGTGGTGGCAGCATCATGCTGTGGGGCTGTTTCTCAGCCAAAGGGCCTGGCCATCTGGTCCGCATCCATGGGAAGATGGATAGCACGGCCTACCTGGAGATTTTGGCCAAGAACCTCCGCTCCTCCATCAAGGATCTTAAGATGGGTCGTCATTTCATCTTCCAACAAGACAACGACCCAAAGCACACAGCCAAGAAAACCAAGGCCTGGTTCAAGAGGGAAAAAATCAAGGTGTTGCAGTGGCCTAGTCAGTCTCCTGACCTTAACCCAATTGAAAACTTGTGGAAGGAGCTCAAGATTAAAGTCCACATGAGACACCCAAAGAACCTAGATAACTTGGAGAAGATCTGCATGGAGGAGTGGGCCAAGATAACTCCAGAGACCTGTGCCGGCCTGATCAGGTCTTATAAAAGACGATTATTAGCTGTAATTGCAAACAAGGGTTATTCCACAAAATATTAAACCTAGGGGTTGAATAATAATTGACCCGCACTTTTATGTTGAAAATTTATTAAAATTTAACTGAGCAACATAACTTGTTGGTTTGTAAGATTTATGGATCTGTTAATAAATCCTGCTCTTGTTTGAAGTTTGCAGGCTCTAACTTATTTGCATCTTATCAGACCTGCTAGATCTGCAGGGGGTTGAATACTACTTGTAGGCACTGTATATCATCCGCTATAGTTTTCCAGGAAGGGCAAGTGTTCACTTCTCTTTATACCTACACCCCCAATAATACTTTTCAGTGAATGCAATAGTTCTGAACCTGTGGTGTTTTGCTGTGTAAGGGGTACTTCACACACAGCGAGATCGCTACTGAGATCGCTGCTGATTCACGGTTTTTGTGACCTCATTAGCGATCTCGCTGTGTGTGACACTGAGCAGCGATCTGGCCCCTGCTGTGAGATCGCTGCTCGTTACACACAGTGCTGGTTCGTTTTTTTATTGTTGCTCTCCGCTGATAAGCACACATCGCTGTGTGTGACAGTGAGAGAGCAACAATCCTGAATGTGCAGGGAGCAGGAGCCGGTGTCTGACAGCCTGTGGTAAGCTGTAACCAAGGTAAACATCGGGTAACCAAGGTGGTTACCCGATATTTACCTTCGTTACCAGCCTCCGCAGCTCTCACGCTGCCAGTGCCGGCTCCTGCTCCCTGCACACGCTAAGTTAAGCGGTGTGAGCTGGTAACTAAGGTAAACATCGGGTAACCATACCCGATGTTTACCTTAGTTACCAGTGTCCGCAGCTTCCAGACGCCGGCTCCATGCAAGCGCAGCGTCGCTTGCACGTCGCTGCTGGCTGGGGGCTGGTCACTGGTCGCTGGTGAGATCTGCCTGTTTGACAGCTCACCAGCGACCATGTAGCGATGCAGCAGCGATCTTGACCAGGTCAGATCACTGGTCGGATCGCTGCTGCATCGCTAAAGTGTGAAGGTACCCTTAGGGTTTGCTCACATCTGCATATACATACGCCAAGTGTAACTGGGTAAGAAATCATATTGCACTTGCACCACTGTTAATTGTTATACAATAAGGCAGTGCTGATCTGCGAGTTTTTCCTCGGCTGTTTTCATCCTGAGGAAAATATTTCAGCATGATATGTATTGTTGTGTAAACTGGCCGAGACTCACCAATGCAAGTCAATAGGTGCAATAAAAAATTGTAAGTCACACGCAAAATCCGTATTTTTACAGATACATTCCCATTTTGTAGCATCCAACATTGTAAATGGTCCTGTAAATGATTGCAGAATAATAGCTATGTGTGGCACATGGATGGCATACGCATGCTAGGTGAGAAAAAAATCAGACACTCGCATGACATATGGAATATCAAACAGATTTCACTCGTCCAACTTTTCTGGATGAAAAATCGGACCGATTTATTAGACACAGATGTGAGCGAATCCTTATACTGACTACTCTGTGATATTCCTGGAATGTCAGATTTCCTTGGAAGTTATGGAAATTTTCACAGAAACATGATTTGGACAGAACACTTTGTAGTCCATAATCTCACATTACACTGAATGAGCTAATTATCCAATAAAGCTTACTTGGCTTGGCAATGACAATAGAAATAAATAACATCAGAGCCGGCTAGCTTTTCTTGATAAGGAAGAAATAATAAATTGGCTCGTCTAATGTATCGTGTAAAAACTAAAACCATGTGTGGTGTGTCAGAATGAACCTCTCATGCAGCTCGTATTTAGCTCTATAAACTGTTCATGTTACAAATGTGGTTGGAATAACTTCAGTGGTGATCATGAGCTGCAAACTTGCTTAGATGCAGAACTATATTCTTGTTATAATTCTCAAACAAGTTTACTCTTCCATCTGTGGAGTCCAAGAAATGATCCCTTCATGATTTCTAAAATGAAGGCACTGCATCTTGCCCGTTTTTTCTGCCTTTCCCTTCAGTGTTATGCTGAGAGATCACAGTACCCAGGTATGGACTGGCCCAAAGAGGAACGAGTGAACCTTGTGGTGGACCGCTTTGCAGGGATGAGTTCCTTCTCCACTTATATGAGCAGTAGCTGTCAAAATATGCTTGTTTCACTATGTACAGATGTCACGCTAAGTCTAAGCTATCCCTAGTGCTGGACCCTAAATAAGGAACAGGTAGGATGAGCTCTTTGTCAACCCCACTAAACACTAAAGAATACACAAGGGAGACAGACATGGAAAAAAGCATGAACTACTTATCTACAGATGACTCAGGCAGAAGTTCAGCAAAGTTTCAGCCACAATACCACAGATGAGTGCAAACCTCCTGCTTGCATCCAGAGCTTGAATGAACTGAATAATATCACCAGCCCCAATCCAGAGAAGGGAGTATTTAAGCAAATGGAGAATGGAAGGAGAGCTCCACTGGGTCTTAAAGGGTAAGAGATGAAAACCCAGCAGTAAAGCTACTTAATACAATGAATACTAACAGCAGGAACAATAGAAAGTCAGGGAGCATTTTGCGCAGCAAAAAGCTGTGATTTTCTAATGCTAGAAACCACTTGACTGTCTGTCACCCTTGAGAACAGATAAGGGAAGCAACTCTTCATTAAATTAACAAACTACCCTGTTTATTATTATTTAGAAGCATAGGTAAATTTGTGATTGAGGGTAATGTAATAATTTCAAGTAGCTGAATTTTGGCCCCAAAGTGAATGTTACTAGTGGCTCTTGGCACCCAAATCTGATACTGTCAGTACCTTTAAGTTAATCTTGATGAGCCAGATATAGACTTGAAGACAACTGTGTGGTCTAGCTAAAGAGCATGGCTCTCGTGAATTAGGAGGGATCCCCGCTTATCTTAGCTTGCATAGTATTGCTTTTGCTCCTGTAAGAACATGGAAAATTGTGTCTATATTAAGTCATTAGGGAGTTATAAAGGTTAGTCTGCTAATCATCAAGCCATCAACCACATACAAAACTACAGGTGCCCTCCTCTCTAGTTCTCTATATGTCCAGAGGTCTAGTGCAGCAGTCCTCAATTGACAGACCAGATGGACCCTTTACACCACCTGCCTGAACCTCAGACTTGGTAGAGAATTGCTGTGGAAGAGAAAGCGCAATAGGGTCTTACCCGGTAGGAATATGGGATATAAAGGGATCACGGTACACTCACCTTTTCTGGTTGTGCAAGTCACAACCCCTATGTAGCACATTCAACAGTGGTATCAGCTGCAGCCACGAGGTGTATGGTATGTAGTAGGACGTGAGTAGAAATTGGGTATGTACTGCGCAGATACTCAATGGTATATTAATATAATCTCTTTATTGTTTGTACAGGTCTACGCGTTTCAGAGACATCCTTCTCCTTCTTCAAGACATCAAAGGAACAATCTTGTTGGGGAGAGGCAGGGCAGTGCAGGGACTCTGGCGCTACAACAGCAAGAACCTGAAGGAGGCATGTAGCTGTATGTGGATGGATTCTTCACTGCAATCGGGTTCCTCAGACCTTCAGTAAGTGCATAGCGCCAAGTGCACAGTTCCTTTGAAAATACTGCCCATACACAGGTATTGGGTACTAAGTACTACCATGTTTTTGCAAAAATAAGCCCAACCCAAAAATTAGCCCTATCAGGAATTTTCAGCATTTTCAGTGTAATGCATAAATATACTGTAAGCCATACCCTGAAAATAAGCCCTGGTCATGGTTCAAAAATGAAGTGTCCATACAGCTAAAAAAGTTAAAGAATCCTGCAGGATACTTCATTATAGAAAGAAGACACCCCCAAAAGAAAGAATACAGATGACAGAAGACCCCACAATCATACTCAACAGATGCTGAACGGGTGAACCTGTAGCAGAACACACACCCACACACCCACAAACATCAGATTGCACACTCACACACATCAGATCACACACCCACACACATCAGATCACACAATCACACATCAGATCGCTCACACAATCACAAATCAGATCCCTCACACAATCACACATCAGATTGCGCACACACACACACACACACTAACCACATACAGCAACACCGATTGCTTCTGGCTGGCAGAGAATCCTGGAACACAGTGCAGTGGAACGCATAGAGGACATGCGGTGGAACCGAGTCTTCCATGCATTCCACTGCACTGTGTCCCATCTTCCCCTGCTGGCCGTAAGCAATGAGTATCGCCAGATGTGGTGAATGTGTGTGTGCGTGTGATCTGATGTGTGATTGTGTATGATCTGATGTGTGTATTAGTATGAGTGTGTGTGCGAGATCTGATGTGTGTGTGTATCAGCCAGAAGCAGAGAACGACCGCGTGGAACATACTTGCTGGGAGTGCCCGCCAAAAATTGCAGGAGGATCTGAGAGCCACACAGACATCTAGGGTCTTGTAAGCATGAGTTTCCAGGGAAGGGGGGGTCTGCGTTTTTTGGGTGGGCAAACTTACCCTTAGCCTTCCCCAAAATAATACCTACCCAAAAATAAGCCCTAGCACTTTTTTCGGGGCAATAAAATGTATAAGACAGTGTCTTCTTTTTTTTGTGGAAAAACACAGTATGCATTTACTAAGGGGTACTTTACACGCTGCAACATCGCTAGCATTTGCTAGTTCGAGCGCAATTGCACCCGCCCCCATCGCACAGCCGATATGTGGTGATCGCTGCCGTAGCGAACGTTATCGCTATGGCAGCATCACACGCATATACCTGCTCTGCGACGTCGCTTTGACCGGCAATCCGCCTCCATTCTAAGGGGGCGGTTCGTTCAGCGTCACAGCAACGTCACAGCAGCGTCATTGAACCGCAGCCCAATAGAAAAGGAGGGGAGGAGATGCCGCCCACCTCCTTCCTTCTTCCTTTTCTGGTGGACGCAGGTAAGGAGATGTTTGTCGTTCCAGCGGTATCACACATAGCGATGTGTGGTGCCACAGGAACAGCAAACAACATCGTACCTGCAGCAGCACCGATATTATGGAAATGAACGACATGTCAACGAGCAACGATTTTTCACGTTTTTGTGCTCATTGATCATCGCTCAATTGTTTTACACGCTGCGATGTCGCTACCGGCGCCGGATGTGCGTCACTAACGACGTGACCCGACGATATATCGGCAGCGATGTCGCAGCGTGTAAAGTACCCCTAGGAGTCTCAAGATGAGTGTGAAGAGGAAAATAGTGAACACGAATAGGCTTGTATTGGATCCTCCCGTTTGGATCCCCCACAAACATAAAATGATGGCATACCTAATGACATAAGATAGGAAAACCCCTTTACGGACTAGTGTGGTTTGGGTCTGTATCATTTTAGTTGTCTGGACTGAGGTATTAATTTTAGGGGACTGAATTAATTATTGAGCTCTTGTTAAGGGTTTGAATAAGATTAAAGGTCTCATCGGTGGTCGGAATTAATTTATTAACGAATAATAATAAATATTGATATACATAGCTCAACAAGGCATGCAAACCACTAACAAGAGGACATGTTAAATTTGGCCTTTTACTAAAATTAGTAGATTTGTGTAGTGTATTTAAAATCCATTGTCATGCTCGAGGTGGAATTATTCCTGTCATGAAGTAAGGTCATTCCCTTAGGGGCCCACATGCAACCTGACCGATTTGGAATGACAACTTGTACTCTAGGGTTTCTCTATCTTTTCAACATCTTAATTTGATATTATAATATACGGTACATATATTATATACAGTTTGAAATGAAGCTGTAAATATAAATTTTTGCCATTCGTTTTCACCAATAAAGGGTTATTAAAATTGGCCCTATTTTCCTTTTTAAAATGTAATATCCATATAAAATAATGTTATGTACAAGAGACTTATTTCTTAGAGGGTGGACAAACAATGCGACTAAGTTACATTCCCATTGTTGCTTTTCTTTTTGATTACTGAATTAGATTTTACTGTTTTGAACTCTGATCCATTAACACTACCTAGTAAATAAAGCTCAATTCACCCGTCAAAGCAGTCTGTCCACTATTTTGAATGCTTAGCACTAGGAAGCCAAGGCAAAGTACATATATATAATAATCAGGCTGTGTGTCTTTTAGCTTTGCGTTTCCCCCAGGTCATTAATTAAGCTTTAAAGAGCCTTCTGCCTATGAAGAGTGTTCAACCTAAACATGAATGTTATGATTTACCATAAAAACCTCAACATTATATCATCTTTTACTGACACGCTAAATCTTAAGGTATTCATCTTCTGCACATTCTGCATACGACTGTTTATATCTATTCCACTGTATGTTTTCCCTGCAGATCATGTAGATATGAAGTATTCCAGAAGGAAGTGTTTCTACAGACATGCCAGAGACGTAACCAGACGCTCACAAGAAAATACTCTGAAATCTATTCCATTAACATAGTATGCTAAGGGAATGTATAGTCCTCCTTTCTAGTGATTAAAGAAACAGAACATTTTTAATTCGAAGAGAGGAATAAATATGGTGTAAATGGAGGCTTAGTCAACTAGAATTACATTGCATAAAAGTTTGATTTGTCAGTTTGGAAATATAAACAAGAATTACAATTTTGGAAGAAACTTGGAAACATCTGTTCTCGCTGCCAGAGTTTTATATAACAGAAAACAGAATACAGTTGCACATTATTTAAAGTTTACCTTCTAACTAAAGAAGTGTAGGCAGAAAAAGTCTATAAAAAAATATAACTGTGGAGACACAAAGGTCAGTGGGTGCTTTTGTGAGAATATAATATATTTTTCTATATGCTTTTTCTATAACTGTTTTTTTTTCTATATGAGTAACAAGAGACTGTAAGCATACCTACAACAAGGTCAGCAGCTCATATTGTGAAACACGGGAACAGAATGAAAATATTGATAACAATGGCCAGTCGTGTCTTGTCAGTGACAAAGACTTTGCAAGTTATGGAGTTGGAACACAGGAGGGGCTGCAGGGGAAGTCTCAAGTAATGGATAAATGTCACAGGCTTTTTGCATATGCTTTTAATATAGCCAATGGCATACTTAAGAATTTTGCGAAAAGAATAACCCATTATCGCTCTATAAAAGGCTTGTAAAAATAAAGCACGTCAGTTGTGCACCTGCTCTTACTGAGAAGTGTTTATACCAGATATTTTATGTGTGGTCTGAATTCCTTTGCTAGCACTCAGCGAGTATTAATCTGAGATTACAGCAGACATTCAGTGTTAAGAAGGAGATTTCCCAAAAACTATGGAATTTCTCCTTAACACTTTCATCTTTAAAAAGACTGCATGGACTAGGGCTCATCCCACTAAATGCCCGCACTCCTTCAACGTGGGTTGTACTCTACTCAGACAACACAGAGTGAGGGAACCACAAATTGGTATGACTTGATTGGGTCACCAACAGTTAAAAGCATATCATACTGTACATTCTCAGCAAGAACACAAGATGGTACAAGCGATAGAATCTCACCTTTTGTTTTCCCACCAGGGAATAGAATATCTGTGACTTTGGAGCTTCCAGGGCCTCCTATCCCAGCTAGCAGCACCCTGTTTTTCGCAGGGAACCAATGAGAGGAGATAGTGGCAAGCTTAGAAAGCTGACCAAGCACAGCAAGGTATGTAGCCAGATGACTGGATTGTTCCAACCTGGGTTCCCCAAGTGAATTTTTTGGGCTCAGTATATGGCAGAGAAGCAAATCTATAACTCTCAAGCTGGAAACATGGGTCCTAAGCTGAAGATGAATGATGATGGTGACAGACGCAAGGCCCTTTTTATATCCCTCAATTTTCATTTCAGGGTAGGGTGTCTTACATCATTGGTGAGACATGGCTGTTGCCTCTGGTAGGTAGTTCAATTTGAATGCATAATTGTCCTCTGAATTATATAGTCAAAGGCGGCTGAGTCAATCTGCACTTAGTAGGCAATCCACAATTAAGCAGAAAAACGGGCTCCAGTCAGTCTGACATGAAACAGTGGCTAATTTCTCTTGATTTAGCAAAGAAATAATATGTCTGGCCTAATTTCAAACAGTTTACTCTCCCCCCTGCACAAGTGGCCAAATGCTGAGGTGTCACAATAACTCTAAAATATTTTTTCTTCCCATTTTTACATTTTTATTTTTTACAATTTTTAAATTTTATAATAAGTGTACTTTATGGCACGATTTCACTACTCACTGTATCCTAGGGATCCAGTGAGTGACAACTCTGCAGTCCTATAGAATCCGGGATGTGCTGGGTTGTCAGTATTGTTAGTGACAGCTCAGCCACCCGGCCAGAGCTGCAAATTCTGACCAGGTCTTCTGGGTTTCCTCTGGGTGTCACCCGTTCAGGAAATTATCTGACTATTTAGCTAGATGACAATGGTCAGATCTTTGATAGTCGTAGCTTACTCTGTGGATTGTGTGCCTCGTTTGCTGTTCTGATCTTTCCTGCCTAACCTTGGAATTACCTTTTGACTACTCTGACCTCAATTACCTGATCTTGGACTTTGCCTCTGACTATCCGTTTGCCTTATTTGTTTGTCTTTGACGTTCCCTCCTGGCTTTGACCTCAAAGTCCTTGACTTACCCATCTCATGGCTTGTCCATTAGAAGGTACTCAGCATCACATTACGACTGACCATATACATTTTTGAGCCAATATGAATCCAATTCAAATGGTTTGCGATCAGGTGGCGAATCTGACTCAAATGATTCTGGATCTGACTAAACAGCACAAGAATCTTTAATTGTCGCAATTCCAGTTGCAGGACAAGTTATCTAGTTTGAATGCTCCCCTTATGCCTCCACTGCCGTCAGTGTCTGCAACATTGAGTCCCTTGAACGTGCAGATTGCCACTCCCCAACCCATAGTCTCCCCTCCTGATAAATTTTTGGGAGAGAAAAAACAGTTTAGGTTGTTCAGGGAGAGCTGTAAGCTATTTTTTACCCTGTGATCATGTTCTTCAGGGAAGGAGTCCAGCGGGTGTGAACAATCATGTCCCTACTGCGAGGGCACCCTCAGAGCTTGGTGTTTTCTTTGTCCTTACAAGCCCCAGAACAGCTTTCTGTCAACACCTTCTTTGAGGCCTTAGGGTTAATATAAGATGAACCTGACAGGACCCAGGTTGTTGACGTAATGATCATGAACCTGACATAGGGGAGCTGCACTGCTGAGGACTATAATACCGACTTGCAGAAATGATCCACAGAAGTTAAATGAATGATGCGTCCCTTAGATATCAATTCCATTGAGGCTTTTCTGAACATTTTAAGGACCATCTGGTTCTTCATACTCTTTCTTGTTCTTTTGATGACACAATGACCAAGGACGTACGGATTGATTGTAGAATTCAAGAGAGACTGGGTGCTTCTTTTATTCCTCCTGAGCATGTCTATTTACCTGAAGTGTATCCAATGGAAGGTGGAGGTGTCAGTTCTCACGAGGTAGAGAGGAAACAGCGCAATCTCAGATTGTGTCTCTACTCTGAAATGCCTATAACCTTCAATAACCTCACTGCTTCACCACCGTGCGGAGCTGCCGCCCGGCCACCGTGCGGAGCTGCCGCCGACCACCGTGCGGAGCTGCCGCCCGACCACCGTGCGGAGCTGCCGCCCGACCACCCCCACCCCACCTACTGTCTCCTCCCCAAAATCCTTTAGAATGTAAGCCTGCAAGGGCAGGGCCCTCTTCCCTCTGTACTAGTCTGTCTATTGTAACTTGTATATGTGTTCAGTATGTAACCCCCTTCTCATGTACAGCACCATGGAATCAATGGTGCTCTATAAATAAATAATAATAATAATAATACTCTGGTCTTGTTGGACATTTTCTTAACAACTGTCCAGGCAATGAACAGTGTCAGTATTATATAAAGGTTAAATAGTATCTGATATAGAAGACTAATATCTTCTATATCAGATACTATTTAACGTATATATAATACTGACACTGTTCATTTATTATTGATAGCCATTGTATTATGGTCTTTATCTGTTTCTATGACATTAGTCACTCTAATGTGATTTGTTACTGTACTGGGTACGTCATGGATCATGTGAGGTTAAACACTACCGGCTCCCACCCCACCCCCTGACGAAGGTGACGCTGAAACGTGCGTGTCGGGGGATTGGCGTCCCATGTGACTACAAGTCCTCCTCATCCAGGTAACCTTTATCTCACCATGCATTGCCCATAAGACTTTCTTTTGTGTGGTATCACATCTCGCTCCCTGGTGCATGCATATCAGGGTATGCTGAGGCCACAAAAGCTATATATATTTACCACTGCTCTATGTACCGTATGTTCCTCTCTATTTCTCTGCATGAACCTTTACAGCACCTATGCTATACTCTGTTTTCTAACAGATCACTACCATTCCACCGTTCAGTTTTATTTTAATACTCTTGTTTCCTCTTTGCTCATTCTATTTGCTCACATATAGTATACAGCTACATTTGCATTCATTTATTGTATGTGATACATCTTTGTTTACATGTCCTATATTGGGCATGTGATTTTTTTTGGCCTGTAATTACTTTTTTTCATACTTTTTTTCATACCTTCTATGATAGTTTTGCTTTATTTTTCATGGCCTCACC
Source organism: Anomaloglossus baeobatrachus (assembly GCF_048569485.1). Taxonomy (NCBI): domain Eukaryota; kingdom Metazoa; phylum Chordata; class Amphibia; order Anura; family Aromobatidae; genus Anomaloglossus; species Anomaloglossus baeobatrachus. Next base: position 529,774,022 of record NC_134356.1, read on the forward strand.
ATTTTATTGTGGATCCCATGTACTATATTGTTGAGCACTTGTGCAATGTCATTACTCACATCGCATGTGATGCCTTTTTTTGTTGTCCTAACTTCCGGTTGTGATGGTCATTAAATTCATTCATTTATTTAAAAAACATGTATTAATCAATAAAAATATTATTGTTGACCTCATCAGTTCTCCTAGAACTTTTTTGTTTTAATTCTCGGTGTCTCTCTTATATTTCCTGAAGGTCTATTTACAGTGCCTTGCGAAAGTATTCGGCCTCCTAGAATTTTTCAACCATTTCCCACATTTTAGGCTTCAAACATAAAGATAAAAATTTTAATGTTATGGTGAAGAATCAACAAATGGGACACAATTTTGAAGTTGAACGAAATTTATTGCTTATTTTAAACATTTTTAAAAAATAAATGACTGAAAATTGGGGCATGCAATATTATTCGTTCCCTTTAAATTAATACTTTTTAGTGCCACCTTTTGCTGCAAGTCGCTTGGGGCATGTGTCTATCAGTTTTGCTCATCGAGAAACTGAAATTCTTGCCCATTCTTCCTTTGCAAATAGCTGGAGCTGAGTGAGGTTGGATGGAGAGCGTTTGTGAACAGCAGTTTTCAGCTCTTTCCACAGATTCTCGATTGGATTCAGATCTGGACTTTGACTTGGCCATTCTAACACCTGGATATGTTTATTTGTGAACCATTCCATTGTAGATTTTGCTATACGTTTGGGATCATTGTCTTGTTGGAAGACAAATCTCCGTCCCAAATCAAAAAAGTTCCGTGGAGCTTCTGTTAAGGGCCACTTAATATGGTGGTTAGGGTGGTCTCCTTAAAAAGAGCCACTCCTTGGCTAGGTCCTTCCCGGAGGGATATCTGGCTATTTTCTGTGTCGAGACTCCTAACAGAGGCTCAACGGACCTTTTTTGATGTGCAGTCTTCCCATGGGGCAATGCACCTAAGTTTTCACTGTGTTGAGCGCCTTTGCTGGCTGCCGGCATTGTTTTCTCTGGCTGGTCTCCCCAAGATCGGTGATTGTTTTGTCTTGCAAATCTCCGTCCCAGTCTCAGGTCTTTTGCAGACTCCAACAGGTTTTTTTCAAGAATGGTCTTGTATTTGGCTCCATCCATCTTTCCATCAATGTTAACCATCTTCCCTAACGCTGATGAAGAAAACCAGGCCCAAACCATGATGCTGCCACCACCATGTTTGACAGTGGGAATGGTGAGAACAGGGTGATGAGCTGTGTTGCTTTTACACCAAACATATCGTTTAGCATTGTGCCCAAATAGTTCGATTTTGGTTTCATCTGACTAGAGCACCTTCTTCCACATGTTAGTTGTGTCTCCCAGGTGGCTTGTGGCAAACTTTATGACACTTGATGACACTTTTTATTTATATCTTTGAGAAATGGCTTTCTCCTTGCTACTCTTCCATAAAGGCCAGATTTGTGCAGTGCATAACTGATTGTTGTCCTATGGATAGACTCTCCCACCTCAGCTTTCGATCTCTACAGTTCTTCCAGAGTGATCATGGGTTTCTTGGCTGCATCTCTGATCAGTCTTCTCCTTGTTTGAGATGAAAGTTTGGATAGATGGCTGGGACTTGGTAGATTTGCAGTGGTATGATACTCCTTCCATTTCAATATGATCGCTTGCACAGTGCTCCTTGGGTTGTTAAAGTTTTGGAAATCATTTTGTAACCAAATCAGGCTTTAAACTTCTCCACAACAGTATCACGGACCTGCCTGTTGTGTTCCTTGGTCTTCATGATGCTATTTGCACATTAAACAGAACACTGAGGCTATCACAGAGCAGGTGCATTTATACGTAGACTTGATTACACAAGGGTGGCTTATATTTATCATCATCAGTCATTTAGGACAACATTGGATTATTCCGAGATCCTCAATAAACTTCTGGAGTGAGTTTGCTGCACTGAAAGTAAAGGGGACGAATAACACTGCACACCCCACTTTTCATTTATTTTTTTAAAACGTTTAAAATAAGCAATAAATTTCATTCAACTTCACAATTGTGTCCCACTTGTTGTTGATTCTTCACCATAATATTAAAATTTTTGAAGCCTGATAAGTGGGAAAAGGTTGAAAAATGCAAGGGGGGCGAATACTTTCGCAAGGCTCTGTATATCTTTACAACCCACACACCACTGTTATATGTACTTGCTGTATATGTCGATTATTTTTCAGGGTGGTTGTTTGTTTTTTTTATCTATTTTGGTATTGCCTAGGGGTACTAGTAAAATAAAAAAAAGTAACAAAAAAAAGTTTTAAAAAATTTAAAAAAAATAAATAAATAAAAGTTCAATCCCCTCCCTTCGCCCCATTGAAAATTAAAGAGTTAAAAAAATTAAAAATATACACACATTTGGTATCGCCGCTTTCAGAAACACCCGATCAAAATATGAAATCAATTAACCTGATTGGTAAATGGCGTTACAGCAATAAAATTCCAAACGCCAAAATTATGTTTTTTGGTCGCCGCGTATTTTGTGCAAGATGCGATAACAGGTGATGAAAATGTACCATCTGCACAAAAATGGTACCGTTAAAAACACCAGCTCGAGATGCAAAAATAAGCCATCATTGAGCCATAGATCCCGAAAAATGAGAACACTACGAATCGTGGAAAATGGCGCAAAACGTGCGCCATTTTTTGGACAAGTTTGTGATTTTTTTTTTAACCCCCTTAGATAAAAGTAATCCTATAAATGTTTGGTGTCTACTGTGAACGTTGCTTACCGCAACCCGGGGGTTTTACTCGCTTGCAGCGATGCAGGGTAGCTTAGGCATACACAGGCAACACAGTCTTTCTCAAAAATGCAGCAGTTTATTAGTAACCGACATAAACTGCCCTTCCAAAAACACAATGAAGCCTCTCCTGGCTTAAAGGAAAAGGTAAAAACATAGCACAACCACATACCGTGGGCTTCCAGTCCAATACAGTCTCTATTGGAAGTGTGGCGCCTGTACACACTGGCTCCTGCCAGGGAACAACACTTGCTGTGGCTCCTTTCAAGAACCCAGAGACACTCTGCAGACTCCTGTCTGTCTCTCCACTCCAGGAGAGCTTTGGTCCAGTAGCCACAGCACTAACCAGCCTGGCTTGCACACTACTTCCAGTCTAAACCCAGACTGAATTCCAGAACCCTGTGTTCAGCCTCCAACAGGCTGATACACCCAGAGCTCCCTGCTCTGCTCTCACACCCTCTGCAGAACACACACGGAGTCTCCTAAATCAGACTGGACACACCCACAGGTGGAGGTCTGTGATTCCCCGACCTGCACAGCACACAGGCATTATTAAAGGGAACCTGACCCTTATATGCAGAACCAAGCCTTTGTTGAACTACAAGTCCCATAGCAACCTCTTCAGTTTAATATCGCAGCGACCTTCTCCACTGCGACATATAGCGACCATTTACCACATTGGTGGTCGCTATCTCACACTACGAACTCATACTAACCTGAGGCATCACACCGACACATCAGTTTTACCATATTGTGAGCATTGTGAATAAAATATCCTAAAAATAATCAGGTAGTCGCACTTTTTTTGCAATTTTTTCCACACTTGGAAATTTTTTTTGCCATTTTTCAGGACACTATATGGTAAGCCTAATGATTTCATTCAAAAGTACAACTCATCCCCCAAAAAATAAGCCCTCATATGGCAAAATTGACAAAAAATAAAAAAAGTTACAACTGTCAGAAGAAGGGGAGCGAAAAAAAAACAAAAAACGGAAAATCGTCCAGGGATGAAGGGGTTAATCATGTTGTAAGATTGCATGGTATTCCTCTTATCATTGTGTCTGATAGGGAAGTGCAAATTGTTGCCAAATTCTGGAGAGCCTTCTGTAGTAAACTGGTCATTGATGTGTCATTTTCCTCTGTCTACGACGTTGGAACCAATGGTCAGACAGAAAGGACAAGCCAATCTTTGGAACAAATTTAAAAGTGTTTTGTGGCAGCTCAGTAGGAGGGCTGGTCCTCATTTCTACCACTTGCTGTTTGCCTTCCACAGTTGGATCAATCAGTCTACTGGATCTTCACCTTTTTTGTAATTATGGTTTTCATCCACATTTTGGTGAATTCTCTAGGACAAGTTCGAAGTGTCCTGGGGTGGAGATCGCCATGCAAAAACTTGAAGATGTCTGGAGGACATAAGATTCGGGCTGCTCAGACTCGCCAAAAATGGAAGGCTGATAGAAACTTCGGTGGGTCCTGTCTTTAAAGGAAACTTAAAGTACCATTGCGATCTTGGGTCCTAAATGCATTAGTCCATATGATATTCTAGAAGTAGTTAGTAAATCTGGTGGCTTTTATATTGAAGTTTCCTATTCCGAACGTTTTCCATAGATCTCTTATTTAAAGGATTTTGTTCATTTGGTGGTATCTCCCTTGTCCTCGCCTTTTACGGTGTCAGTCAATGAAGCTCTGGAATACAAGGTACAAGGATGATGGATTTTTGGAGGGTCCAAAATTCGCTGAAATATCTTATTCATTGGAGGTGATATGTGTTGCGCTAGTCACTACAGCGACAAGTCTTGAGGCAAGGTAGTCAAAAGTTCTGAAGTCAGATAATGACATCATGTCATTGGCAACAATTTGAATTGGTCTTTCCAACCTAACTGTCCCTAATCCTAGTTTCATAAACAGTCCTTAATCAATGAAGTTAGCTGCAGACCCACAGTCAATGAAAGTGAATGCTGATAATGACTGGTTTTAAAAATCTAGTTACACGTTTAACAGTACTTTATCTGAGGAGTAAAAAAATGGCCTGGGAAATCAGGGTGACCTCCTTGACAATCACTCAGAGTTAGTCGTTTTCCGATGGCTTGCTTGCCAAGCAGACAATAAGGAAATAGTCTGAGATCATGTTGATGTCTCTTCTCAATGGCCCCTGAGCTGACTGCTCCTACCTCCATAGGCTCTGCCTCAGGTGAGTGGGCTGATCCACGAACAATGGCCAAAACCTCCTGTCATTCAGCACGTCTCTCCAGAATTTTTCGATCTATATAAATAGCCTTAGTCATGACTCCCCTAAGGAACAAGGTGGAGTATGCAGAGCGAGCGTGTTCTTAAGAGTATCTAAAATCCTCTGTGGAACTGGCACCTGAGAGCTACACCATTCCACATGATTTAAGGGAACCATTGCCACACCTCAGAACTATAGTCCTCAGGGGTGCGACCCTGCTGTGTCAGGTTCATGATCTTTGCCTCTGCCACCTGGATCCTGTCAGGTTTATCATTGATTGTCCCTAATGCATCAAAAAAAGTGTCAATAGAAGACAGAAGAGCTAGTGAAGACATAGAACATGTCTGAGAGCCCCCTTGTAATAGGGACATGATTATTCCCACCTGCTGTGACTCATTCCCTGAAGACCAAGGTCGCAAGCTAAAAAATAGTTTACTGTTCTGTTTGAAAACTGTAAACTGGTCGTTTTACCCTGAAAATTTATTAAGAAGTGCCACTAAAGGTTCGGGAGAGACCAATTGCACATCAGAAGGTTCAGAAGTCATAACTGCAGTTGGTAGTGGAGAACTTTGGGAAGCGCCCAAAGTACTAAAAAACTGACCCTGCAACTGGGACTGTGAGGATTCTAGCTTCTTGTGTTCCATGGCCAGATCTTCAACCATCTGAGTCAGATTCACCACCTGATCAGAGTGTATGAGAGTATGAACTGGATTCATAGGTGAAAAAAAAATGGTATAAAGCCAGTCATAATGTGAGTCACTACACAGACAAGTTGTGAGGAAGGGTGGTCGAACATACTGAGACGAGGTACCAGTCAGAATACCAGGCAGATAGTGGATGAGAGCAAAGGGACAAGACAAACAGAAAATCAGATGAGGTCCAAGGTCTGGCAACAATAGATCAAAACACAGTGCAGATCACTAGGCCAACAAGCACCTCTGAGCAGAATGCTATGACGGGCAGTGTTCTGGTATTACCTGCTCAGCTAAGTAGCTAAGCAATCACAGAAAACAGGGAACATCTGAAGAAACCCAGCACCTCCCAGTATCAGATTGGACTACTGAGTTGTCACTCAATACACCAGCATCTCAGCACTAGAATGGACGAGTGAACTGTCACTCACCGAACTGACAGCTCAGCATGCCTTGATTCCACAGTACAGCAAACAATCACTCATTGCTTCCAAGATGCAATGAGCAGAGGTATAATAACAATACAGACCTGAAGTGAGATCTTGGTTTCCAGCTCAAGATGTGAAGTCTGATCATTTGGTCAGGGCCTTCCATTCAAGGTTTACTGGGAAACCTGGGGGTCCAGTGGCCCCCTTTAGAAGAGGGGTACTGTCACTATTTCACCACTTACTGTGTCATAGGGTTGCAGTGAGTGACAGCTCAGCTGTCCTATAGAATAAGGGAATGCAGGGCTGTGGCTGTCAGTATTGTTAGAGACAGCTCAGCTGCCCTCTTAGAGCTAGGAGAGTTTTGGAATCCCAGCACTACGAGATAAAGCCAAGATGTGTAAGGCTAAGTTCACACAAGGCATCTTTTGCTCCATTTTTGGTGCATTTTTGAGGTCACAAAGATGCACCAAAATGCATGCATTTCCTTCTCCCAGCAAAGTCTATGAGATTTTGATTTTGCTGTCCACACTGGGCATCTTTTTTTGGCTGCATCTTGGCTGCGTTTTTCAAGATGCACCCAAGATGCAGCATGTTAATTCTTTTTGCGTTTTTACCGAGTTTTCCAGCCCTTCCAGTCAATAGATTTGACTTACAAAACACATTGGGCAAAAAAGAGGTGCATTTTCAGAAAATGAGATGCACTCTCAAGATGCACTCAAAATGCACATAACAAAAGATGCCCTGTGTGAGCATAGCCTAATCTGGCCAGGTCTACTTGGTTTCCTCTGGGTATCACTGTGGCGCCCTGGACTAGCCAGGTCGTCACAGGTACTGCAACACACACCCCCACCCCGAGACAGGCACATCAGCCAGACACAAAATCCTTGCTGCCTCCCTCCAGGGGCTGATGTCCACACCAGGTGGGGTGGAGCCAGGCAGTTGGCCCCACCCACTGAGGAGTTCACAGTCCTGGAGGCGGGAAAAGGAAGAGAGAGTTGAGTTAGGGAAGTGCAAGGGAGAGGAGTGAAGGAGTGAAAAGGAGTAAACTGACCGTGGCAGACAGGAGGTTGGCAGACGGTGGTGGCCATCTGCATGAGAGGCAAATCAACGCAGAACCGTAGGACCAGGGTCGGGCGGTGGCTCGCCGGTACCGAACCAGGGAGCGAAGTGAAGCCAGCACACACCGGCAGGGCCTGCGGACCCCAACCAGGCTTGGAGTCGCCGTTAAGAGGTCAAATCCGTCAGTGACCGGAACCCCAGGGGTTTCCTAACATCCAAAACCCGATAGAAGGCAACCGTCCGACCAGTAGAAGGAAATACAGCTACTGCCACAGCTAGAGTTCCAAGGCCCGAGCCTGCGGGCAAAAGGGCTCCTCCGGCACATATACACACTGGGGAGCGGGTTACCGTTGGGAAGCTTTCGGGACCGAACATACACAAAGGTGCAGGGAAAGGCAGCCACCACCAACCGTCCGGGAGAAATCACAGCAGCCGGCTGCGGGACCCGTCCATCCAGCCGTTTGGTTTACCAGAGACTTTGCGTACATTTGTGGCTGAGTGAGTACAACCGTGCCATCCGGCACCGCGCTGCGCAGTCCAGGCGACCCTGCACCTTGCCAGCCCTGCCTCCCCGTCACCTCACCGGGCCCCGGGACCACCAACCCCTACCCACGGAGGGGGAAAACAATATCCAAGCTGCTCCCTACCATCGCTCCCGGGATACCCGTCACCAGCAGCGGTGGTGCCCAACCTCACTACAACCCGTGGGTGGCATCACGAACTAAATCCCCCAAACCAACCACCCATTTCACTCATGGGCGAGGAGCGCTGCTCGAGTCCCCTGATCCGGCCCACCGCTCGAGCCACCGAGCAGCCATCGCAGCAGCGCCGGACCCGAGCGTTAGCGAGCGCAGCTCAGTGGCGTCCTCCCCGCCCGCGACATCACCAGGTTAGGATAATTATTTGGCTATTTAGCTGGATGACAATGGTCAGACTTTTGTCAGTACCCTCCTGGCTTTGACCTCGAACTCCTAGACTTCCCCGCCTTACGGCTTGTCCATGAGAAGTCACTCAGAGTCACAGTTTAGTTTACTATTAGTCACCTGGTTGCTCTATATTTTTAACCCGACTAATGAAAGGAAAGAGAAAGGTCAGCTATTGCTGTCATCTTAGGAATGTCCCTGGCAGTAGTGTTGGATATAGACAGTAACAGTTCCTGTACAAGAAATGTAATCTACGCTAAGGAAAATTAGGTTGATGGAGGCCTTAGGGCAAAATATTCCACAACTGAAAATGAGAAATAAAGGAAATTCTACTCCTGGGACCCTGACCTATCCAGGCCCCATATAGCAGCCACATATAGTGTTGCTTGAAAGTTTGAAATCCCTTCAGAATTTTCCATATATCTGCATAAATTTAACTAGATAACTAGATAACATTTTCACACAAGTCCTAAAAGTAGATAAAGACAATCAAATAAAATAAATGAGTCAAACATATTAGACTCTCATTATTTTCTCATTTAATAAAAAAAAATCTAATAAACATGCCTATGAATAGCAAAAGTATGTGGACCCATAGGATGTCACACGGAGTTTTGCTCAAAACTCGTCAATTGTCATGGTTGAATCAGACGCTATTCACACTACAGATTCTGACACTCCACACTGTGGTTTCACTGGTGTTTCTGAGTTACACAGGCAGGCTCAAGCGTCGACCAGCTGTGTGGTCATTCATTTTCAGACTAGCAAGGGTTAACCTCTTCTAGCCTGATGGTTTCCTTTGGGATCACATGTTGTTGGAATCCTATCACAATTGCTCCCTGCTTTTTTAAAATGGTGGAATTTGCCTTCCCATGCTGTCTATAGTTTATTGCTATGTTGGTTTGTTGCTGTTGTGTCCCAGTCCTGCTGGTGATTGTAATGTGTTGTGTTTGGAGTAGTTGAAATAGAGCATATTGAGATGGGTCTGACTGAGAGAAAGGCTCATGATCTTCCACTAGATGTGGCTCCTAATATAGTGGAGGATAAATCAAGGAATGATTCACCAATTGAACTAAAGCATATTGAGATGGGTCTGATTGAAAGCAAAGCTCATGATCTTTCACCGGATGTGGCTCCTGAAATAGTGAAGGATAATTGGAGGAATGATTCACCAATTGAACTAGAGCATATTGAAATGGGTCTGATTGAGAGCAAGGCTCATGATCTTCCACCAGATGCGGCTCCTGAAATAGTGGCGGATAAAACAAGGAAAGAATCATCAATTGAACTGGAACATATTGAGGTGGATCTGACAGAGAAACTGCCCCCCTCAGTCAGGGAGGGAAATGCTATAAAGGTCTCAAAACAACCTTGTAAGATTGAAAATAGGAGGCCTTTGAACTTCCAGGGAAAAAAGTTCAATCAGCAAAGTTTCAGCCACCAGTCCCCAAATTTAAAACCATTGGGACCCAAGTAAGTGAGGAGGACCTGCGTAACATCTAAATGACCTCCAAAACCACAAACACTGATCCAGTAATTAAAGTGTAAGTAGCAACACAGGTAGAGACAAAAGACCTAGAGTTCATTTTATGTCTCACCAGAAAAAATGAGGTTTCTCTCCTGCCATCGATAGAAGCAACAACACGTCTAAAGAAGAGTTCTATGTCTATATAAGCCGCTGCCACCAATCAAAAGCTACCTCATTGTTGTCAAAGAAGCTCAAGGTTGTAACAAGTTAGCTAACTGAAGAATGACCATTTACAATTGAAGAAAAATAAAAAATCTCTCAGATCTAATGCAAGTTGCATTTTTTCTTCGTATTTTTTGACCTGCGATGCCATTCTTTTTACTATTCAAAATGTAGCATGTCACTTTCAGAGCTTTTGCAGTGGTTTTTATATATTCAATAATTCTTTTGAGAAATGCAATTTTTGCTTTTTACCTTAAAAAAGGGCAAAAGAACACATCAATTTTGCAGATGTCATTAAAAATTTGGGGAAAACAAACTGTATGTGTTCACATGTTTTTTTGGATAATAATAATAATAATAATAATAAATACAATATAATCACTCCTGGGAGCATAATTTACTTATGTTAGCAATCTATTGTTTTTAAAACAACTATGATTAGGTTAGATCATCAATATAATATTTTTGTAGGTCCAACATCTGTTCCCCTCAGTAGTCTGATGTTACAAGCGCTTGGTAGACATACTGTACATAGCAGAACTCCACAACTCCGTCGCATTTTTTTGTGTTCAATGATGGACACCGCTCATTCATGTTGTGTTGAAAAGGATGGAAGCTGATCTAAATGAGAAAAAAGTAGTAGGTCCAGCACATATAAAAAAAACATATCTTTTATTACAACATCATAAAAAAGTAAGTTCACATGCAGAGATACACTGCAGGATAGTCCAGGTCAGGATAGTCCAGATTAACACGTTTCGTGGATAACCTTTTAGTCATAACCTAATCTTTTGCAGTACACATCAGCAAACACTAAAAAATGTGAAATACCTCTAGTCTGCTGCTCCCCAACAATTTACCATATTTTTCACTTTATAAGACGCACCAGATTATAAAACGCACATCAAATTTAGAAGAGGAAAATAGGAAAAAATAATTTTTAATGTTAAAATGAGGATCTGCCTTATAATCCTAGTGGATCTTAAACATAAAGTTCACCAGGGGGAGCAGTGGTGGTGGTGGTGGTGGTGGAGAGACTCAGGAAGGTCACAGGAGGCAGGGCGATGCTAAGAGCTCAGAGGAGGGGTTGTTGCAGGTCAGGAGGGACAGCAATACTGTGGACTTGAGGGTGTCACGGTGGCGAGTGTCATTGATCTGCCAGCCGGGGTGACACGACAGTGGAGCGACTCAGGAGGGTCACAGGACGGAGGTTCACAGGGCGGGGTGTCTCGGTGGGGAGTGCCATTGAAGATGGACTTCAAGAAAATGGCCATGGAGGCAGCGTGTGCGCAGATAGGACTCTGCGGCCATTTTCTTGAAGTTCATCACGTCAATCTGCGCACACGCCATCTCTGCGGCTATTTTCATGAAGTCCATCACATCAACAGCAGGTAATTCAATGGAGCCTGCAGTCAGTTCAATGCACCTGCCGCAGAGACACACAGTCCTGTGACCCTCCTGAGTCGCTCCACTGCAGTGACACCCCCACAGCCTGCTGGCAGAACAATGGCGCCAACTGCCACCGTGATACCCCTGCAGATCAATGATGCCCATCGTGATACCCCCGGGCCTGTCCTATGACCCTGCTCTACCACCACCGCCCTGGTAAGCCATATCTGTTTTGTACGATGCACTCCTATTTTACCCCCTGTTTTGAATGGAAAAAAGTGTGTCTTACAATCCATAAAATCATCAAAATTACAATCCATATCATGTAGCTCTTCCAAAGACAAGTCCAGCAATATCTTTACATGGCTAGTTTGTTCCTCCACTACTGAGAAATCAGCATTTGAATTGATATACAAATGGCTATGGTAGATTTGAAGACTGTCACTCCAGCCCTATTCCCTGACCCTGCCTGACTGTTGGTCCCTTTGTCTGAAGTCTCAAAGCACAGAGGTCAAATAATCAGTCAAGTAGGAGGAGGTGGTGCTAGGTGGAAAATAGTGCTTTAGTGTTCTATTCCTCACCTAATAGAGCAGCAATAGAGATAGAGAGAGAAAGACATAACAAATAAGAAATTGTACAGACAGTGTGTGAACTAGAAATAAAGAACATTAAGCCTGCTTTACACGCTGCAATGTATCTTACAATGTGTCGGCGGGGTCACGTCGTAAGTGACGCACATCTGGCATCGTAAGGTACATTGCATTATGTAACAGCTACGTGCGATTGCGATTGAACGGTAAAACGTTCATCGCACGCACGTCGTTCATTCCTCATGAATTGAACGTCAGATTGTTCATCGTACCCGGGGTAGCACACATCAGTGTGTGACACCCCGGGAACGATGAACAGATCTTACCTGAATCCTGCGGCTCCCGGCCGGTAATGCGGAAGGAAGAAGGTGGGCGGGATGTTTACGTCCCGCTCAGCTCCGCCCCTCCGCTTCTATTGGCCGGCTGCCGCGTGATGTCGATGTGACGCCGAACATCCCTCCGACTCCAGGAAGTGGACGTTCGCCGCCCACATCGAGGTCGTATGGACGTGTAAGTACGTGTGACGGGGGTTAATTGTTTCTGTGGCACGTTCAACAAATTGAACATGCCACACGTACGATGGGGGCGGTTACGAACGCATACGATATCATATGTGAAATTGCAACATGTAAAGCAGGCTTAAGTGTGTGAGGAAAAGAAAATATTGTCGTACTTGTTTTTCAGGCAATTGAAGGCTTAGGAAATAGATTGAAATTGAATATGAAAACATTTGCTCATCTCTAAAACGGAATATATTATTAAATAGAGGTTTTTTAAAACCTGATGAGGTTGGTGTACTGACTTAGAAACTCCATTGTGTGATATAGCTGGATGCATAAAACGCTTTCTCTAATACCTCAATGGAAAACCTTCAAAAGGATTATATAAATCAGGTCATACATCACAGGAGACGTACCAGAGCGGTGGCAAAAGAAGATGAAGACGCCGGAAGGTGAGTATATGATGTGTCAAGGGACTGACATTTAAAGCACCACACTAATGGTGCAATAAAAAAAAAACCCGCTGAAGTAGTGCTTTACAGTAAGTACTGCATTCTCAATAGGTCTAAAAAAATCTATTTAGCCTTTATCCATTTTCTGTTTTGCGCTTTCCTTTTTTCCTGTCCTTCTTTCAAGAGCCATATATTTATATTTTTCTGTTGATATAGCTGTGACAGCTTATTTTTTTGAGTGACGAGTTGTACTTTTGAATAACAATATCCATTTTATCATGTAATATACTGAAGAGCAGAGAATTAAAAAACAAGTGCCGTGAAATAGCAAAAAAGCACAATTCTGTAATTTTTTTTTTTTTATTTACAGTGTTCATTATCTGGTAAAACTGACCTGGCAGTATGATTCTCCAAATCCATATGATTGCAGCAATACCAAACATGCATAGTATTTTCTTAATTTAAGTAGTGAAAAAAACTTTGTTAAAATAAACATAATTTTGCTTGAGTAACATTTTAATTGTTTAAATTTAATCTCATCTGTCCACGGGACATTTTCCCGGAAGGAGTTATGACTTACTTACGTACATTTTGGCAAACTGCAGTCTTTAATGTCTCTGTATCACCAGTGGGGTCCTCCTGGGTCGCCTCCATAGCATTTTATTTCATTCAAATATGGTCAGATAGTTTGCACAAACACTGATACACCCTGAGCTAGCCGGACAGCTAGAATTTCCTTGGAACTTCATTTGAGCTGCTTATCCACCATTTGGACTATCCTCCGTTGCAACCATTCATCAATTTTTCTCTGCCATCCACGTCCAGGGAGATTAGCTACAGTGCCAAGGATTGTAAACTTGTTGATTATGTTGCGCACCATGGACAAAAGAACATCAAGATCTCTGGAGATGGACTTGTAACCTTGAGATTGCTGATATTTTTCAACAATTTGGTATTCAAGTCCTCAGACAGTTCTCCTCTCTATATGTTTATCGTACTTAGTGTAGCACACACCGAAACAGTGTAAGAATTGCATCAACCTATCCCCTTTTTAATTTGGTTTCAGATATAATTTTGATATTGCCCACACCTTTTATTTGCGCATCACTAGTTTGAAACAAAGTTTACCCACAATTTTGGAAAGATGTCAACAATTTTTTGTCTGGCTCATTTTGAGATTTTGTGTGAAATTATGTCAAATTTACCTTTTTTTCCTCTGTGCTATTCTTGTGTTGTTTCAATATACAATGGAAATAAACGTGTGTAACAAAATATTTGTACCATGTTTTTCCAAAAATAAGATACTGTCTTATATTTATTTTTTTTTTGCCCTGAAAAAAGTGCTAGGGCTTATTTTTGAGTTGGGCTTATTCTTGGGGAAATACGGTTAGGGGTATGTTTATTACCCCAAAAAAGCATACCCCCCCTTCCAAGGAGAATCATATTTACCAGACCCCGGACATCTGCGTGGCTCCCAGGTCCTCCTGCGATCTTTGGTGGGCACTCCCAGCAGGCATGCTCCACATGGTCCTCCCTTGCTTCTGGGCGACACTCACATACATCCGATCACACACACCCACACACTCATACTCATACACATACACACATCAGATCGCACACACACAATCACAGATCAGATCGCACACACACACTCCCTCACCACATCTGGTGATACCAATTGTTTCCGGCCGGCAGGGGAAGATGGGATGCAGTACAGTAGAGCGCGAGAACCTCCGGTGGAACGCATAGAGGACCTGCGATGAAACGCAGGTCATGACTAAGAGTGCTATATGTACATGAAACACATAGACTGCGCTGTACGTGCACTTTCACTGCTTGATGCACTGTAATTGATCTGGAATAAAAATACTTCACATGTACTGAGCTGGATCCTCACACTTTATTTGCCTTTTGGATTGTTTGGAGTCATGGCAAGGCTGGATCTGGGACTCTATGGAGAAGAGAAATGGATGCTGTGGTGAGCTGAACATGTTTCTATCATACTGTCCATTACCTGGTGCACTGGAGGAGTTATGGTCCTGAGGAGAGAATGTCGGTACCAGCGTCAGAAGTAAATGCCAGGAGATTGGTACATTCCTTCCATACATCTCATCTGAATAAACCTAGTCCTGAGGGTTCAGAGGCCGCTCGAAGAAGGGGGTATACTGTTATGAGGGTGTCGCGTCCGGCAGAGACCTTTGCGGTATCTGGGATTAGAATGTCATGGTGATTAGCACATCATAGGTCCTCTTTAACATGAGTAGAGTGGATTTGTTTTCATTTGGTGCTGAAGGGTTAAGAGTTTTTTGATTCTGCTGATCTAATATATAAAGCTGAATGTGTGTATGTGTGTGT